>NW_026606077.1:13415000-14065000 GCF_029834395.1 Sorex fumeus | reverse complement strand
CCTGGCTCTGCACTCAGGAGTTACTCCTGGCGGTGCTCAGGGGACCATATGGGATGCTGGGAATCGAACCCAGGTCGGCCGTGTGCAAGGCAAACGCCCTACCCACTGTGTTGTTGCTCCAGCCACCTAGTGTCACTTTTAAGGGCTGAAGGGAAGGGACCTGAGGAGACTCCTGGAGTTCTTGAATTGTGATCTTGATCTCAGTAAAGTTCGTTCAACTCAGTGATGTATGCAGTCATGGTGTGCTCATGGTATATCCAAACAAAACCTTTAAAACAGAGAGCCAGGGCTGGCATAGTAGCACAGCGGGTAGGATGTTTGCCTTGCATGCAGACGACCCGGGTTCGATTCCCAGCATCCCATATGGTCCCCTGAGCACCGCCAGGAGTAACTCCTGAGTGCAGAGTCAGGACTAACCCCTGAGTATCACCGGGTGTGACCCAAAAAGCAAAAACAAAAACAAACAAACAAAAAAAACAGAGAGTCAATGGCTGGGGCGATGGTGAGGGTTGGAGGGCACATGCCTTCCTGGACCAGGCCTGGGTTTGAACTCACTTCACAGGCCCTGAGCACTGTGGACCGTGCCTGGTGCCCCAGCACCACTGGGCCAGTCAGAACCATCAGACCTACAGGGCCAAGCTGGGTACGGCTGGGAGTGGCGGCCAGCTCCCCTGGTCCCACTTCAGAGGCCCCAGGTCCCCCAAGATTCCTTTATTTTGGAGGAATTCAGTGCACCAGCCCGGAAGTGGGCCCTGGGAGAGCTAACAGAGTGTCAGTGCGGCAGGGACACGCAGTGAGGGCCGAGGCAGTGGCAGGAGCATGTGCAGGGATGTTCGTGGGCGGACACGGGGTGACGTCACTGGACAGTCCTGCCGGCCCAGCTCAGGCGCATGCAGGTGCTGGTTCCTGGGTCTCCCAGGCCAAGAGGAGGCATCTCCGCCTCTGAGGCTCTTGTCCCCAGGAGGGAGAGGCCGTGTGGGCCCGGGACAGCCACTGTCCCCACAGAAGAGCTCAGGTGTGGTTAAGGAGCGCGTGAGGTGGGCCCTGCTCGGCCAAGAGGGCGCGGCCCCAACCTGGGCTGCCTTGACTCACGCTGGCCACCGCACAGCACAGAGGCACGTGTGGGAAGATGTACAGCTGGTCACCTGCACTTCCTGACCATGAGTCACATAGGTGCCACCTGGCCTGCAGGCCTTCGTCAGGGCAGGACACTCACACTCCAACCAGAGGTCACCCTGGTCTCCTCCCTCCCTGCGGCTCCCACCTCCTCAGCTGGCCCTCTGTGTTCTTCCTTCCCGCCAGCCCACAGGCCCGTGGTGGGCCTGGCCTCAGGCCTAGCCTGCAGGAGCCCCCCCAGGACTCAGCTCTTAGCCCCACTTTCCCTGTATCTCCACGAGGACCCGGGTCCCCAGGCCAATGGCTTGACCCAAGTCTAAGTTTGTACTCAATTCATTATTTTTTATTCAATCCATTGTTACAAAGTCATTCCTGGTTGTTCCAACACCTGTCCCTTCACCAGTGCATATTTCCTACCACCAATGTTCCCAGTTTTCCTTCCACCAACACCCCCAGCCTGCCTCTATGGCAACTTCCCCCTCACTCCCTGGACACGAGTCTGATTTATGTCCAGCTCAGTGTACGCCCGGGGAGTCGGAGGAGTTTAGGCAGTGCAGTGTGTGCAGCCAAGCCGAGCTGGGATGCTCCCTCCTGGGGGAGGCCTTCGTTCCCGCCCCATCACCCACCCCAAGTCCGGGGTTCTGACTCTGCCCACCCCAAATGGGATCTTCCCAAGTTCACTGTGACCACACAGGGCAAACTTTTTTTTAACCAGTGAAATACCATGAGGTACAGTTACAGACTTACAAATTTTTGTGCTTGGGTTTCTGGACAAACTTGCAGGCTAACGAATATAGCCTGCCCACAGGGCAGAGTCTGGCAAACTCCCCGTGGCGCACCAAATATGCCAAATACCAGTAACAATGATGGGTGTCATTCTCCTAAAAAGCCTTGAATATAATCTCAGGGCTAGGATGAAAGAGACGTTACTGGGGCCTGCTCAAGGCAATCGACGACGATTAACAGGGTTTCAGTTATACAATGATCAAGTACCCATCCCTCCACCAGTGCCCATTTTCCACCACCGCGGGTCCCAGTATCCCTACCCCCCCCCCCCCCCCGTCCCCTCTATCCCACCCTGCCTCTGTGGCAGGGCATTCCCCTTTGTTCTCTCTCTCTCTCCTTTTGAGGGCAAACTTCTTTATGTCTCACTCCTCCCCAAAGACTGTTTCCCACGCTCCTTGAGGCTTCAGGCTAAGCTCTCACTCCATGAACTGAACCAGCACGACTCTTTGTTCTCCCAGGGTGGACAAGCCAGACTGTTGTCCATTTTGTGCTCTTATAAGAAATGCCTGTGGCTGCATGTGCGGCCTCCCAACACCTCCAAAATCCTCAATACTGACATCCCAATAGGGGTAGCAAATTAGAGGGAAAGTAACAAAGAAGCCAACTAAACTCAGCAAACAAAAAAATAACTCAGAAGGCTCAACTAGCAACACAGAAGGCTCAACTAACTCTCAGACTTAACAAGCCTGTGGTGAGATACAACAATTTTCACATAAATATTGATTTTTTAAAACTTGTTAATTTTAATTTTAGAACTTTGTTATCTAATCAGTTTCAACTCTAGAATTATATCAACAGTTGTGACTTATGTCTACATTTAAAAAATGACCTTAGAAAAGAATGCCAGGAGTTTCTGTGTGGACACATAGTTTCATTTCTCTTGAAGAAGTAGCTCTAAGTTGAATTTCAGAGGTGTCTAACAGATACATGTGTAACTTCAGAAGAAACTTCTAATATTTTTTTAAAAAATTTTTACAAACTCCTACAATAAGGGACACTTCTGGGGCTCCACATCCATGACAGACTTGACATTGTCAGTCTTTAAGCTTATTTTTTTTTTACTTGTTTATTGCTTTTTAATGTTTTGCAGTGCTGGGGCTCATTCTTGAATCACCGTGAGATAGTTACAAGCTTTGGTGTTTGGGTTACAGTCACACAATGATCAAATACCCATCCCTCCACCAGTGCACATTCCCCTCCACCAATATCCCTGGTATATCCCCCTTCCCACCCTTCCCCTGCCTCCATGACAGACATGATTCCCCATACTCTCTCTCTACTTTTGGGCATTATGGTTTGCAATACAGACACCTGGAAGTCATCATGTTTGGTCCTTTATCTACTTTCTGCACACATCTCCCATCCCAACCGATTCCTCCAGTCATCATTTTCTTAGTGATCCCTTCTCTATTCCAGCAGCCTTCTTCCCTTTGCCCATGAAGCAGGCTTCCAGCTATGGGGCAATCTACCTGTCCCATGTATCTACTATCCTTAGGTGTCATCCTCATGTTATGTTGTTTTATACTCCACAAATGAGTGCAGTCCTTCTATGTCTGTCCCTCTCTTTCTGACTCGTTTCACTTAGCATGATATTCTCCATGTCTATCCATTCAGGGGCTCATTCTTTCAAGGTAAGTGCTCTCCCAATGAGATTACCCACCCACTCCCCATCTGTTCGTAAGTTTTTCTAGAGGTGGTTTGTTTTATTCTCCCTTCCCTTTGTGGTATTGCTGTGATGGCAGGGCTCACACTCTTGTGTTCCTTGACTCGCAAGAGGGTGCCCTGGACCAGACTTGGGGTCTCACGCTTTCAAGGCAGGAACTCTACCACTGAGTTACACTCCCAGGGCCCAGGGCTCTTCATTTTAACCATTACATGAACCTTCGAAAAAGGACACCGAGGGGCCGGAGTGATTGTAGGATGCTTGCCTTGTGTGCAGCTGACACAGTTTCCATCGCTGTCATCCCATTTGGTCCCCAACTCCACCTGGAGTGATATCTGAGCACAGCTGGGTGTGGTCTGAAACCAAAACCAGAAGAAAACAAAACAAAAGAAACATCTAAAACCCAAGTGTCAACCAAGTGTCAAATGGACATACAGATGTGGTGAATACAAGCCATGGGATATTTTTGGGAAATAGAAGGGAATAAGGTCTGATATAATGGAGTTCAGACACATAAAGCAAAAGTCTCTCACAGTGGCGAATAGTGCATGAATCCATCCACTCAAAGCGTGGAGGGCCAGCAAGTTCTACAGACAGAGAGATGGCGGGGCAGTGCTGACCCCAGGCTCAGGGATGGGTGGTTGAGGGGAACCAGCAAAGGGAGAGATTCCTTCTGGAGTAGGAAAGGTTCTGAAGTTGCTGTGGTGATTCCTAACTCCGGATGGATGCAAAGCCACTGAATCGCATGTTTTAAGCGGGTGAGTTGTGTTGTCTGTGTGTTGTCTCTCACGTTGGTTTAAGCCCCCACGTTTAATCAGGCTGCTGCTTGCCGCGTCCTCCAGGTAAACACCCAGATTCTTTGCTGCTGAGTCCTCAGCAGATTCCTCTCCTCCAGGTGCTGTGGGAACTGCATGTTTTCCACACGGCTCCAACACCATCTGACTTCTGTGGGATTTTTCCTGACTGTCGCTCCTTCTCCTTCTGACTCACTCTGTGGTTAGCTCACCTGACAGCATTCTCATTCCCTCACCTGTCCATGCACCCCCACCAGCCATCTGTTCACCCACTATCTACCCATCTATTCGGCATATACCCGTCCATCCACCGTCCATTTACCCATATTCCCTCTGTCCACTTACTCATCTGTTCATACACCCACCAACTATCTATTTTCCATCCATCTACCCACCCACGGGCTGGAGCGATAGCACAGCGGGTAGGGCGTTCGCCTTACAAGCGGCCACCATGGCCGACCCGAGTTCGATTCCTCCGCCCCTCTCAGAGAGCCCGGCAAGCTACCGAGAGTATTCGATATGCCAGACACAGTAACAACAAAGTCTCCAATGGAGACGTTACTGGGCCCGCTTGAGCAAATCGACGATCAACGGGAGGGCCTTTACCTTTTACCTTTACCCACCCACCATCCATCCATCTAGTCACCATCCACTTATCCATCCATCAATTACCTATTAACTTACCCATCCATTCATCTACCATTCATCCATCCATCTATCCATCTGTCCGTCCATCCGTCCGTCCATCCATCCATCCATCCATTCATCCATGCATCTGTCTATCTATCCATCCATCCACCCCATCCCACCCCCTGCCTCTGTGGCAGGCACATTCCCTCTTACTCTCTCTCTAGTTTGGGACACTATGGTTAGCAATATTGAGTATTGTATAGTACTGAGAGGCCATCCTGTTTGCTCCTTAGTCTTCTTTCAGCTCTCATCTCCCATCCCAAACGATCCCTCCAACCATCATTGACTTAGTGATCCCTTCTCCATCCCAATTGCCTTCTCCCCCAGCTCATGAGGTTGGCTTCCAAACGTGGAGCAGTCTTCTGGGCCCTTGTCTCTGCTGTCTGTAGGAGGTACACACATCTTTCATCACTCTGGTTTTCGCAAGCCAATGGGGAGGCCGCCTCCCCACAGGGTGTGGGGCCGAGAACGATGCCCCTGAAGGCACAGCCCTGCCTCTCGGTCCCGAGCAGCCCACTCTCCCCGCTCCCACCTCACAGAGGGCACGACCTGTGATGGGGAGCAGGAGGCAGGGAGGCCGGGATGGGGGGGGGGAGGGACACGCTCCCTGACGTGGCCCTGGTATCTCCAGGGCTTTCGCCGAGGGTGTCATGCAAGTCCCAGGTGACCTGTCCTGCTCTGGAGGGGAGGCCTGGTGCCGCCCTTCCAGGAAGTGACCCAAGCCCAGAAATGGGAGCAGTGCACATGACGTGGTGGGCAGCAATTGTCCTCTGAGTTCCGTCCCGGCCCTGAGTCTGGCTCAGCCCTGAGAGCAAGCCCTGTCTGGGCTTCCTGTCCCGGGAGGACCCTGTGGCCCTCCTCCCCGCACACATGACCCTTGGGCATCCATCTGATGTGTTCCCTGAGTGCATGACCCCCAGGTGTCCCACATGCTCCTCCGAGGTCCCCAGTCGCGTGGCTGCTGTTCTCTGCTCTGTTGGCGGTGGGTCCCCTGAACCTGCCTCCTTGGGCCTTAGCCGCCTTCGCCTACCGGTGTGGGAGCCCCTGAGAGCAGCAGGGGGCTCACACCCCTGCCTGCTGCTGGAGCAAGCCTCCCCATGTGGGAGGCTGGTGCTTCTGGGCCATGTCCGTCTCCCCTGGCCACCATGCCCGTGTCCCCGTCCAGAGCTTTCCCAGGCCTGAAACAGGGACTTGGGGGGTAAGCTGGTTTCCTCATCACACAGTGAGGTATGGGGTGCCAGGAGCCGGCTGCCCCCACAGGACCTGGAGGGGACCAGCCCTCGGCCTGGGAAGGGGCTGGCGGGTGGGCAGGGGCATCTTGCAGCCTCGTGGGTTCGGCAGGTAGAAGACTCAGAGGATGGGATCTGGAGCAATAGCACAGCGGGTAGGGCGTTTGCCTTGCATGTGGCCGACCCAGGTTCGATTCCCAACATCCCATATGGTCCCCTGAGCACCGCCAGGAGTGACGCCTGAGCATCGCCAGGTGTGACCCAAAAAGGAAAAAAAAAAGACTTATGATATTTTAGGGTTTGTAAGCAAGAAAAAAAAAAAAAACCCTGAGGTTACGAGTGACCCCTTATGTAATAACCCACCCTGTGAAATGGCTGAGGTGGCCTCATGTGTGAGGGTGGAGAGACCCCGGCTCTGGCACATGGGGCCCTCGTGTGGCCCGAGCACTGCTGGATGCTCAGGCCCCTGGCGGGGGGGGGGGGGGGGGCTACAAAAAGGTGATATATATAAAATCACTTAAAATATGACATCTGGGGCCAGGAGAGCCTCAGGCGGCAGAACTTATGCCCAGCGTGGACAAGGCCCAGGGCCTGGCCCTAGCAGTCCCGGTGGCCCCCGAAACATGACTGAGTGTGGTGGCATTTAGGCGAACACATAAAATCCACCCCAGTGGACAGTCCCCGAGGTGCAGGCTGGGCTTGCTCCCAATCCCTGCAGAACCAATGATCTATTCATTTCATTTAGGGGCTGCTCAGGGGTTACTCCTGGCTCATGCACTCAGGAATTACTCCTGGCGGTGCTCAGGGGACCATATGGGATGCTGGGGATCGAACCCGGGTCGGCCGTGTAAGGCCAGCGTCCTCCCTGCTGTGCTGTTGCTCCAGGCCTATTTGCAGACCCTTGCTTTCTTCCTCAGCAGTTGCAGGACTCTAAGGGCAGTTTGCTTGTGGCCTCATCTTCATCAGATGCACTGCAGCAGGGCCAGGCACAGAGAAAAGATGTTTGGAAATTCACTGCTTCTTTCCTGTAGCTGGGCCTAATCTGGACCCTATTTCCTGCATCAGTCAGTCAGGAACAATGCTCCAGTCTCTCAGAGCACCCAGCCTGCCTCTTGACTCAGCCACATCCGGCCCACAAATGCCTCTTCCTTCCTTTGCGCTAATCAGAGTCCATTCTGGGCAGGAGAGAGTGTCCAACGGGTAAGGTACTTACTTCCCTTGCACAGTCAACCAACGTTTCATCCCTGGTGCCCCATAAGGTCCCCCAAACTCTGCCAGGAGTGATCCCTGAGCACAGAACCAGGAGTCAGCCTTGACCCCCAAACAAACAAAATCTGAGTTGGCACCCTCAGCGCCCTGGCCGGTACAGACACAAACCCCGGGCATTTCAAGTCTCCCTGCCAGGAGGGAGCTTTCTAAACCTGTGGCCTGGGGGCAGGAATGCTCCAAATTCCTGATTGTTGCAATGACCCCAGGCTCCCAGACCACCGAGTGCAGTGGGGTGGGGGTTGGGTGTCTCCAGGTCCCCATGAAGAGGAAACAGCCCTCCTCTATTTTTTTTTTAAATTTTTATTAGTGAAACAACATGAGGTACAGTTGTAGACTTACAAATTTTTGTGCTTGGGTTTCAGTTATACAATGATCAAGTACCCATCCCTCCACCAGTGCCCATTTTCCACCACCACGGATCCCAGTATCCCTCTTCTCCCCTAACCCCCCTGCCTCTGTGGCAGGGCATTCCCTTCTGTTCTCTATCTCCTTTTGGGTGCTGTGGTTTGCAAAAGAGGCATTGAGTGGCAATCATGTTGGTCTATAGTCCACTTTCAGCATGCTTCTCCCATTCTGGGAGGATCCTCCCAACATCCTTTACTTGGTGCTCCCTTCTCTATCTGAGCTGCCTTTTCCCCTAGCACATGTGGCTGGCCTCCAAGTCAAGGAGCAAAATTCCTGGTACTAATCTCGGCCACTCCTGGGTGTTAGTCTCCTATTTTGTTACTTTATGTTCCCCAGATGAATGCAATCTTTCTATGTCTATCCCTCTCTTTCTGACTCATTTCGCTTAGCATGATACTTTCCATGTAGCACCACTTGTATGTAATGACGTCATCCTTTCTAACTAACAGACCCTTTCTTGGGGCAGCATGGTGCAGCCGGGGTGGGGTGGGCGCCACTGGCCCACATCCGGGCTCTTCCCCTCAGACCGGCGACCATGCTCAGATTAGCCTGTCATGAAGTCAGGGCCACATCTCGAGGTCACCCCTCGAGGCCTGAGCTGGGCCTGACATAGGCCAGTGCAGAAGAGGGAGGGGCATGGTGGCCCGGCTGCCTGGGGGTCTGCAGCTCACCGCCTCTTTCTCTCTGTCCCTCTCTTCCACTCCCTCTAGATGCCCACCTCCCAGAGGCGGAGCACAGCAGCCAGCCCCTGGCGAACTTGACCCCCCACAGCTTCCGGCAGCTTTCATTTCCCAACCCCTGAAAACTTATACCACATACCACGTCTCCCTGCAAACACACATGCATGCACACACATGCAGGCACACACACATATTGTACACACACATATGCACACACATGCATGCACACACGGATGCACACACGCACACACATGCAGGCACGCATGTATCATACACACATGCACACACATGCATGCCCCCACGGAAGCATACACACATCGTACACACACATGCATGCCCACACGTATGCCCACACGCATACACACGCACACACACAAACACACACGCATGCACACACATGCAGGCACACACGTATTGTATCACACATGCATGCACACACATGCACACGTGTGCACACATGCACACACATGCAGGCACACACACATCATACACACATGCACACACATGCATGCCCACACGTATGCACACACACATACACACGCACACAAGCATACACACGCATGCACACACATGCAGGCATACATATCGTACACACATGCACGCACACATATATGCACATGCAGGCACACACATGCATGCACACACATGCAGGCACACATACGTATTGCACACACATGCACGCACATGCAGGTACACACACGTATCGTATATACACATGCATGCACACACATGCATGCACACACATATGCACACACATGCAGGCACACACATATCGTACACACATGCACACACATGCATGCACACATGCATACGTACGCACGCACAGGCATGGACATACACATGCACGCATACGCACACACTTGCACATGTGCACACACGCACGTATGTATACGCACGCACACACATTCCAGGCACACACACGCACACACATGCATGCCCACATATATGCACACACACGCACGCACACAAGCACGCATGCACATACACATGCACGCGCACGCATGCACACGCGCACGCACACACACGACTCCCTGTAAGCTCTCAACCTTCAATCTCCGCAAGCTCCCACCCACTGTCTCTCTCCCCTAGCTCCCTGCTGGTTTGCTCCCTCGTGCTCACGGCTCTCAGCTCCCTGGCCTGGGGAGGGGGCTTCTCTACCCAGCACCAGAACGGGAAATCCTGGGGAAGGATTTTGAAGGGTGCAGCTGGGCTCGAGGCCCTCTCCAAACCAGACACGAAGGCAGGGCGGGAGGCCTCACGGAACCAGCGGGGGGAAACCTGCCGTGCTGTTTCCACTCCTGCTTCTCCTCCTCGCCACACCTCTTTGCAATCTCAGTGGGTGGGTGGGGTGGGGGTGTCTCCTGCCCCAACCCTGGACAGGCCTGGCAGAAGCCATGTGGCGTCCCTCCTGAGCCTCGGAGGCCATGACCCGCCCGTCTTCCTTTTCTGCTCCCCTGCCTGAGCAAGCCCAGGCCGGCTTGGCGGAGAGGCCTTGTCTGCCCCAGGGCCTAGCCGGGCCCACTGCTGACTGCACAGCTGGCGTGGGCGGAGGTCACAGCACCGCTCACTGCACCCCACGGGCACAGCAGGCTTGCTCCCAGGGGCAGTGCTCGGCTCCGCAGCGAGGGCCTGGGGGGGGGGGGCACAGAGGCGGTAGCGCCGGGTCAAGCCCAGGTCAAGTGTTTCCCTGCAGGTCGCCCCCATCCAGCCCCGCCCCTGCCCGGTGCCCTCCCCACCCGCCAGCAGCGGGCGGGAACTCCCCGGAGCCAGAGGGGACGCTCACGGGTCCCGCCCGAGCTCGGGCTGCTCTGCAGCAGCAGCAGAGCCGGAGTTCAGAGCGCGGAGCCGCCGCGCTGGGGCCTGCAGCCGGGGAAGCCCGCAGGCGGGGAGAGACCGAAGGCGGGGAGAGACCGAAGGCGGGGAGAGACCGAAGGCGGGGAGGGCCCCCAGGCCCCGGCGCTGGTGCGGCTGCGGCGGGAGAGACGGCCGCTAGGGGGCGCGCGAAGCCGCTCCAGGCCGCCCAGGCCCGCTTTGTCTGCTCGGGCGCCTTTGCTGCGGAGGCGAGAGCAGAGGCCTCCGGAGTGGCCGCGAGGGACCCGCGGGCACACCGGGGAGGGGGGGGAGGGGGAGGGGGGGGAGGGGAGGGGAGAGGGAGAGGGAGCGGGGGAAGGAGCGAGCAGGCCACAGTGCCTCCTGGTGCCTGGAGGCGGTCATCCAAAATTGAAACCAAACAAAAACCAAACAAAAATAAAAGCTAGAAAGCTTTCTTTGGCTTTTGTGACTCTTTGAAAAAAATTTTCTTCTTCTTCTTTTTTTATTTTTTCTTTTGCTTTTGTTTTGGTGGATCACACCTGGAGATGCTCAGGGCTTACTCCTGGCTCTGCACT
The DNA here is from genome assembly GCF_029834395.1 of Sorex fumeus. Classification (NCBI taxonomy): domain Eukaryota; kingdom Metazoa; phylum Chordata; class Mammalia; order Eulipotyphla; family Soricidae; genus Sorex; species Sorex fumeus. Next base: position 14,053,981 of record NW_026606077.1, on the reverse strand, counting down.
CAGAAATTACTCCTGGCGGTGCTCGGGGGACCATATGGGATGCCGGGGATTGAATCCAGGTCAGTTACATGCAAGGCATATGTCCCCCGCTGTACTATCCTTCCAACCCCAAAGCTAGAAAGCTTCTGATCTAGTTGCAGGAGCCAGAACTCCTCTTCTTCTTCCTCCTCCTCCTCCTCCTCCTCTTCCTCTTCCTTCTTCCCCTCCCTTCCTCCTCCTCCTCCTCCTCCTCCTCCTGCTCCTCCTCCTCCTCTTCCTCTGGCAGTGCTCAGGGCTTACTCCTGGCTCTGCACTCAGGGATCGCTTCTGCCAGAGATTGGGGAACCCTAGGTGGTATCCCAGATAGAACCTGGGTCATCAGCCACATGCACGGCAAGTGCCTTCTCCTGTACTGTTCCTTCGGCCCAGATAGAATTCTGGAGTAAGGGAGGACCCCTTCCAGCTCACTCTTTGGGTCAACTGCCCATCCTGGTCTAACTGGCCATGGCAGGGGGGAATTGGCGTTTGAGTCCAACAGGCTGCAGAAGACAGGAACGACGTCCAGGGAAGGAGGGAAGAGCCGGAGCAGGCACTGGGGGACAGGAAGAGCTGACAGAAGTAGGGAACCAGGAACAGGGTGTCTCTGGGGGGCCTGAAGGGAGAGTGGGTCGGAACTGAGGCGAGGGGCCGGTCCTGCGTGCCTGAGGGGACCCCAGGGGTCAGCGATGAGCTGGGCAGGCTGGCTGCATTGGCCCTCAGGAACCGCCCCATCCCGTGCCGCCTCTGACACTAGCAGGCTTTTGGGTCAGAACCAGGACCCGAGACGGTCCACATCTATACTTTGGGCCACGTGGCATCTGTTCAGAATTTTATCTTAACAACACTGGAAAACCTGAATTTCCAGGTTCTCTTGGGGAATTGTAAGATCTGGCAAGGGGTCTCACAGGTCCCTGGTCACACGGGTAAGAAACGCACCCGTGTGCCACAGCTGTCTCCCACCCCGCCCCCCTCGGGAGTTGCCGCACTCACTATTGTGTTCTCTCGGGAGTGGATTTCCAGCCTCGCCAGCTGTGGCAAAGTTAGCTCCGGTTCTGTGCTTAAGGATCACTCTGGGGGGCTGGAGCGATAGCACAGCGGGTAGGGCGTTTTCCTTGCACGCGGCCAACCCGGGTTCGATTCCCAGCATCCCATATGGTCCCCCGAGCACCGCCAGGAGTAATTCCAGAAGGCATGAGCCAGGAGTAACCCCTGTGCATTGCCGGGTGTGACCCAAAAAGCCAAAAATAAAAAAGAAAAAGGATCACTCTGGCAGGGTCACCCTAGGGGTGCCGGAGATGGACAAGACAAGGCCACTTAACCTATGGACAGTCCTCAGGCCTGCTATTATTTTCTTAGAGCCAAGAAAACACTTTGTCTCCACGTCCATCTCAGGTGAGGTTGACCCCTTGCACAGTCACCTTTGACCCCCGCGACATGTCACAGGCAAGTGGGATGAATCGGCTGACCCAGAGTGGGGAGAGTATTCGGAGGGCCTGCTGGACCTCTGTCAGTCACCAGCACCTGGAAATGTGGAGGAGGTGTGGCCACAGGCTCCTTGCTGAAGTGCTCTCTTGGCTCTGCCACACACACCAGCACGCCCAGGTGCCGGCACTGCTGCTAGGGCAGAGGAGAGCCAGGGCGACAGGCCAGAGGGGATGGTGGCCCTGTACTGTGATGGGACAGATATCGGTGCCATGCTTCCTGCAAGACTGCCTTCTCTGGGGCTGGAGCAATAGCACAGTGGGCAGGGTGTTTGCCTTGCACGCGGCTGACCCGGGTTCGATTCCCAGCATCCCATATGATCCCCTGAGCACCGCCAGCGGTGATTCCTGAGTGCAGAGCCAGGAGTAGCCTCTGTGCATTGCCAAAAAGCAAAAAAAAAAAAAAAAGAAAAAAAAAGAAAAGAAAGAAAAAAGAAAAGACTGCCCCCTCCACGGAAAAAAAAAGCAAAAAAAAAAAAAACAAAAAAAAGAAAAGAAAAAGAAAAGCAAAGCAAAAAGAAAAGAAAAGAAAAGACTGCCCCTTCCAGCGTGGAGGTCCTGGGGGCAGTGGGGACCATAGCGGCACATCAGCACCGCACACTATCGTAACCAAGTTTCTAAGCGCTAATAAAAGATTCAATGACAAACACACGCAACAGTTTCCCAGACTCACCGGGATTATTTGATAAGAGATCAGAGATTCCTAGCTTTTACATTTTTCTTCAATTTCCTTTTTCGCATTTTGGGGGAGGGGGGCAAATACACCCCGCTGTGCTCAGGGTGGACTCCTGGCTCTGTGCTCACTCCTGGCAGGTTCAGGGGACCATCTGGGGTGTCAGGAATAGGATCCAGGTTGGCCTTGCGCCGGGCCAGCACCTCATCCACTGGACTATTGTCCCACCCCGTTTCTTTTTTTTAAGTTGAGGTAGCAGTTGTTTATAAGGAAATAAATAACTATGTTTTAGGGGCACTAAGATGCCCACCCGGGGCTGGAGTGATAGCACAGCAGGTGGGACGTTTGCCTTGCACACAGCCGACCCGGGTTCGATCCCCAGCATCCCATATGGTCCCCTGAGCACCGCCAGGAGTGATTCCTGAGTGCAGAGCCAGGAGGAACCTCTGTGCATTGCCGGGCGTAACCCAAAAAGCAATAAATAAATAAATAAATAAATAAATAAATAAGTGCCTTAAAAATAAAAGATGCCCACCCGTCATCTGTCACCCATGTGTCAGTGCTCGTCACTACACTCCATCAGACACTGCCCCCTGCCAGGTGCACCCCGTGGCATTTGCTCTGAACCAAGTCTAAGGACTTTTGGTGCCACTCTGCGTGCGTCCGCCCGGAGAGGGCAGCGGCTGGCTCTGGTCTCCCTCGGCTGCTCTGCGTGTAGCACACTGCGTGCTGCTGGCTCCCGCTCACCGGGGTCCATCCCATTGCGTGGCACCCGTCTCCCTCACTCATCTGTTGGGACGCTCGGGTTCCGTCCAGCTCACACCGCAGTGCTCGGAGCGCCGCATTGAGCCTTCCTTCATCTGTGTGACAGTCGCCTATCATACCGCACAGTGACACTTAGCCGAGACCCCCTTCCTGAGTCTTCGGAGTTCGGCTTCGTCCCGCCTCTGACATCGCGCTGGCCGCACAGATTGCGTGTTCCGGCCGCCTTGGGGAAGGGCCGAGCTGGGGCACCGACCAACGGCCCAGTGATGAGGCCCCGGGCCCGTCCCTCAGGCTGCCCTGGGCACCTGCAGCTTTCGCTGCCTTCGCTCCGCTCTCCAAGGACTGGGGCCAGGGGGCCCGAGGAGGGTGCTGGGGGCAGGGGGAGAGGCGAGAAGGGAGCCGGGACGGGGCAAGGCTGTGACTTGGCAATTCAACCCTCGCTTTGTTTGCTGAAGACAAGCACTCTCTCGACTGCTGCAAAAAATGCCCCTGAGCCGCTTAGGAGTGAGTGTGTGTGTGTGTGTGTGTGTGTGTGTGTGTCTGTGCGTGTGTGTCTGTGTGTCTCTGTCTGTGTGTGTCTGCGTTTCTGTGTATCTGTGTGTGCCTGTGTCTCTGTGTGTGTATTTCTGCGTGTCTCTCTATGTGTCTCTGGGTGTCTCTGTATTTCTCTGTATGTGTCTGTGTCTCTGTCTCTGTGTGTCTCTGTATCTGTGTGTCTGTGTGTCTCTTTGTGTGTGGGTCTGTGTTTGTGTGTGTCTGTGTGTGTCTCTCTGTGTCTCTGTGTTGTGTCTGTGTGTCTGTATCTCTCTGTGTGCTTGTGTGTGTCTGTGTCTCTCTCTGCCTGTGTGTATGTCTGTGTATCTGTGTTTCTGTGTGTCTGTATCTCTGTGTGTGTGTCTGTGTGGCTCTGTGTGTGTCTGTATGTGTCTCTGTGTTGTGTCTGTGTGTGTTCATGCATGTGACTTCGCAGGCAAGGCGGTCCTGTGTTGGGGAGTCGTGAGCTGCTGGTCTTGCAGAGGCTGTGTGGTGCCTCACTGCTGCAGTAATCCCTGGAGTGGCAGAGAAGGTACAACCAGGGGAGTGGACGAGGCCTCCGGAGGGGTTGTCGCGGGCCCCGAGAGCAGTGTCAGGGGGCAAAGGGCGAGGGCCGAATCGCTTCCAAAGCAGCGGCGAAGTCAGAGCACCCTGGGCCATGGTTGTGCTCGGGTGCCGGGAAACCCCCCACGGCCCGAGCGTAGAGCCAGGAGGAAGTCCGAGTATGTCCCGAGTATGGTGAGATATGACCCCCACATGAATAATTAAACACAGAATAAAATGAAAACTTAATATTGTTAGTATATTTGAGTAAAACCGGAGCTTGATGGCCTTTCACTGAAAGGCGTCCTGGAGGCTATGGTCAGGCTGCCGAGAAACGGGGTATCTGGGGTCTGTCACGAAAGAAACTTCAGGTCTTTTCTATTGGCTTTAGCATCAGGTCTTTCGGAGAGCTGGTCTTGTTTTGAAGAGTCAGTTTTTCTTTGTCTTTGAAAGCTTTGTTACTTTTTGGTTAAGAGGGCAATCATTTTGGGGCTCCAGTGATAGCACAGCCGGTAGGGCGTTTGCCTTGCACGTGGCCGACCTCGGTTCGATTCCCAGCATCCCATATGGTTCCCTGAGCACCGCCAGGGATAATTCCTGAGTGCAGAGTCAGGAGTGACCCCTGTACATCACCGGGTGTGAAAAAAAAAAAAACAATAAAAAAACCCACAACAACGAAAGAAGAGGGTAATCATTTTGTAGCTGTTGTGTGTTTCAACTGTTTCATTTGAATTTTTGACATTTATTTTCTGGGGGCTGGAGTGTTATAGAGGGGTAGGCACTTGCCTTGTTGTGGGCTCATCTGGGTTCAATCCCTGGCACCCTGCGTGGTCTCTTGGGCCCTGCCGGGTCCCTGAGCGGAGCCCGGAGGAAGCCTTGCAGGAACCTCCAGGAAGCAGGATTCCGCGTTGTTGTACTTTGTACCCCCAAGCCCAGGGAAGCCTTCCCCTCCCCACCCCAACATTTTTGTTTGTTCGTGGGCCACATCCGGCCGTGTTCAGGGACTAAACCCTGCACTCAAGGGTCTCCCCTGCAGAAGCCCAGGGGACCATGTGGGTGCTGTGGACCGTACCACGCCCTCCCTGCTGCACTCTGGTCCATCCAATCTGCTGACCCATTAATCCACTCTGGCCCCCAGGGCCATTTTTTGTTTTGTTTTGGGGCCATGGTGGGCAGTGCTCAGGGCTTCCTCCTGGCTCTGCACTCTGGGATCACTCCTGGCAGACTTGGGGGGCCATGTGGGGTGCTGAGGATGGAGCCCGGGCCTGCTGTGTGCTCTCTCTGCCCCCCACACCCAGGACTGCCCTAGGCCAACTGTCATATGTGAGTGCCCGGGGCTCATGCAGAACACGGCAGACTAGTGCTCTGATGCCAAACTTCTCTCCACTCCCGGGTCATCCTAAAATGTGGCTTCTCCCCACAGCCCCGCCTCCACTGGCCACCCGGGAAACCACTCAGAACAGCGGCTCTTCCGGGCCCAGCTCCTCAGGGGTTGGTTGCTTTACTGCCATGCGACCAGACTTGCTCCAGGAGATTTAGTCCTGCACATACAAAAGTGTGTATGCACACATGTACACCCATGACACATATGCACAGCACACACACACACCTATGGAAACACATGCGAACACAGGTCCACACACATGCATGACATATACACACATGCACACCCACGGGCACACCCACGCTTGCCTGTGGACACACATGCATATCCATGAACACATGCATGCTCATGGACGCACACATACAAGCACATGCACAGCCATGGGCACAGCCACAGACACACACACGAGTACATGCACACACAGGCATGTGAACCCACACAAGGCACACATGCATGTAGGCACACATGTATGCAGGCACACATATACACACGTGGACACAACGCACGCACACATCGCATACAGGCACACATGTGCACACACATGCAGGCCGGCTCACACATGATCTTCAGTCTAACATATTCCCACAGATATGCTGCAAGGGGTTATTTTGGGGCGTCATCAGCTCCCCCTTCCCTCTGCGGACAGGCTGTCCCCAGAACCAGCAGAAGGCAGGTGTTGAGTGGCGGAGAGCCCCGCTGCGGGCTAGGGGTCAGGTTCATCTAGACTAGTGCGTGGGCTGCCCGGGGCTCTGGGACCCGGAGAGGCTCTAGTGACAGGACACGTGCCGACCCAGCACGAGGGGACAACAGGGCTCGGGATGCAGTGGCCCAGCTTCTGAGGTCAAAGAGGCCCCAGCCGCCTAATTCCAGAAAACCCACGCTTGGCCAGGAGGGCACTCGAGGGGCAGCCCAGCACTCGGCCCGGCCGTCCACATTTCACCACCAGGCGGCCTTGGTTCTAGAACCTTCTCCCGGGCAGGGGTTCGTCCACTCCAACCCTAGACCGCAGCTCTGCTTCCTTCTCTTTGCGAGGGGATCAGGCAGGGGTGGTCGATGAAAAAGAAAACCAAAGCAAACCACTCCGTTGCACCCACAGAAGAGCGGATTCGCCAAGCCTTCGTTTTTGTCCATTTATTTAGAAAAAAATTAACATGGGCAAATGAGATTCCTCAGTGTTACAACAGAGTATAGAAACGTCTAGCAGTAGTCAAATAATCTGATCTTTAAATACAAAATAACCACATGAACACCTAATATACAGGTTTCATCTGAATACATATTTATTAGATAAATATTAGCGGTGTCACATCATCTAACTACATACAGCTTTGCAAGACTAGAAATCACAATTAGTTTCTGACCAGTTTAAAGTATGAAATGATCGCAATTGTACATGGGTGTACAAAGACGGCGGCTTCGGCGGGGTCACTGCAGGCTGCACAGGGGTGTGGATGTGGGGGCGTGTGTGTGTGTCACCTGCGATCATGATATCAAAAATTATACAAAGTATGAATTTGGTTACAATTTTCTTCTGAAATCCCCGTTTTTTTTTTCATTATTTCCATAGCACCCTAAAAATACACAGGTGGCAGGACCAGTACACTGAAGCTAAGTAGTACATGTAGGTAAAAGAAAAACAAGAACAGAACAGAAAAAAAAAAGGAAAAAAAGAATTCCTTTCCACACGGGGTCAGAGTATATTACACGGAGGGGACGGATGTGGCGAGACCTCACAACGCTAGCAAACAGGGTCTAGGTTTCCCATGTTAAAAGATGAAGTTCCAAGCCTTTTTAGTTATTTTTGTCTGTTTTGTCTGGTAAAATAAAAACAATACACATTCCAGGGGCATGAATGCATCTGTTAACTTGTCTCTATTGCTCATTTACATATATACACGTCCCTTGGGGGTAACTGCTGGGGCCGCTGCTGGGGCCGACTTGTGGCTCATGGGGTGGGCCGGGGGCGTCGGGGGCTCCCGAGAGGGAGACAGTATTAGAAGTTTCTTCAAAACTAAAATGGCTACGGGACATGACGCGTGGGTAAAGCTTCAAACCAAGAGGTGGTGACTGCCCGGCTGGGCCTGCTGTCCACGGTGGCTGGCCTGGCCCGGCCTGGGGCGGCACGCTGAGCCCTCAGGTTGTGTTTTGTTTTTTTTGCTGAGGTGACTTATGGCTCCAAGTGTCGTCAGGCCGGGAGGCAGGTCCCAGAGTTCCGGGCTGCCCTGAGGAAGGGCCGTCTTCACTGGGTGCGTCCCGGCCGCACACGGTGGCCCAGGTGACCGGGAGGAGGCCCCCCCCAAGCCCTTGTCCTGGCTCCGAACTCCCCTGCCCCCAGCGCCGGCTGCAGACTTGGGAAGCTGGGCGGTGGTGGTGGTGACTGAGTGGGGAGCACCCCAGAGCCACGTGGACCCCAGGGCTTTCTCGGAAGGGACAGCCCAGCAGGAAGCAGGTGCCGAGGGCAGCGGGACGGACATCCCAGGTGGCTGACGGGCTGCCAGGGCCCTGGGGACACTGTGCTGCCCAGGGCGGGATGGCTCTGAGTCGCGGCAGCGTGGACGCCGGGCCATGCACTTCCTTCCTCGACGGGACGGACGGACAGGCGGCCCTGGCGACATTTTTGTTTTTGTTTGTTTGTTTTTTTAAAAAAGGACTCGGTCTTTTGTCGCTGAGTCAAGGTCATTTTTTTTTAAAAACACCAGCAAAGGCTAATAACCAGGTCATGAAAACGTTGAATATTATCAAAGACGATACTAAAATATTCACAAAGATATTTACAAAAGCAATTCTTAAAATAATCGATTTGCATACTGAACACCACGCTGTCAGAAAAAACTTCAACAACGGGACAGAGGGGGGGAAAAAGTGGGGAGTGGGGGGAAACGGCTGGCAGCTTTCCCAGGGAGGCCAGTGGGGGACGCGGGAGTGCTGGAGGCCGCCAACCCGGGAGCTGGCGTGAGACGGAGACCCACAGCCCGGGGCAGCGGCAGGGGAGACACCACCAACAGACAGACGGTGCCCCGACCCTACGTGGGGTTGGGGGCACGGGGCGTCTGAAGCAGGACGGATGCAGAAGCGCCCCGGAGACCCCAAGATGGGGGTGGGGGTCGAAGCAGGAAGACTGCTTCTGCAGGAGGGAGCAGGGGTGTGGGGTGGAGGGGCGGGGAGGGAGGTCACGGAAACCTCCCCGGGGGGTGGGGAAGTGGGAGGGAGGAGGCAGGCCGGGCAGGGGCTCGCAGGGACGGGCAGTGGTGGACGCTGGGCAGAGGCTAGACTAGCCGGTGCCTCCCCATGGCCCCCACCCGACCGGATCCGGGGCCGGGGCCTGTGGAGGCGGGCGGGAGAAACGGCTTCTCCCAGGCGAGCGCCACGCTCCGGCCCCAGCCTCCGCCTGGGCCGTGGGGCGTGAAGCAGAACCAGAAGCTGTTTCTCCAGCCCCTCCCTGCCCAGCTCAGAGCACGGTCACTGCAGTGGGTGCCCGGCTGAGTCCCGGGGCCGTGGGGCCGTCTGCCTGCACAGGGCCCCGTCCCTGGCACCCCCCACCCCTGTCCGCCGTCTGCCCGACGGGACACGTGGCGCCTTGGCATCAGAGTCCGGCGGTCGGGGCGCGCCGCAGACCACGGGAGCGTCTGCTCGTCCCGGAGGTTTGTGCTTCTCTGTGGTGGGGGGCTGGCACAGGGCGGGGGTCTCCTGTCCCATGGCACCGCCCCGCCCCGCCCGGCTGGGCTCACCTCGTCCGGGGCACGCTGCGTTCCAGGCTCAGTCATTCGAAGGAGGCTCTGGGCACACGGTCAGGGCCACCGCGCAGACACCAGGGGCCCCCGGGCTGGGGATCGGCACTCGAGGGTGGCTGTCACAGTGCCCCCTCCCGCCCTCCGCGCGGGGAGACCCCACGGCAGGTGTGAGGGGCGGCTCTGGGGCGGGGCCAGTGTGGGCTGTGCTGGGCAGGGGCGGGCGGCCCGAGGGGCCTCAGTTGTTCTCGAAGAGAGAGAGGAGGTCGTCATTGCTATTGCTGGGCAGGTCGGGGGGGTCCAGGTACGAGAGGAGCTCGTCGGGGTTGGTGAGTTCTGGAAGGAGCTGCAAGGGAAGCACGGAAGCCCGGTGAGGCACTGGGTGCCCGCGCCCCCCCCCCCCCCAATCCAGCAGGGTATCAACCTGCCGGGTCCTCCCCCGCTGCGGGGGTGGGGTCCCTGGGGTCCTGCCCTCGGGAGTCTCACACGGCGCCCCCAGACCCCTGCGGCTGGGCCGAGAGGCCCTCAGTTGCCACGCTGACCGTGCTGGACGGGGGGACCTCTCATCGGAATGGACTCCAACCGCGGCCCCGTTTCTGCCTCAGTCCCCGCCCCCACCGTGTGCCCACCCAGGGGCCCTCGGAGTGCGTGACAGAGCGCGGATGACAGAGAGGCAGTTGGGTGGGACGACGACACAGGACAAGAAGCAGAGACAGACAGACACCAGCGAGACAGACGGGTCCTGGCACTGAGCCTGCCCTGCCTCGGGTGGGGTGTGCGGGGGGGGGGGGCAGGGTAGGTCTGCGTGGGGGCCGAGGCCTGGCCTAGGGAATAGGGCGGGAGCCCGGAGCCGGCCCCCCACCCCCGAGGGGCTGCGCCTGATGCCACCCAGGGTCCGGCGACCCCCCGACTTACATCCAGCGAAGGCTCCGGCATGTCGGACGCTCCCTGGGCTCCGGCCTGACCCTCTAAGGCTGAGGAGGGGTTAAAGGTCAGGTCGCCGTGAGGATGGTTGCCGGGAGCGGCCTGAGGCGGTTGCCGGGGCGGCTGGGAAGGTGCCGCGCTGTGGTGCAGTGGGGGCCCTGCCTGGCTGCCGGGGTGAGGGGCGTGCAGGCCTTGCTGCATGGAGGGGTGGGGCTGCTCAGAGCCGCCAGCGTGGGGCATCTGCGGAGGAGGAGAGCAGGAGAGCAAGGTGAGTGCCGAGGACAGCAGCGACACGCCTGGAGGAGGGAGAACCAAACGGAACCAGGGAGGGCGGGCGGGGGACCCCAAACGAGCGGCGGCAAGACCGGACGTTGGTTTGTTCTTCGGTCGAGGAAAAACAAGGGGGAGAAGAAAAAAAATCCCCTCCACGGGCTGCGGACCGGAGGCTGGGGGGAGGCAGGCCAGAGACACCCGCCCGGCCGGACACCCTCGTCCCAGTGAACACGAGGGCCAACGGGGAGCCCAGTCAGTGGGGCGGGGGCAGGGGCAGGGGCAGAGGGCCAGGCCAGGGCGCACACGCGACAGACAGCATGGAGGTGGCGTGCAGCTGGAGGGGACAGCCCAGCCGTGCCTCCCCAGGGTGCCGAGGAGGCGGCCACCGGGGCTGCAGGGACGCTGGGGTGAATCATGACCACGCAGACAGGAGCTGGTGACGCTGGGGGACTGCGGGTGGTGAGAGCCCCTCCCTCACTCCCGACACCCAGTGCCTGCAGCTGGCCAACCGGGGCCTCGGGCCTGGGCCCCACACAGCTCTGGCTCCCCGGCCCCACGAGGGGTGGACAACTTCCTAGAGGCCACTCCCCTGTCCTGTCCTCAGACCTGCTCCCAGGCATCCCTGCCGTGCCATGAGCTCAGCGCCCGGCGTCTCCCACCCGGCTGGGGCCCTGGGGGGCGGCCGATCCCTGAGGCTGGCTGGTGGGTGCCTCTTAGCGCCATGGCCAGCGCAGGCAGCCTGGACGCGCTGTCCCCGGCACCCCGCCAGAGCCTGAGGCCCAGGGGCAGGAGTGCCCGGCCACGGTGGGGACTGATGGGGGTTGATTTCTGGGCTCCGGGGGAGCACCCGGGGGGGGGGGTGTCAACTCAGGGCGGGTCAAGGAGCCCCAGTGGCCGGGGGGAGGATCAGGACACTCTCCCAGGGCTGGGGAGTCGAAGTAGTTCCCACCAACCAGGTCCCTGTCGGGCAGCCCAGGCCTTGGTGCTCCAGGGGGGAGGGATGGTCCTCCTCCAGATGGCCAGGCTAGGCCACAGTGGCTGCCCGCAAACCCAAGCAAAGGCATGGGCTCCCTGGGCTGTGTTTGTCTCTGCACCTGGCCTGACCCTTGGGTCAGGCTAGGGCCGCACCTGCCCAGCCGACTGGCCCGGGCGATGCTCACTGGCCAGGACTCAGGGCAGCAGGCAGGAGGGTGGCCCAAGACCGCAGGGGCCACTCAGCACCCAGCGAGCAGTGTGGAGTGGGCGGGAGCCAATACCCAAGAGGTGCCCCCCGCCCCCCTGCAGGAAGGGCAGGGCGCCCGTGCAGACCCCTCAGTCCCGAGGGAGAGGGAAGAGGCACTCACGGTTTCCTGCATGGAGTGGCTGAGGGGCTTCTCGAGAGCGGCCATGTTGCTCGGCATGTCTGGGGGGTGGGAGAGTTGCGGGGGGCCGTGCATGAAGTCGTTCATGGGCGCTGCGCCGGGGTTCCCGTGGGGGAAGTCGAAGCTGCCGTGGGTCTGGTAGTTGTTGCCTGGGGGGTGGGGGTGGGGGGAGGTCAGACAGTGGCGGTCACCCAAGGGGCTGGGTGATCTGCAGGCAGTGGGCAGGGGTCCCACAGCTGTAAAAAGGGGCTGGACAGGAGAGAGGGGCAGTGGGCCAGGGGGTGGGAGTGAGCTGGGGTCTCCCCAGCCTTGGGGGCCACCAGTATGCCCTGAAGCCACAGGGAGCCCCTCAGCTTCCAAAGGCTCGGGGCAGCCACGCCTGGCAGAGCCCACCCACACGCCCCGCCACGGCCTGTGGACGTCCACTCCGCAGGCTGGGGCCCTGGCAGCCCTGGCTGAAGCCTTTCTCCAGGGGCTGCTCTCCCAGGGGCTGGGGAGGGGAGGCCCTTGCAGAGACAAGGACAGGAGGGGACAAGCAGTGGGGAAGAAGGGAAGCAACGTGACCGCAGCGGCCCCAGGCTGGAGCTCCAGGCCCTGAACCGTTCCCGAGGCGGAAAAGAACTGCAGGGAAGTTAGGGAAGAGGAAGCAAGCGGCCGAGGAGGACATGGCTGCCCGGAGAGTGTCTGGATGCCCAGTGGGTCCTTGCCCGGGAGGAGGTGGCTGGGGCAGCCCCGTGCCCGCTGGCCCCCAAACCAGGCGTGGACGCTCAGACACCAACCCGGCCAGGCAGATGTGGTCTGCTCTGATGTGGACCCCACCGTGACACGAAGTGGCCTCGCCTGTCCCTTCCAGGCGCTGGGGACAGGGTTCACTGAAGCTGGCCCCCCCGCCCCCCACCAGGAGCCAGCAGTCACTTACCCTGGCCGCTGTAGTCGCCAGAGCTGCTGCCCGCGGGCGGGGGCGGGAGCGGGTAGGGGGCGGGCCCGGGACCCAGGGCCGCGATCATCTCCATGACGTTGGGCATGGTCATCTGGCTGGGGCTCATGGTCTTGAAGCGCTTGGAGGGGACGCCGTCAGGGTCGTCCTTGATGTGGAGGTCTGACTTGATGGGGACGGGACGCCAGCTGCACGTGGGGTCGATGGTGACCTCTTCAAACTCGGAGCTGGCAGTGAGGAGGACAGGCTGAGTCGGGGGAGGGGGGGGCGGGGCAGAGGGCAGGGTGCATGTCTGCAGCTGGGGGCCCCCGGGGCTCAGGCCCACTGTCCCCGCGCCACGCTCTGAACAGGACACAGGTGCGGTCAGGGGGACGTGTCTGAAAGCTGGCGATGCTCCCGCCAGGAACCGCAAGTGTCCAGGCTGGAGGGCAGCCGTCCAGGGCATGGCAGCTTCCCGCACTGGCCAGCTGTGGCTCTTTCTGGAAAGTTCTTTGGCCCCAGGCACAAGTGTTGCAGAGGCGAACAACGAGGATGTGGAGGGCGTGCCAGGGATGCCCCCCGCCCCCGCGAGTACCCACTTACTGCTGGATGGCGTTCAGGATGCCCCACATGTACTGGTCCACCTCCAGGCCCTCCAGCAGCGCCGTCTTACTGCGGACAGGAGCGGGCGGCTCAGTCCCCACCCTCCCCGTGCCCGCAGGACCCTGCCCTCAGCCAGATGTGAGGGACACTCACTTGCACACAGGACACCTCCAGGTCCCCCGCTCGCAGTTCAGCTGCAGGTAGGACTCCAGGTCAAAGCACTGTGGGAATCCAAGCATGAAAGTTTGTGAGTCTACAACTGTACCTCATGGTGCTTCACTAATAAAAAAAAAATAAAAGAAACAAAAAAAAACAAAGCACCGTGGGACAGTGACACCCTGAGTCTGGAGCCCAGAGCCCAGCAGAGGCCTGGCCCCACCCTGCCCGCTGCCCCTCGGGCGGGTGTGGGGAGCGGAGGGGGCTGGACGTGCCCCCCTCCAGAGCACCCCCATCCCGCCCCACCTCAGCTGACCCTGACCACCAGCTCAGGGCCAGGCCCAGGAGGGGCTGAGTGAGCTCTGACATAGCCCAGCCTCTCAGGCCCAGGCCAGTGGGGTCTGGAAGACGGCATGGCCTGGGCAGGGACAGGGCAGTGGGGGTCGCTGGTGGACAGTGTGGGGGGAGTCAGTTGGGGTTTCTGGTGGATACTAGGGTGGCAGTTGGGGTCCCTGAGTGACAGTGTGGGGGCAGTTGGGGTCACTGGGTGACGAGGGAGCAATCGGATCCCTGGATGACAGTGTGTGTGTGTGGGGGGTCAGTAAGGGTCCCTGGGTGACGGGGGGAGGGGCAGTCGGGGTCCTTGGTGGACGCGCGGTTTGGCGGGAACAGACCTGGACGTGCTTGCAGTCATGGCCACGTGCGGGGAGCTGGATGCGCCGGAAGGTGATGGGACACTTGAGGGACACCTTGATGGCCGTCTGCTCCACGCCGTCCTCCCCGTTGAGGGTTGTGTTCCCTGACGAGGCCGCCACGCTGCTGAAGTTCCGCTTGACTGTGGGCGTGGGTGGGTGAGCGGGGCGGGGCTCCCGCACAATTCCCCGACCTGGGTCCCTCCTGGGCCCAGCTGCAGCCTGATGCACCGCGCCCCCCCCATGGGCAAGAAAGGCCCCAGCACCCCCCCGGCACCCGATGGGGGACTAGAGGGATGAAATGAAAATCTAAGCTGGGGGAAAGGGTGTGTCTCCAGAGTCGTCACCTAAGTCCTTCTCAGGAGAGGCCCTGGAGAGATCAGGCATGGGGTCCCGGGGGCCCCAGCCCCCAGCTCAGGACCCGTTTCTAGCACTCCCCTTTCTCCCAGGGTCACTTCCTCCAGGAAGCCTGCCTGGCCTGCCTGTGCCACGGCACCCAGTCTGACTTCTCCCACCCCAAGGACCACGGGCAGCCGGCGGTATCTGGCACGGAGCCAGGGGTGGACCGTGATTTGGGCCCACACTCACTCTTGGTGATGCAGTGCTCAGCGGGCAGCAGGCGCTTCTTGAGGAGGCCCTGGAGCACGGAGCGCACGGACGGCCGGTGGACCAGCTGCAGCACGAAGAGGTGGGACTGCGGGGGTGGGGGGTGGGAGGTCAGAGGTCAGGGAGCTTGGAGGCCCAGGGTGCGTCCCTGGGTCACCTGCCGGGCACCTGGCCAAGATGACTGTCGTGAGACCCCGCCCGTGAAAGGCCCTGGGCACGGTGCCGCCAGACCCACCCACAGGCCCTGTTAGCCAGCCCCCCGGCAGGGCTCATCACCCCTGCGCCCCACAGGGGTGGGCAGGGCACGGCCACCCAGCCCTGGGTGGGGGAGGAGCAGGCCCGAGGTGGCTCACGCCCTGCTGACCCTGGACGGTCCCAGGGCATCTCTGCAGAGCCGAGCACGGCCCCCTGTGCGGTGCCTGACCCCGCCTCTGTGAGAGGGCGAGAACAGAGCCCCGTGGGGGGCTTCGAGCAGAGGGGCGCGGGCGCAGCGCAGGAGAACCACGGCCAGGCCACTGGCAGAGCAGGGGGGCCGCCCCGCTGGCCTAGGTCTTCCCAAGGCCCCCGTCGGGGTGGCAGGGGTAAGAGCTGGAAGCTGAAGAGTTGGGGGGGCCCTCCCCACATCCCCCCCGCCTGCGGGCGCGGCCCGGCACTCACGCAGCAGCACGCCGTGACGGTGATCTGGATGGTGTTGCGGCCCGGCTGGCACACGTGCTTCAAGTGCAGGGGCTTGTGGGAGGTCTTGTTGTCGCCGCGCTCGATGGTCAGGGGGGTGGCGTTGACGCTGACCTGCACCGACGCCGGCCAGTTGGTGTTCATCTGCCGGTCCTCGTGGTGGTAGCACTTGAACTGCAGCTCCAGGTCGGACCTGGGGAACGAACGGGCTCATCTGACTCTAACCCCCGAATGGTCACCCCGCTCTCTGCGGGCTCCGCTGGACAGACTCACCCAGCAGGCTATAAGCTGGGGCTGGGCGCGTCCCCACCCCAGGGGCCTGCCGGGGAGGCCCCCAAGGCCAAGGCTGCCACTGACTCGGCTGTGCCACCCCAGCTCCGCACCCATGGACACGAGGCAGGGCCACAGAAGCAGCAGGTCTCTGGGTGGGCCCCCCGGGAAAGTGGGGTCAGCGGGCCTCCACGGCCGGGTGCCCAGGCCTGTCGCTGCCCTCAGGAGAGCCCCGGGTGCAGCGCCAGCCAGCACTGCCCGTGTGCGTGGCTCCTCGGATGCTCACCTCCACATCAGCGTCTGGTGGACCGTGGGCCGCAGGTGGAAGACGTGGTTGCTGACGGCCAGGTTGTGCTCCAGGCGGAAGGGCTCGAGCACCACGCCGTCGCGCACCGGGAAGGTGAGCCGCAGCTCGTCGTTGTGGCCGGCTGCGGGCGGGAAGACATGGTGAGCCGTGGCTCCGGGGGAGGGGGGCGGAGGGGGGCAGCCGGCCACAGCTCCATGGGCACTCACCGGGCGGAGGCGGCAGGGCGTTCATATTTGGCTTGATGTCGGGGGGGAAGGGCGGCTTGACGTCTTGGCTGGGGGACAGGTATGCGGGAATGCTGCTACCAGGGGTCATGGGGGGCGTGGGGTTCCCTGGGACAGGCGAGTGCGGGTAATTTGCCACGGGGACAGGCCTGGGAGGCTGCAGGGAGACAGACCACATAGGTTACGGGGTGCAGGACACGCAGCCCCGGCACTCGGACCCCGCCCGCCTGCCCTCTCTCCGCACCAGCCCACACCCTGAGGACCGCAGAGGGGAGGCTGAGGCCGGGGGGGGCGGGGGGCGCGTACCCTGCTGACGGCCCCCTGGCTGTAGTTGCTGTAGCTGCTTCCCGAGAAGGTGTTATTCTGTCCGTTAAACTGCTCTGGCTGCAAAGACAGGTCAGCAGTGCCGTGAGTGGCCGCGAGGACAAAGTTCCGCAAGCCCACCCTGATGCTGGGGCAGGGGCTGGCATGGCCCAGTGGAGCTTGGGGTCCACGCAACCAGGAGACGTAGTCTCTGAAGGCGGCGCAGACCGAGCGAGCACCGCGGGAGGCCGGGGAGTGGACACAGGGGGCAGCCCCACGAGCATCTCCCAGTGACCACAAAGCCTGGAGACACCCATCCCTGATGGCCTGAGACCCAGAAACCACCCACACGACCACCAGGAAGGGAAGGGTCGGGCGGGGCCTGGTGGCCAGTGGAGAGCAAGGGCTGCACGCAGCCGCCGTCAGACGCCAGGCCCGGAGGACACGGGCTTCCCGCCACAGTGGGCTCGCAGCTCTGAGGGCAAGGGCGTACATGCCTGCCGCAGAGACAAAGTTCAGGGAGAGGGTCTGCCCCCAGGTAGGAGCAGGTTGGCTGGCCTGGCGTGAGCGCCCTAAGCCACAGAGCCTGAGCCCTGGGCACGGCTGGCACAGGGAAGACGAGGGGCAGGCACTGGTGGGACTCACCTTGTAATACTGCCCCATGTTGACTGTAGGGGGTGGGTACTGCCCGGTGCTCGGCTGGCTGGGCATCCTCTGCCCAGGATAGTTGGGGGAGGTGAGGGGCCTTGGGGCGTTGGGGGTGGGGTACTGGCCCGGCTGGGTGGGGAACTGGCTGTTTGGTCCGTATTGCTGGTTTCCGTAATTGGGCTGTGGCAGAGAGGACGGGGAGGGTGGTGGTTAGGGCCATGACGACGGTACTGCCCCGTGCCCCGTGGTCCCCTCCTACCCTGCGCGGCCTGAGTCCCAGAACCCGCCGCCCTCCCAGGACTCAGCCCCTCACGCCACTGGGAGGGGGCGGGACTTGAAAGGTCCTGTGCATCTCCACCAAGGAAGCACAGTGGCCGCCCCCTGGCAGGCGACCCGGGCCAGCACGTGTGCTGAGTGGGGGCCAAGGTCAGGTCGACCAGGGACGGAAATGAGCCCCCTCTGGAGACCACGAAGTCTCCAGGGACGGGCAGAGGCCGATGCACGGTGACCAGGCCACTCCTGCCCACTCTGGCACCTGGTCAACGGATCGGGGAACCTGCAGGGCCATCTGCTGCCCCACAGCCTGTGGCCTGGGGTCAGCGGGCACTCCCGCCCATCTTAAGTCTCTCTGGCACAGGTGCAGAGGTTTCTGAGCCTGGACAGTGTGTCTCAAGGACTCCTTGTCTCTGCTGAGGGCAGTGCAATCTGGACGGTTGCCACCCAGCCAGAGCACGCTTGGCTAGGGTGGCCTTTGGGGTGGCCCAGAGCACAGCAGGGTCACTGGTGCCAGCTCACTGGGACCCTTATCGCCTTCCCTGGAGGGTGGGCCTGAGTGTCCGCAGCCCGGCCAGTGGGGACACCAGGAGAGGTGTGTGGCCAGGCGCCCCGCGGGGGTCTCTGCTCCTGCCCTGGGCCTCATCTGAGCCACGCTCCTGGGGACCCCGACTTCCCCTGGGCTCATCAGGATCGGAGTCACCTGTGGTCGAGCCACGTGGGATGTCGGCAACACCCAGAGGTCTCACTCCCAACCCGTGAGCCCTCCGAGCGGGCAGTGGCAGGAGGCTGCGGGCAGCTCCCCAGGGTTCCACAGTCGAACCAGACACTGAGCCCGGATGGCACTTACTCCGCGAGTGCTCACGAGGTGCCCTGCGCCCCTTCCTTCAGGAAGCCCCCCGGCCTGGCCTCACACGCGCCAGAGGGCGGGAAGCTGCTGCACTTTTCTCACTCGACTCAGCCCTGTCCCGCCCGCCCTGAGCAAGTCCCGGCCCGCTTATCCCGTGCAGAGCTCGGGCCGTCGGCCGCTGGGGGGCGGACGATGTCCCCGAGGGCCCGAGCAGAGGCCTGGTCTGGGGAGGGCAGAGCCGGACTCGAGCTCGGAGGCTCCTCGGGCTCTGCTGCGGCCGCATGGTGCTGTCCACGGCCCCCACTGCCCGGCCCGCACGCGCACTCACCTCGCCCGGGTAGGGCCTCTTTATGCTCTGAATGGGGAGGGACTGGGGCCGGGGCCCCGGGTAGCTCTGCTGGGCCATCCGCTGCCCGTGGGTGCCAAAGGGGCTGATGCCTGGCGGCCGGGGCTGGTTCATGCCCATGGGAGGGCCGCTCATTCCCGAGGGCGTCATGCCTGCCGCCATGTTGGCGGGGTTCAGGCTGCCCCCCATGGACGTGGGGCCCCGTGGCCCGGGCTGGTTCATGAATTGGCTGTTATACGCCTGGGTGGGACCCATCTGGAAAGAGGAACAGACCTTCAACGGGAGGAGAAGAAAAACAAGAATAAAATGCCACATGCATTGAAAGTGCAGGGAGGGGAGGGGGAGAGGGGGGCTTGGGGCTGGGGTGGGGTGGGGGGCATGTTTCCCAGCGGCTGTGGCCTGGCTGTGGCCGGTGACCACTGGCTGCCTGGGCTTGCTGCTGCCCTCTGCAGGTCACACAGGAAAGGTGCAGACTGGGAGAGGGAGGGGTGATGGGGGGGCATTTTCGGGAAGGCAGGCAGGGAGTGGGGAGGGGGTGCAGGGCATGGGGTGGACGCGGGTGCGAGGGGTGGGGGGGCAAGGCTGGGCGCCTCTCCCAGAGCACTGGCCCTGCCCTCGGTGCTGGCCAGTGGAGGGACCTTCACTGCTATCCCAGGAACCTGCAGCGCCCGCCCCTATGCTCGTCTGCCCTCACCCCTGCCCCGTCGTCCTTCTGAAGGGTGGGTGGTTGGGCGGGGCCTGGGCTGAGTCCAGGCGGGCTCAGACTCTCGGGACAGATCCGGGCCGCATTCGGCTAGAGGGTCTCATGGAAACCCCTCCCGCCCCGGACTCCCAGCACTCGTGGGTGGGCTCTGTGTGTGTGTGTGTGTGTGTGTGTGTGTATGTGCGCGCGCGCGCGTGTAGTGTGTGTGTACGTGGCTTACCGGTCCATACTGGTTCATATCTTTATTCTGCGTCTCCTGCAAGGCCGCCACGGTCGCCGTGGCCGTGGCTGTGGCCGTAGCTGCCGCTGCCGCCACCGCTGCCGCCGCGGCTGCCGCTGCCGGCTGCGTGAAGTCCGCGGGCGGCCTGGTGTGCGGGGGGATGCCCATGCCCGCCGGGGCACTAGGGCCCCCGGGGTAGCTGTGAAGGAGAAGGTGCGAGTCAGGGCCGCCACTCACACCGCTCTGGGGTCCGGGGGCCGCTGCAGAGCCTCTGGGAGGCGGGAAGGATGGGTTGGGGGGCAGAGACAGAGGGGGGCCTGTTCACCTGGCTCCGAAGGCGCCGCTGCCGGGGTAGCTGGGCCGCCCGTACATGCCCTGCTGGAGGTAGGGCTGCGCCGGGCCCGCCTTGGCCGAGAACTGCTGCTGCTGCCCTGCAAACTGCGGCGAGCTGAGGCCGGGGTTGCTGGTGCTCATGCCGGACGCCATGGGGTTGCCGCCGGGGTTCATGGGGTTGTTGGCATTGGCCATGGGGTTCCCAAGGACCTGTGGGCACAGTGGGGAGAGAGGGGCAAGGGAAACGGGGTGGGCATGGGGAAGGGAACGAGGAAATGGACAGTCCAGTGTGTGTGTGTGTGTTTGTGTGTGGGGGGTGAGGGGGTCCCTGCCGCCCCAACCAGAGGAGGGAGGCCCTGTGAGGGGAGCAGGGCCCATGCCCAGCAGGCATGCACGACCACCGCGGCCTACTGCCTTGTGAGGGGACGGGGTGGCGGCCAGCTCCGTGGCCTCTGGTCTCCCACAGGGGCCCAGTTGGCGGGCACAGACTTGGGCATGGAAGGGGTCAGCCCTCAGGCCGGGGAGGGAGAGTTTTGAGTTCCAGCCACTGGGAGGCTGAGAAAGCCGGAAGTTCTCCTGGGCCTGGCAGTCCCCGTGGTTTGTCAGGTGACAGCTGGTCACTCTGCCAGGTCCCCACGGGGCTGCGTCTGCAGGGTGAGCTCCAGGCGGGCGGGCGGGGAGGGGGGGGGCGCCTCTTACCTGGCTCTGGGATGTGTTGGTCACTCCCCAGACCGTGGTGACCACGGAGAGGGAGCCGGGAGGCTGGTTGGTGTTCTGCTGCCAAGGGACAGAGTCGTAGGGGAAGGACCCATCACTGCAAGGGGGACGGAGGACAGGCTCAGGGCAGGCACCCGCAGCCCCACCCAGCCCCGTCAGGACGCCCTGGGCTGGCGTCTGCTGCCCCGGTCCAGTGCCGCCAGGCAGGATCTCCCACCACGGCACCTTTCCCTGGGGTCCCGGCCCTTCACCCTTCCCTGCCTCCCACCCAGCCCACCAGGCTCTCCTGCCTCCTGACCCTGGAAACCATGGCCTTCCCTGGGGACCCGCATGACACTCAGTGTCCTCCTTGCCAGGTGATGCCCCTCGAGTCCTGCCTCTCCCAGAGTCCCCATGTTCATGTCCTGAGGCCCCGTGAGGAGGTCGTGGCCTTCGGCCTCCCATGCTCAGGAGCGCGGGTAACGGCTCCCCGTGAGCGGGACATCCTCAGGTGCTCTGTGGCACCCCCCTGAGCCAGGTCTGCTGGGCATTCCAGCAGAGCGCCCCCAAAGGAGAGCCAGGAAGAGAGCGGAAGTGCAGCTGGGTGGGCGGCTGTCCCGCACGCAGCCGACCTGGGCTAGGTCCCCAGCATTCTTGGATCTCGGGAGCTCCTCGGAAGTGATTCCTGAGTATAGAGCCAGGGGCACCCCCTAAGCACCGCGGGCGTGGCCCCAAAACAAAATAAAAAAGCAAAAACAAACAAACAAAAAAGAGACTCCAGAATGGGGTCAGGGCCCGCCAGCAGGGCACAGCAGGTGGAGCCAGGGCCCACCCCACAGCGAGGGGCGTCTGTGAACCAGCCCCATCCCAGGAGCCCGCCCAGGGCCGAGACGCTGGGCCCTCGGAAGGTGACGGCAGGGGTGGACACTCTGCAGAGGGTGGGCAGCGGCACCACACCCTTCTTGCTGCCCCAAGGTCAGCGCCCAGGAAGGCCTGTCCTGACTCCCTGAGCTGGACAGAATGGCCCCACTCCCCCGCCAAGCCCATCTCCCCCTGCCCGGCCTTTCTCTGGTGCCCGGGGACAAGCCCTGACTCCGTGCAGGTGCAGGTCAGGGGGCAGCAAGAGGGACGGCCCGGCCACATCTGAGCTGGACCTCTGCCAGGTCTAGAGGTGTGCGGGGTGCAAGAGGGCACGGCACGTCTGGCCGCATCAGCGCTGTCCTTGGGGACCGGCCTGCGGTCAAGCGCAGGCTGGGCTGCCAGAGACACTTTCCCTGCCCGGCCCTGGGTGCAGGCCCGCCTTTGCTTTCTGGTTTGTTTTGGGGCTGCGCCAGGCGGTGCTCAGGGATGGTCCCTTGTGGGCCGAGTGGAGGGCACGCGCCTTATCCCAGTGCCATGGCTCCGGGCCCCAGGAACAGAGCAGGCTGGGCAGTGGCTGTCCAGAAGGGCGGGACCCCGGGCACCAGCGCAGCACATGCCAAGGCTGAGGCCGGCTTCTCCCGGCCCGGCCCCCTGAGGCTGAGGCCTTGGTAGGAAAGCCCCAGGCACCCATTGCTGAGGGTGGATCCCTGGAGGGCAGAAACAGCTCCTTTCTGGGGGTGCCCCTGGGCTCAGACACTGGGGGGTGTGCCACCCTGGGCCGGCCGGCCGGGGCACCCTGGGATGGGGCCTGCCGTGGTGTTCACGCTGGTCTGGGGACAGCGTGTGGCGGGCTCAGGCAGAGGAATGACCCGGAGTCCAAGCACGAGCCCTCTCACCCGCCCCGAAGCACAGGGGCTGCCCAGAGGGGCTCTGCTGGCCAGAGCATGGCCCGTCCTTGAAGAGACCACACTCAAGACACCTGCAGGCTCCGGACCCCGCACCCTGCCACCGTCCATCGGGTCAGTCTGAGAAGGCCACAGGGCAGCTGGCCTGAAGCCACGGCCCTCCACCTATCTACCACCCACACCCTGAGACGGTCACGCATCTCCCTGGCTCCTCCGGACTCGTCTGCAGGGACCCCCGTCCTCACTGCCCCAAACGAGTGCCCGCCTCTCTCCGCCTGCCTAACACCCTGAATTCTCCGGTTCCCCAGGCCTGGCAGGAGCCCATCACACACCCAGGGAGAGGCTGCTGTGCTGTGCACCCACGCAGACCCCATGCCCCTGGCGCCCCCACCAGGGCGAGGGCCTGAGGAAGCTCAGACTGCCTGGGTCCTTCTGTGAGGTGGCCCCACCCAGAACCTGGTGCAGAAAAGTGGGCGCCTGCCTGCGCCGTGGACACTGCAGAAGCACTGCCGGCCACGGTCACCATCAGGGGTGGGGTGGGCTTTTGCCCAGGATTCTACACGCATGGGGTGATAGGAAGGGGCTTTCTCCAGAGCCCACTGATGACCCCCAAACGGATTCAACTGGCACAACTGTAAGTGGAGGAGGCTGGGGGGGTGGTCCAGAGCCCTCCAGGTGGCCCGTCCACTGCAGGGGGCAGGAGCCAGCATGGCAGAGGCAGCCTAGGAGGCTGAAAGAAACCCCGGGGTCTGGGTCAGCTTCTGGGGCAACCTGGGGGATCCACCATGGGGCTGGCTGGGTCACAGCGGGCTGCAGAGCAAACCCACATGCATCCCCGAGACAAATGGTGCCCACCGGGCTGGAGCAATAGCACAGCGGGTAGGGTGCTACAAGGATGACCTAGGTTCACTTCCCAGCACCCCTGATGTTCCCCCAAGCACCGTCAGGAGTAATTCCTGAGCATGTGAGCCAGGAGTAACCCCTGTGCATTACTGGGTTTTTGTGACCCAAAAAGAAAAAAAAAAGTGCTCACAGAGTGGGCCGGAGGGAGGGCCTGGCCCCACAAAGCCCAGCTCAGACAAAACACTATGGAAGGGGCTGCCCAGAGCCAACCACAGGCGTGGGCCTGGACCAAGCTTTGTGGCCCAAATTCAGTAACATTTCTGAGGCGAATGTTCCAATGACCAGGGCCGGGAGATAGTCTGGTTGCCTGCACAAGGCCAACCACCCAGGCTTGATCCCTGGTCCTGTGAGCCCCGCAGGAGTGATCTCTGAGCACTGGAAATTAGAAGAGAGCCCCGAGCTGGCCCCCCAAACCAACACACAAAAAAATATATAAATAAGGGAGAAAAAAAAAATCTATTGAAAACTCAAACCACAGAGGAAGGCCTTGGGGCCGGGGGTCCGTGCTATGAGTCGCCCTGTAGGTCAGACCCTAGCTCGGCCCCTGATGGGACGTGGCACTTCCATCATCTCAGCGGTCACACTCGTGAAGACGGTCACTGCCCACCTAGGACAAAACGGAAGCTGAGCGCAGCACCAGTCCTCGTCTGAGACGGGGCACGGCAGCGCAGGACGGTTCTGCACGCCCCGCACCCTCTAAGGGCATCACTGCGCTCTTGCCGAATGTCCTCCACGCCTCACGCTTCCCCGAGCAGCCCCGTCTTTCATCTCTAGCCAGCAAACTCCTTCCCAAACGACAAAAGGCCAGGCTGGAGACGCCCCTTTGTGATTCTCCATCTCCTCTGCACTTCTCATATTTTCACAGCGCCGTCACAACGGATGGTGGCCGTGTCTGCATGCCAAACGGGAGAGGAGGGAGGTCCCCAAGTGGAGGGAGGAGTCCTGGCTCCGGGACACCCCTGCAGCAAGCCCACGAAGCCTGCGTGGGGGGGGGGGGCACTTGCCTCCCCCACACTCCACATCTCCGCACCTGGGAGGGACAACAAGTCCTCCAGCCTGCCTGCCCTGAGTGGGCTCGACTGGCCCCTGCAAGGCTCTGAGGTCCCCCGATGGAACATGCACCGGCCTGTCAGATCTGGTGGTGCGGGCGCTCTCTCTGGCCCAGCACGCTCCCTCGTCCGGGTCAGCCCCTCGCCCCCTCCTCCCGAGCACGCTAACTGCATGTTCCCCACAGGAGTGGACTGCAGGGCCCCTCACCCCCATTCGCTTTCCCAACACTGGCAGGAGCAGGAAGAAATTTTATTTTTGCTTTTTGGGTCACACCTGGTGATGCACAGGGGTGACTCCTGGCTCTGCACTCAGGAATTACCATATGGGATGCTGGGAATCGAACCCAGGTTGGAAAACGCCCTACCCGCTGTGCTATTGATCCAGCCCATTTTTTTTTTTTCTTTTAGGGGCAGGAATAAAGGGTCACGGCAGGCTGTGCTGGAGAGGAGCGAAGGGAGCTGGGCCTGAGTGCCCACCAGTCTGGGCAGCAGAGGGGGTGGTCCTGTCTGTTCCAGGCCAGATTGTGGGCACAGGAAGCCGACAGGCCACAAGGCTGCCCCAGCGGCCCAGAGAGAAGGCCACGAGACGGCCCGTGCCCGGCTGACCGTGGGTGCAGTGGGCCCAGCCAGGGGCGCCTCTCAGCGGGGAGGGAGGGCACCCACCCTTCTTCCCCAGCTCTAGCTGACTTTGACTGTAATCAGGTAAGAGGAAACAAGACCACTAGGCTTTCCTTCCTCTCTGGGCTGATGGCTACCAACAATGTGTGAATGGCCAACGGCCCTGCGCTGCTCCCCCCCAGCTCGGGCGTCTGCATGGGTCTGCCAGCGGAGGGTGGTCCCTACTGGCTGCCCCACCCCGTGGGAGGTCGTGGCCTCACTGGCTGCAGCAGGGGCCACAGGAGCGGGGTCACCAGGGTGGCGGGTCCCCTTGCCCTCTCCTGATGCCTGCGGTCAGGGCCAAGTCTTCGGACGGCCGGACACACCCGCACACCCCACCCTCCAATCTCGGTCCCGGGCAGCCGCCACTGACACTTCTTTTGTCTTGAGCAGCTCCGTGGGATGGGGCTGGAGTTCGATGACACCCAGGGTTCACCCACAGGCGCTGGCTAGGTGACGGCAGCGTGGGCGGCAGCACTTGGCTGTGCTCCCTTGGGGCCGTGTCCTGGCTTGTCGCTGCAGCCCACCTGCCCTTCTAGCTCTGCCACAGGGAGGTGGCACCCCGGTCACAGTCCTCCAGACCTCGAACCCCGCAGGACACAGGCACAACAGTTGCCGTGACGCCAAGGGTTCCTGACTGCCTGCGCCGGGCCACCTGCCGGGCAGCTCTGAGGCCCCTCCACTCCAGAACCTTCGTTCACTTGGGGACACGCTGCCAACGCCCGACTTCTGCCCGCGTCTCGACAGGGAGACGCAAGTCTGGCCCGGCCTGGGGTCGGGCCCAAGAATGAGCGCTGAGTTCAGACCCCAGCGGGACAGTGCCCAAGGGGGACGGAGAGCTGGACCAGCTGTGCTGTGCTGGGCCGTCCCAGTGACCACACACTCCACCCTGCCCTGCACTTGGGGCCCTCTGAGGGGACACCACCACCACCTGGTGAGGGGGCCCCCAAGCCCCAAACCGCTGACTCCGGTGGAGAGCAGGAGTCCTCCCTGGGGGATGGAGGGCGATGCCAAGGCCGCAGCCTCTGTGCGGCAGAGCCGGGCACCCCGCCTCCCCCGGCCGCCTTGGTGCGGTGCGGCCTGTGCGGGGCTCACCTGTGTGACAGGGTGGGTTTCATGGAGCTCATGGAGTTGAGGGGGGGCTGCATGGGGAGCTTCCCGGGGGGGTCGCTCTGGCGGCTCTTCTGGTGACGGAGTAGCAGGAGGCGGCCGAGCTCCTCACACCAGGAGGAGAGCAGCGCTGGAAGGAAGGACAGGAGTGAGTGACCAGCCCAAGGCACCTGCCGTCCCGCCTCTGCTCCGACCCCCACTCTGCGGGACCCAGGATGGGCACCGTGGTCTCTTCAGTGGAGCGAGCAAACAGTCGCAGAGGGGTTTGGTGCCGCCCCGGCCATGGAGTGATGGTCAGGGGCGGAGACGCCGGACGCAGCCACCCCCAGCCAAGGTCCAGTCCCGAACCAGCAGGGCCTGGGCAGTCCCTGCCTTCAGGCCCCTGAGCACACTGACTGGGCAGGAGGGGTGTCTCGGTCAGGCTCTGGGCCCTTCCTCACGCTGGCCACAGAGGGCGGGACCCAGGCGGTGCCCCCTCACCACTGTGGGTGAGAACCCACAGATCAGACAGCGGGCGAGGAGGCAAGAAGGCCAAGTCCGGGGGCCGGGAGAGGCCAGTGCTGAGGGCGCTTGTCTCCAGGCGCGACCCCTCTGTGACCCTGGCGTAGTCAGAAGGCACACGAGTCTGAGGACCGAGCCCCCAAAGGTGGCACGTCCTGTGGCCCTGCCCTCCTGGGACGCTGGCAGGAGGGAGGTGGGTGGGTAGTTCTGTCCTGTGTGTGGGCAGAAACCAACAGGGCGCCCCCAGTGGGCACCTGCCCACAAGAGGCTGAGGGAAGCCGCTGCCTCCGAGGGGCTGAAACAAACGCGTCTCCTTGTGGCTCCTTCCACTAGCAGGAGACCCTGGTCTGGAAGGGACCCCCTGGACCGGATGCGGACAGCTGGGCACTGCCCGCTGGGCACGCCCCAGGCTCGGGTGCCTACTAATCCCCAGGGGGGACGGTTCACTCACGCGGGCACCACGCCGCCTTTGCCACGGGGACCAAGCCTGCTGCAGGGACGGAGTGACACGTTTGCTCGCTGCCATAAGTAGGGAGGGGTTTGCATGGGGAAGCCAGGAATCAGGAGGGGTGCGTGGGGCTGGGAGGGGGCTGGCCGCAACTTGTGGTGTCTGTGTGCGTGCGCACGTGAGTGACGGGAGAACTGGGAGGCAGGGGAAGCTGGTACTCCTGAGGCCCAGACCTGGGGCAGGCCTAGAGCAATGTCACAGGGGGTGGGGTTTTGCCTTTGGCATGTCAAACCCAGGTTCGGTCCCCAGCACCTTATATGGTCCCCCAGAGTGATCCCTGAGTAACACCGGGTGTTCCCCAATGCCCCTCCTCGTGTCAAACCACGCCCTGTGGTAGGAGAGGCAGAAAGGGCTCCTGGGAGCATGGACGTGGGTCAGTGTTGCTGCCTCGCCTGAGGCCCTGCCCTCCAGCTGCCCAGGGCCTGGTACTGTCCCAGGACCCAGGCAACACAGAGACTCCACCCCTCCCCAGACGTGTCCAGACTCATGTAGGGGGGCTGGAGCAATAGCACAGCAGGGAGGGCGTTTGCCTTGGACGCGGTCACGCCGGGTTTGATTCCCAGCATCCCACATGGTCCCCCGAGCACCGCCAGGAGTCACCCCTGTGCATCGCCAGGTGTGACCCCCAAAAAGCAAAACAAAAAACAGATTCATCTAGGACCCCGAGTTGGTCTAGAGTGATCCCTGAGCACTACCTGGTGGAGCCAAAAAGACCGAGCAGCGAGAACATACAGACTGAAACCCCAAGTGTGGGGCTCCTGGCAGAGCCCTCCTACCCCAACACGGGCGAAGCCTCTCAGGGCCGTCCTCTGCCCCAGCGTCCCTGCTCTCAACCCCGACGGAGGAGCCCCCTGCAGGCTCTGCACGTGCCATGGCTCTGAGCTCCAACACTACTACCTGCTGGGCGCTCGGGCCCCTCCTGGCCCCTGGGATGCAGGGCTCCTGGAGTGCCCACCCTCAGTCCTGACCACTGTGCTCCCTGCCTCCCAGAGGCCGCCAGGGGAGATTCTACGGGCCGGGCCGGGGCCCTGCGCATGGGGACTGTCCCTGTGACTCGCATTCCTCTGGCAGGACACCCCGGGAGACAGCTCGGCCCCCGCCCACCCTGCTGCTTCCTGGAGGAGAAGACACACACACACACACACACACACACACGGCACCCACCTCTGGGCCTGAGGTGAAGCAGCGCAGGCAGACACTGTGTGTGTGTGCGCGCGTGTAAGAGAGTGCGAGAGAGAGGGACAGAGAGCGAGTGTGTGTGTGTGTGTGTGTATGAGCACATGCCTGCAACTTTGCGTCTGCGTGCATGTGAAGTGTCTATGTGTACATGCAGGCCAGAAGGTGGGTTCTACACGAGAACTTCCCCTCGATGGCAGGAACACACCTGAGAGGCCTCAGTGGCCATGACCTTGGGCACATGAAGCAGCGCCTTCCTGGGGCAGAGGCAGGATGGCAGGGAAAGAGCCTGCCTGGCCCAGGGCTGGCCCAGGCTGATCCCTGACAACCCATATGGGCCACGAGCACAACCAGGAGTAAATCCCCAAGCAGAGCCTAGAGAAAGCCCCGCATACCGCTGGGTGTGGCCCCAAACCCCCAAGTAAGCAGAAACCCCATAAACCAGAGAAAACTTTCTTGGGGAAACACCTGGCTTTCCTGAACAGCATCACGGGCCCGCCCCCTGCCACACTGTCCCGTGTCCCCAACGCTTTAGACTCCCAATGCTTTGGACCACCCACAGCAGCTTGGCCTCGTACGGGCGAAAAGTTAGAAGAGGCCCGTTGAGTGGCTGGTCCCTGTCCCTCTCTGCCCATTCTTGAGCACAGCCCGCCCCACGCTGTGGCTGGCAGAGGTGCCGCCTGCAGGAGCTGGGTGCACCCAGCAGCCCCTCCCCCCGCCCTCCTGGGCTCCCAGCCCCTCCCACACACTCTCCAGGATGTGAACTCCTGGGAAGTGAACTCCGGAGGACCCGAGCCAGAGCCAGTGGGGCTGATTCCCAAACCGGTTTGTCTGTCCCTGCAGGGGCAGAGCCTCGGGGCAGGACGCTGGAACCTGAACTGAGGCCAGGTGGGAAGCTGCCAGAGCTTCAGGAAACTGCAGCCCACCTCACCAACAGGGCTGCGGGGGCTCCTGGTAACTTGGGTTCAAGTGACAGTGCGGACCCTCCCCCCCCCCCCCCCCCCCGGGACGGAGAGACAGCGGAGAGGGTGCCTGCCTTGCACGCAGCTCACCCGGGCTCCATCCCTGGCACCCCATACGGTCCCTGGGCCCTGCGGGGGGGGGGGGGGGAACCCCCTGGGTACAGAGCCAGGAGCAAGTCCTGACCCCCACTGGTTAAGGTCCCCAAGCCCCACCCCAAAACAGAAAAGTGAAAGCAGACGCCCAGCAGGGCGTGGGCGGTCTCCGCAGGTGGGCAGCAGAGCCCACTCTTTCTTACTTTGGTTTCTGGGGCCACACCCGGCTGTGCTCAGGACTCGCTCCGAGTGCTCAGACGACTGTATGCAGTGCCAGGGGGGGAACTGGGGCCGGCTGTTCGAGGTGAGTGCCCGCCCCATCTCCCGGGCCTCGGGGCATTTCCATCTGGAGGAGGCTGTTTGCTCACCCCAGCAGCCTAGGAGGCTGGCCTGCCCTGAGCAGGCTGGCAGGGCCCCAACCCGGAGGGCAGCAAACACACCCTTTGCCCTGCCCTGCCACCAGCCTGGCCCCCGCAGCGAGGAGGAGGGTGAGCACAGGGACCCTGACAGGCTCGGCACTTACCCACGTCTCGGGCCTCGCCTGGTTGGGGGCGGGTGCAAAGGCAGCCAACAGCAGGAGCGCAGTACCCAGAGCAGCAACGGAACAGGGGCGGCCTGGGGCAGGTCAGGAACACCCTCCTCTGCTCCCGCAAGTCCAGAAGGGGAGGACGGGCCAGGAGGGAGACCCCGAGAGGACTCCGGCGGGTGGGGGAGGAGAGCGGGTCTCAGAGCCGCCCGCCTCCCGTGCCCTCTGTCCCCGCGCCCCTCCCGCGCTCTTGGCAGCGCCAGAGGCAGCCAGGGGTGGCCGGGCTGGCGAGAACAGGGCCCTCACCCAGGCCGCCGGCAGCTCCCAGCCCTGATGGGCCCGGAGGCCAGGGGCGGTGCTTGCCAGAACAGTGGGTCGTGTCTGCCCGTTTTGATGCCCCCAAGTGTGGCCCAGAAACAAATGTCGAGAAAGGCCACCTCTCCTGCCCGGCCCCAGCTTCCCCTGGCAGAGCAGCCTGGGTGGCCCCTAAGCAGTCAGGTTCCAGGTACAAGGTGCCCAGGCAGATTCCTTCCTCCCCGCGTGGGCGGTGAGGGCCAGGGGCACCAGGGTTGGGAGGAGGGGGCTGGCTCCCCTGGTCTGGCCCCCTCTTCAACCAGGAGGCTGGCAGCTCGGGCGGGCTCAGACGCTGCCCCCCACCCGCCGGGCACCCAGCTGAGAGATGAGCCACACGATCCAGCCCCACACGCACCCTCGCTGGCAAGGACCCTCCAACTTGCTCTTGCGAGGGGGCCTCGGCCATCCCTGCATCCCGCTGGGCCTTCCGAAACCGCAGGGTTCCCGGGGCTCCGGGCGGGGTGGGGCTACTATGCTACTCTTTCAGCGTGCCCTGTCCTTGTTGTTCTGCATGACAGACCCCCTCTGAGGGAAGCCCAGCAGAGTCAGAAGCTACAGAGAGGCGGGGGCAGCGGGGGTGGGGGGGTTCCCCTCCCAGCAGGCGCCCCTTCACGGCCGGCCAGCAACGATTCTCGGAGGGAATTTTTTTTTACAATCCATCTGCTTGCTGCAATGGGAATCAGCATGTTTCTGAGAATCAGCTGAGGACTGGTGTCTCCTGACGGTGCCTCACACCCGGGAGACAGCTGGGTGACGCTCGAACCCGGGAGGTGAGCTTCCGGGACGGAACGGGCCCACCGGGGACTCCAGGCCACGGGGGCTCAATTCTGCCTGTGCTCCAGGTTCACGAGCGCCGGGCTCGGCCCCAGAGGAGTTCCAGCCTCCTGGTGGGGGGGAGGGGGGGAGGAGGAAGACCCTGCCAAGTGTCAGGGATCTCCACCCGCGCCCAAGCCTGCCCGTGGCTGCTCCCAGTCTGCGAGTGGCAGACTCAGGGACACGCTCCGACAGTTCTGTCGACCAGCTCGGAACCCGGTGGCCAGGCAAGCAGCTGCAAGGCATCTCACGCCCCAGCTCAGCCGA
The DNA here is from genome assembly GCF_029834395.1 of Sorex fumeus. NCBI lineage: Eukaryota > Metazoa > Chordata > Mammalia > Eulipotyphla > Soricidae > Sorex > Sorex fumeus. The sequence goes on along the minus strand of NW_026606077.1, from coordinate 14,022,791 downwards.
GCTCTCAAGGCGCAGTGGGGCGAACCGGGTGGCAGAGGCGGAAGTGGCCTCTGCCAGACGCTGTTCTGGCAACCTGGGTCCTCCCTCCCCGCCAGGCCAAGCCTGCTGTTCCCTGGACACTGCCCACACGTGCTCAGGGCTAGCTGGGTCCTGGACAGCCGGACAGCCGCTGCGCTGCCAGCACTCAGGAAGAGGCCCAGCCAGGCCAGCTGCAGGGGGCAGCTCCAGGCAGGCAGAAGCTAGGGTGGGGGCACGTGCCTCGTAGGCGGCTCCCTGGTCCTCCCCCAGAACAGCATCTGGCCCCCTCATGGGGGGGGTCTGGGGCCCAGACTCACGACTGACCACCCAGCGTGGACACGGACGGGAGCAGAGCCAGGGCTTTCCTGCGACCGAAGCTGCCAGAGAAGCTGCCCGAGGCCAGGCACAAAGAGCGTCCCCTGGATACTGCCTCTGGAAGGCCAGCTGGCCAGTCTGAAATGCGACACCGTGCACTGTGCTGGCCGTCCTGCAAGGGCCCACCACCACCTAGGGTGGGATCTGGTGCTCAGAGAGGTTAGGCAGCCTACCCGGAGGCCACCAGCAGAATCTGGCAGGCGTCTACTTTCACGAGTGAGTGGCTTTGTGTACACCAGCAGTGCCCAGACCCGTCCTTCTTGCAAAGCCAAGGGCCAGCTCGGCCGGCTGGGCACATGTCTGCATGCCGGAGATCCTGTTCTGGGCCGCAGAGCACCACCGGGAGTGACCATGGGACACTGAACCAGGAGTGGGCCTCCCCGACCACCGGGCGAGGCTCAAGACACTGACCGCTGCGCTGCATGGCCACACAGCACGCTGTCCCTCTGATACTCTCCGAAAGGAGGCACGGGCCGAAAGGCCGCAGGAATCAGGGGACAAGCTAGTCGCAGACACCCATGCACCCAGTTCCCCTCCCCAAGGAAGCAGGCGGGGCGCTGCTGCCCCCCAAGCTGCTCTCTCCTCTCCCTGCCCCTGCCGCACAGCCTGACTCCTCATGCCCCCCCCCCCCCACACTGGAGGAAAAGGGGTCCCGGGGCCAGGAACAAAGCCTGACCCTCGGCAACAGCCCACAGAGGCAGGCGTCCGGGCGCAGACTGTCCGCTGGACAGAGGGCAGTGGGTCACACCTGGAGGATGGCCGCCCCTTCTCTCACCCCTCTTCGGCCCGGACTGCAAAGCACTGACTGGCCCAGGACAGCCTGAGCTGGCTTGCCTGGTCAAGGAGGCACCGAGAACCCTGCGGCCGTGGCCTGGAGAAACCCCAAAGACACAGGCAGCACGGGCAGACGGGTGGTCAGCGGTCAGCTTCTCACCACCCACTGCTGGGCTCCCGGACACCAGAGCACCCAGAGAGAAGCCATCAGCCATCAGCCATGGCAGAGCACTCAGGCACCCCATGCCTGGCCGTGGCTTCTCAGACAGGCGGAAGGGATGCTGTGAACATCCTCCTGCAACAGGGCTTCTTCCCCTGTCTCTCTGGTAAACCAGAGACGTAAGGGAGCCCCGAGGTCCCCTGTCCCTGTCCCACGCAGAGATAACCCAGCAAGGGCGAGGACATCCAACAAGAGACATGAGCGCACCAGGGGCCGGCCGGGCAGGCCCTGGAAGTCCACCTCCGCGGGGCAACGGCACTCACCGAAGCTCACACCATCCATCACGGCCCTGCCAGAGATCCCGGGCATTTGATTAGACCGATACGGGGCCGGGGCGAGGCATGGTTGGGCGCTTCCTCCCCTCGCCTACAAATCAGAGCGTCACACACGATCCGATGACCAACTGCACATTTATCTCGGGAGGGCCCATCCGTCACTCCTCAGCACCTGGCTCTGTGCCTCCTGTGGGCGGGGACTTAAGGGTGCCCCCCAGTCCACGCGGCACCCTCGCTCCAAAGCCCGGCCCTCGGTACCGGGGCGCAGAGCAGACATGCCCTGGAAGGCTCGCCTCGCCCTTGGTGGCACCCATGCAGCGGGGTGGTGTGCTCCGAAGCAGGAGCCACGGGCCACCGAGCCCTGCAGACGTGGTGAGCTGCTCCCAACCGTTTCCCATTTCTCTTCACGGAACCCCGTGCGGACAGCGCGGCACGTGGCAGACAGACTGCTGACTCTCAGGGCCAAGGTGAAGGGCAGAGGAAGCCGTCGGGCCAGGCCCAGCGAGCTGCGCTTGGGAGGCACGGGGCGGGACCCCCGCTTCTCAAGGACGGCCGTTTCCCCAGCACCAGGGTTGCACCCGGCACCGCACAGAGCCCCCAAAGCAGGACAGGAACAGAAACGACCGAGGGTCCAGAGGGGTGGACACTTGGAGCCAGGAAGCAGCAGAGGCAGACCCCGAGCCCAGGCTCTGGGTGTGGACCCCGTCGCCCCCCACAGACCCTGCCAGCCAGGAGATGCAGAGCGGGCCGGCGTGGTGGCTGCAGCGACCCCCCCACCAGCAGGCTCCAATGGCTGCTGGTCAGTGCCAGCGCCGAGACGGGTGCTGGGCACAAGGGCGCGGCCCACTGAGACTAGGTCCCCACCCCGCCGCTGGCTGCAACCCCGCAGACGACGTCCAGGGGGTCACAGAGGCCCCTGCCCCTGCAGGCAGAATAGGGGAAGCTGTGAAAACTTCTGGGTCTAAATACCAGACCTCCTTGAGGGACAAAGATAGCACAGTGGTTAGGGCGCTCGCTTGCCTGGCACACAGCCAACCTGGGCCTGACCCCCAGCACCCCACATGGTTCCCTGAGCCTACCTGGAGTGACGCCTGAGTGCAGAGCTAGACTAAGCCCTGAGCACCACCGGGTATGGCCCCGCAACAATTAAAACCCCTCAAACCTCTTCTAGATGGGGGTCCACAGCAGGTTTCGATGAGGCATCAGGACTGCCAGAGAGACCCCCGGAGACCCCAGAACACGCAGAGACATCAGGCTCCCTACAGCGTTGCGGGATGTCAGTCACTTGAGTTGGGGGGAGGGGGCATATGGCAGCCGACAGTTGAGGGCCTCCCCACAGGAGCCCAGGATGGTGAGCGGAATGTATGTGACCAGCCTCCCCGCAGAGACAGCCAGCCCCATCCTCGGCTGCGTGTCCACAGCGGCTCAGCACCGCGGGCCTGGGGCCACCCCTCTACAGCGCACACGACCGCAGCTCAGAGGCTGGGCCTCTGCACTGGCCACGGCCCCCCCTGGCCTGGCAGCAGCAGAGGAGGGGCAGGGTGAGCGGGTGTCCAGGGCTGCCCTCAGACACCCTCTCTGCTGTCCCGGGCCAAGGCAAGCCGGCTCCTGCCCTGAGTCTGAGTTTGTAACTGTTTCGAGAGGGGCAAGGAGGCAGGTGCCCCCCCGCCAGCACAAGCCCCCCAGGGCCTGGGGACCTGCCTCCAGCACCCCACGCCCCTCCCCCAAATGCCAAAATGTCAACACTCTTTTGTTGCCACTTAAACCAATTTGGGGGTAATTCTGCAGGCAATTGTCTTCCGCTTTACCAGCGAGGCGCAGTGATTGCAGGAGGCTGTGGTTTGGGCCCTAATTGTATGGTAATCGCTTCTGTTTATGATCGATGCGGAAATCACCATTGTTTTCCAGCAGGCTCATTTAATCAAAAAAGTGCAGGGGTGGGCACGGACTGAAATTAGGCAGAGCAACGGGGTGGGGGTGGGACCGGGACCGGGGACTCCAGGAGGAGGGAGGGGGAGACCCGAAGCCCTAGCAGGGAGACAGAGGGGCAGGCAAGACGTTGGGGGGGATGACAGGGGTCAGGCCGGCCATTAGGGGACACGTGAAATCGGAGATGCTGCGATCTCCAGGGCTCCCGCATGCAGACCTCGGGGCTCCTCCTTACAGACACGCCCGGAGGGGTGGGCGCACACTCACGGCCCACCCAATGGCCGAAACCTGAACCTCCCAGAGGCGGCCGGGCACAGGCTGGCTCGTGTTAGCACGGCGGGACGAGCCAACCCAGCTTGTGTAGAGCTGGGCCAGACTCTGAGGAGCCTCTCTGGCCGCCCCCAGCAGGAACGCTGCACGGACCCCACACAGGCCCCTGGGGACCTGGGACCATCGGGCTGTCACAGAAGGCCAGAGGAGACCATGGAGCAGCCCCCAGCCCAGCCTCCGTGCGGGCACAGGGCCACTGTGGCCTGTGGGGGGACTAAGTGGCCCCCTCGCGGCCCCCTAGGGCAGCCAGGCCCCCAGCCCTCCTTGATGACCTCCTTGGCCCGGGGTCGGGCCATGTGCTCGTGCCAAACGTGCCGAACACCCTGTGGCACACTAGGGTCTCTGCTGGGTGGCGGGCAGTGGCCGCACCCCTTGAAGGGACACAGCCCCCCCCCCCCCCAGTGGGCACCTGACCCCAGAACCTGCTGCCCCGGGGACCTGAGGAGACTGCAAGGCAAGGCTGCCCAGTGCGTCGGCTGCAGGGAGGGGCCCAGATGCCCGTGGACACCAGGCTGTGAGGGTGTGGGGGGCCTGGATCCCCCCCAGGCCGCACGGGGCCCTGAATCCAGTGCTGTCAGGATTCAGGGCCCAGCGTCCCAGCGACCCCCCGTGGGCGGGGTCTGCTCTGTGCCTGGGGAAGTTCCAAGTGTCTCTGCAGAGAGGGAGAGGGTGGCTGGGCCCAGACCCTGGGGAGTCATGGGCGTCCTTGAAGGCGGTGTGTGCAATCGTCCTACAATAGCGGGCAGGGTGGGGCCACCTCCTGTGCGCCCCCCCCCCCCCGCCGTGCCCTGCCCACTGGTGTTCGCCACATCTGGGGAGAAGGAAAAGGACCAGGCAGTCTGCACTGGAGGCCGATGTGACACCGGCTGGGGTGGGTGAGGGGCAGGTCTGGCCCAGGGAAGGGCAAGTTCCCACCACTACACAGGGGAGAAGGGGGGCTGGGGTCCTCGCCACCACACAGACATGGGGCGCAGGGTCCCTCATCACACAGAGGTAGGGCTAGGGTCCTCACACACAGATGTGGGGGTGCAGCTCCCCACCCCAGCCGCTGGCACTAATGCCCCCCCCCGTGCCTCATCGGGTGCCCATCTCTGAGGCAGGGTGGAGCCCCCCGACCCACCTGCTCCTCCCCTGCACGCAGCCTAGAGGTGTTTTGGAGGGAAGAAGACGTGCCACATACACCAGACAACCCACTCTCCGTGCGCGAGTCTGCGTGCCCGAGAGCCACGGATGCCACGTGATGCCTGCTCTGAGCGGGGAAGAGAGCAGGCCTCTGAGCTGTCCCCACCCCTGCCCCCCAGGCCAGGCCCCACAGCCACAGCCCTCCAGCTCTGGGTGGCATCTGGGGGCAGGAAGGGCCCAGGCACTCCCTCCGCGCCCCACCCAGGCCGGCCCTCCCCTTCGCTCAAAGACACTTTCGGGGCCAGAGCCACAGAGCCAGTGGAGCGGGCAGGGCACCTGCCTTCCTGGGCGGACACAGTTCGATCCCCAGCCCCCCATATGGCCCTGAGTCCCACCAGAAGTGACTACTGAGCACGCACACCTCAGGTGTGGCGCGCCCAAGATGCCCAAACAGAAGCCTGAATGTGCCAGTCGCAAGGGCGCCACACCGGGGGACAGGAGGACCAGGACGAGCACAGAGCCAGCTCGGCAGAGACAAGGCCCGGCACGGAGTCAGATGCCGTCCGGAGCACAGCGCCTTGGGCGGGGCGCCGGCCTCGCATGCAGAGACCCAGGGTCAATTCCTGGATCCCACAGGGTCCCCCCCCCAGCACCACTGGGTGTGGCTCCGAAAACCAAAGACCAAGACGGAAAGGCGGCCTAAAGGTATCTGACAACGGGAGCCAGGTGGGCGGGCTGGCAGGGCCGGGGCAGTGGCAAGGGGCAGGGGGCAGGAGGGGGCATGCGCAGGGGGTCTGGGCTCAGCATCAGGACGCAGGATGGCAGAGGGTGGTCCCGCTGCCCTGGAAAGAGCAGCACCGTTCGACTTACCTCACGGCTAACTCTGGCCCCCAAGGTCCCGCCTAGCACAACAGCGGCTGCGGGGAGACACCGTGAGCCTCCCACTGGGCAAAACTGAGGCTGGGAGAAGCCCCTGGGCCAGTCCTGAGCCTGGTGGTCCCTGCGTGGAGTCAGCTCTCCGAGTGCCTGGCTCCATCTCCCCGCAAGACCAGCGAGTGGGCTGTTCCGCCCAGGGCTCAAGCCCTCCGGCCCTCGAGGAACCCTCCTCTTGACCATTCGCCTCTCTGAGCCCTCTGGACAGCTGGACTCCAGGCCAGGGCCCGGCCCACGGCTGGAAAACATCCACACACAATCCGGGGACTTAGCCCCCGGAATCCAGGACAAGCCCCTCACAGGACTGGGCGGGTTCCTCCTCGGAGGGGGAATGAAAGTGGGCTTGACCTGGACTACCCAGGCCCCCGGCACTGCTGTGACAGGGCTGGCCGGCCCCAAGACAAGACGTCTTGCGGGTCTGACAGACAAGGAAGCCGAGGCCCCGAGCGGCATTGGGAGGAGAAAGAGCCAGGCACCCGGGCTCAGACTCAGGAGGAACAAAAAGCAGCCGCTGGGTGTGACTCGGGGCGGCAGATGGGAGCGGCCGCTCTTGAGTGGTCACTGTGTGGCCGCCCCTTCAGCCACCAGAGCCCTGCCCGCCCCCTCCAGTTACCAAGGAGGAAAGAGGCGGCGAGGAGGTCAGTGACTTATCCAGAGTCACCCAGCAATGACAGGTGGATTTCGTGATGACCGGACCCTGGCCCGGGGAAAGTGCCGGGTGGGGGCGTCCTGCCCTGAGAAGGGGAGGGCTTCGGGGAGCAGGGCGGGAGGGCGGGGCAGTCCCCAGCAGCTACAACTGTGGCCGCCAGGGAGGAACTGAAACTCTGACCGCCAGCTCAGCCCACTCTCATTCAAACAAGACGCCCCGGGCCTGCGTCCGCCCCTCTCCTCGGGGCCGCCTGGTTTCCTCCCGAGCCTGCCTCTGCCGGAGCCCACTTGGGCCTCAGCTGGTTCTTTAAGGACACGGAAAGAGTCCATCCGAGTGGCCGTGCCATCCCACAGCTCACCACAGAGTGGGCACGCGGCTGAGTGGGAGGCGGTGACTGGGAGGGGACTCCTGAGCGGGCCTGGAGGGCGTCCTCCCCTCCTCTCTGACACATTCTCCCCCCGCACCAGCTGCCGGGGCTGTGGCCGATGAGACACTCAGGCCGGGCCTGGCTGGACCCCCTCTGGACGGGGCACCCCCCTCCCTCCCCAGAGAGCGAGGCAGCATGGGGGAGGTCTGGAAGGGCTCCACCAAGTTCCCGGAGCCCCTCAGAAGGAAGAGCAGCTGCCCTGGCCCCCCACAGCGGGCAACCACAAACAGGAACCCTGCAGAAGACAGGGCTTTCCATTGCGTCAGCAGAGGCAGCGGCATTCCCGTAGCTGGGGGCTCGGTGCCCGCTGCCCCCCACCTCCCGGCAGGGCCCCATCACTTCAGAACCTTCCAAGACTGCTCCATGCCTCTGGGGAAATCCATGGGAGTCCCCACCCCCACAGCACCGAGAGACCTCGCGGGCTTCCCCCTCCCCCCGCCACTCAGAACCCAGTCCTTCCCGTGTCCAAAATCAAGCGTGGGTGGCTGCAGAGAGCACAGTACTAGGGCGCGCCTTGCACACGGCTGACCGGGTTTGACCCCCCGCACCATCTACAGTGCCCGAGCCCACCGGAGCACAGAGCGAGGAGTCAGTCCTGAGCACCGCTGCTTGTGGCCCCCAAACCAAAACCAAATCAAATGCTGGCCAGGGAGGGGGCTCTTTGGTAAGTGCTCAATCCCCGTGCTGGGTCAGAGACTGTGGCTGGGGCCCGAGAGACAGTTCAGGGATTAAGGCGCTGGCTGGGGTTCGATTTCCAGCATCCCCAAGGGCTCCCTGAATTCCGGGAGTGATGCCTGAGCACAGAGCCAGGAGTCGCCGTAGCACTGCCCGCTGTGACCCTTCACCTTCCAGACCCCAGTGTCATGGTCCCCTCTGCCGCCTACAGCCCTGCCCCTGCACACCAGCACCCAGCCCTCCTGACACTGCCTCAGCTTGCAAAGGGCGCCAGGCTTCGTTCTGTGACCCCCACGCGGCCTCTAGCAAGGCCAGCGGCCTTTCAGAGCCCCGGGCAGAGTGGTCCTAAGGCCAGCAGAGGCTCCCGGGGAGGTGGCCGAGCTGAAGCTGCCCTGGGAGCACCAGTTTCCACAAACAGCCCCAAACCGCCCGGAGCCAGGGTGTTCTCTGGCCACCAGCGCGGCCAAGCGCTGGTCTCGCCTCACAGGTGGTTGGGAGCAGAAGTGTCCAGAGGTTGTGGGTGCAGAGGCCCCTAGAGGCCATCCAAGCCAGGAACTGGGGTTCTGAGACAGAAGGGGGGGCTGGAGAGGGGGCCCGGCCACAGGGTGCACGGTGGGTCAGTCTCCTGGGGAAGGACACAGGGAACAGGCCCTGAGCACTGTCCCCAAATGCCTTTCTGTCCTCCCCCTCCCGGCTCCCTCAGGGGACTCTGGGGATCCCCTTCCGTTCCGTCTGCCCAGAGACACTCGAGTCCAAGAGGGCGGTGGGCACTGGGGCACAGGGCCACCAGCCGGGAGTCCACGTGCATGACAGCCACCTGGGCCGTGGGGTCCCCGGGGTGCCCCGACCCCGCTGGCCTGCCTGGGGAGTCTGGCTTGTTTTTCCCAGAGCAGGCTCTCCTGGAGGCGGCTGCGGCTTGGCGGGCCCCGGGAGAGCTCCCTCTGCAGCTGAGGCTCTGGGGAGGCGACGGCCAGTGGGGTGCTGGGTGCCCCTGGCCACAGGGCCGTAAAGGGAAGCAGGTCCCAGCAGGGTGGGGGCAAGGTGGCTATTCAGGACAGCCCCCCCCCGCCACGTCTTCTCCCAGGGGCCGCGGACCCCATCTCTGGGTGCTAACAAAACAAGCCTGGCGTCCAACCCTCCGCCTGGGGCTTCCCCAAGGACAGGCAGCTTCACCTGGGACCCCGCCGAGTCCCCACGCGGCAGGGCTCCAGGTAAACACCTCCCCGTCCAGAACTCAGTTCCTGGGGCCCCAGCTGGAGCGGAGCTGCACACTCCAGTCCGATGAACTGGTGCTGGGTGGCTGCCGGACAGCCGGGCCGTCCAGCACGTGGGGCTACCCTACGACAGAGCCGGGGGCCACAGTCCAGGCCTTGGTTCACACTGCCCCCTCACTGGGTGACCTTAGGACACAGCTGACCCTCAGCTTGGCCCGGTGCTTCCTGGAAGCACCTACGTCGTCTGGACAACCTTGTCCCCTCTTGGGCAACTGCCGGGTACCCAGTGCTCCAAGCCCGAGGGTCCCTGAGGAGAGGCCTCGTGGGCACTTCGCCCCTCTGGGCTGTCCTCACCTCACTACTGCCTGGTCCTTCAGCCGCTGGCCACGTGGGGCCAGGGGCATCTCACAGGGTGCAAAGGAGACACTCAACTTCTCCAGAGCACGTGAAGTTCACGATTGGCCGTGGCTCTAGTCCCAAGTCTGCTTCCTTGCCGCACGGGGCGGGGCCCAGAGAGTGCGGCCAGTGGGCTGCCCGGACCCGCGCCCGAGCGCCGGGCCAGACAGCATCAACGCCAACCAACCCGGAAGCGCTCTGGGTCCCTCCAGTCCCGGCCACTCCTCCGGGGAGAGCGAGTGGCCGCTGGGCACCTACCCACCTACCTACCACGCCAGACGCGGAGAGGCCGGCAGCGGTGGGGCCGGGGGCGGGGGCGGCTGCAGACCCCGCGCCTCCGCTTCCCAGATGCGGTCGGGGTGCAGGTCCCGGCCGGGGCCTCCGGGGCGCAGAGGCCGCTCTGGAACCAGGTCCCGGGCCCCGCAGACCCGCTTCCGGCTCAGCCCGGTCTCACCCGGGCGGCGGGGCTGGGCGGTTCTCGCTGAGGAAGTTCGGGGTAAAAATAGCGCGGGGGGGATCTGAATCCAGCCCGCGGGGGGAGTCGCCGCCCGCCTGACAGCCAGAAAGGGGAACCGCCGCCGCCGCCGCCGGGGCCGGGCCGGACCGGGCTCTCGCACCCTCCCGCCCCGCCCCGCCCCGCCCCTGCGGGGGCCGGGTCCTCCGCCCTGCAGCAGGGGGTGCACCCACCAGGACCCGCGCCCCGCAACTCCCGCACGGACACGCTCGGGCACCAAGTTGCTGCCCCGAGAGAGGCGGCCAGGCGTGGCCCGGAGGGTCTCGGCGGGCGGGCGGGCGGGCGGGGGGCGCGGGGCGGCCGGCCCCTCCGAGGCCCCGCGCCGACGGCGCCTCCCCACGTGCGGCCCGCGCGCCCGGGGCCCCGCGCGCGCCCCCGGCCGGGCCCCCGCGGCCGCGACCCCCGCGGCGCGCCCGCCCCGCGCCCCCCGCCCCCCGCGGCGCGCCCGCCCGCCCGCACTCACCTCGCGGCCGGCGCGGGGCCCGGCTCAGCCGGCGCGGAACAAAGGCGGCGCGCAGGCGGCGGGCGGCGCCCGCATCCCCGAGGCCCGCCGCCCGCCCGCCGCCGCCGCCGCACCGCGCGCATCAATTATTCACCGGCGTCTGCGCGCGCGCGGCCAATCCGCGCCCGCCCCGCCCGCCCGCCCGCCCGCCCGCGCGCGCGCGCGCCCCCCGCGCCCCCCGCGCCGCGCCGCGCCGCGCCGCGCCGCTCGGCCCCGCTCGGCCCCCGCCAGGCTCCGGCCCGGCAGCTGCGCCCGGTCCGGCCCGGCCCGGCCCGGCCTCCGCGCGCGCCCCGCCCCGCCCCGCGCGCAGCCCCTCGCCGGCCGCCCCGCCCACCTGCCCGGCGCCCTCGGGACCGTCCCCGAGTGACCCCCCCCAGTGCAGAGCCGGCGGTAAGCCCTCGGCACTGCCCAGTGTGGGCACCCCCGCACACGAAAGAAAATAGGGATCGGAGGGGCAGGAGTTTGAGCACTGGCCTGCAGGCCGCCCACTTGCGGTGGTCCCTCCCCACCCAGTGCAGAGCCCAGGAATATGCCCCCCTGAGTACCAACCGGGGCGTCCCCAAATGCAAACCAAAAAGCCAACCTCCCGTTAGGGCTGCACAGAGCTCCGGCCCCCAGCCCCACGTCAGTCCACCTGGCCCACCCGGGTCCTCGCCTCTGGTGCAGCTCCAGGCAGTTAGAGCCCCTCCAGAGTGAACCAGCCAGGAGCCCCGGAGAGGCATGACCCTCCACGACTACCACCTGCATCCTCCCTCCCTCCTCCGCAGGCTGGGCCTCGCCTGGCCCCTGGAAGTGGCGGAGACAAATCACTTATCTGGAAATTAATGTTCTTGCTCCTTGTTTGACATAAATCGTTAGCCGGCTCTAATCCCACCCACTGCCACTTGAAAGATCACTTTCCGGATGGCATTTGGAAATGCAGTTGTCACGGGCTTTCCCTCCGAGGAGCTGGTTAAGTGGATTAATTCATACTTCATAACTTGCTGCCTTTTGGACAAGAACTCGCTTCCTGCAAGAGAGATTAATTGACAGCCCCTTCCTGCGGCCGAGGGAAGGGCGTCTGCTCGCAGGAATTCTAGGGAATTCCTCAGTCTGGAGGCCGAAGGGTTTCTCCAGAGCGGACATCACTTCTTTGCTGCCTCACCGCTCAGTAGCCATCTCGGGGGCCGGCCCGCCAACCTGGAGTCCGGGGGTCTGGCCAGGAGGCCCCTCTTTCTTGCCCCGCTGGAGTCGGTCACCTCCCCGCCCGCCCAGGTCCCGGCCCCAGCACTGGGGAGCTCGCAGAGCGGCTCAGACGCGGGGCAGGCCCCTGCGACCCCCTTCCAGAAGAGGCGCGAGAGGGCGCTTCCCCCCCCCCCCCACTAACCCAGCTTCACAGAGCGTCAGGGTGCAAACCTGGATCCCACGAACTCAGACCGCACAGGGCCGGGACCCCCGGAACTCAGCTCCTCCCTGGCCCACGTGCGCCCGGCCGGCTCAGTGCCGGCACCGGATCCCGGCCCTGCTGAACCGCGGGGAACTTACAGGCTCATCCGAAACGCCAGGTCTGTGTCGGTGCCATGTGGGCAGCTCAGGGAGGGGGGCCCTGGGTTCAGGAAAACCTGCAGGTCTAGAGTTGGAACCGAGCCGAGATCTTAAACCCCAGGGCCCCCGGGAGCTGGAGGCACACCCCCTGCCCCTCCCCCACCCCGCTCGGCAGAGAAGCCCCAGGGTAGGGAGAGGCATCTTATTTCCACGCCCGATTTAAGCGCTGCGTCCCCACCACTCTTGCCTGGTCAACTTGAAAAAGAAGAAACCAACAACTACATACTCTTCCTGGGCAGATTTGGCAATGAGAAAAGCAAGCTGCCCGCACGCTTTCGTGGGCCCCTCCACACAGAGGGCCCGCCTGCCGCCAAGGCTTGGGTTTTCACATGCTAATTCAAGGCCGGCCAGGTCCAGTGCAAGCCCCTCTCGGCCCGCCGGGTGGGCCTCTCGGCTGCTACTACCACGCACCGGGCTGCGGAAATGCGCCCGGCGACTCCAGCCCCACCGTAAGCCGAACCGCCGCTACCTACTTGCTCCACATTCCAACTCCACTTCTCCAACTTCCAAAGATTTGCTCTGGCCCTGGGCGGGCTCAAAGCGGCCAGTTCCACCCCACCCCCACCCCCCACCGGCACTCGCCCCCGATAAGGATCTGCAGAGAAAGGGGCCCAGACAAAGGCGCCCGGTGGCTCAGACTCCCGGAACCCGGGGTGGGGGGGTGGGACAGTCCAGGAAAGACGGCGGCGACAGAGCCCAGCGCCCGGGCCGGTTCACGCGGGGGTGTGACTGGAGGGTGCTGGAGCCCTCCTGTCAAGGGCCCTGGCGAGGAGGCACGGCCCCGCCAATAAATCACGGCGCTGCAACGGAAGAAGCGGGAGCTAGCCATGTGGAACCCACCGCCGCGGCTGCAGCCACTGGGCAGGAGGGGACTCTGCAGTGCAGCTTCCTGCAGGGATGGGGGAGGGGAGGATGGGGCAGGGGGAAGTGAGGGGGGGGAGAGAGTGCGGGGAGGGGGAGAGGGAGGGAAAGGAGAGAGGAGAGAGGGAGAGGGAGGAGGGAGGGTTTAGAGAGAAGGAAGAGGAGAGAAAGAGAGGGGAGGAGAGGAGAAGGGGGGCAGGGAGAGGCGGGGCGGGGGGGGGGGGGAGAGAGAGAGAGCTAGCACATGTGAGTACAAAGCCAGGTAGGATGTAGGTTACTCCAGGTGGCAAGTGGCCTGCCTTGGGATTCCCAGGTGGTGGTCACCCGACTGGTGGAGTTAAGCTCCAGCCCAGCAGGGAAGCTCCTCTGGGCACTCTTCCCTGGCTGCCTGCAGCGGCGTGTGCTGAGCCAGCAGATCTGGGCGCCCCGGCACCCAGGCAGACTCCCTCCGGCAGACCGACCAGAGGCAGGACAATGGGAGGCCCGACAGCTGTCCTCAAGGGCGTGATGGGCTGAGCTCAAGGCTCTCTGGGCCACCCATCCATCATCTCCCCACGGGTCCTTCCCGGGGGGCCGTGTGAGGGCTCCGGAGGAAGACACCCAGGTTGCAGGAAGGGGTGAGCGCCGGGAAAGCCTGTGCAGTGTGCCCCCCCGCTGTCCCGGCGGCACCATCCTCCCTTTAGCCCTGTGTCCTCAACCGGGGCAGGCACCGGTCCTATTTGGCTCCCGCCCGGGGACAGAGGGACCCGTGGGCTGGGATCTGCCCTTCCTCCCCGATGGCAGGATCCCCGCCCCCCAGAGGCAGCAAGCAAGCTCGCCTCTACCTGTCAGGCCTCCAGGGTGGCCAGCCCCAGACCAGTGGCCAGTATGAGTTTGTTCCCATTTTGCGGAGGAGCAAACGGGCAGAGAGAGGTTCATGTCCCCTGCAGTGGCCCCGACTCCTAGAAGGGGCTCTGAGTCTGGACTGCAGGGCCTTGGACCCTACATGCCACGGGGCTGGCTGAAAGCTGCATCCCCCAAACTTGCCCCTGTCTCCCAGGCGCTGGGAGCTCATCTCCAGGTCCTCTCTGTGCTGGGATGAGCGACACCCTGGGCAGGGCAGGGACAGTGGCAGGCTGACCGGTCCCCTTTCCAGTCCCTCCTCGTGGCACCCCACCTTTCTGGGACTGGGTCCCCAGAGTCTGCACTTGGTGGGTCACTCCTAGTTCTGTTCAAGGCTCCCTGCTCGGTGCTGGGGAGCAGCTCCCAAATGCTGGGCATGTGGGTGGCCGCTGGGCTTTCTCTCTGGCTTTAAAACACTTTTGTGGGGCCGGAGTGATAGGGCGTTGGCCTTGCATGCGGCCGACCTGCGTTCAATCCCCAGCATTCCATATGGTCTCCCAAGTACCGCCAAGAGGAATTCCTGAGTGCAAAACCAGGAGGTAACCCCTGTGCATTCCTGGATGTGACCTAAAAAGAAAAAGAAAAAACCCAAAAAAACAATTTTTCTTTTTTTGGGAAGGGCTCCCAGGACTGGCCCAGGTAGGGGGCCCGGTAGTGGGAGGGAGCAGGGGTCTGGGAATCTGCTCAGCATCAGATCTGCCCTTCCAGTTACCTCCTGGGGCCAACAGCATTTCCCAAGGGGGGGGGGGGGGCGGTGTCATGGCGTGGATCGCAGGAGGCGACAGGGAGAGGGTATCATGGCTTGGACCACGCTTCTCCCCCAGAGACGCCGAAGTCCTCGCCCCAGGATCTCAAGGACTGAGAATACTTTATCTGGAAATAGGCATCTGCAAAGGATGCGGCTCAGATGAGGCCACCGGGGGCGGGGCAGGTGGGGGCCCCCTGACTGCAGGGGTCCTGAGAAGCCACAGACGCTGGAGAGCCCCTGGGAGGTCTGTGTCTGCTGGCTGCCGGGGCTCAGCCTCTGCCCAAGTGAGAGGAACAGTCCCACACAGGGTGTCATTACTACAGCAAGGACATGTCCCTCCCTCCGGGACCCCCGGCCCAGTGCTGGCTGGCAGTGACAGCTCAGAGGGCTGGAACCTGCCTTCTTGGTTGGTCCTCAGACTCCCCGTCCCCCAAGTTCCATCAGAAGCCACAGAATGCCGAGAAGTACAGCCTCCAAGCCCAAGCTGAAAACGTGAAAAGAAAGAAAAAAAGCACCCCGGTTCCTGGTATGCCGCAGGAGACCCGTGCTCTGCCCCAACCCTCCCCGCGGTCACCTCCTGCTCCCTCAGTTTTCTTGGTTCTGGCCTCACTGCGGCTCAGGGACGCAGAGGTCCAGCTGTGGTCCTGGGTTTGAGGGACCCCAGGAGGGTCTCCCTCAGGTCCCCACAGCCCAGGGCCCCTTCCCTAGGACCCTCGGCCTGACCTGACCAGGGGCAAGTGTCCACAGCTGGCTGTCCTGCACGCGACGGCGCCCTGACATGTCAGCAGGCAGGTGTGTATGTTCTGGTACGTTCTTTGCGCCAGGGCTGGAGTGATCGCACAGCGGGTAGGGCGTGTGTCTTGCACTTGGTTGACCCAGGCTTGATTCCTCTGTCCCTCTCGAGAGCCTGGCAAGCTACCGAGAGTATTCCGCCTGCAAGGCACAGCCTGGCAAGGTCCCTACGGGTTATTCGATATGCCAAAAACAGTAACAAGACTCACAATGGAGAGACGTTACTGGTGCCCGCTCGAGCAAATCAATGACCAACGGGAGGACAGTGCTGCAGTGTGTCAGGGCCAGCTGTTGGGATGCAGGCTCTGGGCTGTGGCATCCATATGCCTCGCTCCCCGCCTGCCCATCCCTTGGTGGCCACGTTCCTGGTCTGCAGCCGCGGTGGGTGGAGGAGGGTGGTGGGATGGGGGTCTGGGCTCCCCGGAGGCTGCTCGCTCCCAGGGGGATGGGGTTTGCCACACAGGCCACAGAAATCTCTTGCCATCAACTGCAGGTGTTGCCTTTGAAGGAGAGGACAGCGTGGAGGCTCGAATGTCTTGGACTGAGCTGTCCTGGGCTGTGTTGCTTCTCCCAGGACACACAGATGACGGGATTCTGGGCAGGCTCCACTCAGCGGAAACAGGCGCCCTGCAGTCGCCAAGATAATTTCCCTCCCGTGGGAACCGTCTGTCTGTCTGTCTGCCTGCCTGTTTGCCTGCCACATGCCTGTCTGTCTGCCTGTCTGTCTGCCCGCCTGCCCGCCTGTCTGCCTGCCTGTCTGCCTGTCTGGGTGTTTCCAGTCTAATTCCACTCCCAGACTAGAGTTCATGGACACTGCAGGACGTATTATCCCCTTTGCCAAGAAAGAGGGGATGCCCGAACAGGGGGAGGATGTATAGGCCCACTGCACAGTGGGGAGGGCACTTGCCTTGCACACAGCCAGCCCAGGTTCCATCCCCGGCATCCCATTCGGTCCCCCGAGCACCGCCGGGAGCAATTCCTGAGTGCAGAGCCAGGAGGAATCTCTGAGCATTGCTGGGTGTGACCAAGCAAACAAAGCCTCGCGAGGACACATATGCGCTGGTCTCCGGCTGGAGGGGTCAGGCAGGACTAGGCACCCACGTCCTAGCAACCATCAGACCCCGTGAACCCCCAAATTGGGAGCGCCTGTCCTGTCTAGTCCTTTGCCCCAAGAGACGCGCCTGAGAATTTGTGACAGGAACTTTCTTAGCCAACGTCTCTGTAGCTACCCCTCCGGCTCTTCAAGGCCCACCTCAGTGTGCTCAGGGCTGACTCCTGGCCTGCACTCAGCATCTTTCCCAGCAGTGCTCAGACGACACTGCTAGGGCCAAACGGGATCACCTGGACACCAGGCCCTGCCCCCTACTCAGCCCCTGGGACCATGGTGCCAGGGAGCGGTCCAGGTTTCAGATGAAAGAAGGGCTCAGAGAGGACCAGGCCCGCCCTTCCTGTCAGCAGAGGGCGAGTGGGGGGCCAGCCAGCCAGTGGCCCCCTGGCCAGGCCATGCAGGGTCCAACCTGCTCGCCCTAATGGCTTCTGCTCGATCGGCGGGCTCCTCCCTACACAGCGTGGGATCTGGAGCAGGCCGGGTGTTCGCGGAAAGCGGAGGCGTCCCACCGGCTTCTTCCACCCTCATCCCAGGAGGCGGGCGGGGCACTTTCCTCACTCACAGCGGCAGCCTCACGCCCCGGCAAGGCAAAGTAGGTGGGGCGCCAGAGAGGGCACAGTCGGGAGGCGCTTGCCTGCACACAGCTAGCCAGGGTTCGATCCCCGGCTTCCCATAGGGTCCCCTGAGCCCACCAAGAGTGATCCCTGAGTGCAGAACCAGGAGGAAGCCCTGAGCACCCCCCCAAGACAGGGTCTAGAGAGCGAGCGGAGGAAGTAGGGTGCTTGCCTTTTACGCGCGGACCCTGGGTCCACCCCTGGCATCCTGTAGCCCCTGGGCCCGGCTAAACAAGTGGTTTCTGCCGCAGGGCTGGCCAGGGCATGGGGATGAGGAACGGACAGACAGACAGACAGACAGACCCTGTTGGCGTGGAGGCAACACACGGGGGCAGAGGCTTTCGAGGCCCCTTCGACCGTGGGGAAAGCGTCTCAGCACCTCTGCTCTGTGAATCCTGCAGGCGACCCCCCGGGGCTCCCCGTCAGGGGCAAACCCACCCGCTCCTGCTGCGCCCAGGTCAGGACTGTCCCCACTGCCCACTCCCTCCCAACCCACAGCAGCCGCCTGCGGGGGAGGGGGCCTGAGTGCCCCCCACCCCAGGGGTCACAAGACGTGAGCAGACAAGCCACACAGGAATGTCTGGGGAAAAATCCAGAGTGGCCGCGAGCCGGCCGGGAGTGGGAGGTCGCTGATGCAATCAGGAGCTGCACAGGCCTGCCCAGGAGCTGGGCCCGGCCGGGACGCATGCCCTGGCCACACAGTGTCCAGGGCAGGCCACCCTCTGCCCCATCCAGAGAAGACACCTGATATGAATACCGGGTCTCTTGCCAGGGCTGAAGATGCTGAAGACCCAGGCCTGACCCCTGGCACCGGTAGCCACCAGCAGGAGCCCCTGAGCACAGAGCCAGGAGTCAGCCTTGGGCACTTCCAGGTGTAGCTCCCGAACCAACCCAAGGAAACCGACAAACCAAAGAAATCTGATTCTTGGGCAAAGGCGGGCGCCCAGCAGCTAGGGTGGCTTGCCCCAAAGAGCCCATGAAGACAGACAGCAGGGTCACAGCAGCTCGGGTCAGTGACTCAGCCTGCCCCCAAAGGAGCCCCCAAAGAAAACAAACTAGTTCCAAGCAGCAGCTGGCTGTGCGGCTCCTGGGAACCCCTGGGAACTGTAAGCTTTGTTGGCAGGAGCTGGCAAGGGGAGGGTGGGGCTCGGGTAGTTCCATCTCAGCAGTTCTGGGCGCTCTGTGTCCGGTACAAAGTAGATGCTCAATAAATGTTAGCTGACGGATGATTATCCACCAAGTCAATGTCCCAGTGGCAGTGGGGTTTCAGCTCTTCTTTCCTTTCTCGATCATTTTCTGTGAGTCTTAACCGTTTTGCAAAGAGGTTTCTTTGTGGTTAGAAAAAACAAAACAAAACAAAACAAAACAGAAAGCTCCTTATGTATTGCTTCTGTTTGTTTGGTTTTGGTTTTTAGGCCATGCCCGGTGGTGCTCAGAGCTTACTGCTGGCTCTGCACTCAGGAATCACTCCTGGTGGCGATCAGGGGACCATATGGGATGCCGGGGATGAAGCCCAGGTCAGCCGTATGCAAGGCCAACGCCCTCCCCGCTCTACTATCTCTCTCGCCCTCAAACTCTTATATTTTTGAATAAAATGAATCCAAAGTTAAAACTTCTCCCTACTGAAAAGGGGCTGAGCACCGTTTTCAGAACCAGTCACTGGGCACTCAGCCGTGAACAGTCAGACACCACCAACCAGCCGGGGTGGCAAGCAGGCCTAGACACAGAAGCTCGGAACTGTCCTGCTCCAAGTCGTCTGACCCCCCCATCAGTGCTCAGAACAGGCTCCGAGTGACTCCACCCCACACGCGGCTTGGCCCTGCTGCTCTGAGGCCGGCCGCCCCGGGAGCTGCGCTGGACGGAGGATAGGACGGCAGGGAGGACACTTGCCTTGCATGCAGACGATCCCGGCTTGGTCCCTGGCACCCCACACTGTCCTCCCGTTGTTCATCGATTTGCTCAAGCAGGCCCAGTAACGTCTCCATTGTGAGACTTCTTGTTACTGTGTTTGGCATATTGAATACTCTCCGTCGCTTGCCAGGCTCTCGGAGAGGGGCGGAGGAATCGAACCCGGCTCAGCTGGGCTGACTGCGCACAAGGCAAACGCCCTACCGCTGTGCTATCACTCCAGCCCACAGTGTCCCCTGAGTCCTGCCAGGAGTGATTGAAGTGCAGAGCCAGGAGAAACCCCTGAACACCGTCAGGTGTGATCCCCAAAACAAAAGAAAAAAAACCAATAATAATCACTCCAGAGAGTGCAGGAAGGTTCCCAGAGAGGCACAGAGCAAAGTGCCATCTTAGGCACTTTGCCGGGGGGTGGGGGGGGCTCCTGCTCCCCAGGGCCTGGATGCCCCCTCTCTCCTGGGGTGCATGCCTGGCTATAGCCCCAGCCAGGTGTTGGGACGGGTGTCAGTCTGTGATCAGAGGGGAGATGGCCTCTGGTTCAGGGTGGTGGGGACCCGCAGCCCAGACGTAGCCCAGCCCGGCGCCTGCTGCGTTTCAGGACACCAGGCAGGGCTCCCTGACTCGGTGTCCCTAGCTGAAGATCACAGCTTGGAGATGTCCCTGGGGGCCACAGCCGGGGCGCACACCTCCGGGGCCCTGACAGACTGCACAGGGCCTGACCTCCCCGGCGCTGAGAAACAAGCAGTGCCAACCACGCCCTGCGGCCTCCAAGGACTGGCCGGGCATGGTGTTCCCTCACCACTAGCTTGCTGGATCACGTGGGCAGGAAACGGAGGTTGAGCGCGACACCCCTTGCACAGGGACCCCCGAGTCAGAGCAAGGGGAGACTCGAATCCACACAGTGCCTCCCACAGCTGGGACTCGCACATGCTGTTCCCTCTCTCTGCAACACTTTTCCTTGCAGGCCCTGCTCCGTGAGGCCTGACAGCCCTCGGGAGGGATGTTCATTCCATCAAGCTGAGCGAGATCGAGCTGCAGTGGGCAAGGCCCCGCCTGCTGCCTCCCAGCATGGGCGCCCATGAGCGGGCCAGACCAACGATGGAACCCCCCGTTCTGTTTCGCTCTCCTCTACTGCCGGTACCAGGGATGAAGCCCAGAGCCTCACATGTGCAAAGCGCAGAGCTTGTTGCAGCAGCGTGCTACAGCCCTGCCCTGGCTTGACGGTTTTAAATCCGAGACGGGACGGGGCATGAAAGGCCCAAGAGTGCTCGCGGTGAGTGCTCCTGGAGGCTCAGGCTCAGCCCACTCTGCCTCTAGCTGGGAGGCCTCCGCTTCAGGTCACCTCCAGGGCACACAGGGCCCTTTGCACACCAGGTGCAGACCCAGATGTGGTAGCACGGAGGGCAGCGTGCCTGCCTGCCGCCTGGCCTCCTCCCGGGCTCTCTCCTCAGCTCCTGCTCCGTCGGGAGGAAGGGCAGAAGGGCTGGACATGGATTCCAGGTGGTGGGTCACCCTGGTGCCCTGGACACCAGCCCGCGCTGCAATCCATGGCCCAGCTCGTGGGCCTCCAGGAGCCTGCAGGCAGTGAATCCCGACTACTGAACCCTGAGCACGGATTCCAGAGCACCAGTTCCCGAGCACTGATTCCTGAGCACCGACTGCCATTTCTAGCCATGGCGCCTGGGCAAGAGCCCCTCTCCCCTCCCACCTGCACGGATACTTGCTGCCCCCTGGCCTCACAGGCACCACTGAGGGACGTGATCCTGACCATCTGGGACACATAGAAGTCTTTCACCATGAGCAGCGCCAGGAAAGGGTCTGAGCAGTGTACTTGGGGTGGGTCGGGCTGGCAGCACACTGGGGGGGGGGGGGGGGCAGGTCCCTGGGGCCTAGAGCCAGAGGCGGGGCAGAGCTGGGTCCCTGGGCCGGGCTGCAGCCTGTCCGCCTGTCTGTCCTTTCCGTCCATCGTCACTATGCTGCTGTGTGCCTGCTGGCAGGAAGCAGCCCGGGGAGGGGACAAAGGAGATGAAGGAGGGACGGGAGAGGTGACAGGGCCGGACAGAAGCTGGCTTAGAGTCACAGGCTGGCAGAGCCCTTGCCCCAGCACACCGAAGAGGCTGCCAGCAGCAGGGCCACGGACACACAGGACATGTCTCCGCCTCAGTTTCCCCACCTGCGTTAAGAGACAGGAGCTCTCCCACCTTTTGCTTTGGGCCACACCCAGTGTTGTTCAGTAATCACTTCTGGGGGTTTGGGGGCCCCTATGCAGTGCCAGGGACCCCGGGTCGGCAGCATGCAGGGCGAGCCCTTCCCTGGTCACTCTCGGGCCATTGTCAGTGGGATCCTTACGGCTCTGCACCCCCACCCCCGCCCCGCCACCACCTGGCTGAGGCACCCAAGTGACAATCTTCCAGTCCACTCATGGGAGCGAGTCGGGTGAGTATTTATTAAAGGGGCGAACTGAGTTTCTCCTTGGCACGGTTTCTGTTGTCACTGTAATTACGTGCCGTGTGACAGGCAGACGCCCAGCTCCCCCTAGGAGTTCCTGTTTCCTGCCGGAGACAATAGCAGCTCTTCAGCCCTGGCAGGTGAGGCTGGGCCCTCTGGAATTCCCTGCAGGAGTCACCCCACGGGCAGCCTGGGCCAGGAGGAAAGCTGGGAGGAAGATAATGGGGGCGTCTGTGAAGGCTCTGTTGAGGCCTGAGCGGGGCCCCGGGGTGGGCTCCTCTCGGCCGGGAAGGGCAAGGGCCATCTGCCCAGCCAACATGGTCCCCAGAGGGGGGAATTACCCCCGTAGAGATCCTGCTGCAAAACATAAACAAAGGTTGCCCAGGCGCCACCTTGCCAGGGTGACGCCATCCACATGGTCCCTTAAGACACCAGAGGGTTGCCATGGAAACAGAAGTGTGGCTGTTCCAGCAGAGGACATGGGTCCAGATTCACTGGGCGCCAAGCTCAGGGAAGGTGGGGGGGGGGGGGGGGGGAACAAGGCAGCACAGCCTGCAGTGCAAGATCAATAGAGCAGAACCTTTATGGTCCGAGGATCCTGTCCCCATGTCCTGACCAGAGGCGGCAGAGCTCGGGGGACGCGCCCGCTTGTATCCAAACACCAGCTCTGGCCCTGCCTGAGACTCCAGGCTCGTGGCGAGCGGGAAGACAAGCGGGGCTGGGGCCTGTGGCCTGGTCACTGCAGCCTCAGTGACCCGGACAGCTGACCTCTGCGCCCTGCGCGCCAGAGGGGACTCCCTCGGAGCCCCACTGTGGGGAGGGGGGCGTGGCGTGAGCAGGACTGCGGACGGGATCCAACTTCTCCCAATTCTCGGATTTCCCTACTCAGCCTCTCGTGGCGGGGCTGGCCCGGCTCGAGCCCGCCAGAGACTTTCTCTGGGCAATCATGAGCCGTGGTGGCGGGTCGCGAGGGCTCAGCTACTCAAGACGCCCTTTGGGCCCGCGCGCGAGGCATGAGGTCACGTGTCACGTGCGCTGAGCATGGTACCACCACAGAGTGCGTGACCTCCAGGAGCGTCAGGCCCCTGCCCAGCACAACATGAACCGCCTGCCAGCCTGGGAGTTCAGGAAGCGGCTCCTGGCACAGACGTTCTCTACTGGAAGGGAGCTGGGAGGACTCTGGGGGATGCACTTGGGAAGAAGAAATTCTGTGTGGTCGTTTTCTGGGTTGGGGTGGTGGCAGGGGGAGGGTCCCTGGGGTGGCGGGGAGGGATCCCAGAGCTTTACACTTGCAGGACGTGTGCTGCTGCTTGAGTCACGTTTCTGGCTGGGGGAATGCTCCCTGGTTCCCACGGCACCCTGCAGTCTCGGACACCGCTGCGGACAGTGGCCCGGAGCCCAGGAATATGGGGGTCTTCCGCCTGCCTTCCCAGATACGGTCGTACTCCCCACATCTCATCCTCCATCCTCCGTATCCATACAGGTTTCTTACATATATGCATGTACGATACAGGATTCTGGGCTGTAGCGATGGTGCTCAGACTAACTCCTGGCTTCTGCAACCGGGTGTCACTGCTGGTGGGTTTGGGGAACCCTCTAGGGTGCTGGGGATTGAAGCGGTCAGCTGGGGGTAGGGCAGCATCGACCCTGTCCTGTCTCCTCACCCCACCACTCAGATGTTGCTTGATTTTTAAAAAATTTTTAAGATAGCACAGCGGTAGGGCATATCTGCCTTGCAGGCAGCCGGCCCGGCCAAGCCGGGTTCAATTCCTCCGCCCCTCTCGGAGAGCCCGGCAAGCTACTGAGAGTATCTCGCCCGCATGGCAAAGCCTGGCAAGCTCCCCGTGACGTATTCAATATGCGAAACACAGTAACAAGTCTCATGATGGAGACGTTACTGGGCCCGCTCGAGCAAATCGATGAACAACGGGAGGACCGTGACCGTGAACCAAACGGTTTGGCCAAATTCCTCCTGGCACCGTTTCCTCATCTGCAAAATGGGGCCCGTAGACATCAGTTTGGGACCCTGGCAGGGGAGCCGTGGTCAGGGGTGTCCCATGAAGGCTGCCAAGGCGGCCCAGGGTCCAGTCACCGCTGAGGGGCCAGGGGACTGCTCCTAGTCAGGAGTGCAGCTCGGTTGCACAGTGCCTGCTTTGTGTGTGGGAGGCCCTGGTTTGATCTTACGCCACCAAGTAAACAGAAGAAAGCTCTGCCCTGGCCCTGTGAATCTGGAGAGGCGAGAGCGGGTACCCGCGCCCTCACCAACCCGCAGGCACTGGCAAGGCCCCGGTCTGCCCACTCACTCACGAAGCTGCCACCCGCCGGTCTGCTGCCAAGCCCTGATCCACTCCTCTCATTCCCGCGCGTCCCTGGGAGCCCCGGCTCCGGGCTGGGGGTGCAAAAGCTCATCCTAAAAGCAAGCTCTGGCTGCCTTAATCCTCTTCCCGGGTCTTTGCTTTGCGGAATTAATTGCTGCCGATGGCTTTATTAACGTCTCAGGCAGCCGCGCCATCCTTGGGGTGATGGGGAGGAGGAGGACACTTCCTCCGGGTAGTGGCGGGGTTTCTGGGGCAGGCGAGTAGCCCTGGAGCCCCCCCAAGGCAGGGTCAGCTCTGGGAATGACCTGGCCAGACAGGCTTCGCCTCTCTCCACAGCCGTTTCCCTTTCACGGCGGGAGTAAGGTCACCTTGGGGCCACTTATGGGGTTGGAGCGGAAGGTCGCGGGAGGGCTGTGTCTGCTGACAGAGGCTGTCATCTGTCCCCCACGGGCGGTTGCATGATCTCATCCAAGCTTCCAAGCCTTGGAGCGGGCCTGTGTGTCGCCAGAGAGGTGCCCGGGTTTGGCGGGAGATGCTATCAGGAGCCATTCCTGCCCTTAGAATTCTTGGTCCTTAGTCCCCGGCGCTGTGAAACCCCAAGCCCGACCTGCTGGGGAGGTGGGTGGGAGAGGCCACACCCGCAGGTGCTCAGGCTGACTCCTCCTGCCTGAATTCCCCAGCCCACCTGTCCATCCTGTGGAACATGTTTGCTGCTGGCCTGGCCTTCGCCTGGGCGCAGAGGAGACGAGCTGTCAGGGCGCTGGCCTGGGGGCGACCGGGAGCCTGGGGGACAGAGGTGGGGACGGCCCCAGGTCCTGTGCCCTGGGCAGGCTCCCCGCTCAGGTGCAGATGTGGGGATGTGAGGGGCCAGAGCACTAACACATCGGGTAGGGCATTTGCCTTGCACACGGCCGACCCGGGTTTGATTCCCAGCATCCCATATGGTCCCCTGAGCACCGCCAGGAGTAATTCCTGACTGCAGAGCCAGGAGTAACCCCTGTGCATCGCCGGGTGTGACCCAAAAAGTAGATGTGGGAATCAGTTCCCTTCCCCATCTGGGATGTTCTTTCAAGAGTTGGGCCAGAGAGACAGTGGCCCCGGGAGGGTGTTGGCCTTGCACATAGCTGACCCAGCGCCCATACAGTCTCTGAGCCGCACTGAGCACAGTCAGGAGCGATCCCTGGGCACTGCCAGGTATGGCAAGAAAACAAAACAGCAAAAAGCAGCAACAGCCTTGGGCTGGAGGCAGAGCAGGGGTGAGGCGCTGACCCCGGCTTGACCCCTGAACCCTGCCAGGAGTGACCTCTGAGCACTGGGTTAGGAGTAGCTCCGGAATATCTCCAAGTGTAGTTCAAACGGGGGTCTCCAGTGCTGATCCCGTGGGGTCAGCGCCACGTTCCTTCCGGACGGGCAGGCGCTGGCGACTCCAGACCAGAGGTGAGGGGTCCGAGAGCCACTCCCAGGCCCGGGTCTGCTCTGCTGCTCACCCAGACAATCCCTGACTGTGTCCAGGGGCTGGAAGAGGACACAGGGTCCAGCTTCCCTTTAACACACCCATCTTAAAGTCTGAGTGACACTGTGACCAACACTGTGATGTATTGCATGGAACAACGGCCGGGGGCTGACAAGGCTGTAAGGTCCATGCATGAAACTGCTGTGGCCGTGGGCTGCCCTCACTGGGGTCGTAATGTCCCCCAGCTCCAAACCACACCCCCAGCCAGCCCCGGGCACTGAGGGACACGCCTGCCCCAGCAGCCCAGTCTAGCCTGGGTCCCAGATGCCAGAGAAAGGCCTCCTGGGCCCTGTCTGACGGCGGTGAGTCATTCTGCTGCCCCGTGTTTCCCATATGTACCTCCAACTTCCTTCCTGATGCCCCCCAGCCCCTTGCTCCCTTGTGCCCCAACATCCTCCTGAGTAAGTGACTTGCTCTGGGCACCCCACGCAGAGTCCGTCCCCGGGACCCCAAACTCCAGCACAGCTTCGGATTTCGTTCCCTCACCTTCCGACCCCACCCTGCCCACCTACCCCTCTCTTCCCAGACCCCCCATCCCAAATCCTGCTCCCCGAGTGCAGGGCATGGCGGGGTCCTCCAATGGAGAGGGGTGAGTCCTATAGAGTGCCCCCCCAGCCTGCTAGGGCCGCTGTCCCCATGCTCCTGCCCCTTTCTTGCTGGGACCAGATGTGGAACATAGCAGGCCCCCAGTTGGGCCTCTGGCAGCCGCAGGCCTGGCCTCCCTCACCCCAGCTCTGCGGGGACACCAAGGACACCGGTGACGAGCTGATCCTGTGGGAGCGCAAGAGAGGGGCAACCTTCCCCCCCGCCCCCCCGCAGCCCGACAGCACAGAGCCCAGCCAACCCCCCCTCCCCCCCGGATGGAGCCATCACGACTGTGTTCCCGTTCGTACCTTCCCTCTGCTTCAGTTTCCTGTCCCAGGGAAAATGTAGGTTTTGCTTATGCACTTGGCAGAGGTCACTGTGCCCCTCTCCAGCCAAGACCACGCTGCCCGGGCACCAGCTGCATCAGTGCAGGGCACGGGGAGGCGATCGCCACTCTTGGCTTTCCTTTTTCCTCCGAGGCCACGCCCAGCAGTGCTGGGGGATCACTCACTCCTGGTGGGCGCAGGGGGCCCTTTTTGTGCCAGGGATCAAACCGGGTTGGCCACGTGCACGGCAAGTGCCCTTTGTGCCCGACTCCCGGGCCTAGAGGCTTTCATCCTCCTGCCATATCCCACACCTCTCTGTTCACAGGGGCACCCCCGGGACCGTCACAGATGCCCAGCAGTCCTGCCTAGGACCATGGGGACCCCCCAAGCCCTCTCCTTGCTCTTTCGAGTATCACCTGCTGACGGTCACTCAGAGGGGGGCAGCTCCCCGGGGTCCCATCTGACCACCTTGGAGGGTCCTGGAAGTGATGGGGGGCTGAGCTGCTGGTCCTTAGAGCCTGCTGTCTCCTCTAGAATGTTCTCCTGATAAGGTTCCAGGGCATACCCATGGGAGAGCAGTTCCGATCCAAGTTGAGCCTTTGAATGGGGGTTGAGTGACCTTCTGCATGTGTGTGTGTGTATATATGTGTGCATGTGTGTATGTGCACGTGTGCACACTTGTGTATATGTGCACAAGTGTATATGTGTGCACATGTGTATACGTGTGCATGTGTGTGTGCGTGTGTGCGGTGTGTGCCTAAATCAGAGCTGACCCAGGGCTGTTCCTAGGCCCCCTCCCCACAGGCAGGAAGTGAGTCCCTGGGTGGAGCAGGGCTGGGGGTGGGGCTGTTGTGTGTGTGTGTGTGTGTGTGTGTGTGTGTGCGCGTGCGTGCGCACGCGTGCGGGTCTGCCCTTGAGGGGAGCTGGCGTCTCGGCCTGGCATCTCAAGGGCGCGGGCCCGCCTGCCGTGCACGGCACAGCCCCTGCGCTCCGCACCCACCAATCCCGCCGCCCGCTGCGCAGCGCGAGCCATTTTTCACGCAGAGCTGCGCAGAGCTTTGTCCTGGAGCGAGCTCTGGAAGGGAGCCCCTGAATGAGGCCATTTGTCCTCCCTGGGACGAGGGGAAGGAGGGAGCCTGCTCAGAGTGGACAGAAGTGGGGCTGGGGGGGGGCATGGGGGAGTGTGAAACAGCCCAGAATCTTCAAAGCAGCCAGGAAATGTCACCACCACTACGGGGGCCAGATGCCCCTACCGAGCCAGGCAGGAGCCAGAAAAATTGCCTCCGGAGACAGTCGGGGATGGTTCAGGACCTGCCGTGCTTGAGGGGCCGTGGGGGGACGTGGCAGGAAGAATCACGGTCCCCTGCCTGTCTTGTCCCAGGTGCAGACAGCAAGCAACACTCACCTGAGCTCTGGGGCTGCGGACTAGAGACCCCAAAGCCAAGGTCTGGCCTCTCTGAGCTTCTACAGGCCAAGCCCACAGCCTGGGGGCCACTCCCAGCCTTGACCTGACCCCTCAGCCCAGCACAGTCCAGCTCCTTCAGCCACATCTGCAGGAGGCAGCCCTGCAGCAAATGTTGGTCCCAGGGGCATTTAGGAAGGGGGTCCTTGGGCTGGAGCACTAGCACAGCGGGTTGGGCATTTGCCTTGCACGCGGCTAACCTGGGTTCGATTCCCAGCATCCCATACGGTCCCTCAAGCACCGCCGGGAGTGATTCCTGAGTACAGAGCCACGAGTAACCCCTGAGCATCGGCTGGGTGTGACCTCCTCCTCCCCCCCAAAAAAAAACAAAAAAAAAAGGGGGTCCTACATGTCCCGGGCAGGGGTCTGACAAGAGCCGTCAATCACCTGATGGATGCAGCAAGGCACGCCCAGGCTGCCCCCACAAAAGCTTGACTTGTTCCGCCTGTCCCCCAGAAATGACCTCCTGTCCTTCCCCACCCCCACCCCCTGGGGCCTGGCCGGCCTCCACTCATTCCTTCCTGGCTCTAAGGGCCTCCCCGGGGCCCTGCGCCTGCTCCCCACACCTGCCTGGTGCCGGGCACCTCCGTCCACCTTGGCTCCGTCCACATGTCTCCCAGCACAGCCCAGAGGCCCCCTGGCCCCGAGAGAGGGGCTGCCCTGCACGCCCGGGCACTGGCCCTGCCTCCCTGCCTCAGGGCTGGACCCCCCTTTCTGGGTCCCCATCCTCCAACTCTTGGTTCTTTCCCCGACCTCTTCCCTAATGCTTGCACTCACTGTGTGCGGGGGGTCTGTGGCGATTTTAAGTAAGGGGCCACCACTGAGGCATCCAGAGGCCACGGCAATGGTCCAGAGCCTGGCGCCCCCGACGCTGGCCGGCAGACGGGTGTGCGGTGCCGAGGAGGCTGACATTTCAGCGTCGTCTGCCAAGTGTGAGGGCTGCTGGCAGGCGAGGGCGGGGTGGGGCCCGCGGGCTGGGGGGCTCGGGGAAGGCAGAGGCAGGCGACCTTCTGTGCAGGGAAGAGGAGGGAGGATGGCCCAAGGCCCTCCTGCCAGCAGCTCCCGGAGTGGCCGCCCCGCCCGCCTGCCCTGCGCACCCAGAAGAAGGCAGCTCAGAACAAAGAGCTGGGGGCTGGGCATCTGGGGGCCGTGACGCCTGACTTGGCGGTTTGCTGCAATGTCTGCTCTGCGCTCACGTACCCTCCCTCGCTCCCTCTCTCTCCCTCCCTCTCTCTCATACACACAGAGACACACACACACACACACACACACACACACACACACACACACACGCACACACACACGCCCCCGGCCGAGTTCCGACGCCACAGCCCACCAATGGCAGAGTGCAGGGCCAGGCCCAGCCCGCCCGGCTGCATGATCTCAGCCCAGCGTCTGGCCCCAGCCCCGGCCTCCTCCTGATGAGAAAGAGAGAGAGGAAGCCGAGCAGGAGAGGCGGGGCAGGCAGACACAACACAAGCGCCACACACAGTCTGCAGCCCTCACAGACAGCCCCGGAGAGTCGGGGGTGGGGGTGGCGGGAAGCATACACGGCCCCTCCCCACAGGCCCCCCTCACCCCACCACAGCCCCACACATGCATGCACCACATACCACCTTCAACACGTACACACACCGTCTCCGACACCCGGGAGACCCCACACACATCGACAGCTCCTAACGCACAAGACCCCTACAGAGACACAAAGGCAGACACTCTCGGCAACCCCACAGACATGCATACAGATGCCCCACACAGACATGCCGGTGTGCAGACAGCGCCCCCACAGGCGCAGCACCCACCCACCGACACGGCCAGCCCCCACACACCAACACCCCCCGCCCCGCCCCCCCCACCCCACGCGCGCAGGGAGAAATCCTGAGGTGTTCGAGGGAGGGCAGACAGGGACAGAATCAGAGGTGCGGAGAGACAGCAGGGGGAATGGAGAGGCACCCGGCACCCTGGGGTGGGGACCCAGCCGAGTCTCAGGGCATCAGGGAGGGAGCACGGAGAAGATTCTAGAACTGTAGGCGCCTGGCCCAGCCAATGTGCAGCTCCAGGGCCACTGTGCGTGTGCGCCCGAGGTCTCTGGGTCGAGAGGGTCACCCCAGGCACATGGTGCTGCGGCCTCAGGGTCAGGGAAACTGCGGACAGACGGATGGACACGGGAGCAACCCCACCAGGGCCCTCCCCGTGAGGGACGGGCAGGTGACCCCGCCTCACCTGAGCTCATAGCTCTGGAGGGGGGCTCATGGCTGACCAGGGCCGGCTGCAGGACTTGCCTCCGAGTTCTGCTTCCCACCTCTCAGCCCAGCCTGCCCGGCAGGCCCTCACTCTACCACCAGCAGCCGCAGCCTCCCCCATCAGACTGGGGCCCTTCCAAACTTCTTAGGGGAGGGGATGGGGCTCCGGAAGGCCTTCGTCAGCCACATGGTAGCGGCTGTCACTGCCGAGGAGGGCTTGACTCTGAGTCCCAGTGTTTGAGTAGGTGACAGCAAAGCCCCCGACTGTGGGGCCCTGGGGTCTGGATCTGCAGAATGGGGCGCCTGAGGCATCCCCTGAGCTGAACAGACCCAGGGGCCGGAGGGGAGAGGCCACCAGCAGACCGGGAGGAGGGGGCAGGACCAGGCGATGGCTGGCAAGGCACTGGCTGTGCACACAGCTGACCTGGGTCATTCCCTGGCGCCCCGTCTGGTCCCCGAGCAAGGTCAGGAGTGGTCCCTGAGCCAAGCCAAAGTCAGGATGAGCCCCAAGACCAAAGAGCAGAAGGGATGGTGGGGACAGGCGGTTACTTGGCCGCCAGCCTCGGCTGCCTGGGACGAGGGCAGGGCCAGAGGCCTTGAGCTGGAGTCATGGGTCAAGGCTCTGCTGGGTTCACGGCTGTGGACCTCGGTGAGCCCCAGCGCCCCAGCCCTGGAAGAGAGCTGGGAAGGCCCTGCAGGACGGAGGCCTGGCTCCACCCCAGACCACCCTGCACCCTGGCTCATTTCTCGTTAAAATTTGTACTTTAATTAATTAATTTGCTTTTTGGGTCACACCCGGCAATGCACAGGGGGTTACTCCTGGCTCTGCACTCCGGAATTATTCCTGGCAGTGCTTGGGGGGACCATATGGGATGCTGGGAATCGAACCCGGCATGGCCGCGTGTAAGGCAAACGTCCTCCCAGCTGTGCTATCACTCCAGCCTCGAAATCTGTGCTTTATTTTAAATGGGTTTTGGTTTGAGGCTACAGCTGCAATGCCCAGGGCTGCACAGAGTCCAGTGGGGACCGGTCCCTTCTCCGCCCTCCCTCTCAGCCCGCTGACCACACATCCTGGCCTGGTTTATGCCTCTTGCACGTCACTTGGATTCATTCAGATTCATTTTTCTTTTTGTGGTTGGCTTTAGGACCACACCTGGTGGTGTTCAGGGCTCACTCCTGGCCCTGCCTCACTGGTGGGGCTCGGGGGACCCTGTGGGATGCTGGGATTGAACCTTGGTCAGCCACATGCCAGGAGAACGTCCTACACCCTGGACCATCTCTCTGGCCCCTGCACCTTGGTTTCTCCACCCCCCGCCCAGGAATGAGTTTTACTGGTTCCCTGCACAACCTGCTTCTCTCTTTCTTCCTGGGTCATACCCGGCAAGGCTCAGGGAGGTGCACAGGGGACCATGTGGGTGTTGGGGATCGAACCTGGGCCGGCCGCTTGCAAGGCCAATGTCCTCCCTGCTGTGTTGTCGCGGCTTGACGAGAGAACAACCCGGCTCCTTCCTGCCCAGCCTTCAGGCTTCTCCCCACCCATCGCCCTGCGCCCCACTCAGGCTGTCCCGATCCGGGCATCAGGAGCCTTTCCTCAGCCCAGGAGGCCTCGGGCAACCCTGTGCCCCTCCCGGCTGAGTATCGCTGCGTTCCTGCATGTGCACTCTGTAGGGCTGCTCCGGTTTTCTCCCCGGACCCAGAGGGGGGAGCTGGAGCCTTAGCGCCTGCTTTCACAAATAAACGTATGGCTGGGACCGACCACGCTGTTACCTGGTGCTGCCTCTGGGTTAGAACTTCATTCTACCCAGCCCTTCCAGGATCAAGTTTGTTGATCCCTGCCCTAGAATATTTCCTGAGAAGCCTCAGAGGATGCCAATCTCGGGAGGGGCTTTGGAGATCAGCGACGGCAGAGGGGGGTACAACATTTCTTGGACCAACAGCAACTTTCACTTTGTCAAAACGGTATTGGCTTGAGGTGTTGTTGTTATTATTATTGTTATTATTATTTTTGCTTTTGTGGGTCACACCCGGCAATGCACAGGGGTTACTCCTGGCTCTTCACTCAGGAATTACACTTGGCGGTGCTTGGGGGACCATATGGGATGCTTGGAATCAAACCCGGGTTCGCCGCGTGCAAGGCAAACGCCCTACCTGCTGTGCTATCGCTCCAGCCCCAGGTTATTATTAAAACTGCATATTCTGTTTTGACGTATTCAATATGCCAAACACAGTAACAAGTCTCACGATGGAGATGTTACTGGGCCCGCTCGAGCAAATCAATGAACAACGGGAGGACAGTCCTACAGTGCATATTCCGTTAGGAGTAGAAGCCATGAGACCATTTTCTGGCAAGCGGTTCAATACCAGCGCGAGATTCCAACCCAGGCAGTGCCTCAGAGGCCTCTGAGACCTCATCCGCCCTATACAAGAGACCCCCGGCCCACGAGCAGACGCGCAAACCCGTGATCACGACATTTGAGCAGATTTCTGAGAACTCAGTGTGAAAAGTCACTGAAATACATTCATTCATTGAGGCTAGTTCTGGATCTACTCAAATTCACTGCTGGATGGATTCACAGAACACATCTGTATTACAATCACCCTGAAAATAGGCGCTAAGTATGTATGTCTGTGCTGAGGCTACACCTGGTGGTGCTCCCCGCGCAGTGCTCAGGTAGTCATGTGATGCAGAGACCAAACCCGGGGCTTCCACATGCAGAGCACGGGCTCTGGCCCCTGATTCTCTCTTTCCTCCTGAATTATTCTGACTCAATAAAACGTGCGAGCAATACACAGACACTGCAATTTTTCTCTTTTTTTTTGTTGAATTGTTCTGACCTGACACAGTAAGGGCAGTGTCGTCCACATGTCTAGAATGCTGCTGGCCCACGCAAAGGAGATTCTCATTCTTTCTGCCTTCCCGAGGGGTAAACTGAGGCTCAGAACTCTGACCGGTCAGAGTTCACACAGCACTAGCAGCTGGAGTGCGGCTCTGAGAACGGCAGAGGCTGCTGCTGGCAGAGATTTGTGCCTTATTTTAAACATGGGCTTAGGGTTTGGGGCCAGGTCAGCAGTGCTCAGGGCTGACTCCTAGTCCTGGAAGTGCTCGGGGCACCACATGGGGGGTTGTGGATGGAACCCAAGCTGGCCGCGTGCAAGGCAGGTGTCCACCTTGCTGCACTCTCGCTCCAGCTACTTTAAACACAGTTTTTGAATGAGAAAAGAAAAGAAGTATCAGGGTTAAAAGAGATGGCCGGCCACACAGCCAGCTCGGCCGGTCCGGCTGCATGACCTGGGAATGTCCCTTCAAATCTTGAACCACAGTTTCCTCACAGTGCTGGTGACCCTCATGCCAGCCTCTCAGTGCCCGCGTGGTGGTCTGTGGGTTCTACACTGCCCCCACAGTGAGGACACATGAGGTGGGCGCACGAGACGTGGGCTCCAGGTGGGGAAGAGACCCCACTCAGAGGCCCAAACCAGCCGGCACGCCAGGGGATGGAAGTGCCAAGGTTCTCATCTGGGTCCCGCTGCCACCCGCATGGCCGCACCTCACAGGCACCTACCGGCAGACTTGGGCGTGAACTTGTCCCGGTTGGCAGCGCACACGGCCAGCAGCCTGTAGCCGAGGTCCAGGTCGAAACCTTGCTGAGCTGCCACTCGGCTGACCACCTGCCGGAGGGGAGAGGCCAGGGTCAGCCAAGGCAGCCCCCCGGGCCCGAAGCTCCGGGGCTCCTTCTGGCCTCGTGGCTTGCGGGACCTCAGGCTTGGACACACTGCAGAGGGATGCTTGCGGCCAATTCTGGGGGGCTTGCGGCCTCTTCCGCTTTGGATGGCCCAGGTGGGCTCTCCACTACTCCCCAAGCCCCAGCCCCCCAGAATTCCCCAGCCACCCCAGCCCTCACAAAGCTCTATCGCTGTCTCTTTTGGTTGGTTTCTTCTGGGCCAGACCCAGGGGCGCTCAGGGCACCGTATGGGATGCCAGGGGTCTGACTCAGGTTAACCGCGTGCAAGGCAAATGCTGGCCTGCTGTGCTCTCGCTCCAACCCACTACCATCACCTTTGTTTGTTTGGTTTTTGGTTTGGGGGCCACACCCGGCGATGCTCAGGGCTTCCTCCCGGCTCTGCACGGAGGAATCACTCCTGGCGGTGCTCAGGGGAACCGTACTTGGTACTGGAGATCGAACCTGGGTCTGCAAGTGCTAGATAAATGCCCCACCTGCTGAACGAGGGCTCCGGCCCGCCCTCACCATCTGGCCCGAGGCTGACTGTCTCGGCCTGGGGTGGGGGTGGGGGGAAGGAGGACAGAGTGGGGACCAACAGCGCCCTGCCCAGTGGATGTGCACGGGGCGCTCAGCATTCAGTCCTGGGAGTCAGCGGCGTCCAGGGCTCCAGGGCCAGGCTCCTGAGCCCCACACCGTGTTGAGTGCCCGCTGACCCTGGTGTCCATTCACTTCCCGCGGCCGTCAGATGGGCCAAAGTGGGCGCTCGGTCCCCTGCGGCACGTGTGATGGGGGCCTCCCACCTGCTCCCAGTCTCCACCCCGGGTCCCGCTGTTGCCAGAGCTGCGCCCGCGCCCGCCGCCTTCCTCATTAGCCGCAGCCAAATTAGGTTTCCTGATTAGGAAGGAAGGACCTGGGAGACGGAGTCGTCGCGGGGAGCAGCTGGGGAGGCCACGGCTGACTGCAGAAGGCGCCTTCCCAGCTGTGGGCTCGCTCGGCAGCTCCTCAGAGGGGGCAGACTCGCGCCTCCAGCTCAGGGCTGCGGGACCCGAGGCCCGGCCGACACCGCTGCTACTTGGCAGTTCCCCGCTCCCTCTGGGCTCATGCAAAGACACTTGAAGCCCAGAGAGAGCCAGTCCACGGGCCTCTGGGAAGGGGACCCACCTCCCAGCCGGCTCTGCGGGAAGGAGCCTCTCAGGGTTGACCGCTGGCTCCGTTCCTGCTGCCAACAGCTGCCCTGCACTGTGCTCTGTTCTCGCCCGCTCCACTAGGGCCCCGTGCTGTGGTCTTAGTGCTCCATGTCCCCCCACAATGGTGTCTGCGAGTCCCTGAGCTCCCCAGGGCGGCCTCCCTGCCTCCCCAAGAGCCTTCTTGTCCCAGGGGATAGATAGTTCATCCCCAGGAGACATTTCCCCAGAGCTGGGGTAAGTCTGAGCTGGAAAAGCTGGTTTGGCTGAGATGTGGACAATGTGTCTCTTCAGGAGGGCCTTGGGGACAGGAGAGAAGCTGCAGACAGGAGTGTGTGGAATGGTGCAGGTGGGGCAGCTATGGGAGGAAAACGTGAACTCCGTGAAGGAAACGTGGACGTTGTGAGGAAAATACAGAGGCCGTGAGGGAAACGCGGACACTGAGAAGGAAACGTGGATGGTGTGTGATGGAGACGGGAATGCTGTGAGGGAAACGCGGGCGCTGTGAGGAAATGTGGACACCGTGAGAGGAAAACACGGATGCTGTGCGAGGGCAACATTCACGCTGGGAGGTTTAAAATGTTCACGCTGTGTGAAGGAAACATGGATGTTGCATGAGGGAAATATGTGTGGTGTGAGGAAAACAATGCTGTGTGAGGGAAAGGTGGACATGGTGTGAGGGAACCGTGGACGCTGTGTGTGGGGGACATGGATGCTCTGAGGAAAAGGTAGAAGATGTGTGT
Organism: Sorex fumeus; assembly: GCF_029834395.1. Taxonomy (NCBI): domain Eukaryota; kingdom Metazoa; phylum Chordata; class Mammalia; order Eulipotyphla; family Soricidae; genus Sorex; species Sorex fumeus. The sequence continues at coordinate 13,987,403 of NW_026606077.1, read as the reverse complement.
GGGAAATTTGGGAAACATGGATGCTGTGAGGGAAACATGGACACTGCGGGGGGGAACGTGGACACTGTGGGGGGAAACGTGGACACGGGGGGGAATGTGGACACTGAGGGGGGAAACGTGGACGCTGTGAGGGAAATGTGGAAACTGTGGGGGGGAAATGTGGATGCTGTGAGGGAAACATGGGCACTGTGGGGGGGAGGAAACGTGGATGCTGTGAGGGAAACATGAACACTGGGGGGGGGGAACATGGACGCTGTGAGGGAAATGTGGACACTGTGGGGGGGAAATGTGGATACTATGAGGGAAACGTGGACAATGGGGGGAGGAAACGTGAACACTGAGGGAAATGTGGATGTTGTGTGAGGGAAATGAGAATGCTGTTGGGGGAAATACAGGCGCTATGTGAAGAAAATATGGACACTGAGCAGTCTGGGAGGAGAAGACAGGCTCTCAGGGTGGCGGGCTGTGGGAAATGCTCCCTAAATAGGGAAGCACCTCATTTTCCCAGGAGCTCCTTGACAGGTGGTGCTGTACTGGCTTCACAGATCAGGAAACCCAAGATACAAACTGTCCAGAGAGTTAGCCTGGGTGCTTTCTAGCCAAGGCCTCTTCATCAGCCCACAAAGGGTTAAGGCTGTAATTCCCACCTTCCGGGCACCCTCGGGCCCTGGGTGAGGGCAAGGAGACAAAGGTCCCAGCTTTGGCCAATACAGGCTAATCCTGTTGCTCTGGTTTTGAAACACCAAAATCTAACTAGGAAAATTGAGCAAGAGGAGACTGGGGCAGACTGCTGAGAGCCTGCAGGAGGGCGGTTCTGGGGTGCGGGGAGGCCTCTGGGTGCAGGGGGAAGCTGTGGGGTACAGGGAGGGCAGCTGTGTGGTGCAGGGGGAGGTTCTGGGGTGCAGGGGGCAACTCTGGGGTGCAGGCGCTCCTGAGAGCAGAGCCCAGTGTCCATGGGTTCCGGCCGCCTCCTCTCAGGCCTACTGAAGGGCGCTTGGCACCTGTGAGGCAGAGTGGTGCTGGGCCCTGGGACCCTCGGGCCCCCAAGAGCCGTGGGAGGGTGTGACTGAGAGCAGAGGGAAGGGTCACCCCAGGCAGCTCTGGAAGGCCCTTCATGGAGGCTGTGCCCTGCCTCTGCCAGGGACAGGGAAGGGGCGTGTGTGGCGGGTCCCAGGGGTTCCCTGGCTCTCATCCCGCCCACCCCAAGGCAAGTAAGTCACTGGTCTTCTGGAGTCCTGGGAATGTGGGCATCACCCCTAGGACCCAGGTCTGTCTCCATGGCAACACCCTCCAGCGGAGCCCTCAATGCCCACTCCGCTGCCCACTCAGTGCAGGCCATACGGGATACACAACCCTAATCTGTGGTGACTGTCGCTGCGGTTCCCGCCCTTCCTCAGCTGCCCTGGAGCCGAGTGCAGGCAGGTCCGGTCCCAGGGCAGCTTCTACCAGGCCCACGGGCTCTCTGGAGTCAGGTAGGGGAGAGCCTGGCTCTGCGCAGAGCAGCTGTCTGTGAAATCCACCTCTCTGGGCCTCAGTTCCCTCAGAGGGAGAGAAAGAGAAGAGGGAGGGAGGGAGAGAGGGAGGGAGGGAGGGAGGGAGAGAGAGGAGAAAGAAGAGAGGGAAAGAGGGAGGGAGGAAAGGGGAGAGGAGAAAAGGAAGAGAGGGAGAGGGGGAATGAGTGGGGGGGAGAGGGAGTTCGCCTCCTGTGACTGCCCTGGGGTAGGGTGTGCGCGTGCCTAGGCTCGATGTCCGGCTCCTGGGCTGTGGCCAGCAGGTTTTGTTCTGGCGGAGAGCAGGATGGAGGCATGAGGCCAGCTAAGCCTCTGTACAGCCTGCAGCCCCTGACTCCGGATGCTGAGGGCTCTGTCCAGCACACTGGTCTGAAGGCCCCCAGCCCCCATACAGCGAGCGTCTTCCTGGCTTCCTCCTGGGGAAGCTCACCGTGATCCCTCCCTCCTGTCCACCCTGGGGCTCCCTTTCATAGCCCCCCGCCTCCCTCCTCACAGACATCCCAGCCCCAGCTCAGGCCTTTCCAGGCCCCTGGCCCCAGAGCACAAACTCTCCTTGCTCAGCCCATGGCGTGTCCATGCGTTCCTGCTGCCCCCTCACCTCTGCTGGCGACCCCAGCCCGCTGGGGTTCCCGAGCCCACGGAGCCCCTACCTGGCCACCGTCCTCAATGGCCCCTGGGACTGCGTAGCACTCGCGGGGCGGGTGGGGGGGTGGTGCAGAGTCCTCACGCCCTGCCCAGAGCAGGGACCAGAGTGTGTGAGGGTGCCCGGGGCCGTGCCACCGTCCACCTCGGCTCTGATCCCGAGGGCACTGGGGGCCGCTCTCGCTTGTCCCCAGCCTCAGGCTTAGACTGAACCAGGATCTTCACAAAGAGGATTAGAGGAGCTGGCAGGGGTGCGGGGTGGATGCATGGCACAGGCCCTCGGGAACCTGGGGGGGGCGGGTGTGACCTGTGGGGAAGGCTGGTGGGGGGGGCGGTCATCCCAGTGGGTCTGCCCGGGGGCCGGGCAGGCAGAGGGCTGCTGACTGGCTTGGGGTCCTACGAAGGGATTCACCAAGGCACTCAGTTCCTCCCTTATAAAATGAGAGAGGCCAGATAGGATAGCAGGTGGGGCATTTTCTTTGCACGCGGCAGACGTGGGTTCGATCCCCGGCATCCCATATAGTCCCCCGAGCACCACCAGGAGTAACCCCGGAGCACCCCTGAGGGTGGCCCAAGCCAAGCAAACACGAACAGAGAGGGGGTATGAGACGGGCTCCTGCGGCCCTCTTGGCTCTGTGCCTGCCAGCCGGGCTCCCAGCAAACTGCTCACGCGACGCTGGTGGCCAGCGTGCCCACAGACCCTCTGGATGTGGGTGGGTGCTCCCCCCAGGGTCAGCAGTCTGCAAGGTCCAGGGCTTGAAAAGCCTGAGTCACCCAGGGCCTGGCCTGGCCTGGCGTCCACTGTGCCTTGGCTGCAGGAGCTCGGTCAGCTCCTGAGGGCCATGGGTTTGCCCTGCTGCCCGCCCCACGGTTCCCCAAGGACGCTGGGCACTCGGCTCAAGACCTGCACGTCCATCCAGAGACTTGGACTCAGCCAGGCATCCTGCCTCAGCTTTCTGGGCCAGAGTAGGGGCCAGAGAGATAGCGCAGTGGGTAGGGCACTTGCTTTGCACACAGCTGACCTGGGTTCAATCCCCAGCATCCCACAGGGTCCCCTGAGCACCGCCAGGAGTAAGCCCCAAGCATCACCAGGTGTGGCCCCTGAACAGAAACCAACCAAACGGTCCGCCCAGCTGAGTGTGTGACGGTTGGGTCTGGGTGGAGGAGATGTTGCCCGTGGCCCTCGGCTTTGCTTCCTGACAGTGACACTGCCCATCACACTGGCCCTCCTGAAAGCGGGATCCACCCCCTCCCGAAGTGACCCTTGCCCGGGAGGGCGGGAGGCGCAGACTCACCGTCAAACAGCCCATCAGGCTCTGCTCGAAGGGTCGCTGGAAGGCTCGGGGGTCTCCGCACCAGTCCAGCAGCTCCGTGGCGGCATTGTGGAAGTTGGCGGGGTTCTGGAGGTGCTGTGGGCGGGGAGAGGCAGCGTGAGGCGCCACGGGGCCCAGGGGTGGGGCAAAGCCCAGGAGGGCTGGAGGACACAGCGGGCCAGCGACCCACTCAGCCCGATGACCAAGGCCTCCGCGTGAGCAGCCAGAGAACTGCCAGGGTGGACTCCGGTGCTGTGGGGCGCGGGGACCCTGAGAGCGGCCAGGACCAAACCAGGCTGGCTGAATGCAGGGCACACGCCTTCCCCGCTGTCCTCTGGCTCCGGCCCTGCCAGGGCTCTCTGGACCCACAGGCTCTGGGCTCTGCAGCCAAGGCAGCTTCCCCGGCCAGAGGCACGGGGCAGGGACAGATGGGACCCAGAGCAAGGGACCCCCAGCGGGCTGAGCCCAGGTGGCCACAGTGCGGCAAGTGCGGCCTTCAGAGGTGTCATGCGGCCCTGATGGAGGCGGGCGCACTCTGCCTGGCATGCATATGGGATGCCGGGGACGACCCGCCTGACACGTAGCAGCCTCACTGCCCCGAGCCCAGGCCCTTCCCATCTGTAAAATGGGGATGCAGCCCGCTTTGGGGGGGGGGGGGGGCACGGAGAGCAAACATTTCTGGTGCTCTGGCTTAGTTTTATTTTGTTGGGGGCCTCGCCTGGAGGTGGCCTTGGCTCACTGCCGACCTCACTCAGGGGTCCCTCCCGGCGGGCTTAGGGGGACATCCAGGGGCCGGGACCTGGGCCAGCCCCTGTGAGACAGCTGCGACCACAGCACAGCGACACAAAAGGAGGCTGGAGCGGGGAGGAGGGTGGGCACCGCCTCTGCCCGCTCTGCGGCGGAGGAGGACGAGGCCAGGGCAGAGAGGGCGGAGGCCACAGACCAGGCTGGGGCGTCTGGCATCTGCAGAGGCCGCTGGACCCCTCGCCTCTGCCCCTGCTCTGTTGGAAGCCCAGGAGACACCGGGCCCCCGGGGGGAGTCGTGTAAACCGGCTACCTCGCGGCCTGCGCGCGCTCTGGTTAACCGGGTCGTTCCATTTATTCACGTGCTTCACACCCGACTGCCAGGCCGCAGCCTCCTCCAAGCGCCGTCTCCTGGGCACCACGGGGGCCTCGGGCCTGGTTCAGGGTCCAGAACCAGGGGCTGGAGCGACAGCACAGCGGGGAGGGCGCTGGGCTTCATGCAGCCGGCCCAGGTTCGACCCCAGTACCCCACAGGGCCCCCGAGCCCACCAGGAGTGATCCCTGAGCAGAGCCAGGAGTCAGCTTGGAGCACCGCTCGGTGTGGCCCAGAACAGAAAAACACACAAAAAACCTGCTCATGTCCAGCCTCCCACACCCTGCGGCCACGCCTGGCTCTCAGGGTGGGCTCTGGCCGGTCACTGTGGGTGCTGCCCGTGGGTGGACAAAACAACAGGAATCATGCTGGACGGCTGCTGGCCATGTCCACTGTCACTGAGGGATGCTAAGACTGGGTAGGCGCACAGACAGACTTGGACAAACCCGCTGACCCCTGCTCCTGGGGCCTTCTCAGCGACATGGGCGTGGGACACAGTCAGGTGCTCCCTGCGCGTGGGCTTCTCCCGGGACCCCTGAGAGCAGCCTGAGCCCCCTCGCCCACCTGTGTGTGCCTGACACCAGCTGTTCATCGGTCTTTGGTGACCTGCCAAGGGGAGGAGGGATTTATTTTGGTTCGAGGGCTCATCCGGCAGTGCTCAGAGCTGACTCCTGACTCTGTGCTCGGGGCTGGCTCCTGGCAGGGCTTGGAGAGACCCTATGGGGTGTCGGTTCAGGGGCTCATCTGGCAGTGCTCAGGGCTGACTCCTGACTCTGCTCAGGGCTCGCTCCTGGCAGGGCTTGGAGGGACCCTATGGGGTGTTGGTTCGGGGGCTCATCTGTCAGTGCTCAGGGCTGACTACTGACTTGGAGGGACCCAATGGGGTATTGGCCACTCACAAGGTTAAATGTCTAAACCCTGAACTAGTTCTACGGCCAGAGAAGACAGACTCGAGAATGGATTTTCTCCGCACACTGACGACCAACTCTGCCATCTCGACAATCCCTCGAGAGATCCAAAGCACGGCAGGGGTTGTGGGCACCAGAGCAGGGACTGGCTCCCTGGACCCAGTGAGGGATGTGGTTCATCAGTCTGTGAGTCGAATGACCCATCCATCCATCCACCCCCAGCTCCGTTCATCCACCCACTGCTCACCCACTCACGACTGTGCTCCTCACTCCCCGCCACCTCCCCGTCCACCCACTCATACCAGCTGGACCCTCAGCCACCGCTCACCCACTTGCCCACCATCAACCACAGCTGCCCCAGCCAGCCCTGGCCACGCCCTCCAGCTGCCCACTCACCCGTCTGCTCAGCCTCCTACCACTTCCTTCCCTTGTTTATGAGCCCACCCAGAAGATGGTGGGCCCACTCTGCGCCATGGGCTCTTCTAGACTCTGCTGGGTCTGCAGCTGGGTTCAGCACGGTCTCTGCCCACAAGGAGACCGGTGGGAGATTTCCTTTATGGCCTTCGGGGGCATCAGGAGAAAGGGCAGGACGAGCGAGTGGGAGGGGCTGGGATGCACACACCGGGTGGACATTCAGGAGGGGGGTTACGGGCAGGAAATAGCAAGTGGAGCCAGGAGGGTCCCTGGGCAGGGGGCTCCTCCGGCCCCAAGGCTGAGAAGGGGGAATGAAATGGAGGGGAGGCCCGGGGGGAGGCTGGGCAGCGGGTATTGTGGAGACCCGGGCAGGCCGGTCGGAGCCCAGCAGACAGCAAGGCCCGGCACCACGTCCACTGCATCCCCGAGCACGCAGACCTGCGCCTTTCCCTTCGGATTAGGGCGCAGCACCCTGAGAGGCCACAGTCCCCGCCAGCTGCAGCCGCCCTCTGGGCAGGACATCTCCGCTGCCGGGCCCAGGGGGGGAGGGGCGTGAAGGAGCAGCAGCAGCTCCGAGGGGGCCGGCTCTCGTCCCAGGTGTGCGACACAGCTGCACACGTGTGAATGCGTGTGTGTGTGTGTGTGGGCGCACATGTGCAAAGTGCTCCCTCCATGCGTGTGAAGCTCTCGGCGTGCGCTGCCTGCACCTGTGTGTCAGCCTCACTGTATGTGCACAGGCCCCCTGGTGCACCCTGGGTAGACCGAGCTCCGCCCTGTCGTGGGGGCTGCTCTCTGGCCCCCAGGAAGGCCGAGAAACAGCAGGGACCCAGATTCCCAGCACGTCGGAGGCTGGTGCCAGGGCAGAAAGTCAGGCTGTGAGCCGCCGCACACCTGGGGCTGAGCAGGCTCGGGTTTGGGGCAGGATGTGCGTGCGCGTGCACGCATGACGACACATGTGTGAACACACATGTCTGCATGCATGCATGTGATTGTGCACGTGTACCTGTATGTGCACATGCGGGTGCAAATGCATGTTGCGTGAATGGACGTGCGTACGTGATATGTGCCTGTGGGTGCGTGTGTGAACGCATACATGTGTGATTGTACATGGTGTGAGGCTGCATGTGCCTGAGTGCCTGCATGTGATCGTGCATGTGTGTGTTTCGTGTGTGTGTGTGTGTGTGTGTGTGAGAGAGAGAGCGAGCGCATGCAGGGTGGGGGTGCCGACAGACATCCCTCCCGGGCGGGAGAATCTGGGTCACGGGCAGAGCGGGAGGAGGCGGCTCGTCTGGTTTCTATTCTATGACCGTGGCAGAGGCGTGACTGGCATTTGGGGGAGCGGCTCGGCTGAGTTCAATCTGTCGCGAGTCTCCTTCAATTTCCTCTGGCGGCCCTGAGCGGCCTCCCAGATCGCTCTGCTCGATGCTAACGAGAGGGCACGGCCGCGGACAGGCACCGGCGTCCAGGCTGCTGACCTGAGCTTGCGGCCAGGCTGGGGTCCCGCATTCCCTGCCCTCCGTCTCCAGTCGCTGGCAGGACCCCCCCCTTGCCTCCTACTCAGAGCACTCCAGGGGGCCGAGCCGTGGCCCTGTTCCCGGCGGGAAGCTGAAGCCACAGCGTGTCCCAGAAGAACGAGGCCCCAGACCCCCCCCTCCCCAGGAGGGCTGCCCGGTCTGGGCACTGTCCCTGAGCCGTGGCGGGGGTGTAGCCGCTCATCACTCAGCGGAGTGAGTGCGGGTGTCGGGGGCGGCTGTCTGACCCCTGACCCTGCCCTCTCGCCCTTGGGGGGTTGGAGGGGGTCTCTGGGACCATACGGGATGCTGGGGATGGAGCCTGGTTGTGCGAGGCCTTCGCCGCCGTGCACTGCCCCCGCCCGCTTTGGTTTCTGTGTCTGACAGCGCAAGCAGAGGAGGCCAAGGCCGGGCGGGGCAGCGAGCGGGGAGCGAAGGCTGTGCGGGCGCTTCTCACTGCAGACTGGAGGGCACTGCGGGGCCACAGCCACAGCGCCGAAGGCAGGAGAGGGATGGGGCAGAGGCCCAGTGGAATCCCGGCTGGGCTGGTCCTCCAGGGAGGGGGTCCTTCTCCCCCAGCCCGGAGCGGCATGCACGCACCTGCTTGATGCACTGCAGTCGGTCATTCGTCTGCTGGATGTGTCTGTCCATAGAATTCATCCTGGCCGTGGGGCTGGCTTCTACCCGAGAGCCATGAACGTGTCCAGCTGTGGAGAGAGGAGGGTGGGGGGGAGTCACTCACGGGGCCCTCCCGGCCGCAGCCTCCTCTGAGTGCCGCCTCTGCCGGGAGGGAGATGGAGATGCAGAAATCCCGCCAGCCCCAGCTCCCCCACCCCCATCTCTGGCTTGGGCCGCTCCCTCACTCCTCTGCCTGTCCCCGGACCCGGATCTGTGTGTCACAGGAGGCTGCAGGAGCTGGCCAACGATACTGTGATGCTTTGCACTTCCCGGGCTCCAAGGTGCCTCCACCCCCAAAAAGATCCAGATGCCTCGTGGGTGACGCTCTGCCCCACATCCACCTCCTCAAAGTCCGCCGGGACCCCCGCTTCCCTCTAGTCTCTTCTTTTTTTTTGCTTTTTGGGTCACACCCGGCAATGCACAGGGGTTACTCCTGGCTCATGCACTCAGGAATTACCCCTGGCGGTGCTCAGGGGACCCTATGGGATGCTGGGAGTCAAACCCGGGTCGGCTGCGTGCAAGGCAAACGCCCGACCCGCTGTGCTATTGCTCCAGCCCCTCCAGGCCCCTTCTCCCAACACACGCCGAATACCGCCGGCCTCACTGAGGCAGGAGAGCCTCCAGCGTCAACGGAAACCCAGAGGAAATGGCGACTTCTCTTCCTCCTGGATTCGCGGCCCCAGAGGGTGGTGCTCGGGGCAACCCTCTGCCTGGTGCTCAGGGGACCGTGCGGTGCCAGGGGGAGCACCTGGGCTTCCCACATGCAAAGCACGTGCCCAGCCTTGGGAACTATCTCTACCCACCCCAGCCTTCTCACTGCCGAGTGGCTGCCCCACACGTCCACTGCCCAGGGGTCACTTCCTCACGGACTTTTCCGTGTGTCTCCCCTTCCTGCCCAGGGGCTTCTCACACCTCTGCCAGAGGAATGGCAGGGATGATCCTGGGCTCTTCCCAGCTCTGATCATTGAGCACTGTTGCGTGAGTCCATTTTCCCACCCCTTGGGTTACTGGGCCACACTCAGTGGTGCTTAGGGTTTACTCCTGACTTTGTGCTCAAGGGTCATCCCTGGAAGTTCTTGGGCTCTGTCAGGGCCGCCGCTGTCCCTTCTGGGTCCTGGGGCCATCTTTCACACAAGTCGCTTCACTCCGGTGGGACCTTATCTGGGACACACTCTGCCCTGCAGCCTTCCCCCCCCCCCCCCCACCAGCCTGCCAGCAAAAAGGTAAACGTGGGAACGTGCAGGTGGTATTCCATAGTTATTTAGTTTTGGACTTGGTCGTCTGGGCCCAGTATATGCAAGGCAAGTGCCCGAACCTACGGGACCCTCCCCGGCTCCCATATTTATTCCCTCGCTGCCCCTCCCCCACGCCCACTCTCTAACTGCTACACATTTGGGGCCAGAGAGATGGCACAGCGGGTAGGGCGTTTGCCTTGCACATGGCCAACCCGGGTTTGATCCCCGACATCCCACGTGGTCCCCCAAGCACCACCAAGGGTAATTCCTGAGTGCAGAGCCAGGAGTGACCCCCGAGCATCACTGGGTGTGATCCAAAAGGCAAAAGAAAAAAACAAAATAAAACAAAAACCTACTACACGTTTATGTACCCGAGAGTTTACTCTCCTTCTCTGGAGGCCGAGGGAATGAATCAAGGGGCGTATACTTTGCATGGGGAAGTCTGGGTTCACTCTCCAGCATGGCATGGGCCCCGAGTAGCCCCTGAGCACTGCAGGGTGTGACCTCAAAACAAAACTAAACCAGAACCAAAAAATACCAACACCTAACTGCCCTCCCCACAATCAATTCACTGAAGCACTTGTCCAGGGGCTGGAGTGGTAGGCTGATGTTAGTTCGATCCTTGGCATCCCATATGGTCCCCCGAGCACTGCCAGGAGTGAGTCCTGAGTGCAGAGCTGGGAGTAACCCCTGAGCATCACTGGGTGTGGTCCCAAAAGCCAAAAAAAAAAAAAAGAAAAAAAGAAAAAGAGAAACACTTGTCATCAATTCATCCACCCTCCGTCCATCTGCCCATCCATCACTCGTCTGTCGGTCTGTCTGCCCGTCTTCCCAGCCTCTGTCCGCTGGTTCCCACTGAGAAGCCCTTGAAGCAGCCGTCCTGACCGGGTCTCGGTTAGACCTGGGGCAGAGGCCCGTGGGAATGTCCACCTCCCCGGGGTCCTGTGCTCCCAGGCCGCCTCATGTGGTGGATGGTAGGCAGTGGACGCTGATGCCCTCGCAGGAGCCAGCACCAGGCCGGAAACACGGGCACAGGGAGACCGCGTCACGGGCCCTTGGGAGGGCCCCCAGCAGTAGCCGCTGCGTGTTGTGGGGTGCGTGAGGAAGGCCACCAGTGAGGGGCACCAACTTCCCCCGCAAGCAGAATCTCAGCAGCCTTAAGGCACCGGAGTGTTGGGGGCCCAGAACGGGTGTGCCCGGCCACCATCTTTGCTGAGGCTACCCGGGGGCCCTGGGGTTCTGCCCGGACCCATGGGGTCCCAGCTCCACCTGGGCATGGGCAAACACTGGCTGCCAGGGTCCACAGTCAGCCAGGCGGCAATATCCAGCCCCAGGCACCACTAAACAGAATCTGTGCGGGAGGCAGACAGGAAGTACAAAGAAGCTGACAAAGGGCCTGCGGTGGGCCGATGCGGCAGCAGGGGTCGCTGTTGGTCAGCCTAAGTGCCTGGAGCGCTGGTCAGGGCTCAGCAGGGAGGCCTGTGAGCTGCCGGTCAGTCACTGCAGCCGGGGTTACCCACGGCACCGGGACGTGCTCCCTGATGAACTGGCCCCAGGAGCCAGACTCAGGGGCCGCTGGCAGAGGGGGCTTTGGTCTGTGTCTGCTTTGCTTGGGGCCAAGTGGACAGTGCTCAGGGCCACTCCCAGCTCTGCAGTGCCAGGACTCGCACCCGGTCCGACGCGCACGCTCAGACACAGACACACACACAGACATACACAGGCACACACAGACACACAGACACATACACACACAGACACAGAGACACACACATAGACACAGACACAGACACACAGGCACACACAGGCACACAGACACAGGCACAGACACATGCACAGACACAGACACACACAGGCACATAGACACACAGACACACACACACAGGCACACATAGCCAAACACACAGACACAGACACACACATACATACACACACATAGACACATAGATACAGACACACACAGGCACACACAGACACAAACACAGACACACAACACAGACACACACACAGACACAGACACACACATAGACACATAGACACAGACACACACATACACACAGGCACAAACACAGACACACAAAACACAGACACACACACAGACACATGCACAGACACAGACACACACAGGCACATAGACACACAGCCACACACAGCCACAGACACACACATAGACACAGACGCACACAGACACATAGACACAGACACACAAAGGCACACACATACACACACAGGCACACACACACACACACACAGTTCACAAGCTCTCCAAGCCCTGGCCAGAGGTGGTGGGAGGTTCCTCGTGCCCCTCCGAGTATCCCCGAGGGTGCAGAGGGCCTCGGCCAGGGCTCCCAGGGCCGGTGGCCGCAGCAGCGAGAGGGCAGGTCACAGCAGGGTCACCACGAGGGGACGGAGCAGCGTCCCTCAAAAGGCAGCTGAAAGGAGCCCCGAGGCTCATGAACGTGAGGGGGCCGCGGGGGCGACAGGCAGCTCGGGGGGGCCTGGACCTGCTCGTGCTCATCCTGCAGGGCGCAGAAGGACGACAGCACCTGCCCGGGGTCCACAGCCCGGCAGCCTGGAGCAAGCGCCACACCCCTTCCTGGCCCCCCTCCGGACCAGGAGGCCATAGGTCTGCAAGTCTGCGTCAAGGGCTGTGAGAGAGCCCAAAGACACGTCCCTCTGGTCGTCTCCAGTCTGTCCACCCACTCACTGCCCGCCTGCGCAGGCCCTGCACACCCCTCGCCAGCACCTGAAGCAGTGAGTGCTCGCGGCCAGCAGGGGTCGCTCTCCGCCACAGGAGCAGCGGCTGATCCCTTTAAGCCTTTACAAGTCTCGACAAATCCTCTGGGAAAGGCTTCTGCGCCCTCCCAGCCGTAGCGGTGTGGGGGCCCCATGGTCTCGGCCCTTCCCACGACCTGTCCACCCAGAACAGGGAGTGGCTTGAGCAGACCTGCCCCCGTTCCCTGCCCCCCCCCCCCCGGCCTAACAGGTGCTGGAGAGCCAGTCCACTGGGAGGCTTCCCCAAGGGTGCCCTCCGCCACCCTCCTGCCGTGCGGACAGAGCCTGGAACTTGACCTCTCCTGCCTTAGTTTCCCCATATGTCCATCAGGTCAGGGCTGCTGTGTGTGGCAGCAACTGAACGGAAAGCTCCATCTGGACAAATGGACACGCCCGCGGCCGGCCAGCGAGGACAGGAGCCTGGGGGACGGGCCCAGACACTGCCCCTGCCGGAGCCTCACTCTCCCCTGCCCTGTGGTCAGCTGGGCGGGGCACAGGAGCGCCTGAAGGTGATGGCTGGCTTGGTCTGGGGTTGAGTCTGCCCAGGACACCCCTCTCCTTAGTGTGGCCCAGAGGTGGCTCCTATTCACACCCCAGCGTGGCGGGAGGGGGCTGGGTACCAGGGGCGTATGTGACCCTACAGGAAGAGGTGCCGCAAGGGGCCTGGGTAAGTGGGCCCCACACTCTCACTGGACGCGAGGGGACACGCAGCTGGGTGAGGCAGGACCCTCAGTCACAGTTTTAAAAGTCAAATTTTTAATTTATTTGGCCTTGGGCCATGCCCGGCTGTGCCCAGGGCTGACTTCCAGTACACGCCCAGGAATCCCTCCTGGTGGCGCCCTTGGGGGACCCCCTGGGGCGGGGGCGGGAATAGCCACGCCTGGGCACGCCACAGGCAGAGCAAATGCCTCCCCACTGTGCTGTCTCCTTGGCCCTCGGGTCATTCTAGGCTGGACGTGAGGCCTCTCCTGGTCCTCTAGGTCCCTGGTCCTCTCCTCCCTGGTCGTGTGGGGTGGGGTGCTGGGAGCTGGGCCACAGAGACGTGGAGCCGACGGCTTCCTGGGTGCTGGGTCCTCCCGCCGTGTGCCCTGGGGGCCGGGCGTGCTGGCCGGGCACATGCAGCGGCCACAGCGTGCGCAGGCGCCGTGACGACAGGCGGGAGTCCCCCTGCGGCCCGTGGTCACCAGCTCTCAGGCCGGGGAGGGGGAAAGGCCGGCCCTGGCAGGTCCCACCCCAGCCTGGCACCCAGAAAAAGCCTGACCATGTTCTGCAGGTGGGCGGGGACATGAGGGTCTTCGTGGCGCAGACTGGCATGAGCCAAAGGCCCGTGTGAGCCAGCCCTGACCAGAGGCGCTCAGGAAATGGGAGGGACCCCAGTGACCCGCTCGAGTCCCCAAGAGTGACACACGGAGCCCGAGTGGGACAGGAAGGGCCCCAGGTGACGAGAGGGGCATGCTTACACTTGAAGGGTCTGAGCCAGGTCACTCAGGACTGGGCTGTGGGGTCCACAGGACTTAGGGTTAGGGTGAGGCTGAATCACGGGACGCCAAGAAAAAAGGGCTAGCACAGTGGGCAGGACACTTCCCACACACAGCTGACCCAGGCCGGGGCCCCCAGCACCACTAAGGTCCCCTGAGCATGGCCAGGAGTGATCTCTGGTTCCTGGTCCCCACCTGGCCGTCGTCAGGACTGACTCTGGGTGCTAGGGGGCAATACACAGTTCCAAGGGACCAAATATGGTGCTGGGGTCCGACTGGGGTCTGCCACGTGCAAGACAATCACCTAGACCCCCATCTCTCCTGCCCAACCCTCATTGTTAAAGGTGAAAGAGCAGAAGCTCAGAGACTGAGCAGCTGACCACCGCACAGAGCGCGGACCTGCACTTGCTGCTTGTTTTCTGGGTCACACCTGGTGGGGCTCAGGGTTCACTCCCGGCTCTGTGCTCAGGGCTCACTCCTCACTCTGTGCTCAGGGCTCACTCCTGGTTCTGTCCTCAGGGCTCACCCCCGGCTCTGTCCTCAGGGCTCACTCCCAGTTCTGTCCTCAGGGCTCACTCCTGGCTGTGCTCAAAGGTTACTCCTGGCTCTGTGCTCAGTACTCCTGGCAGGCTTGGAGTACTGGAGCGGGGTCAGCCACATGCCAGGCTAGTGCCCCGTCTCTGCTATCCCCCAGGCCCCCTGACTTTGGACTTGCTGCCTGGGGTGAAGTAGGGAAGGTGGCGGGAGGACTCAGCCCCAGGGCGTGTCAGGGAAGGGGCAGAGGGAGGGGAGGTCCCTGGTGCCGCGGAGGGACCCTGTCCTCCACGCAGTGGCCATGTCCAGGACCCTCGCTTGGGGGGTGCCTGGCCATGAGGCTGCAGGACACTGTCTCCCAGTCCTGTCCCCGCGGGCACAGCTGAGTGTGAGGAGGACCCGCTCAGGACGGCGCTCTGCAAAGGGAACCCTGACTCGGACCACAGTGCTCCCACGGCCCCAGCCACTTCAGGGTGAGCGCCTGGCTCCTGGAGGGACCCGATTCTCCCCTGGCCCTCAGCCCCAGCATCCTCCGTCTGGAGTGGCGTTTCTCAGCGGGGCCCACAAGGGGATAGGGCCAGCCCGACCACCTTACACCACGCCGGGTACTGTAGCCGTGCCGACCTCCCCAGACAGCTGAGGTGCTTGCTGGCACCTTCCCTGCAAGTGCCAGGCGAAGAATGCAGACCTGGCCCTGCCAGAGCTGCCCGGGGCCAGGCCAGGCCTCCAGCGTCCCCAAACGGCGCTGACCCCCGCTTGCGTCTCAAGACCCCGGGCCCCTCAGGAAGGGCCAGCAGGAGGGAGGGCGAGCGGGGACCGGTCCCAGGCTGGGCATCTGTCCTGGGTCCCTAGAGGCTCCCCCCCTTGGAGCCCTTGGTCCCTGCTGCCGCCCGACCCCCATCCCCACACCGAGAGAATGCACCGGGCAGGCCAGGGATGGCCACCTGGAAGGATGCCCACCCACCCCCAGTCCCGGTGTAACACACAGCCAGCGAGCTGGCAGACGCACCCTGGCACCCCCCCCGCCCCCCCGGCCCAAGGGTGCCATTCCTCCCACCCTCTCACCACATGGGGAGGCCTCCTTTGTAATTTCTCCAATTAAAATAAAAAAGCACCAAAGGGACCCACAAGCGGAGACTTACTTGAGCCTACAGTGGTGGGGAGGGAGGGAGGGAGGGAGGGAGGGAGGGAGGGAGGGAGGAAACTTCTCGCGGCCCTGAGGGTCACGGGTGGCCAGGGGCCACACTGGTCACTCCCTAACGGGGAGCAGGCGGGTGCGCCTGCATGTGGCCATCCACCAGCTGCCAAGAACGTGGGCATGTGAGAGCGTGGTGGCGGGTGTGGGCCATGCCCCAAGGGGGGCCAAGCACGGAGTGGGCAGCGGTGCCCAGCTCTGTGCCTGGGGGGCTTCTAGGTGCCATCACGGGCCAGAAAGCACAGAACGGGGGGTGGGCTTTGACGTTACTCAAGAAACATTCAACCTTTTGAAGCCAGTGACTTTGGGTGGGGCGTGGGCGGGGCTGGGGCCACACTCAGCAGTGCTAAGAGCTCACTCCTGGCTCTGTGCTCTCTCGAGTGCTCGGTGGAGCACATGGGGCGAAGGGGATCGAACTAGGGTCAGCTGCATGCAAGGCAGGTGCTCTCCCTGCCGTGTCAACCTTCCAGCCCCTAAAGGAGAAGCATGCTGAAACTAGACTATAAACCGAACATGATTGCCACTCAATGCCTCTTTCGTAGACCACAACACCCAAAAGGAGAGAGATAACAAAAGGGAATGCCCTGCCACAGAGGCAGGGGGGGATGGGGGGATGGGGGTGGGAGGGATACTGGGATCCGTGGTGATGGAAAATGGGCACTGGTGGAGGGATGGGTATTTGATCATTGTATAATCGAAACCCAAGCACAAAAACTTGTAAGTCTACAACTGTACCTCATGGTGTTTCACTAATCACTGTCACTATCCTCCCGTTGTTCATCGATCTTGCTCAAGCGGGCCCAGTAATGTCTCCATTGTGAGACTTGTTACTGGGTTTGGGATATCAAATACTTCACGGGGAGCTTGCCAGGCTCTGCCGTGAGGGCGAGATACTCTCGGTAGCTTGCCGGGCTCTCCGAGAGGGGCGGAGGAATCGAACTCGGGTTGGCCATGTTGGCCGCTTGCAAGGCAAATGTCCTACCTGCTGTGCTATTGCTCCAGCCCGTTTCACTAATAATTTTTTTTAAAAAAAGTACATTTATGCTTTTTTTGGGTTTGGGGCTTCACTCAGCAGTGCTTAGGGACCATCCTGGTGGGGCTCAGGGGACCCTATGGTGTGCTGGGAACCAAAACAGGGGCCGACCTGCTGTCCTCTCTCCCCGCTGCTAAACATGTCTTAACTCTGTGACACCTCCTGGGGGAGCCTTGCAGGGGTGGGGGTGGGGTTGCTCAGTCCTGTGTGCTCAGTCCTGCCCACCAACCAGCCCGCCTGGCCGCAGAGATCCGCCCAGGGCAAAGGGCCATTGTGGGAGCTTCAGAAGGAAGGAGGAAGACTGGGATGTGGGCGCTGAGCCCCGCATCGCCAGGGCACCCCTGGGTGCAGGAAGGGTGTGGACACCAGCCCGGGGCTGCTCCTCAGAACAAGGCCACAGGGCCCCTGGCCAGCGCAGCCGGGAAGGGCTGCCTGCCCCATGGCCAGCGGGTCTGCACAGATGGCCACTCCGCGGTCTCAGACCGAGCACATTTTAAAAGTCCTTGGAAGGGCAGGAGCAGTGTCACAGCAGGGAGGCACCTGCCCGGCATGCAGCCTTCACTGGACTCCGGCACCCCACAGGGTCCCGGAACACAGAGCCAGGAGTCAGCCCTGAGCACCACGGGGTGTGCCTCTCCCCCTACAAAGCCCCTGGAACTAATCCCCCAGAGCTGCTGTGGGTGCAGGGCCTGAGAGAGACAGGGGAGGTGGGTGCAGGGACACCCGAGGACGAGAAGCCCAGGGCGGACCCTGACTCCTGCAGAGCTCCGGCCTGGACATGTGGCCCCTGCCGGGCCAGCCCCGCCGCCGCATTCCCGTGCCTGACTCTGGGTGCCCGACCGCCAGGCCTTCCAGACCCAGTGGCTGGACCCGTGGGGCTGGGCAGAGGGGGAGGCCGGAGGTTCAGCTCTGGGCAGCGGGCCACAGTGTGGGGGTGGCCGGCCGGGAAAGGCCGGTTGATTTTGGGAACGGACACCACATGCCCGGTGCCCTCCGGGCCAGGCCTGGCCAGGCT
Source organism: Sorex fumeus (assembly GCF_029834395.1). Classification (NCBI taxonomy): domain Eukaryota; kingdom Metazoa; phylum Chordata; class Mammalia; order Eulipotyphla; family Soricidae; genus Sorex; species Sorex fumeus. Next base: position 13,970,047 of record NW_026606077.1, on the reverse strand, counting down.
GCGTGGCAGGTGGGACCGGGGTCTTCTTAAGGGGGAAGGACGGGCCGAAACGGAGCCGCACGCTCGCGATTCATCGGCTTTTTAATTAACTCGCCCTGCTGCCTTAAGTGATTCCCTGCTTACGCTCATTCTTTTGAAAATTCCAAAGTGCTATTTCTGACCTGTGATTTACTATTGCCGGCGTCTCTATAAGCAGTGTTTTAGCTTAAGTGGCAGTTGCATATTAATTACAAAGTTAATTATGTGCTGTGTAATCATGCTGTAATTCATTAGTTTACTCTGCACTCTGAGAGTCTCATACTAATAGCAAGATCTGACAGAGAGAGACCCTCTGGAAATGCAAAGTGGGCCCCAGAAGAGCTGGAGACCCCCTCGACCCTCGGGGCGCCTCATGACCCTCCCGGCTGCCCCCTGTGTGGAGACACGGGCCTGGCCTGGGCTGGCACAGTGCCCCCACCCTCCCCCCACCGCCGAGGACAGTGGAAAGGCAGCAGTTCTGGCTCCCCGCCCCCCTCCCCAACGGAAGTGCAAGAACAGGAACCAAATTTGTTTAGAATTACTTACGGAACAGAGAGTCACTGCTTGGTGAAAAATTAACGGCTCAGACCATAAAACAAAGGGGCCCTGGGGCACTCGGGGAGAGCTGGAAGTGCTGGACAAGGGGGGTGCCGGCCACGGGTGCCGGCCGGCTGTTCCCCGGGGGAGGTAGGACTCTCTTGCCCAGGGCTCTGCTCTGGCCTCTGCTGCCGTTTGTGGCTGTGGGTCCCTGACAAACAACCCGCCAGGTCTGTCCCTAGCTGTGAGCGCTGATCACACACCCCGACAGAGCCCTGCCGACACGGGCACCTCTGAACTGGGAACGTGCCCGCTGCTCCCCCCCCCCCCCCCCCCGCAGCGAGCAGAAAGCAGGAGGTGGGGGGACTGGGTGCCTCTCCAGAGCCCGAGGGTCCGAAGCCCGGAGCCTTTTCTGGAACCACCTTCCCCGGCTAGTGTGTGATCAGGGGCACCCAAGTCACACGGCTGAGGAAGTCACAAGACCCTCCCGCCCCCGCCAGCCCCGATTCCCAGCCTTTGCTGCATGAGGGGTACGCAGGCCGTGGCGTCAGGACACACGGGTCTGACGGCGGAGACCCCGAGAGTCTCCCAACTCTAACCGTGCTTGCTTTATTTCTGCTGACTCGTGAGCAAGCAGGGAAGACGTGCGACTCGGTCCCTCCGTCTCCAGCAACAAGGGGAGAAGCAGCTCGAATGAGCCCCAGCTGCACGGAGGAAGATAAAGGAGAGAAAAACAAAACGTGTCCTTGTACTCCAGGGCAAGGCTCGGAATGGAGGAGAAACCCAAGGCCGGGCAGATCTGCGTGTGCCGTCATTTCCCAGGCTGCAAATGGACAGTTTCGGGGGGAGGGGGTATACTCAGTTTTGGAGGAAACTCTTTGGGGTGGGGGGGCGGTGCCTTAACAGCCAAAGTGTGTGGCTTCCTTCCCAGGCACTCACTGGGTTCCCTGACAGCTGTCAGCCTGTCCTCCTGCTGCGAGACCCAGGACTTGGCCTGGGATGTTCCCGACTGACCGCAGCAAGGGCTGGCCCAGGCCCTGACCCCTGCCGTCGCGCGCAAGTCTCGACTCATCCCTGTCGTCACTTCTCCAAGTTCCTCAGGCCGTGCAGGTACAAAGGCCAGGACGGGTTTGGAAACGAGTCCACGTCTACCAGTGCCCAGAGCCCCGGGGGCGGGGAGGTCTCTGGGTCAGGGCTCCCATCCAGCACACACCAGAGCTGGACAGACCTCAGCAACCAACCCTGCCACTGGCTCAGCAGGGAGACCCCAGCCCCCAACAGGACCGGGAAGAGGCGAGCTCCTACCTGCGTCAGCTGGGCCGCAACGGCCCTGCCCCGCACGCATGCACGGGCTGGAACGCACCGTGGCATCCTACGCATCCTCACCCATCCAGCCCGCCCCGCGCCGCGCTCCACTGCCGCGGACCCTCACGGAGACAGCGGGGCAGGAGGACCCCTGAACGCCAGACAGGGAAGGGCCAGAGACACCGAGTATCCCCCACCCCCCGCCCCGAGCCACGAAGAACAAGAAGTGGTGCTGGGGACAGTCCATCTCAAAGTGCGATGAGGACCCGCAGCTTCTCCCCAAGGGGTGACTGGGGGTGGAAGGGCCTGACCGGGGAAACGGAAACTCCAGCCCAGACGGCAGCGGCCAGCGGGAAAGCAGGAGCCGCCCGAAGCCTCTCCTGGCTAACCACCTGCAGAACCTCAGAGGACTTCGCGAGAAACGGTGAAGGCGCCACGGAGCGCAGCGTGCCCGGGACGTCCTGGACCCTTCCCTTCCCCCGCCCCCCCCGACATGCAGCATCCTCCTGGGGGGCAGGGGGACCTGTGACTTCCAAGATCCAACTCGGGGCTTCACACGTGCAGAGCAAGTTATGCTAACTGCCAGCACAGTCCCGAGCCCGGGAGGAAGCCCCGAGAGCATCAGGCATAGTGTGTGCCTGTGTCATAGGTATGTGTGTGCGTGTGTGCGTGTGTGTAGGGAGGAGGTGTGGGGGGGGCGGGGCAGCGGGTGGAGCTGACTCTAGCGTCACCCCTTGTCGAGCCTGCCAGGGCCACCAGCAGCGAGTGGCCGCATCTCTGAGCCCTGCCCTCAGGACAGGGGCTGGGGAGGCGCTCGCTCCCCAGCGGGCAGAAAGCAGGCTCCCCGACTCTCCCTTCCTGGTGCCCCGCCTTTTCCCAAGGTTCCAGGAAGGCTGCTCCCTGCCAGCACAGCCCCCTGCTCCTGCAGCAACAGCCCCCTATGGGCACAGTGACCTACAGCAGAGGCAAAGCCGTAGCACTTCTGAGGGCCGCACGCCCCTCTCCCTGGGTCACCCCTGTCTGACGGGATCCGAGCTGGCGCGAGGTGGCCGGGGGGCCGAGAGCCCAGAGTGAGGCCCAAACCCGGGCACTCTCTGGGCAATGGTCCTGCAGACGCGGTGCCAACCCCAACTGGCAGGCCTTTCTGAGAGCGATGCTGTCCTAAACACTGCACACTCGTCTGTCAGGGGAGAGGGCCACACCCGCACTGCGCAGGGGCTGGGCTTAACTCTGGCTCTTGACTCGGGGATCACGTCTGGTGGCCTTGGGGGCCCATATGGGATGCCGGGGACCAAACCCAGCTGGCCGCGTGCAAGGCCAGTGCCCTCCCCGCTATGACATCGCCGCAGCCTCTATGCGCCGCCTTCCCCTCCCACAGGAAGCGGCAGCCCACCCCCACCAGCAGCCCCTGCCGTGAGCCCTTGATTCTGGAAGGGTCTGGGATGGTGTGAGCGCAGGAGCAGGCCTGCGTGTGCGTGGGAAGGTGAGTCTGCGTGCGTGCCTGCGTCTGTGCGAACGTGTGACTGGGAGCAAGTCTGTGTGTGCGTGTGTCCGTGACTGCGTCTGTGTGCGTGCGTGTGGCTGTGTGCGTATGCGTCCATGTGAGTGCCTGTGTGTCCACGTGAGTGCGCGTCGAACGTGTGCATATGTGCGCAGTGTGTGTTTATGTGTGGAGGAGCTTGCCAGTGTGAGAGTGTGTGTGAGGATGCGTGTGCCTCCGACCCAGGCTGCAGCCGGGCAGTGTGGGGCTGATTTATGACCCTCGAGGAAACAGCCCTAAAGATCTCGCCCACAGATCTTCCCTGTGCAGGTGCGGGTGGCAGGCGGAACGCCGTGCGCCCCCCCGCCCACGGCCCAGCTCTGCTCAGGCGCCCTGTCGGCAGCAGGCCACCCACAGACCAGGGGAAGGGGCTCCGCTGGCCGTGTCCAGGCCCCGTGCTCAGGGAGCGCGTACTCAGGTGCCCCCCAGGGTCCCACCCCCTGGGGCCCCCAGGCCCGTCGCAGCACACTGGCTCCATTCTCAAGGGAGGAGGACGTGGCGGGGGGGCGGGTTTGGGGTCCCGGGGGTGCACCTGGGAGACGCTGAAGCTCACACAGCCACAGCGCCCGACCCTCCACACCCAGCCCCTGCACTGCGAGGCTCCGCAGAGACACACGCCCCCACTCCCCCCAAGATCCTGCCTGCGAGAGAGGGGCACGGGGGAGTATCACAGGAAGTTAGGCTTCAAGCTCTTAGCCCAAGCGAGAGGCCAACCTATGGGCACGTCCACCCACACATGCACGGACCCACACCCAGACACACACGCACACGTGTGCACACAGTCACGCAGTGCAAGCACACACGCACATCTTAGATACGTGTGCAGACACACCCAAACGATATCCACACACACTTTCACACAGGCGTACACAACGCACACAACATGGGACCACACATGTACGTTCACTCGCGTGTGTGCATACACACGCTCTCACCACACGCCACACACATCCACATAAACACACCCACACACGTGCACATACCCACACACACATGGACGCACCACCTATCCGCAACACACATGGACACACACAAGGACACATGCACACACGTGTTCATGCCCACCCCCCTTGCCCCCCCCCCCCCCCACGTCCCTGGAGCTGGGGTGAGCTCAGGCTGCGGCACCTTGTCTGGCCCTGCCCTTCCCTGAGGTGTCTCTCGGCAGGATCCCCCACCCGCCTCAGACTCTCTCAGCCCAAACCTATAATCCGCACAGAGAAAATGACAGCCTTGGCCGCAGCTGCCCTGCCGGGCCGGGCGGGCGGTGACTGCGGTGGTGACGGGGAGGCGGGCCCGGGACTCTGGACTTGGAGCCGCCGTCAGGGGGAGGTCTAGTGACCTGGGGACTGTGGGCTCAGGAGCGCAGGAGTGGGCAGGGGGTGCGAGCACCGGTCCCGGGGCTGGGCTCAGGCTTCTTAGGACAAGGACCGGGCAGGGTCAGCGAGGGGCCATGCCCCGGACACGGAAGGCGCAGGGCAGGCCCTCGGCAAGGCAGGTGCTGGCACGATGGACCACTGGGCTCGGGCGCGCGGAGGGCTCCGATTCCAGGCAGCTCCAGGGGAGAATCTCAGACTCTACTGGGCTCATTTCCATTTTTTTTTTTATTTCGGGGTCACATCCGGCTGTGCTCAGGGTTGACTCCTGGCACTGTGCTCAGGGGCCACTTCTGGTGAGGCTTAAGGGGCCACGCATAGGTGGGGATCAGGGGTGGAGCCTCTGGCCCTCACCTCCAGCCCCTCGGTCCTTTCGCCGTCTCTCTGGCCCCGGGGGAATGTCATTTTGTTTTCTGGTTTTGTCTTGGGGCCACACCTGGTGGTGCTCAGGGCTGACTCCTGGCTGTGTTCAGGGGTCACGCCTGGTGGGGCTCAGGGGACCACAGGGGGTGCCGAGGACCAAACCCAGGCTGGCTGCATGCTAGGCAAATGCCCTCCCCACTGTCCTGTCACCCTGGCCCTGGACATCTGTCCTTTGGAACAAGGCCCTGAGCTGTGTACAGGGGCTGGGAGGGACCGCCCAGTCAGCACCCCTGCAGGACGCAGCTGGCCACACCCCAGGTCCCACTGCTCACGGCCTCTCAGGGATGCTCAGTCTGCCCTGGCCCGCGGGGGCTTCCTCTCACCCGCTAACGGGGAAACCGTTCCAGCATCAGGCTGACCGGCCCTCAGCCCGGGGTCAGGGGGCAGCAGGGAGCCAGGAAGCAGTTACGGAGAGGACAGCCTGTCGCCCCACGGCCCTGGGCAGCTCCCCTCCCATCGGCCTGGCCAAGGGCAGGAAATGGGCCCGGGTGGGGCTGGAGGTGGGGTCAGAGCTGGGGTCCACCCTGTGTGGGACAGAGACAGGCCCAGATATCCATCTTGGCCACATCAGAGGTCCCTTCGCAGTCTCACTCATGGGTGTCCAGGAGGAAGGGGGGGGTCACAGTCTCCGTGGCCTGACGGGGGCGCCCTGGGGGCAGATGGGACTCAGGTGGGGGTGGGGATGGGGGCGTCAGGCTCTGGTCAGGCCCGGTCTTCCCCTACGAGGCGCTGAGCCCAGTCACACGGAGGTCGGCACATGGCCAGCCCCGCCCGGCCACTTGGCTGCCAGCACCCTTCAGGAAGGGCCAGGCGGCCAGGCAGGGGTCAGGGGCATGTGGGCCCATCGCTGGCGTGGCCTATGCTGCCCAGCCCTCCCCTGCACACCTGCCCTGTCCCCCTTGGCCACGGGCTCCTAGCCCCTCCCCAGAGCCGTGTGGGCCCGAGATGGCTGTCGCCATGGAAACTGCTCATTCGGTCCAGGATAATGAAGCCAATGTGTTTCCCATTTCCAGGAGCGGGATCACGGAGCAGGGCCCGCGGGGGTGCAGACTCTCGGAGGAGTGTGAGCCCGGCCCCGTGTCCTGCCCCGGCTGGACCGCATGGCGCTGCCGCCTCGCTGTCTCCTGCGGGGCCATCAGTTGTGGAATCCCGGGTGCTCCAGAGCCCAGGCTGTGGCTCTCCCACACGCAGCCCGCTCTGCAGTGAACAGCACACACAGAACGACCTGGGCTGAGGCCACCCCCGTCCCATGGTTCACTCAGCGGGAGCCCCACGAGCCGGGGCCACAGGGCTGGGGCGGGGAGGCGCAGGGGGCTGGGTTGGGGTCGGCGGGGGACGCCGCGAAGAAACACCGGAGCGGCAGTTTGAAAGCGACAGACGTGGCCTTTGCTCCATCAGACTGGCCAGGCCACCAAGGACGCCCGGGCTGCCGATGCCAGCCTGACCCCAGGAGGGTGCCCAGCCGGGCAGCGCCAGCACAGGGCAGGGGGTCCTGTGTGCAGCAGTGGCGACTAGGTCAGGCTTGGGGACTCAGCGGGGCCCATCTGCCCATCAGCCGCGGACACGGGCACTGGGACTGTCCAGGCTGCGGCCCAGCTCAGGCCCAGGGAGCACCTGCATGGGAGCACTGCCCAACCCCTCCGGGTAGCCACGGTGCCCCCACACCTGCACGTGACACCAGCCCAAAGGAGGACATCTCACTGGGCAGAGAGACACGTGCCAGGCCACGGCGGGGGCACTGGGCAGAGGCTCCTGCCAGCCAGGGGGCACAGAAAGGGCACACGCAGGAGGGGCCACACACCAGGGCCAGGCCCTGCTGGCACCCCGGGGCCCGTCCATACTGTTGAGGCCCCTTGGCCACTCCCTGCCTGCAGCGGGGACTCGAGAGGCCAGGCCCAGGCGCAGGCAGCTGAGGACAGGGCAGGCCCGCCTGTTTACAGTGGACCCGAGCTGGGAAAGGACGCGCCCGTGTGCTCCATAGTGGCTTCCTGTGAGCTTCCCAAGGCCACACCAGGTCCGGCCCGCGCTGACCACAGGAAACACAATGTTTTCAGCTTACGGGTCCAGCCAGGACTGAGCAGCAGCTTCATGGGACACAGCACCAGCGCAGCTAACGGGGTTTATTCAGTCACCACCCTCCCCCCCGCCCAACCACCACCACAGCGGGGCCCGGACTATCTGGACAGAAGGAGAAACTGAGTCCAGAGAGACGAGGCTTCCGACTGCCTGGCCAGAACAGAGAATGGCCTCAGCTCAGACAGGCAGATGCTTGGCCCTGCTGGTCCCGAGAGTGGTGTCCCAGGTGGGCTGCAGGCCTCGCTGGGCCACCACCACACCATTCTCTGGCCCTGGGGAGGAGCAGGTGCACAGAGACGGGGAGGCGAGGGCAGAGAGGCGGGCAGGCCGCTCAGCTGCACGCACGCACGGTCTGGTTACCGACGTTAACATCCAGGGACATAGGCCGGTTACCGACGTGCTTCCCTGCCACTCTGAGCCGCGAGCTGCCGCCTGGCCCTAGGGGCCTCCAGCTCCACAGCAGCTGGATCGCACGCTGGCCCCGTGATTCCTGAGTGTGAGCCCCCACTCCTCGCTCATGGCCACTTCTGCTGTGTGTCTGTGTGTGTTTGTGTGTGCATGTGTATCTGTGTACGTGTATGTCTGTATATGTGTCTGCATGTGTACACGTGTATGGTATGTGTCTGTACGTATGTGTTACGTGTCTGAGTATGTGTATGTATGTGTCTGTGTCTCTATGTGTGTCTGCATGTGTACATGTGTATGTATGTGTATATGTATGTATATCTCTGATACCTGTGTACATATGTATGTGTCTGTGTATCTGCATGTGTGTATATGTCTGCATGTGTACGAGTGTATTATGTGTGTGTGTATGTGCATGTGTGTGTGTGTGTGTGTGTGTGGTGCCAGGGATCAAGCCTGAGACCTCTTACGTGAAAGGCAAGTGCACAGAGCCATTGGGCCTCATCCCGTTTCCACTGCAGAGTGAACTCATTCAGGGGCCAGAGAGGTAGCATAGCAGGTAGGGCACCTGCCTTGCACGTGGCCAACCTGGGTTCAAGCACCAGCCGGCTCGGAGTTATGGCTGAGTGCAGCCAGCAACACCCCCGAGCACAGCTGAGCAGGGTCCCCCAAATACACACAAAAACCAGTGAGTTCATTCCACCGCAATCCCCCTGGGTTTGGACACAGACAGACAGAAGGACATCAACGGAGCCTCTGGGCACGTGGGGGCCTCCTGGGCCCTGCTCAGACCTGTGCTTCTCAGTGACAGTTCACTGCGAGGAGCCCCCCTATACTCCAGGTCACCCTCCACAGCCCCCAGGGCCTTGGCAGAGCCCCGCTGGGGCCACACTCTTGGCCTGTTCCCGTCCCCAGCCCTGCAGGCCACGAGCCCAGCTGGTCTGCAGCATCACCCCCTGGAGGCTGGGCACAGCCCACTCTGAACCATCCCTGCAGAACGTGGGTGCAGCCCCCGGGTCCCCAGGCCTCACTCCCAGGGGCCCCAGACTATGACCCAGAAGCAGGGACTCTGGGACCGCGGAGGTGACAGTGGGCGTTAGGAGACAGCCTCTGCCTGGCTGCTGCTGCGGGGGTGGGGTCTAGGTGGTCCAGAGCCAAGCCCAGCCCTGGCTCCCACTGGCTGGGGAAGGTGAGCACATGCCTTAATTCTCTCTTCCCTGGTTTCTCATTTGCAAAAGAGGCTCTGTGCAAATTTCATGACAAATATAAAATGCAGGCAAATGCTAATCAATATAGCTATTATAATGCTCTTCTGGCGCGAGTGTGCTCTTCACACACACACACACACACACACACACACACACACACACACCTGCAGTGAGTAACACAGACTGGGTACTACGTCCAGTTGGGTGACCTTGGGTTAGTCACTGGCCCTGTTTACTGATGAAGGTCTATTCCAGGTCTCTCGGGAGACGACTCCCCGCCCCAGAGTAGCAGCGGGTCATCCTCCCCGGCCTCGGGGATGCAGGGTGCCCAATGCCCAGCCTCGATGCCCCTGCATCCTCTGAGCAGGCCCACACAGGCCTGGGCGGCCCCTTCTCGGAGCAGAGGAGGAAAAAGCCAACTGACCTGAGACCGTAATTCCTGTTGAATCTCCCATCTGACTCACTGCTTCCTCCCCTGCTGGGCCCACAGTCATTACCATTTGAACACCTAAATTATCTGAGGCCCAGCAGCACCAGAGACAGACAGATCGTTTACTTCCACGGGAAAGATGGGTTCCGGAGCAGGCGGCTCTGGCGGGGGAGGCGGCAAGTTCGGCTAAGAGCCATGGGGCAGCTAGAAGTGTTCGCTCTGCCTCTGGACAACAGACCCCAGGGCTGCCGGCCATGAGCCGGCATGTGGAGGCCCGGGGAGGTGCTGGGGGTTCTCCAGAGGCCTGCGCCCCACCACGCAGGAGCCCCCCATGGGGCTCCTCCCAGGGTCCCCCGGAGGCAGACTGTCTGCCGCCCTGCTCTGAGCGGTGACCGGGGTATAGGCACGCAGGCACAGGCTCTCTGCGGCTGCCGCCTCCTGCCACCGAGAGCCCACCTCAGCACCCTGCAACTCTCAAGGGCGTCTCCACACCCGCGCAGTGGGCAGGCCCAGCAGACCCAGCCCCGAGCCGCCTGGCCCAAGATGCGGGCACTGTCTGCGGTGGACAGTGCTGGGTCTGGACTCCCGTCTCCAGACCACCGCCCACACAGTCCTGCACACGCCACAGTCTGCCAGCAGGCCGGGCGGGGCAGAGCTGGGCACGGCCCAGGGGCTCCAGATGCCCTCAGCTTGCAGGAAGCCTTCAGACTGGGCTAGGTTCGAGACGGTCCCAGCTCCACCCTGGAACTGCAGAACTCATGGGCAGGGAGGTGTGGCCGTGAGGGCCTGTGCTGGGACAGAGATGGAGGAATGGGACGGGCCCCCGAGCAGCTGGCGTGAGTCTGCGTTGGGGCAGGGCTAGATAGAACTGACCAGGGCCGCCCAGTGGGCCGGCTGGTCGCCAACAGAGGGTCAGCCAGGGCACGTGGTGTCCACAGAGCTAGAGGCTCACAGGCTGGACAGGGCGCGGGGACCGGGCGCGTGGGTGGAGAGAGGCTCTGGACCAGCCCACTCTCCACGGCCTAGGGCTGGGGGGTGGCAGCACCCGGGGGCACCATCGGGAGTCACCTCCCGCTCTGCCCAGCTGGCCACAGCCCTGGGACACCAGGGTGCTCTGCCCAGCAGTGAGCTGCGAGTGTCAGACGCCACCCATAACACCCACATTCCTCACCCCAAGCAACCTCCAGCCTCCTTTGCCGTGCAAGCCATTGAAATGTTCCGGAGAAGGTCTGTGTCCATCCCCGGACTATGGGCTGTTCTGTTCCCCTGGGACCGGCACATGGGGACGAAGCCAGTCGAAGCTGGCCTGGCCTTATCCAGTGTCCAGTAGAACAGGCAGCCGGCAGGGAGGGCAGGGACACACGGGGAAGGGGGGGTCTCGTGGGCTGAGGGTGGGAAGAGGGGAGAAGAGGAGCTCTGGGCTCGGGGCACCCACACTAGCCTGGCAGGGGCTCCTCGGTGGGTGGGGGTCTGCCCGGCTCTTTTCTGCAGGGGCTTGAGCCCAGTGTCCTCCCCCCCCCCCCCCAACAGGTACATGCGGTCCGGGCACAATGCATGCTGGGTAATGCAGGGCAGGGCTGGGCCCCTAGACCAAGCCCTGGGCTGCAGGCGGGTGCCAGCTGGCCAGGAGGACGGGGAGGCACTGGGGACAGCTGCCAGCTCAGTGAACTTGGGGACGAGGCCGCGACACTCCTGGGGGGACTGTCCTTTACAACCTCTGGCTTCTTTGTCCTGAGGTTCTGTCGCCAGGACAAGCCTCAGCCCTGCCCCGTCCCTCAGGAACAGGCGGGGTCCCTGGTCTCGTGTCTATTGCGGAAGCAGCACTGGGCCTACGGGCCCACAGCTGCTCTGTAAAAGCCTCACCCTGGGCCTCAGTTTCCCACCCCCCTGCAAGGTGGCGCTGTCAGAACAGCAACCAGGAGCCCCCCACCCCCACCCTGACGGGCACTGACAGGTCAAATCTCCATCAGGCCCCTGTGGCTCCTGAGGTGAGTGGGAACAGACAGCTCGATCACCGTCCCACGTGTCACCTGCCAATACTGGTGACAGAAATCGAGGCTGTGAGGCTGGAGTGACAGTACAGCGGGAAGGGGGGTGTGCCCTGCGAGGGGCTGACTCGGCTCCATCCCCTACACCCTAGAGGGTCCCCCAAGCCCCGCCAAGAGTGACCCCTGAGCACAGAGCCAGGAGTAAACCCTGAGCACCACCGGGTGTCACCGCCACCCAACAAAATAAAAACCTGCAGAGGTGGTGGGTGGGGGAGGGGCACGCGGAAGCACAGGGGGAGGGGCCATCGTGTGTGTGGGGGGGGGAGGCGGGGCTCAAACGGCTGCCTGCAGGTTCCAGATGGTTCCAGCCACCCGCCGACGGGCACCGTCTGGGGACGCCTAGAAACCAAACCAACATGGGTATGCAGTCAGGACGCCAAGGGGCTGCCCACACAAAGCTGAGCCCGGCAGGGCCAAGAGGCTGGCGCAGGGGCTGGATTCCGGATGCAAGGCTGGCAGCTGGGCACATGGGGGTCCCACCAAGCACGGCCAGGTGGGGGCAAGGCCGGGAGCCCCTCCCAGCTCAAATGCCCGACCCAAGGCGGCTCTGCCTGCCCTCGGAACGGACAGTTTATTTATTCATGAGCACACACAGCGCCCGACAGCAGTCAGCCCAACACCTAATTATAGCAGGAATTTCATTAGAGCGGAGGAAATACCCGCTTTCCAATCCTGCCTGTGGACACAGGCCTCCACTGACCCTCCTGTGTCCGGACACACTGGCAGTCAGGACCGGCCCCGAGCTGGCAGCTGCCCCTCCCGAGTGCAGGCTCTGGGGTGTGCCCCCTGGGCCACACGGTGGCTGGTGCATGGGCACTGCCCGACCCCCCACAGGCAGCAGGGAGGAGCCTCGCCTCGGCCCGGATGGAATGCACACGGCCCCAGGCTGAGGCAGGGAGGCGGGGGCTACGGGCTCCCAGGGAAGCTCCAGAGGGGCTCGTGGGGGCGGTGGACGTGCCAACGGGGACAGTGGTCGGGCTGAGTCAGAGTACAAGGACCAGAGCCACACAGAGCCACACGGACACACGTGTGCACACACAACATATGAACATGTGCGTGCAAATACACACACGTACACAATTCCATGCCTACCTGTAATGTATACACATGTACTCACACATACATGCACACCCACACATGCACACACCCACACATGCATGCACATACCTACATCCCCACACACCTACGGGCACATGCTGCACTCACATTCACACATGCACACACCTGCAGATGTACACGCATGTACCCTCATGCCTACAGGCATGTGCCTACTCGTACACAATGCAAATACCTGTACATGTACGCCCACAGACCCAGGCACCTACAGGCACGTGTCCACCCTCACACACACTCATGCACATGCCTGCACACATACACATATGTACCCACACACCTATCGGCACACACAGGAACCCACATGCCTACAGGCGTGTGCCCACACTCATACGCATGAACACATATGTACCCTAAAGGCACGTGCCCATACTCACACACACGCACGTGTCCACACATGTACCCAGACTCCTACAGGCACATGCCCAGACACACACACACACACACACACACACACACACACACACACACACCTACACACATGTACCCGAATGGAGGTAAGGAAATGATACGCCGTGTGGGGCGGGTGCCCCGACCCCCCAGGGCCCAGCAGACCCTTCACACCTCAGCCTCGTGGGTCTGAGTCACACTCGTGGCCTCCGTGATGGGGTCAGTCAGTGCAGACGGCCTGGGTGGGCCTATCCTCTGCCACACGGCCTCCTTCTGAGCCCTGCTGTGGCCGTGACAGGAAGGGCCCATCTGGGGGGCCTGAGGAGAGGCAGCACTGGGCCCGGAGTGCAGGGGTGGCTCAGGGGCCAGGAAGTGAGGGGCCGGCTCAGCATGGGTCCCCACCCATGGGCGGAGCACCCTCTTGCCCTTGCCTGCTCATCCTATCCACACACCTCCCAGCGTCACCAACTGGCTTGGAGCATCACACACACCTGCTCGGGGACACACACGTGCACACATCTATGCACACACTTATGCAAACACAAGCGTGCACACCCAGCATACTCCTTCCCTTCAAGGCAAGCACAGAAGTGTTGGCACCCAGCACACCCCTTCCTCGGCCTCTCCCCAGTGCCGCTGGAGCACCTCATGCTCCCCCAGACCCCAGAGCCCCCCTCCGCCAGGCCCCATCTGCTGCTCAGGGCAGCCCCAGCACAGGACGCTGTGAGGACACAGTTCTGCTCTGAGGAGCTCGGGCCCTGCCAGAGCGGCATTACAAGCAGCATGACAGGCCATCCCCAGGGCCAGAGCAGAAGCACAGCGGGGAGGGTGCTGGCTTGCACGCTGACCCGGGTTCGACCCCCGGCATCCCATCTGGTCTCTGAGCCCTGCCCACAGTGATTCCTGGAAACAGATGCAGGAGTGAGCCCTGAGCACTGCCAGGGGTGGCCCCCAGACAAAATCTCCAGGCAGCTCAAGTATCTGCAGAGTGGGACTGGGCTGCCGGTGGAGAGCCAGCAGGGCAAGACTCACTCAATCTGGACGATGGCAGCTGGCCCGTCCCCCTGGCCGCTCCCTACAGGCTGGGGAAGGGTGTGACCCGTCCCCTACACGGGGTGTGAGACCAAGCCGACTCCTCACTCACTCAGTGCCCACAGAGGATGACTGCGAGTGGGCCCTGGGCCCTGGGAGTGGACAGGGACACTCCTGCACCGTCCCTGGATGCTGACGTGCCCTCTGTCCATTCCACAGGTGGCAGTACTGAGTCCAGGGTGCTGGGCAAGGGCAGAGTCTTATGCTTGCCAGTCTGCCCCTGGGCCAGGCTGGGAAGACTGGGAGAAGCTTCCTCCAGTCCCTCCCCCCGACCCCAGCCAGTTTCTAGGACCCCAAGTATCCATCACCACCCTCATGTCTTTCCAGCAGGGCATTCAGTTCTGCCTTTATTTTTATTTATTTATTTTTAACTAAACTTCCAGCCGCTCCTATGATTAATTACCAGCTGCCTAATGCTCCGTCACTAGCAATTTCTGGAAAGGGAATGAATTACCTTGAAAAACATCCGACAAGGGAAGCCACCGTGAAGGATAATCTCAGAGGTTGCTCTGTGAGTGGCGGGCTCCCTGTGCCTTGCCGGCTGGACCCCTGGCCTCTCTGCTCTCTCCCACCCTGCCCCTGCTCCCGGGCGGCCCGGCCGGCTGGCAGAGGTTGCTCGCCCCATCCTGTGCTCCAGCCGTGCCCTCTGAGGCTTCATGAGCTGCCGCTTCACTCCAAGGGACCGTGTGCAAACCCCGACTCCACCACGGAGAGCCCTGTGGGTTTCCTAACCACTCCACGCCCCTAGAGAACACAGCACTAAGCACCTCGTCCCTGGGGCTTCTGTGGGGAGAAAGACGCATTTACGGAGAGAGTGAAGCTGAGAGGCTGAGAGGCACTGGAGGCCCAAGCGAGCCTGGCCGCACGCCCACGACACGTCTTGCAATCTGGCCCGTCCCAGGAGTGGCACTGGACCCGGGTGACCAGCTGAGGGCAGGTTTCCTACAGCAGGCGGGAGGTTCAACCCCTGTCAGGGTAGCCTGGGGACAAGGGACTGGGCCACTAGGGAGGTCTCTGGAGCCTGGGCTGCCAGCTGCACAGCTCAGAGAACTGCAGGACACAACTGGTGGCCCAGGACCCCACACCCCACTCGACAGACGGTGGGGGGGGGCAGCCCCACCACAGGCCCCTGCGACTCCGGCCTCCCTCAAATTTCACCCAAGCCGAGGGTCGAGGAGGCGCAGAAAGTGTCACCCGAGCATCAGGGAGGCGGTGGGGACAGAGGCAGCTGGAAGATGGAAGTGTCCAGCCACTGGGGGGCGCTAACACACTCGGGGTGCTCCCGTCCTTCCTCTTATTGATGGGGAATTGAGGCACACAGAGCAGAGGGGGGGGGGACGCAGGTGGGGGCGACCCAGAGCGGGGGGACACAGCCACAGCACGTCCAAAGGTGTCCCAGGGCAGGGTCAGCAGAGCACCCCATGGGTGGCCATCAGTGATCAGGCCCCTGTCCCCCCGGTCTCGGGCAGGAGACCACCATCCAAGGGGCTCAGACAGGCAGTGAAGAGACCAAGGCCAGGTTTAGGGGCCCTTGCAGACAGGCCCAGCCCTGTCAGGGGTGACCTGGTATTGGCCAGGTGCCCACGCCCACCGCAAGCACCGAACCAAGGGCAGTCTGCAGGGCTGTCTGGGGGTGCTCATCCCGGACCCCGCCAGGACCCATGCACACCTACCTCAGACCTGCAAATCACCGGTGTCCCTCGTGTCAGCCAGCAGCTCCTGCCTCCGCCTCGCTCAGTCCAGCTTCATCCTGAGAGAAGAAGAACGGTCAGACACCCCTGGACACGCCCCAGCCCTGCTGCCCGCAGCCAGACCCCAGCTCTGACCAAGGGAGGAGTGCCACGCGGGGGAGTGGGGTAAGGGGGTCACAGATATGCTCCTGGCCAAGGAGACATCTCAAAGCACACAGGGCAGCAGAAACCCTCGGCATCCACCCATCCATCCAACACCGAGTGAGGGTGTGGTCCAGCTGCCCTGCCCTTTCAGGCATGGGGGCCGAGAGCACAGAACCAGACGGTACTCAATACAAGTGGGCTAACAGAGGCGGTGTAGAGAAGCCTCGGGAAGACCCCCAAGCAAAGCCGAGCTGAAGAGCCGGAGAGGCAGCACTACAGGCCTGGATCAGCGTGTTGGACAGGGGAACAGTACGTGGAAGACTCCAAACCAGACTGGGTGTGAGGCGTGGAGGGGGGGGGGGGCTGCTGGGCGGGGCCAGGAGGCTGTTGGTGGGCGGGGACGTGGGCGGGGCCAGGAGGCTGTTTGTGGGCGGGGGCAGGAGGTCAGCTGGTGCGAATCACGTTTCGTTTTGGTTTGGTTTTGGTGACAGTGAATTACAAAGTCGTTCATGATTGGGTTTCAGGGATACAAGGTTTCACACCACTTGCCTCTACCAATGTCCCCATTCCTCACCCACCTGCCTTCTGCCTTGGAGGGGAGCCCCCAGGGGAGTCCTCTCACTAGGGGCCTCCTGTGAGTCTCCTCTGGGCTTTGCTGCCACCCCGCCATGCCTGCACAGGACTCAGGGAGAGCGGAGAGTGAGTGCCCACGCTGCAGGGGGCGGGGGACACCGCGCTGTGTGCTAGGCAGCCTGGCACTGGTGATAGGGCTGAGGCAGAGTGGTGTCCCCTGTCGAGGGTGCACTGTTGAGAGCCACTCACTGCACGTGACAGGGCCACCGGGGCCAGGCAGGCTGGGGGCTCTCATGGGACCCCTTAGCTCTGGACTTGGGGGTACAGGGGGCAGATCCAAGGCAGGGATATCCTGAGGATCAGAGAGAAGGAAGAGGAGAGAAGCTGTCCGTTAGCCTTGCAGTTCCAGAGTACCACGAGCCTCTTGGCAGGGGAGAACGGAGCTGGAAGGACAGCCCGAGAGGACCCGCGGTGGGGTCTGACGTAGGCACAGGAGCTTCTCCCCACCTCCTGCTCCTGCCCCAGTGAGGGTGTTACAAGGGCCCCACCTCTCCGCCGGGAGTGAGATGCCGGCGAGCCAGTGGAGGGAGCTGCCTCCTTCCTGGGTTCGGGGCCACCCCAAGTTTCTGCGCCGGGCTGTGCGCTGTAGGACGAGGACGCTGGTGCCTCTAGCAGCCCAGGGTGGGGCTGGCTCTGTCCTCGGCGGGCAGGGAGGATGGGTAGGCAGAGCTGGGCTTGGACCCTGCTTGGTCCTTTTTATTTTGCGGGTGGAAGGGCTTTTGGGGTCACACCCGGCGATGCTCAGGCACTGCTCTGCACTCGGGAATCACTCCTGGCGGTGCTGGGGGGACCCTGTGGGAAGCTGGGGGTTGAGGGCATGCCAGGCAAACGCCCTGCCCCCTGTGCTGCCTCTCTGGCCCCTGCTCTGTCCTCTAACACCGGCTGACCTTGAGTGACTCACCCAGTCACTGCATCCCATCCTCTCCCAGTAGGACCTGGCTGCCCTTGTGCTACCGCAGCAGAGGTGCATGGTGACCCGCAGGTCACGCTGGGGTCAGGATGGGACAGGAGGTCGCACAGTGGCACCCTCCAGCTGGGCTCAGGGTGCTGTGGGGCTCACCGGGGCACAGTACGGAGGCGCAGAAGCCGGGGCATGGCTAAGTGGGAGCCCACCCGGCTGCCTGCCCTCCCCCGGCTGACCCAAGCTGCCTGGCCCAGCCAGGACCCCAGACCCCGCTCCCCGGTTACCACAGGGCTGCCCCCACCCCCCAAAACCCGCCCAGGGACTCATCCCCTGACTTGACCCCCATCCTCCCTGGCAGCCAGGACTGGCTCCGGGAGTGAGGCAAATATTTACCCCGATGGTTATCCAGAGCAGGCTGGCGGCCGCCTCCCGCATTCCTGAAATACGCGTTCCCTGACCTCACTGGCCAGGCAGGAGGGGCTGCGGGAGGAATGCAGACGGGGGGGCCGCGCCAGCTCAGGGGCCCCGTGCACCCGCTAGGGGCGGCCCAGAGGCCACGAGAGGTGCGAGATCACCCTAGCGTCTGCCGTGGGGCAACAGACACTACACACGACCAGACAGCACATGTGCCCCAGACTCCTACAGCCTCCATGCCTGCCTCTATCCCCACTGCCACCCACACACGGTATGCACCCCACACACACACACACACACACACACACACACGCGCGCGCGCGCCCCGCACACCACGTGCAACATGCACACCATACGTATACCATGGACATAAACCACACCCCCGTTCTACATACCCAACTGTCCCACCACGTCCCACTCACACACCACATCCACAATGTACACACCATAGCCCCTAGGCTCCATGCACACACTCCCATCACCCTGCACACACTGCACCTGGCACCCGCAGACTCGGGGCCGACTCAGCCCCTTCCGGACCTGCGTGGCACACAGTGCCCATGGCCACCTGCAGGGCTTGGCCCGGACCTGCCTCTAGGAGCCCAGAGTCTGGACCCAGCAGTGGAACATGGATGCAGGGTTCCTGGGCAGCGCTTGTGGCCAACCCCTCCTGCGCAGACACAGGGTCACAGCCAGTGGGAGAACAAGCACAGCGGCCCCAAGTCAGGCCTCCCAGTCCAGCAGAGGACCATAGGGTCCCTCCCTGTCAGCCCGTCAGCTGTCCCTTCTGAATGCCAGACGTGTTCTCCCAGGCCCGTGTGCTCGGCCCAGAGCTGCAGGCGAGGGTCAGCGCTTGCCCAGCGCCAAGTGAAACTCAGGGTCACACACGGGCCCCAGCTCTTAAGCTCCCCCCAGCCCTGAGTGCTCAGGGAGGCGGAAATCCGAGTCTGAGCAGCCTAACTGGGCCTCCAGGCACATCGCAGGGGCGGGGCCTCCCGAGCTGGCTGTGCCTGTGGGTTTCACTTCCTCAGAGTATCTCGAGCTGTGCCGCCAGCGGCCCATGCAGCCCCCAGGAGGCCCCATGTGCCCACTGCCAGCCTGATGTGTGCACACGTGCCCCTTGCTGGCCCCTCGCTCTCCTGCAAGAATTGTCCTGAGAGACCGGGAGAGCAGGCAGGAGTCAGCTGCGCCGCCAGGACAGGGGTGGCCGAGGGTGGTGATGGCTGCAGACAGGGAAGGCTCTCTGCTTCCCGGCTGGGCAGCCAAGTGGAGAGCGAGAAGTGCCCGAGGCCTCAGGGGATGGTCTCTGGGGTAGACGTGGCCTCTGGGGCTCATGCAGACCCGTGCTGGGGCCCTCCAGGCTCTGGCCAGGCCCAGCCCTGCTCACTCAGGGGCCATCGCAGGGCCCCAGGGAATGGCACCCACCCGCCCGCCTGCGGGGTATCCCATGTCCCCTCTGCCACGCCTGGCCTGGCCCTCACCAAGCCCCCAGACCTCACGGTGCTGCACTACTGTCCAGGGGCAGCGACGGGCAGGGGCCTCCAGATACCACGAGGGGAACGGACGGGCTCCCATGGTGGCTGGGACCTGGCACGCAGGGTCCCACAGCTCCCACACAGGGCTCCGCTTTCTGCCCAGCACGAAGCCCCCTGCCCGCGATGTTGGAAGGTTCCAGAGCAGGCGTCCCGGGGCAGAGGGCCTGGGGGCCAGGCCAGGAGTCCCACAGCTCTGCCTTCACACGGACAGACAGACGGACAGACACAGGGCCAGGCTCGGCCCCGCCTCACTCTTCAATCAGGGAAGGCGACTCAGGGAGGACGTGCCGAGCCCTGGCCAGCGCATGTGTGTGTGTGTGTGTGTGTGTGTGTGTGTGTGTGTGCATGCCTGAGTGCGTGTGCGCCTGTCTGAGGCCTGCAGTCATGCCCGGGCAGTGTCAGGCACAGCTGTGGGCAGGGGAGGAGGCGGTCAGAGCTCGGGGAAGCCCGTGACGTCAGTACACGCCCTGTGATTCCTGACTCACGGACACCTCGTGCGTGTCCCCACCCTGCGGCAGCTCCGAGTCCCAGGGGAGCAGAAAGCCACTGAGAGAGGAAGGCACAGGGACCCGCCCAGGGCGCAGAGTCAGGTCAACCCAAGGACGCGGCGGTCACTGTTCCCTCCCTGCAGCGACCCAGACCCTGTCTGTGGGCGATGGGCGGGTGACAGGAGGAAAAGAGGCAGCGAGGCGGAACTGGGACCCCCCCCCCCCCCCGTCCCCTCCCCTGCGTTCGGCCTCTCCCTGGGAACGCGGTCCCTCTGACCCGTGGCACGTCGGGCCAGTCTGCCTGGGACCCCGAGCTCTCCCTTAGGAGGCTGGAGTCCCTCCACCACCCACTGCCCACTCACTCCTCCGTCACCGCACCCGCTGTGCACTCCACGGGCCCACCCACACCTGCTGGGTCCAACTGCCATCCACTGCCCACACACACACCAGTCACGGCGCCCCACACGCACCATCCACTGCCCACACGCCTGCCTGTGTCGCCCCCATGGGAGTTCTGCCCGCTGGGGTCCCAGGGGCTGGCGCTGACCTGGCGTTGTCTGCACCCCTGGAGACTGGCCACGGCCACGACCTCTACGTGTGTGGGACCTCGGGAACTGAAACACAGAAGTATGTGGTGCAGGGGGTGTCCCCACACCCAGCCAGCCTCCGAGGGCGGGCGGGCGGGTCCCCAAATCCCTGGCTGGTCTCCTCCCACACACAAGGGCCCAGGCGAGGGTCTCCTGCTGGGGCCTGAGGGCCTGGATGTGTGTGTGTGTGTGTGCGCACCCGCGCACGGGCCTGGACCTTCGCCACAGGGGACTGCGGAGGTCAGGGCAGGCTGGAGGCCCAAGGCCCAGCTCCCTTCTGGCCGCCAGATCCCAGGGCAGCTGCAGCAAGGCCGGGACGCTGGGCAGGGTTTCCGGCTGGGCGCGCAGCCCATCCTCACCAAGGCTCGTGACCTGTCACTGCGGGCTCTGGGCCAGGCCGGGTGGGGCCCAGGACCCCCTCCGCCCGTCCTCCAGTCCCGTCTGGTTTCCTGTCCTGGCAGCCACGCCCGGCCCAGAGGGAGGAGAAGCAGCTGGCGATTTCTGGGGGCAGGAGTCGCTGCTGACCATGAGGTGGCCGTGAGGCTTTTCCCAGCAGGGGCTTTTTGGGGCAGTGGCTCGGGGCGCCGCGGGAGCTGGGCAGGGGGCTGCCATGACCACCGGGGAACGAAGCCTTTCCTGAACTGCGGGAGGGATGCGCGGGTGGACAGGCCAGGGCCTGGTGCAACGGGGAGGAGAGGTCAGAGTTACTGTCTCCCCCGACCGCCCCTCCCAAGGGCCAGGGGCAGGGCTGAGACTCGCTTCTGAAGACAGAGGGTCCAGCCACGGTGCAGGCCCACCACCGCCGATAAGCTGCCCACAGCCAGCACTGGCGGTGCATGCAGGTAGGAGATGGCGAGACCCGAGCGGGGCATGGGCCCAAGGTCAGTCCAGAGCTGGGACCTGGGGTACCCGGGGCCCCTGCTGGAAAGGTGGGTCTGCTCCTGGACAGGGGCGTTCTGGGACTCAGGACGGCGAGAGCCCCGGATCCACACTCAGCCATGGGTGCCCCCTTTCTGCGCGGGTCTCTGATTCCACATGGGTGGCCTCACCATTCCTGCAGAGCTCCCCGGAGGGCGGCCACACAGGCACCGAGCTCCTGGGCATGTGGAACTCCTATCTATTCCAGCTACCACACCCACCAGGCCTGGCAACATGGGGTGCAGCTCCCCCTGCGTCTGGGCCACCCTGCCCACAGGGACACATTCGACCGAGCCCCCTCAGACCCAGGCAGCAAGCCAACACTGCACCCGCCGACCGTAAGCACCAGGCCGGATAGCAGAAGGCGCAGGGCCCCAGCTCCAGGGACCGTGTTCTTGGCAGCCGGGTGGCCCTGCAGGAGTGGCCGAGGTGGGCCCCAGGGAGGGGCTCAGGTTCTGCACGCTACCCAGTCCCCCGTTCTGGGGTCCTACTCCAGCTCCATGCCTCCCGGTACTTGTTCCCTGACCGCCCCTTCTGTGCCTGGTCAGTGCTGGGTTCATCCTCCTGGGCTGTACCACGAGGGCAGATGTCACGGGGTGCACGCCCCACAGAAGGTCATAGAAGGTCCGTGCTCTGAGAATTGGCTCCCTGGCCAGCTCAGGCCCTGAACAGCGGGCACTTCCCGTGTGGGAGTCATGCATGGCCTCCCATGGGGCAAGCTCGGGGGACAGGACAGTGGCATCTGTGTCCCTCCCAGCCCGTCCCCAGCTGATTTCTGCCTTCAGAGCTCTTCCTGGGTAGACAGGGGCACCTGCCCCCCACTTCAGGACTGGGGGGACGGCACGACCCACAGCCCTTCCTTGCTAGGGGGAGGAGACAGGGCAGTCACTCCCCAGCCACACGTTCCACGATGCATGAAGCAGCACCCCAAGGGCTAGGAGTCCAGTCGGGGCTGTTGCCCACCCACCCACCACCGACTTCCTCCAGGCAGCGTGCAGGGCTCAGTCAGACTGCAGGGAGCTGCCCGGTGACTGACACAGTCTCCTGGATCTCGCTTCCTCTCATACACACACACGCATGCACATACACATGCACACACACACACACACACACACACACATGTACAGGGTCAGGGTTAGAGACACACGTGCACACATACAAACACACATATACATCTATATGCACACATACACATATGCAAATGTACATTCGCACACATGTACAAACACACCTATATATCTAGACACATGCACACACATTCACACCTACACGGACATACATGCACACGCCCACATACACATGCACACACACGCACAAATGCAAATACACACCTATGTACACGTGCACATACACACACATACACTCCCACACGCACACACTCATAGAGGGTCAGGGTCGCAGACACATGCACACACATGCACAGGGACAGGGCCGGGCAGACACCTCCAGACCACCTGCACCTCGAGGGTTTCTCTTCCATCCTCCCACCCAGCAGCCCCCAGCTTCCCGAGACAGCACCCCAGAGCTGGGCTGGGCTGTGGGGTGCAGGGTGGGCTGTGTTGGGCAGAGGCAGAGCTGTCCGGCTGGAATCCAGTCGGGGCGTCCAGGCACCAGAACGGGGCAGAAGAGGGAGCCGGCCTTGCCGGCAGCACCAGCCACAAGGTCAGGCTGGAGGACCTCTCAGAGAGGACAGGCTAGCGGGACTGAGTCCCGGCTGGCACTTGTGAGGCAGGAGGGGCCAAAGGCCCCAGCAGAGTCATTTGTGAACATGTCCCAGAGTTCACCAGGGCCCAGAGGTGGCTGACGCTATGGTCCCCAATACAGACCTGGGTCCCACTCCTAAGCCTCGGGCTCTGCCCTGAGGCCAGACAGCACCTCTTAAGCAGAGACCCCCTGTGGAGACGGCACCATCCTCCAGTGCTCCGGGCAGGGCCAGGCCTTTGCTCCCCACATACCCACCAGCCCGCCTCAACGCCTCTGCTGGCCTGGGCACTCGGAACAGACACGCAGAGGGATGGGGAGGGGGTGTGGGAGCGGGAGAGATGGGGGCGCAGCAGGTGTGAGGAAGGGGAGCTGGCAGAGGGAAAGAGGGCAGCAGGGGGGTGAGGCGGGCGGAGACACGCAGGCAGGGAGGGGTCCCAGAGGGGAAAGGGAGGGAGAAGCGGGAGGGGATGGGGGGGAGGGGGACACAGAGCCTGGGTGGGGGGCCAGGGAGGGGAGCGCACACCCTCCCACCCAACATTAAATACCTAACAGGAGATGACAAATCAAATGGGAATTACTGCAGGAAAAACATAATTAGAAACTTGATTGAAGTTAAACAGAATTTACATAACACTGCAAATTAACTTTACGCGGAAACTATTCACTGGGAAGGCAATGAAAGGCATTTCATTAGTAATCTATATTTAAACAATACACACAATGGGGCCTTCTGCAGAGGCGCTGGCACCTCCAGCCAGAGGGGACTCCAGGAGGAAGTGGGCAGCGGGCAGCGGGCAGGGTCCAGGACTGGGGTGGGGGTGGGGTGGGTGAGCTGAGCCCACACCCAGAGCTTTTTTTCTGCTCCCACTTCTGCCCTGAATCGCCCCTGGGCCTGGGCCCATCGTCTCCCTTACCCGAGTCTCAGGGAGTAGGTGGGTCGCCCCGCACCCAGGAGGGGACAGCCATGCCTGCCGGGGCCCATGAGGCTGGGAGAAGACAGTCACTGACTCCAGTCTGGGACGCAGAACCAGCAGAGTCAGGCCAGCTGCCACTATCCCCAGCACCCAGCAAGCCCGTCCTGCTCGGCCAGGTGGAGGGGCCATCCATGGAGGCAGTCCCCGGCCGACTGCTGTCACCAGGAGGCTTGGGGGAGAGGGACTGGGCCGAGTCCCAAGAGCAGTGGACCTGGGGCCGGAGAGCACAGACCCAAACACAGGCAGGTGTGGACGGACACCAAAACAAGAGGGGGAAGGATTCCAGGGGGGCCTGGGGCTTCTCGTCCCTCTGCGGGCAAGAGGTCACACAGCTTTCTGCACCGACCTGCCCCGGGCCGGGCGACACAGCCATCCCGTGCCAAGGGGGCACGTGTCAGGGACTGGAGGGGGCCACCAAGCCCCTACCCTGTGCATCTCATCTCTGTGGGGAAGTCTCCGAGCTCACACAGACCAGAAGGACTGTGCCCCCGGGGGCCACAGCAGCACCATCCTCGAGGCCCACCCTGGCTGGAACCTGTCCACGGGCCGCCCCGACCCACTCTGAGCCCAGGGCCCCACAGACATTCACGACTCCCCCAGGCCACAGTGCCTTGGCTCCGGCTGGTTGGGAGGATGCAGAAGCTTCTGTCCCTCCCTGGGGCTGGGTGGGGCTCCACAGGTGACAGGAAGCTGGGCTGTGTGGGCAGGGCCAGGGGCTGTCAAGAACAAGTGGCCAGTGTGAAGACACCAGGACAAGAGGCTGAGCTGAGGCTGGGCTGACCGGCCAGCCCAGACTTCACTGGTCTTGTCCCTACGGGAGGCTGCATTGGGCAAGAGTGGACAGCAGAGCTGCTTGGAAACCCTCCCTCCAACACCCCCGCAGCCTCTGAGCCCGAGCAGTGCTGTTCCTTCTGCTCATCCCAGCCTCCCCAGCAGGCGTCCATCAGCGGCATGGCCTGCGTCCAGTCCTGCTGGCACCCCACCCTGCGCTGTTCCCTGCTTCCCGCGTGCCCAGTCAGCACGCCCGACTCGCAATCAGGCTCCGCCCTTCCCCTCCAGAGGGCCCCGTGGCCCCCGGGGACTGGGTTACCTTCTGGGTGTGGCAGCCAAGAGACAGGCGGGGGCTCTCCTCACACCTCGGGCAGCATCAGTCTGGCACCTCGGGCCACCTTCTCGTGCTGCAGACACAGGAAGAGCGGACACCATGTGAGGCTCTGTCCAGCGGCCCACCCACCACCACTCCAACGGAGAATGCCCACCTCTGGACACCTAGTCACAGGCTCGGGCCAGTGAATGGCCTTTCGCGGGGCCATTCCTTCATCCACGGGGCAATGAATGGCTTTTTGCGGGGCTGGAGAACTAGGACAGTTGGGATGGTACACGACCAATCCAGGCTCCATCCCCAGCGCCCCACATGGTCCCCCAGCTCCCAGGAGTGATCCCTGAGAGCAGAGCCAGGAGTCGGCCCCCAGAAACAAAACGGAGAAACAAAACATGGACGTTTTGTTCCTGCTGGTGCTCTGGGTGCTGGGCGGTGCCTCCTGGCGGGGGCGCCAAGGCTGCCCCGTGTGGCGGGGGAGGGGCAGGGGGGTTAGCAGCCTCGGCCGTGCTCTCTCCACTGTTAGCTCTTGCCTGTAGGAAGGCTGGTGCTTAGGGCGCGTGGCAGGCCCTGGCATGCACTGACCGGGTTCAACCCATCACTCCCACAGCATCCCTGAGCACCGACAGGAGTGGTACCTGAGCACCGCCCTGAAGGCAGCAAAGACTCCGGTCAACGACTGAGCCTGAGCCCCCCGAATCCCAGAGGCTGGGGGAGCCCCGAGCTATTAGCCGCGCCTGCTCTATCCCCAGACCTGATACTGGTCTGCTGGACCCACACTCTTCTGGCCTGGTTTGGGGGCTACAGCCAGTAGTGCTCAGCGCGTGCTCTTGGCTGTGCTCAGGGAGGACTCCTGGCGGTCAGGGAACCTACGGGACGGCAGGGACTAAATCTTGTTTGGCCGCGTGCAAAGCAAGCACCCTCCCTGCTGTTCTATCTGGGCCCCATCACACACTTATTTTCTGAAGCTCCAATACACCTGGCCCAGAGCTATCATCTCTCTGAAATAGTTGATTTACTATGCTGGTTATATACTTTTAACAGACAGACAGAAACAAACCTACGTCTATTCTTCCTGCTACTGATTCAAGAACCTCGTCACAGGTCACTGGAGTTACCTGGGCAAAGCTCTGGCAAAGTCAGTATTGTTTACAGGCCCTTTCCTGGACAAAGGTCAGGGGAAGGCTGGTTCGAGGAATTGGGCCAAGAATCTGTTAGCAAATACGGCCAAGGATGGTGAGGGGAGCAGGGGTGAAGGGAGCAGGGGTGAGGGGAACAGGGCCAGTAAGGGAAGCAGGGGTGAGGGGAACAGGGCCAGTGAGGGGAGCAGGGGTGAGGGGAGCAGGGCAAGTGAGGGGAGCAGGGGTGAGGGGAGCAGGGGAGAGGGGAACAGGGCCAGTAATGGGAGCAGGGGTGAGGGGAGCAGGGCCAGTGAGGAGAGCAGGGCCAGTAATGGGAGCAGGGGTGAGGGGAGCAGGGCCAGTGAGGAGAGCAGGGCCAGTGAGGGGAGCAGGGCCAGTGAGGAGAGCGGGGCCAGTGAGGGGAGCAGGGGTGAGGGGAGCAGGGCTGAGGGGAACACGGCCAGTAAGGGGAGCAGGGGTGAGGGGAACAGGGCCAGTGAGGGGTGCTGGGAGGGTGAGGGACATTCACGTTGGAGGTGTTCAGTGCTGGCCCTTCTCGTCAGCCCGAGAACATCCTTCAGACACACTCTGCTCTGAGATCCCTGGGGCCTGAGGAGCAAACATTCTAGTTTGCTCCTCAGATGGGGGTCCCGGGAAAAGGCCGGGCCCCCGGAAGTCTTTTCCTGGATCTGGGGGGGGGGGGGTTCAGGTGGGCCAGTCAGCAGAGCTACAGCACGGCCACTCTGGGCTGCCCCTCCATGCACAGCTCCCTGTGTGGGATGGCCAGGCCTGCCCAGCACCACCCCCCCAGGATGTGGTGTGGAGGTGGGGGGCTGTGGGGTCACAGGGAGGGGCCGGGGCGGGATTTCCTGAAGCCAGATCGGTTTACCGCGGCAGTTGGGCCGCACAGCTGTGAGTTATAAATGTCCCCGCCGAGCTTGGACAGGGCGGCTGGCTGCAGGCAAGGGGCGAGGCCCTGGGCCTCCTCAGCCCCCCACCATGCGACTCTGAAGGGGTCTCACGCCACATCCCCGCATCCCCTGCGCCTTACACTCCGGGGTGCAAACTGCGCCCCCCCATCCCGGGCTTGGCGTGTGGTCAGCCACCCCAATCACAGTGGCACCTCTGCAAACCTGCCCAGGGGGCACGCCGGGGGTCTCCAGCCCAGGTCTTTCCTCCTGGTCTTCAGCCCTCCTACCCTCCTCCTCGGTCCCCGGGGCTCGGGTGGGTAGGACAGCACCCGGGCGGCCGGTCTGCAGTCCCCGCGCAGAGCCAACAGGCCAGAGGCCCCAACCGCTGGACCCGCAGGACCCGCAGCACTTAGAAGGAGAATCACGAGGCGAGATTCTAGACCTCAGAAATCCAGTGCCCTTCCCACGCCGCCCCCTTCGACAGCCGCCAACACTCACATCCCTGCCACCCCTGCCCCACCTAGAGCCCTGGAACATTCTAGAACTGTGAGAACACCTGCCTCCACGGAGCGAGTGCGGGAGTGGGCGTTTCCTGCGTTTGCCTGTCTGCACCTCTGCAGGAGGAGACGCGAAGCTGACAGGTGCAGCGCCAGCCCCAGGTAATGCCGGGGAAGTTCTACGGACCCGTGCACACGAACTCATGGGGGCTAGGGACCCAGGGAAGCCCAGAAACAGGGGGGCAGGGCCATGGCACACAGCGCCACAGGGCTCCCCCGCGGCACCCCTGAGCCCTGCCAGGAATGTCCTTGAGCACCATTGAGGACCGCTCCAGGGGCAGGGCCCTTCCAGCCCTGAGGCCCCGTGCACAGGGCCCTTCCTACTGCCTGTGTGAGGACAGCAGGCAATTCTCCGCCACTCGGAGCCCACGAGCTGCCCTCAGTGGCACCCAAGCCCAGCGGGCAGGCCCTGCTGACACTGTCCACTGTCCTACCCAGCCAGATCTCTCCTGCTTCACGGGTCAGCACCTACTGAGCAGCGTCTGCACTTTGGAGACGGGCAAGGCGGAGCCCCTGCTGCGGACAGGGAGCCCACGGGAGGTGTCCAGCCAGGCAGGTGACCACGGCGTTAAGTGGCCAATGGCGTGGTGTGTCGGCCGCCCTGCGTCAGGCCCTGGCCACTTCTCCTGCCCCTGTGCAGGCCACCAAGGGGCCGGAGCAAGGGGGGGGGGTCCAGGGTGTCGGTCACCGCTAGGCACGCCCTCAGGCGCTCTGCAAAGCTCTGAGGGGAGGAAAGGGAACTCCGGGAGAGCCAGCTCACACCTTAGCCTGGCCTGGAGACGCTGTCGGTGCTGGACCCCCATGGCGAGACCCCCCGGGGCCAGTCCCAGCCTCATGGAGGCCATACGCCTGGAACACAGGGGTTAGGTCCGGACGCAGAGGGACAGATCCCACAGCCGTGACCAGGTGTGACTGAAGGACCCGAGGGCTAGTAGTCCTGGGGCAGGTGAACCCTACCTGGGGGAAGGCCAGCTGGGAGCCTGGCCAGGCCACACGCCCAAGACTGTTCTCAGGCCCTCCCCCCTGTGCCCACTTCAGCCCCGTCCGCGTCCAAACGCTGCCAAGCCACTGGCCTTCCTCCCGCCCCCTCCCCCCACACCGTCCTGTCCTGGAACTGCAGCTTCGAGGTGTGATTCTGTTTGCTCAGACTGGCCTGAGGCTGCACGGCCGACCCTGGCACCGTGCCAGGCCGGTGGCAGGCCTGGGCCATAGGACCAAGTCCAGGGTTGCATCAAGGGCAAGTGGGAGGAGATGGAAGCTTCCAGAAATACAGATTGCATTTGGTTTGGGCCTGGCTCAGCCTCGACTCAGCTCCAGAGAGGTGCAGCCGGCCCCAGGAAGTCCAGGGGGGGCTTCCGGATAGTCCTGTCTCTGGTGGCCATTCACCACCAGCCGGACGAGCACTATAGGGGAAGCCCAGGGCCCTGGGTCAGCCCAGCTGCCCATTGCCTGGCTGGGAACCCCTGCCTGTCACCGCCCGCCTGCCCAGACCCAGGGCTGCTCCTAGCTCTGTCGGTCAGGTGAGATAGTTCAGCGGCTGCATTTGCCTCGCACGCTGCCCACCTGGGTGTGATCGCTGCCACCCATCCGCCCCCCAAACACCACCAGGAGTGACCGAGTGCAGGGCCAGGAGTCAGCCTGAGCGTCGCCGGGTGTGACCTGAACAACAACCAAAAAATGAAGCCCGTGGACAAGCGCCGGACAGGTGAGCCCTGGACAGC
Source organism: Sorex fumeus (assembly GCF_029834395.1). Taxonomy (NCBI): domain Eukaryota; kingdom Metazoa; phylum Chordata; class Mammalia; order Eulipotyphla; family Soricidae; genus Sorex; species Sorex fumeus. The sequence continues at coordinate 13,940,688 of NW_026606077.1, read as the reverse complement.
AGACAGCCTCTGGCCACCTCTGCTGACCTCCCTGACCCTTCCCTCCCACGCCCGACCCGGGGCTGCCCTGGAGTCTGTGTGTGGAGGGAAGGCAGGGTCACCCTGCGTGACAACTATAAAATTAGATAATGAGCTAATCACCAGCAAATTAGCATCCCATCTTTAACATAGAACAAATATAGTATTTACGTAAAAGTTGTTAGGAGTTCCTCTCATTTTAATTAGCAGAAATAAATGCAAAATGAATGGTAATTAGGTAGCTGATGGATTCCATAGTACAATTACCCCGCGGCTGTGCCCCAGTCCTCAGTGCGGTGTCTGTGCCCCAGGAACTGGGCGCCTATTTATATATAAAACAAAGTTAGCAGAAAGAGAGGCGGGTCTGGGCTCGGGAGTGGACGGAGTGGCAGTGTCCAAGGACCGAGGAGGTGCCTGGCGCTGGGCTGGTCCCCAGCAGGAAGCAGTGTGGAGGCCTGTCTGCCTCCTTCCCTGGTCTCCAATGCTGGCCTTACCCTCACTGAGCACCTTCAGGGCTAAATCCAGAGGCTTCTTCTTCTTCTAGAAAATCCTGTTTCCTCTAGGGATTCAAAAGGAACCGGGTCCAGGTTCTGGGCTAGTGGGGTGCACTGGGATGGTCCAGGGGCAGCAAGGAGGAGGAGGCGAGAGGCGGGTTTTGAAGGATGCACAGGAGTTTTCTTAGTGGGAAGTGGCCATAGGCGTCGCGTGTACCTGGGGGTGGGGAAGCGTGGATGGAGACACCAGCTGGGTGAACTCAGGTCCTGATTCCAGAGAAGGTTGCAGAAGCTTCCAGCCCCTCTGGCCTGCCCTCCCCCCATCTCCAGACAGGGACAGGGTCGAGGAAAGGCCATTAGGGCAGCTGGCCCGGCTCAAGGCAGGCACCTGCTGTCCACTCAGGGTCTCCTGACTACGGGGCAGGGGGGCTGCGCCCAGAGCCACATGCCCACTCTGGATTCTGGCCCCACACCCCCCGAGGGTCCTCCCAGTCCAACACACAGGCTCCTGCTTCAGGAGACAGCAGAGTGGCCATTGTCCACTGCCCTGCCCACAGTCCCAGGGGAGGCTGCGCTCCCTGCGTCCCGCACAGTCATGACCACAGAACTGGGCCATGACCTGGGCTGGCCAGCCCAGGGCGGGGAGGGAGGAGAGAGCAGGCAGGGGCTCGGGCAGTGACCGGAAGCCCTGAGCTTGGCTCACTCTGACACTGGGCACTTCTAAGCATTTTTAGGAACACGGAATCTGCACGCCACAGGGAGGGCAGCACCAGAGCTGGTACTGCCCTGACGGGGTCTGGAGAAGGTGCCGGGTGCGCCCCAGGCCAGACAGAGGCTGCGCACCACCTTCGACCAAAACTAGTAAGAACCTCCCCCGGGGCCCTCTGCCCTGACACCTCCCGGGTAAGGCCTGTCCTACGCCTTTGCAGGTGCTGGGGGGGGGGGGGGGGCCGGGGGCATCAGAGCTGGAGGGCCTCGGCCCTCCCGAGCCCGGCCCGCGCTGCTCATCAGCTTCAGGGCTGTGAGAAATCAATGCCATTTGTGCTGCAAACTCATCATTAGGACAGGAAAACTCTGCAATGGAATTGATTTGTTTAAATATAATAACAGCTGAGTGGAGCATGCGGGGGGCGGGGGAGCTGGAACCCGGACAGATCACACACAGCGGCCAGGGCCCGCCCTGCCCCGCCCATCCCCGACGGCTGCAGCACAGGGGCGTGACCTGGGCTCAGCAAGCAGTGCTCCCCTGCTCTGAACCCTCAGACCAGACTCCTGAAGGACCGCGGTGCGGGGGAGCCTGTACCAGTCCCCAGAGCCCTGGCCTGGGCTGGTAGACAAGGCACACAGCACACAGGGAAGGCCCCAGGCCAGCAGCTGGGACAGGACAGGACACTCAGAAGTGCTGCATCCTTTCGAATGTCCACGGGGAGCTGCTGGACACTGCGTCCTTCTTCTGGTGGAGGAGGGCAGCCGACTGCCCCAGTGATGTCCATGGCCTGCCTGACCTCCAGGTGTCCAGGGTCCAGAGAACACCCATCACACACCGTCCATCACTTCCCCATCCTGAATGGGGGGCGCAGACACTCCATCCACCATTGATGCCATGGAGGTTCAGAGAGGGTAAGCGTCTGCCTCAAGGCACACAGCAGTCAGCATCAGGCTGGCCTTGCAGCCTGGGCACCAGTCACCACATTTCTCAGGAGGATGACGTGGCTGGGCTGGGAGGGGCAAATTCAGAGCCAAGAGGCCATCAAGGCAGGGAGCCCGCAGGGGGGCCAGTTAGGGGGACACAGGCCAGACTGAGTGGGGTGACGGGGTGCCAAGGGGGCATGAGTACCCCTCAGCTCCCGGGGCTCAGGCAGCTGGGGTGCACAGGGGTGTCATGACCCTCCCAGGAGGGCCCACAGGCCAGCTCCCAGCTCTGTCCCTGCCCACATACAGGCCAGGGCTGAGAGGCCCACGCTCCGCCCCTTTACTGGGAGTCGCGTCTGGCGGTGCTCAGGGGGTCACTCTTGGCGGAGCTCGGGGGACCTGCTCAGTGCCAGGGATCAAACCAGGCTGGCAGCCTCCCTTCTGTGCTCTCTCCAGCCCCCCCCTTTAGTAGGGGTCCCCGATGCCTCCAGAAAGCCAAGCAGAGGGGCTGAGCGATAAGGCAGCGGGGAGGGCACTTGTCCATGCAGCTGACCCGGGTTCAATCCTGGCAACCCCACATGATTCCCCAAGCCCTGCCAGGAGCAACTGCTGAGTGCAGAGCCAGGAGTCAGCACAGAGTACTACCAGGGTGGCCCCAAAACAAAACCGAAAACCCAAACCTGGGAGAGGGGTCCAATGCCTCTGTCCCGGCAGGGAGCCAGAGGCCCGGGAAGGGAGCCACGGGGCCAGGGGGACTTCAGACATAGCGCTGGGGACAGGCAGGGGGACGCGGGCACGGGCCACGAAGGGCCGGGGGCCAGGGCAGAGGGTTCCTGGGATGTGGGACTTTCGGAACGAAAACAGATGGACGCAGCAGATCCAAAGGCCCCCCGACCCCGTCCCTCCTGCGCGGGGGAATCCCAGAATTCCGGTTCCGGTTCCAGCTCTGGTCCCGCCCTCTCAGGCTGCATGTGGCCCGGCTGCTGGGACAGTTGTCACCACTGGTGAGCGGCAGGCCAAGAGCCCAGCACACACCCGAGCCTACCCGTGGCCGTACCAGCCTCAGGCTCCCGCGAGCTGGGCGAGACACTCTGGTCCCCACTCCACCTGCGCCCACGCTGCCATCTTCTGGGGGTGCCGCTTGCGCCTGTCCAGAGACCCTGAGACCCCAGCCTCATCCGCACAGTGGACAAGGACAGCCCAGACACCCACCTGCAACTTCCAGAGGGTCCCCCTGCCAGGGACGCGGACGCCAATGTCACAGTCCATGGTCATGTCATTCCCTCCCGACCTCCCCACGGGCAGGTCTGGCCTGTCCCTCCAGCATCCTGATTCAGGAGAGGGTCCCCCCAACCCCGTAAATGTCACACCACCAGCCGCCCAGCGCTGAGAATAGCTGGGCCAGGAGGAGACGTGCCCAAGACCCCCAGTACCCGCCCACCTGCCCCTGCGCCCGCCCCCTCACCCTCACAAGCAGGAAGCTCTGGCAGGAGCCAGGGCAAGCAAGACCGGGTCCAGTGTCCAGGGCCTGAGGCCCACGGGGCCGGACATGGCCACTCTCTCCAGGCCATACGGTGGACGTTAGGCCTCTTGACCAGCTGAGGGTGTCACCAGGTCAAACAGCGACTCTGCCCTTCCTGTGGCCTGGCTGGCCGATTCTTCCAGAGAATTCTGGGCTTCCGAGCAGGTTGCGGCCAACCGAGGGCGGGGGCTGCAGGGCCCAGGAACCCCTGCGGTGGCCCCTCTGCCAAGCGTCTGCAGCCCCCAAAGGGCCCCTGAGGCGGTCTCTCCAGCACCCCCAGACCCAGCCGGGGCCCCGAGAGCGTGTATGTGGGCAGGGGGTGCCGAAGCCAACAGCCGCGCTCGGGCCAGCTGCCCGCCACCTTGCTCGGGAAGCTGCACTTGGCCCTCCCCCGACCACAGGGGCCCTGGGAAGAAGCTGGGAACCCGAGGCACAGGAGCACGTGACCACCTGCCAGGCAATCTGGCAACTCGGAGCGGAACTTCCTCCTCACGCCCTCCGGCCTCCAGGGCTCTCCCACCGCAGCCCTGCACTGTGCACCCCAGGACCCGCCTTCAGTGTCTGCCTCGGCCAAGACCAGCGACTCCCAGGGCTGGAACCCGGAGGGCACAGCTGCCAGGAGCGCCAGCTCCTCCAGGAAGCTCTCTGGAAATCCCAGGTCCCTGGGGGTTCCCAGACCCAGCGTCCTCGGGATGGCAGGTTCCTGCTTGCCCCCGCCTGGTCGTGGACTGTGGCCTTTGGGGCCGGAGAGGCAAGACACGGGTGAAGGCACTCGCTACACACGGCAACCCCAGCTTGGTCCCCAACACCCCCCAGAGCTCCCCGAGCAGAGCAGGAGGAAGCCCAGGCACGCCAGGGGTGGCTCCAAGGCCCCAGGCCCCGGCCCCAACATCCTGAACCCACTCTCTCCTCTTCTCCGTGTTCTGTTAGCGTTGGGGTGCCAGGGCAGACCGGCCTTCCAGCCTCTCACCAGGGCTGGTGTCGCTGGCGGGAGAAGAGGCTGTTGGCTCTGAGGATGCCGGGGCACCGCGAGGGGCTCGGAGACCGAGGGCCCCGCCTCAGTTTCCCTGCTTGTACGCATCATGACGCTGTGCTTTGGCCTCTCTTGTTTTGGGGGCCGCACCTGGCAGTGCCCACAGCTTCTTCCCAGCTGTGCTCAGGGCTCCCTCCTGGAGAGCTCAGGGAACCCTGTGAGGTGCGGGGGATGGAATGGTCACCTGCGCACAAGGTCAGCGCCCTGCCCACTGCACTATGCCTCGGTGAGGTCAGGCTCCCTGAGGGCCAGTCCTTCCCAAGCAGGCTGAGGCGGGCCAAATCATGTTGCCCCTTTTCCCCTTTGGTTTTCTGGGCCATTCGTGAGTGGGGCTTACTTTTGACTCTGTGATCAGTGCTCAGGGGACTTCTGCGGTGCCAGAGCTCAAGTTCAAGCAGGCGCCCACCTCCCTGGCCCAAACCACGACCTTTCCAGACTCAGGGCCGCAGCCTCTGGGCATCATCGCCCGGGTGTGGGCGAGGATCCCCAGCGAGAGCCGGGGACAGTTGTCGGAGGAGGGGGCCCACACAAGGGGCAGCAGGACACAGTTGGTGGCGGACGCCAGGGTTTGCACGTGGCCGCGCACACACCTTCGGGAGCTCACGTGTGACCAGCGAGGCACATGCCTGGCCGTGCGCGCAGCCGCCAGCTCCCGGGCTGTTCCCGGCACAGTCAGCACCGCACCAGGCAGAGTCGGCTCCCGAGCCAGAAGCATCACTCAGAGCATTCTGTAAGACTGGCATTTTCCGGGTGCAGAGCCCAGGAGCGGTGCCAAGGGAGCTTCGGATCCCAGTCCAGTGTCCGCCTGATGGCCAGGGAGCCAGAGGTCCCACGGGGGGGGGGGGGGGACCGAGGGGCCATAGGGAAGAGCACCTGGGCCCCCACAGTGCAGACTCACGCCTCGTCAGGCCCGTTTCCAGCAGGGTGGAACAAAGTGCCCACTCTAGCTGGACATCCCGCCCAGCACTGGTCACATCAAGAGAGCAGGAAGTCCACTTCTCGGTCCTGTGTATGGCAAGCCAGCCCCCTCCTCCAGGCAGTCTCCCTGGCCTGCCCCCTGCAGCACCAGGGAAGAGGCAGACCTCCCAGCCCCCGGGGCTGAGAACGGGCATGCAGCACACTGAGCACTGCAGATGCCAGACCAGGGAGAGCCACGGCAGTGACCAGTGACCCGTCTGCTGCTGGGCCTCCCCTGACGGCGAGCACTGGACTGGGGATAGGCACACAGCTGAGCACTGAGGGCCCTGCACAGGGGTCTTTGCTTATGTGGGGGAGGGGCCCTGGGCCACACTGGCCGGGCCGGAGGGGCATCTCTGGTGCCAGGGTGGAACCCGGGTCAGCTGCGTGCAGGGCAGGTGCCCTCCCTGCTGCAGCTCAGCGGTGACTCCCCGCCCTGGGCCTTGTGTTCCCTTCCCGCCACTGTGACCTCTGACCCACGGCCAAGTGGGCAGCGGCTGTTCCTCCAGGGTACCCCATCGCAGGCGGGCAGGGGTGGGGCGCAGGGACGAGGCAGGGGAGGGGGGAGGCATGCCCAGCTGGTGCTGAGGACCGACAGCCACGCCGCACGGGGCCCTGGAATGCGGCTCGCCAGGGTCCAGCTGCCCCCCCCCGCCCCCCGCAGGACTTGGCACTCGAGGTTCTTACAGCCTGTGCCAAGGCTGCCCGGAAACATGTCCCCTGACAGCTGAGGCGGGGGCCACACTCGGGGACAGGGCGGCCTCGCCCCTGGGAGCGCGGCTCACAGCTGCCCGAGTGTCTCGTAGGAAGCCCAGGGCCGCCCGGCCGCCAGCGCCACCGTCCACTCTGAGAGCTAAGCATGGCCCATGCAGGAGCTCACGACGCCCTGGCAGAACGCTCCTGCCCGGCCATGGGGCTGTGACTGCCCGCTGCATTGACGCATGGAGCAGGCACAACCGTCGCTCGCCTGGAGTCCGTGGGCGGCACCAAAGCCCAGGCCCAGAGACTCTGCCCTTATGGTGGTGTGGGCGGTGCTGGGGCCACTCCTGGCAGGGCTCCGGAGACCTTAGGGGGTGTCGCGGACGCAGCCCAGCTCAGCCTCATGGAGGGCATGTGCCCTCCCCCAGGGCCATCCCCTTGCCCTCCGAGCTGTCCCCAACACCTGTGTCCACTCTGTGCCCACTGCTAGTCCACCGAAGGGGGTTGAGTCTTGCTGGAACGCAGCCCTGGGAAGGCCTGACCCCAGCGGAGAGACCCCTGGTGATCAGCCTCCCAACGGCCTGTCGAGAGCCCCAGCCGGGGGAACTGGCCCCACTCCCTGGGAGCGGCTTGTCCCTCCAGCTGCCCAGCCCTTCCTCAGACCCAACGGCGCTCAACCAGAGAAGCCCCACTTGCCCAAACTGCTGACGTCTGAAACTGCCCCTCTGTGACCCGGCCTCTGTGCCCACCTGACCGTGGATTCATCTCACAGGAACTGACCCCTGACCTTCGGAGCCTCGGTTTCCACATCTGGCAAATGGGAACAGCCTTTCAAAGGCTTGTCTGATGGGTGGGGCCCCGGGCAGTTCATGGAAGGTTCACAGGGCAAAGGTCCCTGACCTCTGAGCAGCCGCTGGGAGGGTGCCAAGGTTGAAGGCTGCAGATAAACCCGAGCAGGCTGCCCACCTGCCCTGCCCAGAGTCCGGGAAAAGACACAGCGTGAGGGGTCGCGAGGGGCTGTGGCATCTCGCCCTCTCTCTCCCGGCTCTCCCTCTCCCTCTTCCTCTCTCTCCCCATCTCTTCCTCTCTCTCTCCCTGTCTCTCTGTCTCTCTCCCACCCCCACCCCCACCGTCTCTGTCTCTCTCCTCTCTTTTTCAATCAAAACTCAGAATTTATTTCACAGCCAGACTATGTATTTTTTGTTCAATAAGGGCTTTACACGTGAGCCAACACAGACCGAAGCCAGTGAGACGCGTGAGACGATTCCACGACCCCGTCTCCTGCGAGGCAGCCCTCCTTGGGGCCCCGGCCCCGGCCCCGGGGCCAGTTGGGGCAGCATGAGGGGTGGCTGCAGGCCAAGGCCAGGGTCTGGCCGGGCTCATATGAGGAGCACGGGAGGGTCTGCGCCTGGCCCCTCCGGGCAGCGGGGGCTTCAGAGCAGTGCCCAGGCCTGGGAGCCCCGGGGCTGGGTTCATACTCTGCTCCCAGTGATCTGTGCACAACACCCAGATTTCTACCCACCCCTGGGCCCCACAGAGCCTTGGCGGGGCGGCAGACTGCAGCGTCTGGGATTCTGCTCGGCTCATCTCCCCCCTTGCTCTTCAGCTCTCCTCACCCTCCAGTGCCCAGCTGGGCTGCCGCCTCCAGGATGCCTTCAAGGATTCCTTCCCCACACCTGAGCCCCCGCGCAGACGGACCTCACAGCCCCCTCTGCCCGTCCTGCCCCACACCCTCCCTGACATTCTGCAGACAAGGAGTCTCCTCCGGGAACCACGGCACCCCAGAACTTGCTACTGGCCAGGAACGCCAAGGGCCAAGCTCAGGACATTTTGCAAAGGGGTCTCAGAGAGGAAGCTAGGTCATTCCCCCCCAACGGCGGCCGCTGCCCTTCCCCACTCATTCTTCCTCTGCGAACGTCGGGAGAGCACCCTGCACACACTGGCCACCCCTCCTGAGCCCCCCGCTACTGCAAGACGGCCTCTCTCCAGCACCTTCTCAGGGCCGGCAGGGAAGACCATGAGGGGTCTCCTGCACCAGCCTCTCCCACGCCAGTGCCACGATCAGCCAGGGCCCCACCTACCGCACACCCACTGCCCACAGCCTCAGCCCCCCCCACCCCCCCGCCCGGCACTCCACCCAGCCCGGCCCTCGGGGCGGCCTCCATGTCCCCTGCCTCTCCCCGTCCAGGGCTGCTCCTCCCTGCCTGGCGCCTCTCACCTTCCTGCTGGCCCCTCGCTGCCTACCCCATGCCGCCCGACTCTGCCCGTTCCCCACACAGCTTGGGGTCCCTCCCTCCGCGGCTGCCTTCACCGCTGTGGGATGTCCAAGCTGCTCTGACCCCTGCTTCTGCACCAGAGCACCACCAGCCCCGGACCCACCCCCTAGGCTTAACTTAGAAACAGCATGGGGCCCAGCAGGGGAGCGGGGAGCCAACACGCCCCTCCTCCCAGGGGCCCCGGAGCCCTGCCTGCTCCTGGCAAGTCCTGGCTGGGCATACACAGCCCCCAGGCTCACCCTCAGGAGGGGGCGTGTGGGGGAGGACTCCCGGCCTCAGGCACGTTCCCCTCTGCTCTGAATCTCCAAGCCAAGCTACCCACAGGTGAGCCAGAGGGAAGGGGCCAGAAGGTTCTGGATGGCCACTGCGGTGAGAGTGGGTGCAGAGCACAGAAATTCCCGGGCGGCACCGGGAGAGGCAGGGAGCTGGCCGGCAAGTTAGACCCGGGCGGACGGAAACAGAACGCAAAGCCCCGTTGGCTTACCTGCTGTGGACACTGCCGGCGGGCGGCTTGCCCAAGGGAGGACGGCGTATGGGCGGGCGGCCACAGTCCGTGGACAGAGAGCGTCGTGTCCTGCAGGGGAGGGGAAGACAGTGAGCACTGGCCCGAGCACGGTCCGAGCACGCGCCACCGCCGCGTTCTCCTGCTGACATGACATAGTCCAGGAGCTTGGGCATCCCCCCACCCGGTCCCAGGAGTCTCCTGGACCCTCAAGACTCTGGAACCAGCCTCAGAACGGATGTCAGCCCCTCGCTCGCCCGTGGTCCAGCCTGCCCAGCACTGGACAGGCCATCTCCACACCTCCCCTGACTCCCGAGACTCGCCTCTCCCTGCCTGGCCAGGCCCTCGTGGCTGGAGGTCCTGCTGAGACGACCTCCCGCGAGCCTCCAGAGGGACATTCCCGGCAGTCGCCTCCGGACAACAGAAACCAGACCTAGTTAATTCCTGTCCTCTGAGACTGCCGTGGCCACAGATGTGGATGGATGGTCAGATGGATGAAAGGACAGACGGATGATGGATGGTCAGACGGACGAACAGGTGGGTGGGTGAATGGACAGATGGATAGGCAGATAGAGAGATGGATGGATGGACGGATGGGTGGCCGATGGACAGGTGGATGGATCGATTGATGGACAGATGTCTGAGCCGCTCATGCCACTGTGGACTTATCACTGCACTCCCGAGTTTGTGCTGAGCACTGTCTTAGGGGTTAAGGCAGGTTGGCAGGTCTTTGTGGGGGGGGGGCTTTAGCCCAGCGTGGCTTACAGAGGCCGAGATTGGGCGGGGGGGGCGGTTGCGGGTTGCTGGAGCCACAGCCCAGCAGAGGCACCTGCCCTGCAGTGGCCGGCTCAGGTCTGAGCCTGGCACCATTCAGAAGGGCACCCGGGCAGGAGTGAGTCCCGAGCACCACCTGGGAGGCTCAAAACACCCACCAGAAGTTTCAGGGGTGCTGCCCTCTCTGTGGGGAGCCCCCCGCCGCGACCCCCAGCCACAGGGCCTGCCCGACGCCCACCATGTGCACAGATGGCCCTGGAAGCAGCACTGCCCAGCCGAGTCAGGGCTGAGAAGGGCGGGCCTGCAGTGCCGCCCGTGCTCCTGGCCAGTCTGCCCCCGGGCTGTTGCCCACAGCCTGGCCCAGGGCGCCACGGAGTTCAGGGAGACCAAGGCCAGCGGCCAGCAGGCAGACACGGGCCAGTTCTGGAGGCCCAGGCTGCCCATGGGCTGGAGACAAGCTGCGACAGCGTCTGCCACTAGGTATGGGCCTGGCCACGCAGCCATGGCCCAGGGATGGGGTTCGGCCGGAAGTGAGGGCTCTGCCCCGGTGGGTGCCGGGAAGCCTGAACGTTCTCTCGACCGTGTGTCTGCTCAGAGATGACCAAACGACGCCGTGAGAAAGCCTCCTCCCTGCAGGGGCCAGAGACAACCCGCCTGCTGGGCCCTGTGTGTCAGCCCCACCTCGATACACACCAGAGGGCAGGTGCCACCTCCTCCCAAAAGCCCTCCCTGACCTCTCCAGGGCTTGTGGGCGGGGGAGGGTCCCTTATCCACAAGGTGTCTCTGCGTGGAGCCAAGCGTCCCTCTGTCTTCTCCTGGCTAGGGTCACGCTGAGGCAGGCACCCATTCTCCCCGGTCCCCTGGGATTAAGAGCACCCGCGGGAAGGCTGTGATGACCAGAGCAGGCTTTGGGGTAAAGGCGTCCAAGTGGGCACTGACGCCACAAGACGGACTCGGACACCAGCCCCCGGGATGGACAAAGCCAGGCCACTGCCATGGTCCAAGGGCGGGTGGGGCTGACTTAAGGGGTTCAGAAAACAGCCAAAGAAAGGGGCACCGTGACAGTACTGTAGAGAGGCGCTTGCCTGGCTGGTGGCTGACCCAGGTTTGACTCATAACAAACCAAAACGGTCCCCCCAAGCCCTGCCAGAAAGTGATCCCTGAGTGCAGAGCCAGGAGGAAGCCCTGAGCACTGCCCGGGGTGACCCAAAATCTTAAAAAAAAAAAAGAAAAAAAAAAAGGTAAGGGAGGCAGAATCAGGGATGCTGTCTCGTTTGCCAAGGCATGGAAAATCAGGTGGGCTGGACACGTAATGAGATTTAGAGACAACCGCTGGACTAGAGCCGTTACTGACTGGATTCCATGGGACGTCAAAAGACTGCGTGGCCGCCCACCTATGAGATGGTCAAGCTTCTTCGTCAAGACCCTGAACGATCGGTTTGAGGCTCTTCGTGTTCCTAGAACGAACAGACGCCATTGGGCCACACTAGCATGCAACAGGGACAAATGGAGACATTACTGGCGCCCGCTCGAGCAACTCGATGAGTAATGGGAAGTCAAGTGATCAAGTCAAGGGAGACAGAAGAGCCCATAAAATGGGACCTCCTCACGTCCCTCCTGCTGGCTGTGACAAACAGCGGGGCTGGCCGTCTGGCAGCTCTGCAGACCGAGGACAGCACAGGGGACGCCGGAGCCTATGACAGCCCAGCTCCGCCGAAACCCTCCGTGCCCTGCCTTGGCCCTCAGCCCTCGGGTGGGGTCTCAGCAGCCCCTCGGCTGGGGCCCTCTGTCATCTGGGTGGAGGCAACAGGTCAGGCAGGTCACGTCGGCTTCCCGTGGGGGGGACTGGTCTCTTCAGGCCGGGGTGGGACACAGCTGGGGGGTGGTACCCACTGGAGGCCGGTGAGGACAGCTGCAGTCCCCATAAGGGACACAGGCCTGGGTGCAGAATGAACCTCCCCTTCCGCCCAGCCCGGGTTCCTGGTGTTCTGTCTGGCACTCGGACCCTTGGCCAAGAAAGGAAGCTCACTGCCCAACAGACATAGATGGAGACAAGTCAGCAGGGAGCCCGGAAGAGAGAGGGGCAGCGGCCACCCACGCACAGACCACTCAGGACCCTGTGGACTCCAGGGCCAACAGAGGGCCACAGTCCTGGCCACAGAACGGGGCTGGCCTCGGTTTCCCCAGATCCTCGGGCCGCAGGAATGGCCTCTGCTCAGGGTGCTGCACTGGGAGGGAAGCGTGCGGAACACAAACAAGTCCTTGCCGGTGATGGGGCGCGTCTGGGAACTTGGGGGGCGCCCCCCCACACACACGACCCGCCGGGTACCTCTCCGCCCCACCCGAGTAATTCTGCGCTCCCACTCATGGCCCAGGTCCCGGGGAGAGCGGGCTTGCAGCGCCGGGGAGTATCAGGAAACTAAAAAGGAAGGAAAAGCCTGCCAGGATGTCGGGGCTCCGGGGAGCTCCCCAGCCCGTGGTGGAACCAGCAGCTTCAGCTAAGCCCTCCTGATTCCCCCAGGGCCATCCAGGAAGGATTGGAACGGAGGGTGGGGGGTCCCCCGCAGCTGCTCAGCGAGACCGACGGGGAAAGCAATTATCCTGCTCTCAGCAGAAAACGCTGGCTTTGCCCCGCCCCGCCCCTCCCCTCCCCTGCTCCCTCCCTCACGCATGCACACGCGTGTGCGCGCACGCGCGCTCACACACACACACACACACACACACACACACACACACACACACACGCTGGCAGTTGGCTGGCTCCGTGCCTGCCTCCCCCCGCCCTGATGAGCACATTCCCAACACTTAAATCATTTAGCCCGCTAAACCGGAGATGGCAAAATGGGTGCTATTTTTTAAAAACATACAGAGAGCGTATTAAATTATTGATAGCCATTAAACAGGGGGAAAAATTAAACAGCTCTCAGCGCTTATCAATCATTCATGCAGTTTCCACTGGGTGTTTCGGGAGCGCGTGGGGGGACGGGGCTGGGGCTCTGCATGGAAGGCGGCGGCGGCGGCGGCGGCGTGGGCTGCCCTGCGAGGTGGGAAGCGGGGGAGGAGCGGGCTGAGAGGCAGGAGGGGTCAGCCTGTCTGTGGCCAGCCCCGCCTCCGCGCGTCACCCCATCACTAACAAAGGACGGTCCAGCACCAGCGCCGCCTCGAACCCCCGTGGACACGCCAGCCTGCGCTCACCAGGGCCACTCCATGGCCCGCACACGGATAACGGGTCTGGACACTCCCAGGGGGGCCTGTGTGAGAGAACGAGACCCCCGGCTGGTGAGAGCAGAAGCGGAGGTGGGAGGAGGGCGGACGGGGGCCAAGTCCTGGGCCCGCGGCCACAGCACAGCGCAGGACCCCTCGGGTGTGGGCCTCGGATTGCCCGATGCCAGCGGCGCCGTCAGCAGCAGCCTCAGCGAGGCAGAGGGAGACTATGTCACCAGCCACCAGCCCGACACCCGCATCAGAGGGGAGGAACAGGCCAGGGCCCCAGAGTGGACGGGCGGGAGGGGGTCACGTGCAGCCCGGCTGTCTGGGACACCTAAGCCAGTGTGATTCAGACCACAGCAGTGACGGCGCCAGGACATCTCCAGCCACGTGGATGCCAGGCGGAAGAGCCCCGGGGAGACCAGCCCCTTCTGCACTGAGCCAGGCCCGGGACCGGGGTGCCAGGGCCGCGGGGGCCAGTGGACACCCTCCTCTGGGACGGGGGAGAGTGAGCAGAGCCAGGCCCCCGCCTGCCCAGGCTGCAGGCTTCGGCCCCGCCCCCGCGAGCCCCACATCCTGGAAGCTGCCCCCAGGAGCAGGAGGAGGCCCTGCCAAGTGTTGATAGCACGATCCCCGGAGAAGCTGCTGCCACAGGGAAACATTCTGGGGAGAGCGGTTGTTTACCACCAACGCCTGCTACTGTCAAGAAACCATCCGGAGGAATGAAATCTGCAAAGCCGGAGAGATAGGAGGGACGGCCCCAGCCCCAGCCCCAGCCCAGACGGCCAATCTCATGCAGGACGCAGGACGCAGGACGGAGGCAGCCTGGCCCGCCCTGCTCTGGCCTGCTCTGGCCCACGGCCACACAGTGGCAGACGCCTTGGGGCCCAGGGAGGTGCGGAGACCGACAGGTCAGAGTGAGCCTAGGCCACGGGAACGGCCCCGCAGCACCGGGCCGACCTCGGGCCCCAGAGGCCGACACTGGGCCTGGCGGGTTACCATCCCCAGGACTGCAACACGCTTCTCCCTCTGGGCCATCTACACAGGGATGTGTGTGTGTGGGGGGGAGGGGCGGCATGAACCGGCGCAGAGCAGGTCATGGCAAGCAGCAGAACCCAGACACGGGAGCACTGGAGAGAGAGCACAGCACTCTCGCCCTGTCCATAGCCAACCCAGGTTTCATCTCTGGCACCCCAAAAGGTCCCCCTGAGCACCGAGCCAGGAGTCAGCCCTGGGCACCGCCAAGTGTGGCCCTCAAACCATCCAATCAAGAAAAGACATAAGAGATGGTGACCCCAACACCCAAACCCCATGGCCCTGTCCCAGCAGGAGGCACCCCCAGTCCCCATACTGCCAAAGCCTACAGCCGACAGCCAGTCCCCGGGTCCTCTCAAGCCTTCCCCCAGGTATGGATTCTCTCACACCTGCCTACTCCAGCCACAAAACTACTCAACTCCCCAAGTTACCTCCTGGTTTGGTGCCCCAGGGCCTTTGCAAGTGCCATGGCAGCCGTCCTCTGTCCGGCCAAGTCGCCCAAGATCCCCGTCTGAAACCATGGAGGCATCTGCCCGTCCCCCCCAGACTGTGCCCCATCGCCATGGCACTCAGAACTAAGTCAGCCTGGGGAGAAGTCATGGGTACAAAAAGGATCTTCTATTCGCAGTTGGCACACGGGGGCAGAGAAGGCTTCGGCCTCGGCCGCACACAAGCCAGCGCCCGGCCCCTGGCCTGCCTCCCAGGAGCAGCTCTTCAGAAGAGCTCGCGCGTGGCCCTGCCGTCGGGAAGCCATTCATTCCCTGGACGGCGGCGGGGCCGTTCACAGCCAAGGGTAAACGAGACGGTGCTCTCGGCGCTCCCGGGGCTGAGGGCCGGGGCCGGCTTGGGAATTTCCAGGGAAAGGCCAGCAGAAATTGGCCACAAATGAATCACTGACTCTCGAGTCGAGAGCCCGGGGTGGCGGGTGCCAAGGTCTCCGGCTACGCCAGCTTGTGCGGGCCACTTGGCCTCACTGGCTCAGGCCGGAGGCTGGCCGCACCCGCCCCCCCCCCAGCCATCTGCTTCACACCACGGCCACCGAGCAAGGCTTTGCATGCCAGGTGGCCACGCGGCCACGGGAAC
Organism: Sorex fumeus; assembly: GCF_029834395.1. Classification (NCBI taxonomy): domain Eukaryota; kingdom Metazoa; phylum Chordata; class Mammalia; order Eulipotyphla; family Soricidae; genus Sorex; species Sorex fumeus. Next base: position 13,925,456 of record NW_026606077.1, on the reverse strand, counting down.
AGCGGCCCTTTGCCACGTGCCTGCTCCGGAATGCTCTCCCTGTGTTCCGACCCTTCCAGGTCCGCTTCCTGCCCGCTTCTCCTCCTCCTTGGCCCTCGGGACCTGCTCTAGCCCCACAATCTGTGAGCACGCCTGGTGCCCCCCAGACTTGATCTGCTAAGCCCTGGGCTGGGCCCAGAAACGCGCCTCTCTTCAGCAGTGTCCCAGGCACGAATGGGGTCTCACGTCTCTTCGCCGCTGGCAGCTGGCATGCACAGGGCAGCGAGGAGCGGAGCAGGAGCTGGGGCTGCCCTGCTTGGCGACTGAGGGAGACTCCTATGCCCCAGGGGCTCGCCTCGGAGTCTCAGGCTGGCGGGGTGCAACAGAGGCAAGGGCAGAAGCAACCACTGACTTGCCCGGGATAAGCCAGGAATGGTGGGGAATTGAACTCACAAGCTCCCCAGAGCCAGCAGAGTCAGCTCTGACCTCCTCCTCCCCAGGTGCCAGCTTGCCGTAGGGGCGGGGGGAGCGGGGTTTCTCTGCAGCCCCTACGGCTGCCTTGAAGATAGGTCTGGAAACTTCGTGGCCAGAAACTGCGGTCTTTGCTTTTGGGGGGATTCTTTGGGCCACACCTAGCGATACTCAGGGGTGACTCCTGGCTCTTCACTCAGGGATCACCCAAAGTCCCCTATGGGCTGCCAGAGACTAAACTCGGTTTGGCCGCATGCAAGGCAAACACCTTACTATTGCTCCAGCCCTGGAAACTGACGGCTCAGAAGTGAAAATTGTGAGGCGATGCCAACATCCTTCCCTGTGCAGTCTCCAAATGCCATCCCCTGCGGGGCGCTAAGGCAGGCAGAAATGCAGGAACCATTCGGGCAAACACTGTCACCACCCAGCCCACCAACATGCTTGTTCGAACAACCAGAAATGCAAGCTCCCTCAGACAGAACCAGAGTCGGGAGTAAGACGCCCAAGTCCCAGGCCCCAGGGAGGTGACAGGGGCTGAGTCCTGCACAGCCACCAGGTGAGACGCTCACTTTCTCCCTTTCCTCTGGCTTCAGAACAGTCCCAAGACATAGATGGGGAAACAGCCGGTGACTCCCCGAGTTAGGGCTGTCCCCAAGACCCATCAGCCTGGGTGCCCGTGTGTGTGGGAGGCTCAGGACGCTGGTGGTCTGCTCTGTCCCTGCCTCGAAGCACAAGTTCCGCCCCACCTCCCCAGCCACACCCAGCCCCCTATGTCCCTGGAGGGCACTGTGCATGCATGAACGTGATCTGGGCCTCAGAAGGGAGCTGAGTGAGCAGGCGGGAATGTGCAGCCTCGGGGCAGGACGGGGGGCACAGGGTTTCCATCTGCGGACCACTGGAGGTGGCTGCTGCATGTCCACAGGCATTATCTCGGCCACAGCCAGAGAATGCGGGTCCACGTGCTCAGCTCTGGGACAGAAAACCTGCACCTGGGGGGGGGGGGGGTGGGGGGGTGGCCGTGGCAACAGAGCTCGGAGGGCCGCAAGGGCACTGGTGGACAATGACCAGGAGATTCTAACCCAGGCCCGCCAATCAGGGAGCTGCCGCTCAGGCCCATCAATTAGGGAACTGCTACTCAGGCCCGCCAATCAAGGAGCTGCTGCTACAGGCCCGCCAATCAAGGAGCTGCTGCTACAGGCCCGCCAATCAGGGAGCTGCTGCTCAGGCCCACCAATCAGGGAACTGCTGCTCAGGCCCGCCAATCAGGGAGCCGCTGTTAAGGCCCACCAATCAGGGAACTGCTGCTCAGGCCCGCCAACCAGGGAACTGCTGCTGCAGGCCCGCCACCAGGGAGCTATTGTTCAGGCCCGCCAATCAAGGAGCTGCTGCTACAGGCCCGCCAATCAGGGAGCTGCTGCTCAGGCCCGCCAATCAGGGAGCTGCTGCTCAGGCCCACCAATCAGGGAACTGCTGCTCAGGCCCGCCAATCAAGGAGCTGCTGCTACAGGCCCGCCAATCAGGGAGCTGCTGCTCAGGCCCACCAATCAAGGAGCTGCTGTTCAGGCCCACCAACCAGGGAACTGCTGCTCAGGCCCGCCAATCAGGGAGCCGCTGTTCAGGCCCACCAATCAAGGAGCTGCTGTTCAGGCCCACCAACCAGGGAACTGCTGCTGCAGGCCCGCCACCAGGGAGCTATTGTTCAGGCCCGCCAATCAGGGAGCTGCTGCTGCTCAGGCCCGCCAATCAGGGAGTTGCTGCTCAGGCCCACCAATCAGGGAGCTGCGGCTTCCAGTGCTCACGCAGGCTCACGCAGATGAATGACTTAAGTGCGGCTGCAGGACAGTCATTGGAATCATCTTTCTGAGTAGAAGGGAAGGGACAGCCTGGAGCTGGGAAAGCTCCTATCACCTGCTGCTGTGCCCTCCAACTGACTGCGCGAGCACGTGTGTGTTTGTGTGTGTGTGTGATGGGCCAGCACGCAGGAAGGGGCAGCCTGGAGCTGTCACTGCTGCTGCGCCCTCCAACCGTGCCCTTCCCTCTCGCATCTGGACTATTTGTTTAGTGTTTTCTTCAAATCTGGTCACTGTTTTCTAAAATACATTCATTTAAGGCTGGGGCGACAGTACAGCAGGTAGAGTGCCTACCTTGCATGTGGCTAACCTGGGTTCGATCCCAGGCACCCCATCTGGGCCCCCAGGCCTGCCAGGAGTGATCCCTGAATGCAGAGTCAGGAATAAGTCCTGAGCACTGCTGGGTGTGACACACACACACACACACACACACACACACACACACACACCAAAATAAAACACATTCGTTTAGAATGCTTATGGTGGCCCAGAGGGGTATACAGAAGGCTCTTGTCTTCCCCACAGCTGGCCTGAGTCCCATCACTGGCACCACATACGGCTCTCTGAACCCTGGCAGGAGCGATCCCTGACCACAAAATCAGGAGTAAGCCCTGAGCACCACCAAGTGTGGCCCTCCCAAAACAACAATAATAAAAAAAATTAGAGTGTAGAAGCACCTTAAGTCACTGTCACTGTCCTCCTGTTGTTCATCGATTTGCTCGAGCGGGCCCGGTAACGTTTCCATCATGAGACTTTGTTGTTACTGTGTTTGGCATATCGAATACATCACGGTTAAGTATTCAGTGGAAAAAACAAGTGGCAGGGTAATAACGGTGGCAATGTTTGTGGTCCCGAACAGTGACACTGCACGTGGCCCAAAACTGTGGCATGTCGTGTGGTCTGGAACAGTGGCCCTGTGTGTGGCCTGGAGCAGTGCCCCTCCGCGCCCCCCCAGGGTCTGTAGAGGAGCAAGGCCACCCGGAGTCCTGGCTAGGGGGAGGCTGTCCTTGGCGCTGTCAGAGACTGTAAGTGACAGGGGCCTGCAGTGATCACCAGGAGCCTCTGGTCCCTCAAAATGCGTTGGGGAACAAGAGCAGCCTGGGACTCTGCAGGGGGCAGGAAAACCCTGGTCCACGGCGGGAATAGGAAGCTCGGGTGAGCCCGGCTCAGGCGCCCTGCACTGGGCAAGCCCAACCCGGCGCCCACACAGGCTCTTCGCTCTGCCACCACCAGTTTCCTGGTGCCACGAGGACTCACTTCTCAGAACAGAGTCGCTCTGACCTGCCCGCGGCGCCGCCACCTGAGGTTAACAGCTGAGTTACGAGCTGATTTGTCTTAATTTTCGGGAATCAGTTTCTCGTGGCGGAGATAACTAACACATCGGGCTGGGGATGCTCGGCTTTTAGAAAATATTTATAGCGTTTCAAGACAGTTGGGTGGCAAATGGATACAGCATCTGCTATTTTCCTCACTTTCCACCACAGCTCGAAAGCCCAGAGCGGTTCACACACACAGACATGCAAGTACACACATCCACGCACACGGACACACACATACTCACATGTACACACGCACAAACACAAACACACGTGCACGCACAAGCACACACAAACATTCACACACACATAGGCATTCACACATGTGCACACACAGGCACACACGTGCACACAAGCACACACACACACACACACGCAGGTGCACACACATGCCAGCAGCGCCAGTCACATCAGTGCTCAGGAAACCAGAGTCCTCTCTTTGGAAAACAAAAACCGACACTGGCCTGATTCAGGATGCTCGTCCCCGCCCTGGATTAACCCCCCGAGCCTAACTCCCTCCCAGGGCAAAGGCTCGGGAATCCAAGGTCAGGGCTGGCCTCCAAAGCCGGGCGGGCGGGGGCTCCCTGTCACTGGAACTCTGTCCCACAGAGCTCCTGGGCTGGGGACTGTGGCTTTCCCAGAAGTCCCAACTGCCAGACGCTGACAGACACGTGGGACCAGCTGCCCTGCAGTGGCCAGGAGGAAGAGGAAGAGGGTGTGAGGAGAAGGGTGCTGTCCCCTACAAGACTTCCGTGAGGCCAGGACCCAGGTCACCCTCACTTCACAGAGGGCTGAAGCCTCAATTCCTGTGGGCACAGCAGGGAGCCTCACCCCGACTCATCCTACATGAGCCTTCGAGAAGCTTCTTCCTGATCACCTGCTGCCCAGGTGGTGGCAGGCGCCGCCGTGGCCGCCCTCCAGCCTCCCTTGGGGGTGACCCAGAGCACAGCCGTGGGAGAGGCAGGCCCACTGTCATGCTCCAGTTTGGGGGTCCTGGGAACGGGGTCCGAGAGAGGACACGGCCAGGGCCACATGCCTCTGCCCCAAAGGAAGAGCCAAGTCCAGCTGGATTCCAGACACACGCAGCTGCCGCCAGGTGTGGGGGTCCCACCAACGCTCTGCTGTGCCCCCGGGGTGCCCGCTGGTGCCGTCACCCACTATGTAGCCACCCTTGAGCCAGGGCTGCGGGTTTCTGGTTCAGGAGCCCTACAGCGAAGAGCGGGCCAGACCCGAGGGCATTCCCCGCTGCGGGGCTCGGGGCAGGCGGAGAGCCCCCCACTCCTCTTCACGAGCAGACACGGCGGGAAGAGTTTCCAGAACAGTCTTGCCCAGACCCTTTCTTCCTTCTGGCCCCCGGAGGCCACTGCTCTTGGCCATCAGTCCAAAAGAATCATCTTTGATTCTGGCTCCTCCTAGCCGGGCCAAATGCCATCCCAAGGTCCCCCTGCCGAGGTTCTAGTCCACTCACTCCCAGCTCACTCCAGCCAGGCCCCACAAGCCTCCTTCCCTCCCCCAGTTTCCTGGGCCACAGAGCAACCCCTTCGCCCCCAACCCCCATGCATCTTGCCTTGCCCACATCAGCTTCCTCCAGTCCTGCCCCAGGGTCTTTGCACCTGCTGTGTCCTCCCCCTTCCTCCCCACACCCCGGCTGGCTTCTCAGGAGTCTTTCTCTACTGTTCCTCTTTACCTCTCCACTTCTCCGAAATCACTCCCTGTGATTTCTCCACTGGCCAAAAGCGGGCTGTTGTGATTCATGTACTGAGTTAGGACGCAGTCTCCTCCGCCCTGAGGAGGTCACCCTGGGAGGACCAGCAGCCTGCCGGCTTTCCATCGGGCTTTCCATCGGGGGCAACCAGAGTCTCCGGCACAGAACGATGCTCTGCCGTGTTCGCTGGACAACAACCGAGCGCACGGTCCTGATGGTGCCGCCTGGTGGAGAATCCTCCTCCGAGAGGGGCGCAGGGCACCAGGCGCTTGCAGGGGTGGGGGCTGCCCATGTGCTGTGGCCCACCCTCCCCCCTCGCCCGGGCACGGCCCACAGCCTGCCCCGAGGACAGAGTCTCGGCCTCCTCCCACCACCAAACAGTCCCGCCGGATGGGCTGCCCGGCAGGGGCCTCTTCTGGGTGGGGCCGGAGGGGACTGAGCCCAGGGCGGCACTGCCTGCAGCCCTCCCGGGGCTAAAAATAACTGTGTTGACACTCGTCCAGAGCTGGGCTCAGGCTGCCCTGGGCCCGCCTTCCCCAGCACCATTCCAGCCAGGGCGGCCGGGAGGCCACTGTCCCTCTCTGCTCCTCAGTGTCCTCTGCGCACTGGACAGCTCAGCCCACAGACTGTCCCGGAGTCTGTACCTCACACTGTGTCCCCAAGGGCTGGTGGCACATTCTCAGAGTGTGCGTGACTGAGTCTGTAGCATATGAGAGATGTGTGTGTGTGTGATGTGTGATGTGTGTGTGTGTGTGTGTGCGCGTGTGAGAGAGAGAGATGGAGAGAGAGAGAGGAGATTCCAGGTGTGATTGGGTGTGACTGTGTGTCTTGTTTGTGACTGTGAGTCCGCGTGTGACTGTGTGGCCGTGTGTGACTCCAGCATCTCTGTGTCCCTGTGCATGACTGTGAGTGTGTCTGTGTGTCTGTAGGAGGACGGGACAAGGACACATGCCCGGGGGCCCGGCTGCTGGGGCATGGAGCCAAGTCCCTGTCACCTGCCTGGCTGTCTCCTGCCCCACTGCGTCACCCAGATGGACTTTAACACGTCCCCTCCCCCAGGGCTCAGAGCCCCCAGCACCGGGGCTGTGGCCAGACACGTCCCTGGACCATCTGTGCCCAAGTGGGGGCCCGGTGACAGTGCCTCCGCCCTGTCTGTTCCCAGCCTTGGCCCTCAGCTTTCTGAGCTCCCTGTCAGGGACCCCTGGGAAGAGACCCCCAGCCTGCAGAGCTGACCCCGCCCAGCTCCTCCTGGCCAGTCGGCCACTCTCCTGCTCCCTTCACGGTGCCCTCAGTCTGGGACGTCCAGTGCACCTGCCCGGCAACTCCTGAGCGGGGAACCCCTGACAACACCCCCACGGCTCAGCCTCCCTATCCCCCCCCCCGCACCAGCCTCAGACCTGCATCAGGAGGGTCACCCCAGCCCTGCAGGGGCTCCGGGGGGCAGCTCCGGCCACTGCAGTCAGGCCTGGCCTGTTCCTGCCAGGTGGGGGACGTGGCGGCCCCCACGGACCCCCTGAGTCTCCTCCCAGGTGGGTGGAGCAGGGCTCCTGGGGGGCCTGGCCCGCAACTGGTTCCTGTCCCCAGGCTGGGCAGATGGATCCCGCAGTGGACACACACAGAGTAGGGCCGGAAGCTCAGATCCGCCTGCCGCACCCGAGAACCAACGATCTGGGGATGAGGACAGTGGCCCTGAGGGTGGCAGTGGCATGAGGTGGGGCACACCGGGACGGCAGCAGCCCACGCCTCTCCATGTGCGCCCCGCTCCCAGGGCGCCTAGGGCAGCTGCAGTCAGCTCGGGCCCCGCGGCCTGGGAGGCCAGGAGGCTGCAGAGGCACTGACGTGCCCCCTGGCCAGTCTGGCCTCCGCCCACCCACACCCGCGATCAGACAGCCACCGTCCCAGCCCCGTGCTTCCCTAATGCTCAGGGGGCCACAGCAAGGACGCCCACCCGGACATGCCTCTCCCCAGGAGCCAAGGATGGATCTGACACCCCCAGTTCTCCCCACAGTCCAGGGTCTTGGGGCTCTAGGGTGGGTATCACAGGAATGCAGGCCATGCTGAAGGGTCAGCTGGAGGCAAGGGGTCACCGTGGGCCCTACCCGCCCCGAGACTCGCTAAAAGAACCATCCCCAAACGCCCCAGCAAGGAGAGGCCTCGCGGCCAGGCTGGCTCCCAGGAAGACAGACCACGCGGTTGGCTGCCAGCAGCTCCACACACACTGGACCCAAAGGGCAGCAGGCCTGCCCCTGCGGGGCTCACCCCGCCTCTGGAGGCGGCTCGGCTTCCTGCTCTGCCCCCACATCAGCAGCATAGGGTCCGGGCACCCCGGGGGGGTCTGTGGGGTCCGGACGGTCTGCGGAATCTATGGGGTCTGGGCACCCTGGGGGGTCTGTTGGGGGGAGGTCCAGGAGCCACGGGGGGGTCTGTGGGATCTGGGCACCCCGGGAGGATCTATGGGGTCCGGGCGCCCCAGGGATCTGTGGGGCCTGCTGCCCTGTGTGGCCGGGCCTCTCCTGGGTCTGAGTGTTTCCTGGGGTCCCGGCACCTCCCCCCCGCGGGCTCTCAGAACGGCAGAGCCATCTGCTCCACACGGGCACGGCAACAGGCCCCTCCAGGGGTGAACCTGCTGCGCCCCAGGCCCAGAGCTCAGGGGCCCTGGACTCGGCAAATGCTTGCAGAGGGTCAAGGGGCCCACGGGGTCAGGGCCTCTTGCTTCAGCCCCTCGGTCCAGCCACTCAGCCTGTAAAGCTGCTGGGGTCTGGGAGGGCATGGAAGGTTCCAGGCCAACGTGGGGGGTCCCAGCGCTTGGCTCCCTCACACTGCCAGGGGCGGGGGGGCTGGGGGGGGGGACAGTTAACGCCCACGCAGCCGGCAGAGGTGCCCGAAGACCACATGTGTCGTGAGCACAAAAGCCCAAAGTGACAGAAATTGATAAAAACTTCACCGCACCGCTGACACCCCATATATCAAAGGCCCCAAATCTCATTCTCTGCTTGCCTCCAATTTCTATCAGAGCTTGCCAGCCGCACATTTATTGAGAAGTTTGTGATCTGACAGGCACTGTATTACCAACATTAATGATGCATCAGTCCCTAGAATTACTGGGGAAACAGTCCAATTGATTTTATTATTATCTCGAGTTCTTCACATTTCACTCCGGGCGGCTTGAAACCAGGCTTTGGGATCAAGGACCAAAGTCAATCAAGCCAGGCTGCGGCCGGCAGTGGCCGTAAGCCCCGTCTGGTCTGGACCCTGGGGGCAGCCCTTGCACCCCTCCGCCTCCTCCCCCAGACTCAGGTGCAGGGGAGAAGCCAGCATGGAGAGCGGAGTTGGGGGATGCTCAGGTCGGACCCCCTCCCCCGTTCATGGGGCAAAGACGGAGGCGAATGGACTGTGTTCCTATGGGGCAGATGCCAGAGGGACCCAGAGCAGAGGGGACCGTGGTCACCCCTGGGCCCAGAGCAGCCCTGTCGAGAAGAGGTCATCCAGGCTGCTGTCTCTGCTGCTCCAAACTCCTTTCTAGAACATTCCAAGCTCAGTACTGCTCACTGCCTGCTTGCAGTGCCTCCACGTCCCTTCAGGTCCCCTGTAGCCAGCGTCCCACCGCTCACCCTCGCTGGATCTGCCCTTGCTCCTGGCAGATGGTGGCACTGGGCAGAGATTTGTCCTTAATGCGGGGGTGGTGAGGGGGACGAGGGCCGAGCCAGATCCCCAGCCCGGCCTCAGGCCACAGCCGGAGCCAGCCCTGTCATGCCAGAGGCTCTAGGCTAGACACCGCACACTGCCAACCTAGAAAAACAGGGTCCCCCAAGAGAACGGTTCTGGGGGTGACGGGGGAACCTGCTTGGGGACTGGCTCTAGGCTAAGCAGTGACCCAGCCCCTTAGCAGTCTCCAGTCTCACACTTCACACCTGGGGAAACTGAGGCACCGGGAGCAATGCTTGATGCTTGAGGTGCGCCGCTAGAAGGGGCAGGGCCGCTGGTCCACAAACCAGTGTTCCTGGGTCCCCGCGGCGGGAGAGGCCCCACAGGCCAAGGGTGGGGGCCACTGACCAGCCTCCGGCCCCAGTGCTTCCTGTGGGGCGAGGGGAGGCCGTGGGCCGGTCCCAAATCAAGCAGCTACCCCGGGACACCCAGGACCAAACAATAAGCGCCCCTCGAGTGCACCAAGCTCCGGCCCAGAATAACCCAGAAGGAAGCATGCTCCACTCTGCAGTCGTGCGTGCGTGGGTCCCTGTGTGCACGCACGTGTGCATCCCTGTATGCGTGGGTCCGTGTGTGTGTGGGTCCCTGTGTGCATGTGTGGGTCCGTGTGTGTGTGCATGGGTCCCTGTGTGCGTGTGTAGGTCCCTGTATGGGTGCGTGCATGTGTGCGTGGGTCCCTGTGTGCATGTGTGCGTGGGTCCCTGTGTGCATGCGTATGTGTACGTGTGGGTCCCTGTGTGCATATGTGGGTCCCTGTGTGCATGTGTAGGTCCCCATGTGCGTGCGTGCTGGTGGTGCCAGATTGGGCCCAGCACGGGAGTCGGCCTGGGAAGCGCCTGGAGGCCCCGTGACACCACTCTCCCTCTGGAGGTGCCCGCTGGGCACGCACTACTGCAGCCCAGCCCCTGGTGCCAGGCCAGCGGCCAGAACCAGGCCAGCCCGGGCTGCCGACAGCGGGGGCAGGCGCCGTGGCGTTTGTGGCCGCGCTTACTCAATCAGAGCCTGTCTGTGCAAAGGGCAGCGCTGACGTGCGCGGGCTGCAGTGTCAGTGTGAACCCGGCACTGTACACTGGGGACACACAATGCCCCGGTCGACTTTATTTATAAATGTACCCGGCGTTCACAGGGCCTCTCCACCCGGCGCTTTCCCCAAATGCAAATCGGCTCCTTCCGGTAGTCAAACGGGCTTGCTCAGGCTGATACAAATCACCCCAAACGGGCCCTTTATCTGCCTCTGCTGGCCACCCGGCTCCTAGAAAGCGCCCAGATGGCAGGGGCTGAGCGGCGGGGTGGGCCGGTCCTGCCCACCGCCCGCCCAGTGCTGCGGTGACAAGGCCCTTCCACGGGTCCCATGGGCAGCAAAGGCAGTGTACAAGCGACTGTCAGATGGCTCGGCAAGGCCACACCAGTGACCCCAGAGCACTTTCCACCCTGCAGCCACCCGCGGGGCGCTGGCCACATGCTCTCCTTCCGGCCTGCCTGCTCCCTGCCCCAATCACGCCCGAGACTCTCCCTCTGGGGTCCCTCGGCCTGGCCACCTGAGCACGCGGAGACAGGTAAGGCACCCTCCCCCTCCCTCTCCCCACTCTCCCCTCCCCACCGCTCTCATTTTCATTTTGGAGCGATGCCCAGCAGTGCTCAGGGCTCACTCCTGGCTCTAGGCTCAGGGACCACTCCTGGGAGTCTTGAGGGCCTTGACCGGGTGCTGGGGATCAAACCCAGACAGCTGGACGCGGGGGCTCCCTCCCCACTCTGGCCCCACACCTGCCTCTTCACTCTCTCAAGGTCTTCATCAGCCCAGCCCGGCTCAGACAGATGCCAACTCCTGACTGTTCTCGGCCCCGTCCGGCTTTATACCCAGCCAGCGGGTCACTTCAAGGCTGGTTTGGAGGCCCGCGGGAGCTGATCTGCTGGTCACCCCCCACCTCCTAAGGACCCCCCCAGGAGCGGTGACAGAAGGATGGCAATGGCCGTGGGCTGGCACTCGCTCCTCCCACCAGAAGGCCAGCTCACTGTTACGATGGGCAGGACTGGGGCCCTGTCCACAGGGGGACCCCAAGGAGCACCCTTCCCCCGGGAGGGAGGGACGGCCCCCTGCAGCCCCATTTCCAGAGGAGGGAAAGGACGGGGTTGATGGAACACGGGGCCAGGCCAGTTTGGAGACCCCCGCACCCCGGCACTGAGGGCCGGGCACCCAGGGCCCTGTGTTCAGGGCCAGGAATGGGTTCGTGCCCCACACAGCCCTGGCACAGAGCTGGGGCAGCCCGAGTCCCTGGCTGAGGAGAGCACACCCTTCCCTTTCTTTGTCCACACCTTTCCATCTTCAGGAACCTGACGCTTCTCCTCTTCCGCCTCTTGCCAGCCTCGGTCCAGCTCAAACCTCCCCATCTGCGGCCCTGCAGAGGCCCCTCTTCCAGGGGCCCTCCCTGACTGCCCCGGCCCGTTCTCATCTCTGGCCACTTGAATCAACCCTGTGACCGTCTCTCGGACCCTTCCGCTCGCTGCAGGGTTCCTGCCGCCAATCGCCAACAGCTTCCTTTCTGATCCACTGGAAACTTGGAAGAAATTTAGAGGAAACTCTTTAAGAGTCAGGGCATCAGATTTGAGCTTGGGTCCAATCCCCAGCACTGAACGCTGCCAGGAGGAGCCCCATGTGCCTGCGCCCGCCCCCCACCACCCCAAAAGGGGTGAACCCTCAACTGTGCCCCGCCCCCTCCCCTCACGCTGGGCCTCCACCACCACGGGAGGCTGAGCGCTGGCCTCCGGTTCCAGGCTGGATAAGGGGGCAGGGCAGCCACGGCTCGGGGAACAGTGCTCGGCGCAGGTCTGGGTCTCCACTGGAAGCACCTGGCACACGCAGCACAGGGCCCCGGCCAGCTCTGAGGACCCAGAATGCAGGAGTGACTGATCCTCAGCCACGGAGAGGAAAGGACCGGGCGGGCCTGCAGAAAGCCCGGGGGTGGGGGTGGGGGGCGCAGGGCGAGCCGGGTCCCACCTCCGCACTGGCAGGAGGAAGGGCTGAGTCACGAGAAGAAGGAGCCAAAGGCAGCGAAGACAGACACCAGAGCCAGCCGGCCAGTGGGGCCCTCAGACCCGCACCCTAGGCCCAGCTCCCGGAGTGTGGGGGCTGCCAGGGGCCGGGCCCCTCTCCCTCTCTCCCCCCCCATCTGCCTTTCTCTTCCTCCCTCTCTCCCTCTCATTCTCTCTTCCTCCTCTCTTTTTCCTCCTCCCTCTCTCCCTCCCTCCCTTCCCTTCCTCCCTCCCTCTCTGCAACCCTCTCCAGATGGGCCGGCCCTGGCAAGGCCGCACACAGGCTGGCGCAGGTCCCGGCAGGGCCCGGCCACTGTCTGCGGCCCGGAACCCCTCTCCATGGCTCCATTGTTCCCGCAGCCTGTGCTGGAGAGAAAGGCCAGCATGGGGGGCCTTCAGCCGCGCCCAGCTCCAGCTCCGTCACCCCGACTCACACTGGGTCCCCTGTGACCCTAGGGTGGGGCAGAGGGACCTTCCACAGTCACCCTGGCCCTTCCCAGCCAGGGCCCACAGGGGCCTTGCACAATCCTGCCGCCGCCTGGAGGAGGTGCCCCGGGCTCTCCTGGGGGAAAGGGGAGAAGCATCTGGGCTTCAGAACCTGCTCAGGGACCGTCCCCAGTGCTCCCTCCAGTTGCTTTACGGGGGTCCTGGACGTGGGTGGAGCCCCCCCGCCCGCATGCCTCGCTCTTGTTTTCCCACCTGTGAAATGGGCCCTCACCCAGCCCCACGTGACTCCGACTGACCACACTCAGGAGAAGTGAGCCGGAAGTCGGCAGGCAGGGGGGAGGACGGCGGGACGGGGAAGCTGGGCTCGTCCGGCTGCCGGAGCCATACAAGCTGGTAAAAGGCTTAATCCTGCATAATGATTTACAAAGTGACAAGCGAAATAGATTCACCGTGACAGCTTGAAAGGAGAAGCACAGAAATAAAATCACACTCGGGCCCCTCGGCGGGGGACACGCGGGGGCAGGGCCTGGAGGGGCGCAGAGGGGGAGGGGACAGTCTTGGACAGACAGCTGGTGCGCGGGGGGGGGGGGGGGGGCGGCTGCTGGGGTCCCACTTCTGGTGGAGAGGGCGAAGCTCACTGCGCCCCTCCAACATTGGGGTTCTCTCGCCTACCAGTGAAGACACGCGACCGATAGGGCCCACAAGGGGACCCCCATTTCGGGGCACAGCAGTGGCTCCCGCATTTCCACTTGATTCCTGCATGACCCACAGCACGGCTGTCAGGGCCCGGGGGTGGGTTTGCTGCTGCCCAGGAGTGGACAGGCAGGGAGGGCCTGGGCCAGCCGGAGGCCACAGGAAAGAAGAAGCTGCTCGTCCACACTCTCGGACCCGGGTCTGAAGGTGCACCCGCCGCCCCCCCCCCCCCGCCCATCAGGAGCCCTGCAGCTGAGGACTCAGGGCCAAGCGTCCACACCCACAGCTTTGGTTTCAGAACCCCCTCCTGGGAGCGCCCACCTGGGAAGGCCGAGGACCGACGGGCACAGTCACACAGGAACCCGAGGACTGGGGCTGGTGCAGACAGGAGCCCTGAGCACTGCCCCCCTGGGCGCAGACGACCCCCCCACCCGGCAGTGCCAACAGCACCTCTGGCGGCTTGAGTACTCGAGTCCGAGTCCGAGTCCGGGGCGGAAGAGGGACCTTCCCGCCCCCCCACACAGCAGGTGGCAAGGAATGCACTGTGTCCTGGGCATGCGACTGCCCCAGGCTCCAGTTGGCCCTCCCAAGGAGTCTGGCCCGCGCGGCCCCCTGTGTGCGGGCCAGGCCGCCACCACGCCAACCCTTCGAGAGCTGTGCCGTGGCCACGGGACTCCGGGCAGCCACAGGCAAGACCGGACAACAGCCCAGCCAGCCCGGGGCCACCCGAGGGGCTCAGGAAGGCCGGGGGCGGGGGGGGCTCGAGAGGGGCGCAGGGTCAGATCCCAGGGCCGCGATGCCACAGCCCGTAACAACTGACTCTTCCCCTCTGTTTCGCCCTGGGGTGGTCAGGGCTCTAGGGGAGCAGGGGCAGAACTGGGGCCCACAGGGGGCAGGGCGAGTGTCCTCCCCGCTGTGCTGTCCTCGCTCCAGACCCAGCACATTCGCTGTTCTTCAGCAAAGTGTGTCTTCACGATACAATGCGAGCACAGAGTGTGTGCTAGGTATACCACAGGCCACACGGTACAAGTGTTATTTATTTAATTTATTTATTTTTTGCTTTTTGGGTCACACTGGCAATGCACAGGGGTTATTATTCCTGGTGGTGCTGGGGGGGGGGGACCACAGGGGATGCTGGGAATCGAACCCGGGTGGGCCGCGTGCAAGGCAAACAAACGCCCTCCCCGCTGGGCTATCGCTCCAGCCCCACACTGCACAAGCGAGAGTGTGTTCCTGTAGTAATTTCTCTGGTCCCAGACCTCCCTCCAACCAGCGCACCGGGCTGGGTTGTCAGGAGTTTGGGTGGCCCCAGGAGTTGGGAGGGAGGACCCCCAGGTGGGTGGAGGGAGGAGCCTGCGATCCTGCCTCCTCCAGGCTGCAGATTGTGGGGCCGGAAAGCTCAGCAGGCAGGCAGAGAGCACTGTGTGCAGAGCACTTGGAGGAAAGTTCGAGAAAGCAGGCAGGGGCAGGAGTGGCTGGGGGAGGGAAGGACGCACGGGGCAGGTTCGGCGGGGCAAAGGCAGGGACAGGACCAGAGGCACCTTTCCCCCAGAAGACGCTGGTGACCGAGGGCAGCAGGAAAAGTGGTGTCCGGGCGAGGATGGGGGCAGATTCTGGCACCTTCTGAAGACGGAGCTGGGGCCGTGCACTGCCACGGGCCTGCGTCCTGGCGGAGACGTCCCCCCAGCTGCAGAACCTCCCCGACAGTCTCGGGCCCCTCGTCTCAGTGCCCAGAGGTGGTGATGTGCGACAAAGCGCCACCAAACAGGTACACCAGCTCGCAGACACGGCACCCAGGCAGGCCCGGGGCAGGTCGGGCCGTGGGCAGGGACAAGGGGCATTTACAGTCTGGTCCACGAGTGCTCCGGGAGACAGCACAGCCGGGAAGGGGCTGGCCTTGCACACAGCCCAGCGGGAGTGAGCCCTGAGCACAGAGCCGAGAGCAAGCCCCGCGTGCTGCCGGGTGGGGCCCTTCAAACGACTCAAATCGAGTCCTCGAAAGTGAAGCGCACAAGCAAGCAGAGAAGGCCCCGGCTTCAGTGTTGACTCACACGCCCCATCTGTCTGGGCGTGAGAAGCTGGACAAAGTGGAGAGGTGGAGTGATTTACTCTACGGCGTCCAGAAGGAAGAGGAGCTTCTTCAAGAAGGCAAATACAAGATATGCCAAAAGCAAGCCAGCCTCTCCAGTTCTGAGGGACGGGCACTGCCAAGGCCGAAAAAACCCAGCCTGGTCTCCGAGCCTGCTGAGAACAATCCAGAGAGGGTGTCGCGGGCCAGAGGAATGAATGCAGAGGCAAGGAGGGGCTCGGGGGGCCTCCAGAGCGCGCTCCCCACCGCGCCTGTGCGGGACTTGAGGGGGCTTCCTGGGTCAGAAGGTGAAGGGAAGGTCTTGATGCATGGGCGCTTCCCCTGCACACGTCTGACCTGGGTTCAAGCCCCAGCACCCGCCTCGGAGGGCCCCTGAGCCAGCAGGAGAGATCCCTGAGCGGAGTCGGGAGCAACTCCCGAGCCGACCGGGTGCCCCCCCACACCAACAGAAAAAGGCGTGTGTGTGTGTGGGGGGGGAATCTTGTCACTGAGCGGAAAAACTTCAACAAGCAAACGGCCAGGTGAAGCCACTTGTGGAGAAAACAGGCTTCCAGAGTGGGTGTCACCGTGACAAGCACCAGGACCTTAGCGAGCACCTGAACAGCAGGGTCGCAGCCGGGGCCAGCACGGAGCAGCCCGTGGGAGGAGCAGAGGCACCGGGCAGAGCCCTGGCAAGAAGCTCCCCGTGGGAGCAGAGGGGCGGAGTGGAGGCAGGGCCAACTGCAGGCGGACAGTGCCGAGGGGACACTGAGGACATGAGGCCAGTCCAGCCCCAGTGGGAAGGGCCCACGGAGCCACGTCAGGCAGGGACAGGCCCAGGGCCTGGGAACGGGGGTGGAGATTCTACCACAGCTCCAGGTTCTCAAGCACAGAAAGTCCGGGCTCTCGTTTCCTGAGAAAGATGTTTCCAGGGCATCCCTTGGGCTGAGCCTGAGCGGTGCCTGCTGGCAGTGCGGTTCCAGGACAGCCGGACGGGCCACAAGCCGCCTTGCTCAGCTGTTCCCTCGGCCACTCATATGTCCATGGGAGGGCAGGCCAGAGCCCGGCGCGACCCCCGATGGGCGCCCACACCCAAGGCCGGGAGGGGAGCAGCCTGCCCGCTGCGCTCAGGACAGCCGGGGACTTGGGGCAGGGACTAGATCTCCTTGTTTTGTTTCCATTGGGGGCCACGCTCAGCAGTGCTCAGGGTGGACTCCTGACTCTGTGCTCAGGGATCGCTCCTGGCTATCTGGGGTAGATGCCCCAGACACTGCTCTTAACCCGAGCCCACTTTCCTGAGCTCCAGAAATCCAGGTCCTGAGGACCATGCCGGGGTGCTCCCCCGAGAAGAGCAGCACCGGACACCA
Organism: Sorex fumeus; assembly: GCF_029834395.1. Lineage (NCBI taxonomy): Eukaryota > Metazoa > Chordata > Mammalia > Eulipotyphla > Soricidae > Sorex > Sorex fumeus. The sequence goes on along the minus strand of NW_026606077.1, from coordinate 13,908,825 downwards.
AGGGCCCCCTGAGAGCGAGGCACAGCCTTCCTGGGGACGCGGGCCCAGGGAGGCAGGAAGGCAGGTGGGCCAGAGAGGCCCAGAGGGGGAGCCCACGGGAGGACGCGGCCACCTGCCACCTCTGTCCCTGCCGGGCCCCACGGTCCAGGCAGGCCCACCCCAGCCCCGCCCTGCTCCAGGCCACCCACAGAGGGCATGAAGTGGGCTCAGAGCGCACAGCGGCCCCGAGCAGAGCCCACCCCGGGGCCCCCAAACGGGACCACGAGGCGGCACAGGGCCCGGCCAGCAGCAGGCCCTTCCTGCAGCCACTGGGCTGTCTCTTTCCTCTCTGTTCTGGTTTGGGGCCACACCTGGCGGTGCCCCGGGCTCCCTCCTGGTCAGGGTCGTTCCTGACCATGTCGGGGATCAAACCTGGATCAGCCACATACCAGGCAAAAGCCTCCCCCTCCCCCCGTCCTGGCTCTCAGGCCCCAAACACTCTTGGAGGCCCCTCTCTAGGGACACGGCAGATGCCCCCCCTCGGCCAAGCCAGCATCTGCCCAGCCACAGACAGATTTGTGGTCTGGTGACAAGGAAGAAAAGGCAAGAGGACAGTGAGGGGCAGGCTGCTGGTGCCCAGGGCGTGGGCGGGGCGGCTGCGGGGAGGGTCCTCCAAACGGAGCCTGGGGTCCTGCAACCCTGGGAGGGACCAGGGCTGGGAGTGCTCCTGCCCTTCCTGCTCACGGCTCTCAGAAGCCGAAGTTACATCCATCAGTTACAGGCCCCTGCCGGATGCTTCCCTGGGAAGCCTCGACTTAGGTAGGTGGAAAGGCGGAACCCCAGGCCCCTTTCCAGGAGGGAAAACAGCAGCCTGGGGTCTCCCGGGGCGTCTCTGCCCAGCAGCCAAGCGGCAGCGGAAAGGCCGCAGGTAACGCAGAGGCTTTGTACCACCTCGCCCGGACCCCAGGCCAGGCCCGGCGGGATGGGCTGGTGTTTGTGGCACTGCGGATAGAACCTGGCCAGGACCCCAGACAGACACGGCCAGTCTCCCGCGGGCCTGTGGGGACTTGAGGCCACCTGGACGCCACTCAGCTGGGGTCTGAGACTGCACCAGGCTCAGAGCACGCTCTGCCCTGGGGCAGGGTCTCTGCTGCGGAGCCCCAGGGGGTGGGGGCGACCGCTCTAGGCAGCTGTGGCGGTTTGCCTGGAGGCCACACCCAGCTGTGCTCAGGGCTTTCTCTGGGCTCCGTATGCCAGGGACCAAACCAGGTTCGACTCTATGCAAGGCAAGTGCCTTATTCTCCACCTCACCTCCGCGTGAGCGATTTTCAGAGTTAAACAGTAGGAGCACTGAAACATGAATCCGTAAAACACCCTCCCCTCCTTCCCGCCCCCCGCCTCCCATGAGACCCTGGGTACAAGGGCGTGGGATCAACCCTACCACAGACAAGCGGGCGCCTGGGGGTGGGCCCTCTAGAACCATTCTCTTGGTAAATGCCACAGACGCCTGCCGCCCCCGAACGGGGGTCCATCTCCCCGACTGGCCTTGGCAGGGCTGCTGGCTACTCAGTCTCACACCAGGTGTCCAGGTCCCGCCAAGATCTGCCAGGGAGTGTGGAAGAGGGTCCAGAGCTGGGGTGGTCAAGGCTCAAGTTCTCCCCCCTGGGATCGGAGAAGGCTTCTCTCTGCCCCACCCCGGGGTGAGTGACAGGAGGACTGGGCAGGGGGCCAGTCGCCCAAGGAGGACAAAAGTCAGCAGTGGAGGGCGAGGTGGCAGGAGGGCCAGGTGGAGAAGACCCCCACGCTCACACAGAAGGTCCGGGGCCGTGGGAAAGCGAGCGCCCCCCACAGCTTCCTGCGGGACCTCTGTGGGTCCTGACCAGGCAGCCCCGCGTACCCCGGAAAGACCGAGTGTGCTTCTCCTCCAGCCTGTCCCCGGCTGGGCCCACCCTCTCAGGCCAGACAGGAGAGCATGTCTCTGCCTGGGGCAGAGCCTGCAGTGCTCAGCGCGTCCTCCAGGAGGTGCCTGGGGGACCAAGGGGTGCTGGGAATCGAACCCAGGTCAGCTGCGAGCAGGACAGGCGCCCTAAGCCCTGGACTAGCTCTCTGACATCTTTGCCTTTTTGTTCATTTTGGGGCCACACCCAGCTGTGCTCAGGGGCTGGACCGGGTCCGAGTGCAGGAGTGACCCCCGGCAGTGCTCAGGGGACCACACCCGGTGCTGGGAACGGGACTCCGGTCAGGCCCCAGCGACCACACGCGAGGCCAGCGCCTTCCTGCCGTGGTACCATCTCTCGCGCCAGTCTCTGCAATTCTTTATGTGCCTGACGGAGGCTTATGGAGCCGTGTCGGCCAGGAGAACATGCTCGATAAATGTTTAATGAGCCGGAGGGCTGTGAGAGGGACTTTCCTGCCCTGCTGGCCACGGTTCCCCGCTGCCCTCTGAGACGGCGACTGCTCTTCCACAGCTGGGCTTCCTGGGCTGGAGAGGACTGGTCAGGCCAGGTAATCCCAGGGCCCAGGAACCGTGGTGGGAGCAAGCAGGAGATGCTGACCATCTCTCAGGGCCCTCCAGGATGGACCCCCGCTGTGCGTTGGGGGGAGGGGGGTAATCTCCTGCGGGGGGAGAGGTCCCTGAACAGGCAGCCCAGGTTTTGGAAGAAGCCAGCGAGGGGCGGGCTGGCTTTCCATGGACCCTGGACCTTCTGTGTCAGGGGGCGGGTGGGGGGGCCCTTCTCCACCTGCGCCCCCACCTCTTGTCTTCACCTGTGGGTGAAGGCCGGCACTGGTGGGAAGTGAGGACGGAGACGAGGCTCTGATGAGAGAAATGCTAGGGAACCAATGTGCCAGCCACGGGGAAACCATTCCAGAAGAGCCCTTCAAAGTACAAAGCAGCTGGATTTTCACGCTATCCCACCCCCCACAGAAGTGCTTTGCCTTTTCCCGTAAAACCATCATGCAAACTGAGTCGGAGTCTTGAGGAGGAGGGGGGGGGGGGGTGGCAACTGGGGGTGCCGGCCCTCCCAGCAGGCCTGCCACTGGTGCCCAGGCAAGTGGCCATCTGCGTTTCTGGGAGAAACCAGGTCATGCCCACTGTGGCCTCGGGCCAGACGAAGCCCCCAGTCTCACTCTGGACGGTTCGCTGACCCAAGGCAGCTGCGAGCCTGCCCTGAGGTCTCCGGTGCCAGACGTGAGAGGCGGACCCCAAGTCCCAAAGACACCTTTCCCCGCGACCCGCGACTGACCCTCCAGGGTCTGGTCCCCGGGGCTCAGCAGGCCCGCTCCCCAGTGTCTACAGAGGGTGTGAGCTGGGGGACCTCAGCGCCACAGAGAAGTGCCACCCGCCATCTCGGCCACGCCAGGAGGAAGTCCCCGGCCCCCTGCCACTGTGAGGCGAGCGCTGTCCCCACACGGGCTGTCCGCGACAGCCCGCGGTGGCGGCCCCAAACCTTCGAGTGGTTACAATTACAGGCGGGCTAACAGGATTAGGGAGCATTGAAATCTAAGAAATCTAATTAGCTCAGACACCCCGGGCCTCCGAGCGCGATCCTGCGGTGACCCCGGCAGCTGGGCCACCAGGACACGCACTGTACCTGGGCAGGTGTGCCAGGCCACGCCCAGCTCGCGCCCGGCCAGCTGCTCCCCAGTGCCGCCCTGCCCCAGGGTGTCCCTCTGCTGGGCTGCTGGGGTTGGTGTCAGGGACAGGGCGGGGCCTCCCCAGCCTGGGACTGACTCAGCGGGGGAGGGGCAGGGCTGAGTCAAGGCCTGTATCTGGAGGACCATCAGGCCTGGAAACGGCTCCGCTTCCTGCTCAGCTGGGGGAGGGGGGCGGGCTCTGGGGCAGGACGGAGGCATCAGACCCTGGACTTCTCGGCTGGGCTGGGGCACAGTGGCCCCTCCCTCCTCTCTCTCCCCCCACTCCCTCGCTAGGGTGCACCACAACTTCTGATTCTGTTTTTCGCTGGGGATCAAACCTCGGACCTCTCACAGGCCCCCGTGGCCTGCAGCTGCCCGTGGGGCTGAGAGGCGGGACGGGGCCGTGGCCTCATCATCTCGGGAACCTCGGTGCTCTCTGAAACGGGGGCAATTCGGAAGAGTCACTAAGCGTCCCCTGAGTGACGGGGGCGGAGGCGGGAGTGTGCGTCCACGGCCACTGAGCGCCGTACAAAGGCCGTGTGCGTGGTGGCAGGCGGCCAGCTGGGGGTGGTTAATTATTTATTTGGACTGCCCTCGCCGGCCTGCGGGCTCCCCCGGCTCTCCTGGCCTGGCTCGGCTCGCCGTGCCCCAGCGTGGGGCTGCACTCCTGAGGCTGGCCCAGACCACCTTCTCTGCACGCCCCAGCCCCCACCAGTGCCACAGCCAACGCCACACCAAGGCCAAGGACGCAATCCCTGCCAGCCCCCTCCCCTTCCTTTTGGAAGATGTCAGAGATCACACCCGGGGCCTCGCACGCACGTGGAAGTGGGTGACCGCTGAGCCTCGGGAAGGGCTGCCCCCACCAGCCCCTGCGGTATTTTTGTTGAATCTTTATTTACTGTTGCTGGGGACCTTCTTCCCCTGCCCCCCACCCCCATCCCATTTGTCTGCGACTCGGTTCCATTTCGACGCCACGAGGTGGGTGAGGGGAGTCGCAAAGATTTCTTTCTTCTTGGGGCTGGAGAGACAGTACAGTGGACAGGGCGGATGCCTTGCACGCGGCCAGCCTGGGTTCGATCCCAGGCATCCCATCTGGTCCCCGAGCACCACCGGAGTAACCCTGAGCATCGTGGGGTGTGACCCAAAAAAGCCCAAACCAAAAAGCTTCTCTCTCCCTGATCCTAGGGACATGTTCTATGACCACAATGTCCTGCGTGTGCTGGCGATGTGCTTGGCTTTTGAGGGCCCGCGGGTCCCGCATGGTTTCTCTCTGCGAGGCTAGTTCTGGCCTGGCTGGTCTGCCCGCCCTGGCGCCGCCTGCGTCTGTGAACGCACAGGAGAGAAGAGGCTGGGCAGAGCAAGGTTCGCAAACGCTGGGCCTGGGACGGCTGCGGCTCTAAAGGGCTCAAAGGCAGTCACCTGATGTTGGTGGCACTGGCACAGAGATAGACCCCGGTCCTGGTACTTCAAGCCCACAGGAGTGTCCGGGGTCGGTAAGCTCACATGTCCACACCGGATGGTGATTTGCCAGGGATGGAACTTTCTACTTTTTTGGTTTTGTTTTGGGGCCACACCCAGTGGTGCTCTGGGCTGACTGCTGGCTCTGCACTCAGGGATCACTCCTGGCAGGGCTCAGGGGACCCGGGATGGTGCCAGGAATTCAACCCAGATCAGCTGCATGCAAGCCTTACCCACTGTCCTACCTCAGGATGCCAAGCAGCTTCTAAGTCCTCCAGTCCACCTGGTGGCCCATCCACTCTGCACCCAGAGTCTGCAGGGCACCTGTGTCCTTTTCAGCCTCAGCAGGATTTCCTGGACCCATTTTACAGACCAGGAGACTGAGGCCCTGCAGCATGGAGCTAGGAGCTAGCAGCCGGCAGCCCCAGCCCCCCACCCCCTCCTACAACTGCAGTTCCCTGAGCTTCCGGCCACTATCCCTGCACAGCCTATGCCGGGGCAGGTTTGAGGGAAGGGTCCCACCCTGGATCACTGAGAGCAGACCTGGGCTCCCCATTCTCGGGGACCGAAGAGACAAAGAGCCCCCTCGGAGGGTGTGGGCAGCGGCCACCATGTCCTACGAGGTGAGAGGTCACAGCAGTGACCAGCCATTGGTAGTGGGTCTGGGACAATTCCGCCAGCCAGCCTTTGTTGCCCACACAAAACCCAAGGAACCTCATAAAGGCCCAGCAGTGATGGGCCAGGCAGGGGTGGGCAGCGGAGACTTGTGAATGAGAACCGGGGAACCACTCACAACCTGAGCCCGTGACACCGTGTCCAGAGAAGCTTCCGGAAATTGACTTGTTGGTGCCCGTGTTTCTAGCAGCCACCTCAGCCTACGGCTGGGGTCCTGGCTGCCTGCTGGCCCCCTGCCAAGGCCGCAGAGCAGCCTCTGGCTCCCCGCAGGCAGGCCGGGGTCTGGGGTTGCCAGTCTCACCCACCCACCCATCTCTGCAGCCAGGAAACAGCAGCGCTCCTCTCCTGGGGGCGCTTCCCTCGCCAGTGTCCAGGAAAGGGCCCCCCTGCCCCCACACAGCAGGGCACCAGCTTTCAAAGTGTCCCTGCCGCTGGGGGAGTCTGTATGCATGTGTGTATTTCCGTACTGTGTGTGGATGTGGATGTCTAGTCAAACCCCTCACCTCGCCCCTCTGGACCTTCCTCCTTTGCTCCTGGCTGTAAACAGAACGAAGACACCCACCCCCTTCCTTAGGCAGAACAGGGGGCCAGGGCGACAGTACAGTAGGGAGGGCATGTGCCTTGCGCATAGCCAGCCTGGGTTCGATCCCCGGAACCCCATGTGGTCCCCAGAGCACCACCAGGAGTGATCCCTGAACTTAAGTCAGGAGTGAGCCATGAGCACATCTAGTTGTGGCCCCCTATACAAAAAACAAACAAAAAGAAGCCAGAAACCGAAGTTTTCCCTCAGCTTATTTCCCACTTTCTGCGGGAGCACCCTGGACACCTCCAAACCAGACCCCCACACCATCTCAAAATCTTGAAAATTCCCTCGGGCGCCTCGGCCCTGGGGAGGCCGAGAAGGGTGAGGCTGGCCCCGCCCTCCCCACAGTCCTGGACACCAGCCAGCCAAGTCTCAAGTTTTGAGATTTGCATGTGAAAAGTGCATTTCATAACCTCTTGACTGGAGACCAGGGGACACTTTCAGTCGGTCCTTTGGGGGGAGGGAGGGGAGAAAACAAAAACCCAACCCGAATCATAAAACCTCAGAAGAAAACAGCATCTCCTGACAAATGCGTCCTGTCCGGTCGCAGAGGCCCAAAGTCTGCGTCCTCAGTGGCAGATACAGCTTTCAATGCGCCTTTTGTTTGACGCTGCGGTTTCAACATCCTCAACTTGAAGACAGAAAAGGTCAGCATAAGGCTCGGGCCGTTCAGTATCCCCTACCAGCGGGGCCAAGGTACTGGGCAGGCCAGGGGCCAGGAATGTCCCCCTCCCTCCCTCCCTCCCTCTGGGCCAGCGGAGAGCACCAGGCAGAGAAAGTTGGAGGCCGGTTCCTCCCCTAAACTCCCCTGACCCCTCTCCCCCCAGGCAACTTTGGAACTCCTAAGCTGCCTAAGGAGGCAGGCAGGTCAGGGCGAGGTGTGGGCAGCCAGGGGGTGGCCAGCTCTGAATTCTCCAGGCCAGCCCTCCTGATCGCTACCTTCAAAACAAAAACAAACAATAAAGCAAACCCAGGCACCTCTGGGAACAGCCTCTGGCCTCCAGCCCTGCCCAGGGCCACCACAAGGGGAGGGGACAGCCACACTGGTCCCCCCCCCGCCCCCGCCCCCTCCCAGTCCACCAGGCCGCGTTCCCAGGTTGCAGCAGGAGACAAACTGTTGCTTAAGAAAAACGCTCCAGAAAACCCTGGGCTCGGGGGCGGCTCAGGCCAAGCCAGGGGCGCTGGAGGCAGCAGCGACTTGGCCCCTGCGAGCCGCGGGGCCCGGGCCGGGCGTCCAGCCGCGGCCCGGGGTGCGTGCAGGGGGCTCCGGCGGCGGCGGCGGCGCGGAGAGGGGCGCGCTGGCCGCGGGGGCCCTGCCCTGCCAGCCCGGCCGCGCGGCTGCTCGGGGCCGCGAGAACATTTGTTTGGGCTGCCAAGTTCAATCTTCCTCCCTCATGTCAGGGCGCTGGAGGAGCCGCGAGGGGCGGAGCAGGGGCGCGGGGGGCAGGCGCGCGGGGCGGCGGCGGCGGCGGCGGCGGGCGCGGGGCCCGGCTCGGGCGCTGCTGGCGCAGGAAGCGGCGGCCAGCGCCGCCCGGCGCGCACCGGACACCGGCCTCGGGGGGCAGCCGCGCTGGCCGCGGAGCGCGCAGCCGGCCGGGCGCCGCAGGGCCGAGCCAGGGCTGGGGCGGGGAGGGAGGAAAAGTTTGCGGCCGGGCAGGTAGCGAGGAGGCCGGGAGGGCCGCGGGCGCAGCGGCGGTCCCCGGGGGCGCGGGCCCGGCCGGGCTGTTTACATTCCTGGAGTGTCTCACCCGGGCCCGCCGGCCTCCCGCGAACGCCCCGCCGCGCACAAAGGCCGCCCCGCGCCCGCGCCCCGGCCCCGGCCCCGCGCCCTCTCCCCGCCCGCGGCTTCCTGGACAGGCGTCCCCGGCCGGCCGGAGGGCGACGCGCGCCCCGCAGCCCGCCAGACGCCCGGCCGCGCTCCCCACTGGTTTTCCACCCGGCCCCGACGCCAGGAACGCGAAACGAGCTTCCAGGGCGCGCCCCCGCCCCGGCCCCCGAGTCCCCGCCCGGGTCGGCCCCCAGCTCCCCCGGGGCCGGCCGCCGCGGCCGAGACGGAGGAAGAAAGAGCCCCGGGAAAATTTACTTTCGCCTTTGCACCGCGCGCGCGCGCACGCACGTCGCCTGCCCGGGGCGGCCGGTCCGGGCGCGGGGCTGCACGTCCCGGAGCCCCCCAGCATCGACGCTCACGGCCACACACCACACACACACACCCCTCGGCGCTCCCCGGCAGAACCCCGCGCGCCGCGTCTCCCGCGGGCAGTCCGCGCACACAAACAACTTCACCGCGCCCCCCGCCTCCCCTTTCACCGAAGTGCTTCCCCTGGAAATTCACAAGGCGCAACTTCTCCCCGAGCCCGGCGCCTCCCGGGCAGGCTGCTGCCCAGCGCCGGGGCGCACAACTTCGCCTCCCGCAAGGCGGCCCCGGGCCCGCCCGCCGGCCCTCGCCGAAGCCGGACCCCGGCGGGTCCCGGGGCCGCGGCGAACGGGCGCCCGAGGCGCGCGGGCAGGAGGCGGACCCCGGGTCCGCGCGCGCACCCCCGGCGCCCGCCCGGGCCTCGGCCGAGCCCGCCCGGGAAGCGCCACGCAGCCGCCGGGCGGACAGCCGGACGGCCGCCCGCCCGCCCGCCGCCCGGCCCGGCTCGCCCCGCCGCCCCGCGGGCGCCCCCGCGGCTCCCCCGCGCGCACCCGGGCCCGGCCGGCAGAGGCCCCGGGCGGCCGGCGCGCGGATCGGCCCCAAACTTACCGGCGCTGCGCGCGCTGCCGCCGCCGCCGCTGGAGGACGCGCCGCCGCCGCCGCCGCCGCCGCCCGGGCCGGGAGCGGCGCGGCGAGCGAGGGCTCGGCTCGGCTCCGCTCGGCTCTCGGCGCCCGCCGCCCGCGCCCGCGGCTCCCAGCGCCGCCGCCGGCCTCGGAGCGTCCGCGGACAGTGAAAAGGGACTCGGCGCCGGGGTGAGTAAGTGAATCAACTCGCCGAGCCCAGCAAGTTGGAGTGTCGGATTACATTGGCTATTCTATTTCCAAAGGGCCCCGCGCCGCCGGCCGCACGCAAAAGCCGGCGCGGAGCCCGCGGAGCGGAGCCGCGCGCCCCGCGCCCCGGCCCCGGCCCCGGCCCCGCTCGGCACGCCGCCCCCCGCGCCCCCGCCCCCGGCCCCGCGGCGCCCCGCCCGCCCGCGCCCGCGCCCGCGCCCGCTCGCCCGCCGGCCCGGCGCCCCCGCCCCCGCGCCCGGCACACGCCCCCGGCTCGCCGGCCGCGCGCGCCACGGCGAGCCCGAGCCCCCCGGCGGCGGCGGCGGCGGCGGCGGCGGCGGCGGGGTCCCGGTGGGGGCGGGGCGCGGCCGGAGCCCGGGGCCGCCACCCACGCGGCGCGCGCGCGCGGGGCGGCCCATCGGCGCCCACTCGGGCGGCGTGCACGGACTCCCCGCGCCCCGCGGCCGCCGCACGCGCCCCGGGCGCCCCGCCGCCTCCCGCCGCCGGCGCGCAGGGGCCTCCCCGCCGCGGCCCCGCGCCGGACCCTCGCGGCCGCGCGCACCCGCTCCCCGCCCGCGCGCTCCGCGCTCCGCGTTTTGCGGCCGGCCGCCGCGTCGGGCCGAGCGAGCCCGGGAGCTGGAATAACAAAGGCAAGTCGCGGAGAGCGCCAGGGGGCGCAGCCCGGCCGGCCGGGGGTCGCGGGCGCCGCGCGGGGGGCGGGGCGGGGCGTGACGTCAGAGAACAATGACACCGCCGGGGGCGGGCGCGGAGGCCGCCGCCGCCGCCGCCGCCGCGGGGGTCTCCCCGGGGCCCGGACGCGGCCCGCTCGGGAGCGCGGACGTGCCGCGCGCGCACGCGGCGCGGGGGCCGCCGCCGCCGACCGACCGAGCGACCGACCCCGCCGCGCGCGGGCTCCCGGGGGGCGCCGACCTCGGCCTGAACTCCCCGCCGCGGCCGGCCCGAACCCCCGCGCGGACGGACGGCGGGACGCGGGGATGCGGCCCCCGGGACGCCCACCCGCCTGCCCCCGCCCCGAGGCTGCGCCCGGGGGCGGCTGGAAGGCACGGCCGATGCCTACCAGACCGGCGAGACCCCCGCCCGCGCATTCCGGGAGGAGGGGCCCCGGCCTGCAGCCTCCGGGGTGGTCCCGGCTCCTACGGAGGGTCCAGGCCACCGAGAGCCCCTGGAAGCAGGAAGGTGGGAGGACCCGGCTTGCTGAATGATGCCGGGAGCCCCAGCCGTCCCCCCCGGCCCAGGTCCCCTCCTCTGGACAGAGCTTCTGGGTTCCACGAGCCAGACCGCTTCCTCTCGCCTGCCTGCGGGAACCACCGGACGGGACTGCTCCCAGCTCTTCCATGCCCGCCCCTCTGCCTCAGCCTGGGAGTCCCCCTCCAGGACCTCCCTGGGCAGAGGAATGCAGGTCGTGACCTTGGGGTGCCCACGGTGTCCCAGAACTCCTGTCCTGAGGACACGTGCCCCGGTGACTGCTGGCAGGCAGGTTCCTGGAGCCGCCCCTGAGTCCAGTCCTTGCTTCCCCTTAGCAGAGCAGGCCTATCACCAGGGAAGGTCTTGGGGGAGGGCTCCGCACCTGGGCAGTAGCTGGAACATGGGTTGATGGAATTCTCACCCTGCCTCTGGCTCTGAGACAGGATGGGGGGGGTGGGGGGGATTTTCCAAGTCAGGCCCATGTGGCCCCCAAACCAGCCAAACCGATCACAGCTCAGGCCTCATGCGCAGTTTCCTGGGGACCCTCTCAGCCCAGAGTCCCTGTGTGGCCTCAGGAAATCTGGCTTCCCTCTCTGAGCCTCTAACTCCCGGGCAAGGTCTCTTTGAGGGCGTGAGTATCTCACCTTGACCTCTTGGCCTGGATTGGGGGGGGGGGGGGTATGCTGTCCAGAAGAAAGAGGTTTCAGGAGGATGGGGCACTCGCTGGGCCTTGGGGCCCTGGATACAAAGGTGCCCACCTTAGACAAGAGCTGCCCCTTCCCAGAGCCCCGGTGGATAGGCCATAGCTCAGACGTAGACCAGAGAGCCGGAGGACCATAGTGGGAGGGTCTGGGTCCAGAGCCAAGGAGAGGACCTGCGTGGCCCGTTCTGGTCACGGCCTGGCAGGCCTGGGGCCCGCAGTGGTCTGGGTGAAGCACTGTGTTTCTAATTTTTTTTTTTAACTCACTATGAGATTACAAAGTTAACTCATGACTGGGTTTCAACACCCAACGCCGATGCCTTCACCAGTGTCCACTTCTCACTGTCCACCAATGCATCACCCCCACTGCTTCCTGACCACCATTCTGCTTCTAGAGAGTGTGCACACACCCTGTATGTTGTATACATATTGTCTGTACACCATACCGGTAGAATAAGAATAACTTTGCCACAAGGAGCTCAGTTTTATCGGGTTACACCCATCACAGTGCTCTGGAGTCACTCCTATTCCTCTGTTTATCTGTAAACTCTTCTCTGTGCTCTCCTCCCCAGCCAGTTAATCACCTTTTCTCCCTAATCAGATTCTGTTAGCTTGTAAGATCAGATCCTTCTAAGGACACTGAACTTGTAAGTTATGTCCTTTGCATAGTTTACCTTAAAGCAATGTCCTTTCTGTATGGACACAGGAAGACAGTTAATATTATGCTTTGTAACTTGGAAGTTGATTGACTCCGGATAGTATTTACTCCTGGGCATCTACTTTCTTGACTCAGTTGCCCTTAGTTCCTAGCACCCCAAAAGCAGGGTCCCAACGAGGGACTAAATGGACCCAGGGCAAGCTGTGAGCTACCCTGGCATCAAAATGGGTCAGGCCAAAGCGCTACAATACTCAACTATAAGTTGAGGGCATGATCATGGATACATGCCGTCATGATCCAAAAGTAAGTAATGACGAGACTAGGACCCTGCTGGGCTAGGAAGACTAACCTGGCCTGAGGACTGTTATATATATATATATATATATATATATATATGTATGTATATATATATATATATATATAAATTTCCTCAGGAAGAACCAGACTGTAAGTTTATCCCTTACTGTGCTCATACAGAATGACATTGCTGGAAATATTAGAAGTAGACTTACTACAACTAAGTAGATTACTAGCTGAGGAAAGAACACACCCTTGTTGGGATCCCACCCTTGAGCAGATCTCCTAGTAATCTGGAATAAATCTCTTCAGATGAGATTTAATCCTTGAGCTAATCTCCTCGAGGAGTGGTCTTACCTCTCTTTGCTGACTTGTTAATGTTCAACTCACCTTTGTGTCACCACCCTACGTGATTGCTATATAAACTAAGACTGTAAGCTCGGAGGGGGCTGAGGCTCCAGAGAGCAGAGACTGAGGCTCAGGCTGAGGCGCGGGCAGTGGCTCAAGATTGGAATAAACTACAGTTGATACCGACCAGCCTGGCCCTCATTCGTTCCTTCGTTCCTTCACCTGCCCATCGCCATCGACCTCCCTGGGGTGGGGGAAACGGCCCGAGACTACTGCGGGCAGCGGGAGAGATAGAGCGCCGCCGGGCCCTTCAGAAAACACACACATATGTGTATGCATTATTCCCCCATTATGTTTATGTATCCCGCATATGCGTCATTCTGTGTCGGGCTCTCTCCCTCTCCCTCACTTCCCGCACCCTGATCCTCTCCAGTGCCCACCACATAGCAGACAATTGCATGACTTTATCCTTTCTTACAGGTGAGTAATACTCCAGCGTATGGATGTACCGTAGCTTCTTTATCCACCGTTCTTGCACACTTGGGTTGTTCCAGTCTCACTTTTGTGAATCGTGCTGCAAGGTGCTTTTCTCTGCTTTGTTTTGGGGTCCTTGGTGTGTATTCTGGAGTTGCTGGGTCAAAAGAAAGCTCAATTCCTAGATTTTTTTAGGAATGTCCCTCTTGGTCTCCGGAAAGGCTGGACCTGTCAGCGGTGCTGTGAGCTCTGCCTTTCCATTATTGCTCTCCATGCCTCACTCCCTCTACGGGAGCCAGGGCTGAGGGGCCGGAGGAAAGCCACATGTATTGAGCGCCTATTGTATACCAAAGGAAACACCATTTTGTACTGACAGTTATTCCCACAGGGAAGAAGCTCAGAAGTGGGGGTATGCTCAGCGTCTCCCCAGCCCCCTGCAGGCCGATGGCAGGGGCTCCAGTGTGGGTCCAGCTGGGTGGGCAGGCGCACCTTTATCTCCTCCCTGGGCCAGTAGAGTCGGCCTTGGCAGCCTCGGGCAGGAAGCACCTGCCAGGAGCCAATGGCCTGCGCCCCCAGCATGCAGGAGTCAGGAGCCTCTGGCGCCATGCCCTAGTGTCCCCAGGAGACGCTTGGCACCTGCCAGCACGAGACTCTGCTGGGGACGGGTGCTCGGTGCCAGAGAGAGAAGCCGCACCCGGGTGTGTTGGTGGGCCTGACCTGCCACCGCCTCTGCCACAGGCCTTGCAGTGATCTGTCCCCTGCCACCCCGTGGGCTGCCCCCACTGTCCGCCCCGTGGTCTGTCCCCTGCCGCCCCGTGGTCTGCCCCCTGCCGCCCCGTGGTCTGTCCCCTGCCGCCCCGTGGTCTGCCCCCTGCCGCCCCGTGGTCTGTCCCCTGCTGCCCTGTGGTCTGTCCCCCTTGCCCCAGGTCTGTCCCCCTGCCTGACCGTGGTCCCCTCTGGCCACCCTGTGGTCTGCCCGTGCTGCCCCGTCCCTTGCTGACTCTTCCTCCTCTCACAGGCTTGCTGCGTTTATTCTCTTTCCAGGATGGAGCCCCAGATCTTCACCCAGCTCAGCGGCCTCGGCCTTCTCCCTCCAGTGGGCGGCCCTGGGGGCTGAGACCTTTCCAGGCCCATTTCTGGGTCACAAGCAGCTCTCGTCTGTCCAAGCTCCTGGTTTCCCACCCGCCAAGGGAGACAGTGAGGGAGAGACCCACAGGTGCCACCAGCACGTGTCTGGGCCCGGACTGCCCTGTGCTCCTGGCTGGGCGTGATGTCAGCGGGCCCTTCGCTCCGGGAGGAGGGGCTGGGGGGGTGCATGCAGGCCTGGGGGCAGCCCTTCTCCCCTCCACCCGCCTCGGGCCTTTCTGAGTGACCACACTAAGGACCCTACTTCTCTCCCTGGGCCTCCCCGCCAGAAGTGTCGGGAGAAATGAGAACGAGATCTAAGCCAGCGTCACTCACCTGCCCCCGGGCTGCCCAGTGTGAGGGTCTGGGACAGCCTGACGCCTGCTCCCTGAAGCCCCTTGACCCAGGCTGCCCTTCTGCTCTGGAGGGAGGAGCCCCCTGTCACATGGGCATGCCAGCGCTGCCCGTCCCCCCGCCCTGGCCTCATGCACACGATTCCCTCCTGCTCTCCCTGCCTCCAGCCTGCATGGCTGTGTCTGCCGGCAGCTGGCTGGGGCTGGTCGCTCCGGCACCAGCAGCAGAGCAGAGGTGTTGGGTTTGGGTTTGGGGTTTTGGTTGGTGTTTTTAGCCACACCCAGGGGTGCTCAGGGCTTACTCTCAGGGACCACTCCTGGCAGGCTCAGGGGACTTTTACAGGGTGCCAGGAGTGGAACCCAGGCCGGGCTGCACAGGCAAGTGCCCACCAGCTCTGCTATGGCCCTGGCCCCACAAGGAAGTTCTTGCTCTGTGCCAGGTTGGGGCACCTAGCCCATGAAATGCTCTCTTCTTCAGGCTGGTTACTAACAGTATTAGTGCCATGCGGGGGAACCAGGTGGTACAGGGCTCCCACATAAAAGATAACTGCTCCAGCTACCAGAACCATCATCACCCAACTACCGACTGATGCCTCCCGTTTTATAGATGCGGAGATCGAGGTGCCGAGTATTTCATTTGCCCAGTGTGACATGTCACTGGTCAGAGAGGTCCCTGGGCATCACTCCTGCAGGCTGGCTCACTGCTTGTTCTTCTCACCCAGCAACACACCTGAATGACAGGGCGGGGGGCACCCAAGCGTGAACCCCAGCCAGTAGCTCTCAGGCCCCTGGCGAGGGGGCCAAGCCCTAAAGGTTTGGGGGAAGAAGACTCGGCAGCAGCAGCACTGGAGGATGGGCACTGGGTGTTGTGGTCGCGGCTAGCCCAGGCTCCCTGTGCCCTGTTGTATTCGGCAGACAGTCGCAGGGACACGAGTCGGTGCCCCTTTTCAAGGACAGACAGGCCCAGGCGCCTCTGTGGTGCTGAGCTGTTCAGTGAGCCGCACCCCCCATCCCCTCTCTTCTCTAATAAAATTTTTTTTAAGAAGAAAGAAAATCCAGGCCTGCATTGTTCCTGACCGCAGCTGGCGAGAACCCACCCGGCCTTGTGGAGCCCCGCTGCTGAGACCTTCCTCCTTCCTTCCTGCGGGCCCACAGGCAGAAGGGACAACCGTCGCGCTCCCGTCCCAGCCCTGAGCTGCCCGAGGCCCTCAGCCTCTGGGCAGCATCAGATGCCACTTGGGAAGGAGGGTGTGTGTGTGAAGGTTTCCCCTGTCCCGGGGGTCCATGATGCCCAGCTAGGAGAGTAGCCTCAGCCCTTCTGCTGGGGCATCATTGGAACACGGGTTTTGATTTCGGGTCATCTAACTGAAAGATTTCCCACCCCATGTAAGAGCCCTCAGCTCACCCATTTTAGGGCAGTTTGCTGTGGTGAAGTCTTGGGGGGCTGTGGAGGAGGAGAGAGGCCAACACGTCCGTGTAGAGCCACACAGATGCTCTTAAAACTCTGCTGCTAGCCTGTGCCTGGGTCCAAGGCACGTGGTCTCCAGGAAGACGCTCCCTAAGCCCTCCCTGGCCGTCTTTCCTCCTTTCCTACCTGCCCCTTTGGGTCTCTCTCCTCAGGGGACGGGGCACTGGGCCACACCTGGCTCTGCTCAGGGCTTGCTCCTGGTGGTTTTCAGGGGACCGTCTGCAGCGCCAGCTCCAAACCAGGGTTGGCTGCGTTCGAGGAGAACGGCCCGGCCCTGTGCTGTCTCCAGCTTGCCTGTGGGTGCCTTGAGCTCCATTTTTTTTGCAGCTTCACCCCTACGAGCTGGTCTGACCCACATTAATCTACATAGCAGCCCTAAGGGAACAGTAGCATGGCCACCGGGCATTGTCCACAGAGAACTCTCTCGGCCTTGGCCTGAGCACCAAGACTGACTTCCAGACCTGCTCTCCTCCAGTGGGCACTGTATTTATAATGAGCACTTCCCGCCTTGGAGGCCTCAAGCAGGAGTCAGGGCTTGTACGGTCGGCACACGGAGGAATAAGGCTCCAAGACATCTCGGTTTGGCCGAAGTCGTCCAAGACGCTGGTCTTGCTGCCACCAAGGGGTGGGGAGGTGAGTAGTTGGCACTCCCTGACCACAGGTGCCACGGAAGACGGGCTCAGGTATGCCGAGTCACTCAACAAGTGGGCACGGGAGCCTGCACAGGACCAAGCAGAGACGGACACTGGGACGGGCCGTGTCCCTGCGGGGAGAAGGCAGCGCCTGCCCACAGGAGGTCTGGCCCCACCAGCCCAGCGCCAGGCCCAGCCAGGGGGAGGCTTACCATGGGCACGTGGGCACGGCCCCTGGGGACACCCTCCCCTTCCCGGGTGCTGTCCCCAGAGTTAGCGCACTGGTGGCATCTGCGAAAATGTGTCTCCTGCCTCACTCTCCACCAGAGTCAAGTGGCAAACAATATCCTGGCATGAGTAGTCACCCTGGTTGATTCTTCATAAGCATGACTTTCATAGTCTCCCAGCACCAACAAGGTGGGAGTTCCAGGGCTGTCTTAGCACCCCTAGGAGTGACAGTCCCCACATGACTCTGGAATGGGTGTCTGCAGATGGACTCTGCCCACTGGTATGCTGGTAAGTGTGTGTCAGGCTTCCTATCCTGGATGCAGCCTGGCTGGGGTGCGTTCCTTTCTGGCGTCCCTGTGGCCCGATTCGGGGTTCTGCTTCTGCAGGGCATTCTTTCTTCTCTCAGTCTCTAAATAAAGCCACTTCCTTGGCCAACCAAACACCAAGGATCTGACTCGTGGTGTCTGTGTCTGTGCCCATCTCTATGGTGCAGATGTGCCCAGCGGGGTCAGCTGCGGGCTGCGGCACTGACCAGCTCACCCGGTTCTTGATACATGCAGCCAGCCCTGAGCCGGCCAGACTACCTCTCACCTCCAGCCTGGCTCCAGGGGACCTTGGCGCCGGCTTGCCATGCTGGGAAGTCCTTCCTGATATTGAGCAAATCGTTTCAGGGCCAGGAAGTCCTCAGCAATTTTTTTTCTGGGCAGCATAGCATAAGGAACCCCTGGGGTCAGAGCGACGAACCTGACCCCCATGGTGGGGGACGCTCAGGCCCAGCAACCCACCCTCCGCTCTCCCAGGCTCCCCTGGCACCCTGGTCAGTGCGGGGCTGTGGTGGAGGCAGCCCTGTCCCCACCAGGCTCAGCGGCTGCGCTCACCTCCACCCCTTCTGCTTCTGGCCAGTGGGCACCGCCCACCAGCGCCGTTATCACCCCTGCTGGGCGTTTATCACCTTGGATCCTGCTGTTTGTGTACGTGGCTTATCTGGCAGCCAGACTGCAGGGCAACTCTGCCGGCCATGGCTGCCTGGACTTTGGAGCCTCCAGACCTGGCCCTGCGCAGGAGCCCACGCCACCTGGCCGCCCTGTTCCTCGCGGTGTCAGGCCGACTGACCACTGCAGATGCAGGGCAGGGGGCCCTGCCCTGGCCGGTCCCCTGTCATGTGGGGGCTGAGAGTGTGCGCGGGACCTCCTGGTATTATCCTGGTTATAGAGAAGCAAGAACAAGCAGCTGAGGGGCCAGAGCAGCCGGACACGGCGAGGGCGTCTTGCTGGGTGGCCGGCCCAGGTTCTGGTCACAGCACCTCAGAGGGCCCCCGGCTCCCAGCGGGAGGCAGGAGTAAGTCCTGAGCACTGCCAGGTGTGGCCCAAAACAAACACAAAGTCTGAAAAATGACAATGATAAGCACATCTGGCAACTGCTGGCTGCAATCTGGTTCCGCCTCATGCCTCTGTCCATTGTAGGCTAAAACCTTTTTCCCCCGTTGGTTTTGGAGCGTGCCTGGCAGTGCTCAGGGCGTTTCCTTGCCTCTGTGGTCGGGCGTCCCTCCTGGCTGGGCTCCGGGGACCATGTGGGGCACCAGAAACCAAACCTGGACTGGCGACATGCAAGGCCAGCTCCTTGGCTGCCAATACTCACCTTTCATTGTATTTCATTGTTTTTATTAGTAGTTATTATTAGGGCTGGAGCAATAGAACAGCGGTAGGGCATTTGCCTTGCATGCGGCCGGGCCGGCTGACCCGGGTTCGATTCCTCTGCCCCTCTGGGAGAACCCGGCAAGCTACCGAGAGTATCTCACCAGCTCAGCTCAAACTACCCTGAGACGTCTTGGATGTGCCAAACACAGTAACAACAAGTCTCACGATGGAGACTTACTGGGCTCTCTGGAGCAAATGGATGAACAACGGGAGGACAGTGTTACTATTAGCAGTTATTGTTGCTGTTTTTTGTTGTTGGGGGAGGGGATGCCACACCCAGCAGTTCTCAGGTCAGACTCCTGCTCTGCACTCAGAATCCCTCCTGGTCGGCTCAGGGACCCATCAGGGGCAGGGGGCCTGGTGTGCAAGGCAAACGCACCAGCTGCCTGTGCTGTCGCCCCAGCCCTGCCATTACTCTCACTGGTTCACGTTAAAATTCAGCACGGGCAGAGATGAAGAGGAATAGCATGGTCCGTGCGAGGCAAGGTGGGGTGTCTTAGAACAGAGGCTCCAGAGGTGGAGGGACCACTGGGCAGGGTGGTCGAAGAAACTCAACACGTGACTACTTGCACGCCTCGTGGTCCCGAGTGACTCCCCGCTCGGAGGTGAGTGTCAGACTCAGACGTGAGGGGACAGCTGAGACCTGTGGGCAGGGAGCCGGCCTGAGTCAGAGCCCACCCCCACCCCCAGCCTCCGCTCCTCAGCTGTGGTCTGTGCTTGCACGGGCCCCTGCAGTGCTCAGGCATGGCTAGCCCCTGCCGTGGGCACCCTTACCTTGACCTGTGGGCAATCGGAGAGGGCTTCGTGGAGGAGTCGGCCTTTGCAGTGGTTCTTGGCAGAGGAGGATTTGGATCAGGGTGAAGGACCAGGGTGGGCGAGGCAGAGCAGCAGGAGCCAAGGGGTCGGGTCTGTGAGGGCTGAAGCTCTGGTGGCCGAGTGGAGCAGAGACACTGCAGGAAGGGGTGTCTGGTGCCCAGCTGGCTCAGGGCCTGGTGTCAGTCAGGCTGCCTGAGAGGGGAGACTAGCATTTGGCTATTCTACAAGCTGAGCCCAGAATGCAGCTCTGTCTCTTGGTCACTTCCCGCCCTGCTTTCCCCGAGACTCAGTCTCCCCATCTGAAGAATGGGCATGGCAAGGAGGCGTTTGTCAGCCAGCTGAAGGAGGAGCAGGGACTGGGGCAAGGGCCAGGCCTGGCCTCCTGGGCGGCTCTCGGAGTTGGACAGGGTGGGAGCAGCCAGTATGTGGCTGCAGAGACCCAGTGCCAAGTTGGCGGGGGCTGTGCCTTGTGATTCTTCCTGTGCCACATGCTCCTTTCCTGGCATGGCCAAGGCTGCCCAGCGCTGCTGGCTTTCTTCCTTCCAGGGTCCTGCAGCGACAGCACCCACAGGCCGGCTGAGCCCAGCCATACCCCTCCAGGGAGCCCAACTGCACTCAGCAGCCTTTGAGAGCGTCACGTGATTCTCACCACCACAGGACATTTGCACGGCTTTCAAATGAGGAAGCTGAGGCACAGAGAGTTCCATCTGTGGCCAGAGGGTGAAGGCTGACAGATGAAGATGGGGTGGTGGTGGGGGGGGGGGTGAGCGGGCACTGTGGTGAGTCAGAGCCCCCTTCACCCTTTCCCCCTGGCTCATCTCCAAGTGCTCAGCCAGTTCTGTCCAAGCACTGGGACTAACACAACCCCACAGGAGGCTGACAGTCTCTCTCTCTCTCTCTCTCTCTCTCTCTCTCTCTCTCTCTCTCTCTCTCTCTCTCTCTCTCTCTCACTCACAAAGTTGTGCTGCCACTCTAGCCAACCTGCAGACCTGCGGAGAACACAGGTGGGCTTGGGGCCTCTGGGGCAGCCCTCAACACTCGCAACCCCTCACCCCCACCCCGCAGGCTGGGTGCAGCTCCGGGTGGCCCTGGGGCCCAGCACTCAGCTCTGCCCACCCGGCGGCTCCAGAGAGCGTCCTTGCGGCCCCCACTCGTGCTGCAGGTCACTGGCCCCCACACCCTGCCGCTTCCCCAGAAGCGGGGCCGGAGAGCTGGGGGCTCGGGCGGGGTGGGGTGCAGCCCCTCCCCCGGGCCAGGGCTGCGGAAGGAACGCAGGAAGGGGAGAGAGAATTAATCCCGGCCTCCTCCGGCTCTCTGTGATGCTAATTCCGCTGCCTTTGATCCAGCCTCCCGCCTCCCAGCCCAGGCCTCTAACTCGGGCAGGAGCAGGCGCCAGGCTGGGCCTAAGATTAGGGCAGCTGCGAGTGCCCGGGGCGTACCCCCCAGGTGGCAGATCAGGGTTTCTCCCCCAGAGACAGTCTTGAGGATTACAGTCCGGGTTACTGACCCAGTGCCCTCAGCCAGCGCTCGCCCCTCCCTCCCTCCTGGTCTCTCTTCCTCTCCCTCCCTCCTTTCCTTCCCTCTCTCCCTCTCCTCCCTCTCTCCCTCCCTCCTGGTCTCTCTCCCCCCTCTTTCCTTCCTTCCCTCTCTCCCTCCCTCTCTCTCCCCGTCTGCCTCCCCCCCTTTCTCGCCCTCTCTGTCTCTCTCCCTCTTTCTTTCTCTGGGGCAGGCACACACTCTCCCTCTCTCTCTTTTTACCTTTCTCTCCCCTCCCTCCCCCTCTCCCTCTCTCTGTGCTTTGGGGTCACCCTCGCGTGTGCGCCCCAAGAATGTTCTCCCTCTCTCTCTCCTTTGGGTAGTGGGAGATGTTTACCATTTTTGCTCAGGAGCAGAGCAAAGCCCAAGAGTGAAGGACTCCAGTGGCTTCCTGGAGGAGGTGTTGGGTGGGGGGGGGAAGCAGGCCAGAACCAAGGCTTCTGAGTCTGCCCCTCCCGGCCCCACTGAGGGTCTTCAGGAGTGATGGATGTGGTGTGAGTGGGTGCTGGGCAGGGTCTGTGAGTGGGGAGACAGCCCCCGAGGGGCTGCCTGGTGGCGCCCAGACCAATCTGGGTTCAGCAAGAAGGGGGCATTGTGTCCAGGGGTTGCGTCTGCGCTGGGCTGACCGACCTGGGGGTGCTGGGCCAGTCCAGGCCCTGCACTGCCTCGGGACAGCCCGGCCTGCCAGAACGTCCCCGTCACTGGGCCACGAGCCCAGGAGAGCTTTCCACATGCTTCGTCTCGGCCCAGTCGTGGCCGCCCAGGCTTCCGGTGTCCAAGTGTGCGTGGCGACAGGCTGTCCCAGAGGCCAGGGAGGCCTAGAGGTCCCCCGGCTGCGCCCTTTGTGCCGGGAAAGTGGCTTTCAAGATCACATGGATACCATGCTCATGGCACCATTAGACCTGACCCCGAGGCTGCACCCAGGGGAACGTCATCTCTGGAGGCAGAGGGCCGCGGGGCTGGTGTCCGGCCCTCTGCTTGCAGGGTGAGCTCTGCTTCCCCTCCTGCTGCGAACCTGTTGTGGAGTGAGTGGGCGCTGGGGAGGAGCAGGCCCGGGGCGAGGCCCACGCGGGGTCTGGGCACAGGCCTGGCCTCCTCTGGCTCCTCTCCCATCCCGAGCGCCCAGGAAACCGGTGCCTTCTACCTACCTCCAGGCTGGGGTCTGGGTCCTGCCCCACCCTTGCTCCCAGCCTCTGCCCTGCTGGAGACGGGCAGACGCTGCTGGCTCGAGCCAAGGGAACTGAGGGAACCGGGGAAGGAAGCGGGTGAGGCTCCCATGAGCACGTGGTGAGCGTGTGCCACAGCGCTGTCTGGGTGCTGGCTGAGGTGCTGGGGTGCTGGCTGGCTGTCTGTCTGTCCCAGACAGCCTGCTGTTCAGTGTCTGCAGGGTGCTGGGTAGGGGGGATGGGTGCGGGTACAGCGAAGCATACAGAGCTTCCACATATGTGCACACACATGGGCCCCGTGTCCACGGCCCCAGGGAGCCTCCACAACCCCCAGAAAAGCGTCTTCTGAGTGACAGAACACACATTTATGGAGTGCCTGCTGTATGCAAGAGCTGGGGACTGGTGGAGCACTGTGGCAGGCTGCTGGCCTCTGAGCGGACAGAGCAGTCACACACACCAGCTTCCTGGAATGTTTTAGGCCCCTCAGCCTCTCCGCCCAGGGGGGTTCCTCAGGCCAGGGAGAGGCTCAGTGAATTCCCAGGGGAAGGGGGATATGATGTCAGAGACCCAGGCCTGGGTCCTGTCTTGGCACCCGGCAAGCCTTACTTCCAAGGGAAACTGATGGGATGAGGCCGCTGCCCGGAACCGTGCATCTGAACCTTGTATGTGGGGCCTCACATTTTCCCCTGGAGGCAACTTTGGGGCGGCGCCTTTCCCCGGGCGCCCCATAGGAGGCGCCATGGCTGTGGGCAGCTGCTGGGAATCGGGGCAGCACGAGGTCTGAGCTGGGGGCTGGGTGCGCGTGTGGGGGCGGCCAGCGTGAACATGGGGTGAAATGGGTGCGGCCGAAGGAGTCCCGGTCTTCCTCCTGGAGGCCGTGAGCAAACACCTCTTACGGTGGGAGACAGTCCACCTCTCTAGCCTCCAGCTCCCTGAACAAAGCCCAGGGTTTCTGGTATCACAAGGTAGGACCCAGCAGAGAGGGGCCTGCCTCGCACACGGACAACCCGGGTTCCGTGGCCCCCTGAGCCCTGCCAGGAATGATCCTTGAGCCCAGAGCCAGGAGGAGCCCCTGAGCATTGCCAGGTGTGTGCCCCCTGGCCCCCATCCCTACCCTGCCCCGCAGAGTTCAGGGGCCAGGCTCAAGGTCCTGCCCTGGGAAAGAGTCCTGCCCTTGGGAGCGTGGGCTGAGTTGAGGGGGTCTCTGGCTCCCTCAGCCCCGAATGAGATGCCTGCTCAGTAAGTAGGATGTAAATTGGGTGGAAAGGGTCTTGCAAGCCATCAGATGTGCCAAGCTGGGAGGTCCTGGGGAACAGACCCTCTGCCCGTTGGTGGCAGCTGTATCCGGGCCTGCAAGCGTGTCCCCAGCAGGCTGCAGGCCAAGGTGTGGCGTCCCAGACAGGAAACCGCGTTCCTCTGGGAATCTCTGTGCATCACCCGAAGCTCAGAGCCGAGAGCTCTCAGGAGGCCCCTTTGAAGCCGGGAGCTCCGCAGGGGGGCAGAGGCAGCTGGCAGCAAAGCGGCAGTCCTGGCCTTAATTACCCTCCTCACCCATAGGTGGGTCCCCCCACCCTGAGTGCCACGCAGGGCCGCACGGGGGTCCCGGGCCGCCTTTGTGTGGGAACCGCTGCTCCTGGCTCGGGTTTCTGATTTTAATGATTTCCTGAATTCATTTCATTTCCTACCTCAGGGAAAGGAGGAGAGGTGATCCTCTTGAAAATTCACATAATTGCTTTTATTTGATTTTTATTAAAATGCATTCAGGAATAATGTGATTGCCCCCTTTATTACGTTGTTCATCAATCTGCTGGGACTAGGGTGGGAGAACGCAGTGGGTGCACGAGCCCCGGCAGTGTGCTGGGCTGGGGGCTTGCCTGCCCCGGGGAGCTGTGACCCTCGTGCCTGTGAAAGGAAGGGCAGTGGGGGGATGAGAGATGGGGGTCCCCGGACCCCACCTGCACTTTCTCTCTGCCACCCACTCTTCTCTATAAAAGCATGGGTGCAGGTCCAGTGGGACCTTCCTTTCTTCCTCCTCCTTCTTCCTTCTTTCCTTCTTCCCTCCTTCCTTTCCTCCCTCCCTTCCTTCTTTCCTCCTCCCTCCTCCCTCCCTTTCCCTTCCCTCCCCCTTTCCCTTCCTCCCACATTCCTCCTGCACAGGGGTCACCCGAGGGCCAGGCACATGCAGGGCAATCCCCGTGCCACCGTGCCCGTGCCCGGGCCTTCCCAGCTCTCGCTAGCTTCTCTGCTCCAGCTCAGGGGCCCCGTGCTCAGGAAGCCCCTTTCCTGCCAGGCCTTGGGCCTCGGGGGTCTTTGCACACAGAGGAAAGAGCCAGAGCTCTCCCTGGGCTGGCTTCAGGCCTTGCTCTGCTCCGCAGAGACCGGAGGGCTCAGTCTGTGGGTCACAGCCCTGGGGAGACCCCCACCTGCCTGCCCGGTGCCCGAAGAAGGGTGAGAAGCAAGGAGGTTGGCGTGCGTGCGTGGGACCACGCGACTTGCCTGGGTTGAGGCGATGCCAACGCCCGAGGGCTCCCTGCAGGCTACGGGCAGAGCTGGACCACGTTCTCCTCTTCTCCCAGCCTGGCCCTCGCCCGCCTCTCCTGTTTGCCAGAAACTTCCTGGAGTGGCGGAGGCATGGTGCAGTGGGTAGGGCCTGGCCTTGCATGCACAGATCTGGGCTCCATCTCCTGCACCCTGTATGGTCCCCCACTCCCGCCAGGAATGAGCCCTGAGCACCGTCGGGTGAGACTCCCAAATAAAACCAAAAACAAATAAAATGATGCTTCCCTCGGACCCCCTCCTACTCAGCTTGCCCTTACCCTAGACTGCGCCCAGTCAGAGCTTCCTTCAGCAGATGGGGAAACTGAGGCTCAGAGAAGGCAGAGACGGGTGCACCCCAGCTAGGAAGGGCATCAGCAAGCAGGGGGCTGTTGCCCATCCTGCCCCCTGGCACCAGACCACACCTCCCGCATCTGTGACCTACTGGGTCTGCCGTCCACTCCCACAGCCCTGGTGATGGCCAGCTGGCCTCTAGCGCAGCTGCCAACCCCAGAGTCCGACTGTCAGCAGAGCAGTTCCAGCCCCGTGGACCCTAGGACCCGGGCTTTCCTGGAGGGCCCCTGCCTGGGCAGTCTGGTCACTCTTGCTCAAGGCACTTGTCCAGAGAGGTTTGTGCCGCCGGTGGCCCCAAGCCCCTGATTCCCAGGCTGGCACCCGGACATGTCGCACACGTTGACCTAGCAACACCTCCTCTGGAGGTCCTGGAGTGGGAGATCCAGCCGGGCAGGCCTGGGGCCAGACTGTCTGGGTCACCAGAGGGGACAACCCCAAGCAGACACACACCCTGGGGAGCCGTGTTGCCTGAGCAGTGATGGCTGGGCTCCTGGTGCAGTGCTCCCTTTTCATGGGACCACACAGTGCAGAGAGGTGGGATTCTGTTGCTCTGGCAAGGGTGTGGGGAGGGTCAGGGACCTGCCAAATCTGCACCCCCAACTCCGCACCTCCAGGGTCCCGGCAATGCCAGTGATGGAATGGTGATCTTGGGGGGGGCTGGGCCGCACCCCATCCCCTCACACTGGTGGTGGGAGCCTCTGAGATTCACTGTCATCCTCACACACAGCACTCCGGGTTCCTGACCTGGGCCCGCCCACCGGAAGGGCCGGGCCCACCCATAGGCTGGTGCTGCCCTTGGACCTGTCACTCAATCTTCCCCCATTCGAGGGAAGCGACGCCCTGGAGCTCTCTGGAGTTCCCGGCCCCTCCGAGCATGGTTCTGCTCCATCCTGGGGGGTTGAGGGGGCTCCGAAGGCCAGGCTGGCATGGGTGTCCTCCCCCAGGCCCAGGGGCCCTGCCAGGCAGGAGGTCCAGCCATTCTGAAAACTGTTTCTCCCAACGCTGCCCACTCCCTCTGCCTAGCGGGATGAAGACCCACCCTTGATTGCGGCCAGCATGTCTGCATGCTCCCAGCCAGAACTGACTCCCTCCCCCAGCCGGCCCCCACCCCCCACTGGGCAGGGTGCTGGCGGAGAGCCTCGGGGGCAGGTCCTCACACACTTCCTTCATCCAGCACAGGAAAAGGGACCTCTCAGCCCTCGGAGGCTGTGCTCCTTCCACAGACAGACAAACTGAGGGAACTGACTCCCAGGACTTTGGGTCAGCAGGAAAGTTTCTCTCTGAAGCAACCAGTGCGACCCTCCCCTGCACTCCCCGGGGCCGGCGAGCTCAGAGGGTCTGGCACAGAGAAGCCACTCTGCAGGCCAGCCCTGAACTGCCCGGGCAGTGCCAGCCCACCTGCTTGGCCCTGAACAAAAGCACCACTCCAGTGGGGAGGACACTGCCTGGCACACGGCCAGCCCAGGTTCAATCCCCCATGTTCCCTAGGGTCTCCTGAGCACCACCGGGAGTGACTCCTAAGTGCAGAGCCGGGAAGGAGTAAGCCCTGAGCAACACCGGGTGTGACCCCAAACAAAACAAAACAAAACAAAAGCACACAGCTGTAGTTAGTTCTAACTCTGACCAAACGCCCAAGGCTGGCAGCCAGGCACTCCAGAAGTTCCGCCCCAGCTGGTACGGCCTCTCTGGGTTTCAGTTTACTCTCCTGAAACTCATGACCACAGCAAACAGCAAGCGACAGCTTCTCTCGTCTCCTCTCCTCAGTGCTCAGGGTTGACTCCTGTCTCTGCACTCAGGATTCACTCCTGGCAGTGCTCAGGGAACTTTATGGGGGGCCAGGGATAGAACCTGGGTTGGCCACAGGAGACATCAGTGCCCTACCCACTGTGTTATCTTTCGGCCCCTATACAGTTCTTGTCTTTTCTTCCATGTTTTCAACTTTTTCCATTAGCACCCTTAACATGTTAATCATAGTTGTTTTAAATTCCTGTTCTGGGGGCTGGAGCGATAGCACAGCGGGTAGGGTGTTTGCCTTGCACGCGGCCGACCCGGGTTCGATTCCCAGCATCCCATATGGTCCCCTGAGCACTTCCAGGAGTAATTTCTGAGTGCAGAGCCAGGAGTAACCCCTGTGCAACGCCGGGTGTGACCCAAAAAGAAAAAAAAAGCTTAAGTTCCTGTTCTGGTAGTTCTAATATTCCCGTCAGTTTCTCATGCTTACTCTGTCTTTACAAATCTGTTCCACCTCTATCCCTGTCCCATCTCTTACTGTTTAAGTGCATTTTTGGTTGTTCTTGTTTTCTTTTCATTTTGTGGGGCCACACCCGGCTGTGCCCAGGTTTACTCCGTATGTGGTGGTAGGGATGGAACCCTGTTGGCTGTGTAGCAAGGCAAGTGCCCTATTTGCTGCACTCTCTCCGGCCCCTTTTGCTGAAAGTCAGACTCACTATTTCCTGCAAAGGTTTCTGCTAACAAATTGCCGTGATTCCGTTTATCTGCTTATCTGATACTCCAATTTCTGAGGCAGAAGTTTGCCCCCCACTTTTCTTTATTTTGTTCTTATTTGTGGGCCACATCTGATGATGCTCAGGACTTACTCCTGGCTCTGAACTCAGGAAACAGTCCTGGTGAGGCCCGAGGGACCGTGTGCCCAGGTGCCAGGATCGAACCTGGGTCAGCCACTTGCAAGGCAAATACCTTCCCTACTGCACTGTCCCTCCTGGCCAGGAGTCTGTCCCCAATGGATGTAAAACAAGGGGCTGATTTTCAGTCATTGTGCTTTTTTCCTGGTGGAAAAGAGGGTCATGCTGATTTCTCGGTCAGATTGGAAACTGAGAAGGCAGGCATTTGTTTGAATACTTTGCGTGAATAGAATCTTGTTTGTGGAATACTCTTGTCATTTTGGGAAAATTCACTGAATCATAGGTGTTGGGGTCTATTTTGAGTATTTACTGAATCACAGTGTAAGTCTACTGTATTCTGTCAATTAATCCATGCTTTTTCTTATACCAATACTCTATTAATCATTGTAACTATACAGGAAGTTTTGAAGTCAAACAGTATAAGCCTTTCAAATTTGTTTAAGTC
The DNA here is from genome assembly GCF_029834395.1 of Sorex fumeus. Lineage (NCBI taxonomy): Eukaryota > Metazoa > Chordata > Mammalia > Eulipotyphla > Soricidae > Sorex > Sorex fumeus. The sequence goes on along the minus strand of NW_026606077.1, from coordinate 13,880,849 downwards.
TTTCATATTTGTTTTGAGTATTATTGGTCTTTACCACTAACTTTAGAACCAGTCTGTCAATTTTCAGTTTTCTTTTCTTTTTTTTTAGTCCAGGCTGGAGCGATAGCACAGCGGGTAGGGCATTTGCCTTGCACGCGGCCAACATGGCCGACCCGAGTTCGATTCCTCCGCCCCTCTCAGAGAGCCCGGCAAGCTACCGAGAGTATTCGATATGCCAGACACAGTAACAACAAAGTCTCCAATGGAGACGTTACTGGGCCCGCTCGAGCAAATCGATGATCAACGGGAGGGCCTTTACCTTTACCTTAGTCCAGGCTAACTTTTCATTGAAGTTTTCTTGTAACTTTTTTCCTAACCAGTGTTGGTGCCAGGGAAATCTGATTTTATGGAAAAAGTAGTAAAGTATTTCCCTTCTCTACATTTTAAACAGTTTGTGCTGGATTTTTAATGTTTTTGGTTTTGGGGCCATACCTGGCGGTGCTCGGGGCTTCCTCCTGGCCCTGCATCAGGGGTCCCTCCTGCCTGGCGGGGCTCTGTGGACAGTATGGGGTGCTGGGGATGCACTGAGTTGGCTCTGTGCAGGGCAAGTGCCCTGCTCGCGGTGCATTCGCTCAGACCTGTGTGCTTGGCTTTTATTTCTTCTTATTTAAATAAAAAGGCCCTCCCGTTGATCATCTATTTGCTCAAGCGGGCCCAGTAACGTCTCCATTGGAGACTTTGTTGTTACTGTGTCTGGCATATCGAATACGTCACGGGGAGCTTGCCAGGCTCTGCCGTGCGGGCGAGATACTCTCGGTAGCTTGCCGGGCTCTCCGAGAGGGGCGGAGGAATCGAACTTGGGTCGGCCATGTTGGCTGCGTGCAAGGCAAACGCCCTACCGCTGTGCTCTATGAAACTATATAGATTTGGAATATTCGTATATAGGGCAGTGTTATGGAATAAGTTTTCTGTAATAAATATGGAGCTATCTATGTTTTCTGTTTCTTTTCTGTCAACTTTTGTAATTTGTGTCTTTCAAGGAATTTTATGGCTTTATTTAAGTTGCCCACATTATCCTAAGGTAGCTCATAATAGTGTTTTGTTTTCTTTTTTGACACATATAAAACTTGTAGTGATGAGGCCACTTTGGTTCCTGATATTGTTTCTTTTATTTATTTTTTTCTTGATCAATCTAACTAGAGACTCATTGATTTTTACTTATCTTTTCAAAAGCACAAGATATTGGTTTCATTTTGTTTCTTCAGTGTGTATTAACTTTCTAGTTCAGTCATTTTCGTTCTTTGTTTTTTCCTTTCTTCTGTTTACTTTGGTTTTAATGGAGTTTTTTTTTCCTTTTCAAACTTTCTTAGGTGAATCAATGTGTATCAGGGGTCCCAGGATTGCCTCTGGATCAGTAGTTTTGTAGGAATACTTCTGACTCAGCGTGTTGTCAGAATCACCGTTAATGTTTATCACAGCAAAAGATACAAGCAAAAGTGCGAGGGAAGATGCCGGGTGGTCTTCTGAGAGAACTGGCTGTTTACAAGAATGCACTTGAATTTTCCAAGCAGGAGCTGTGATGACTTGTGAAACACTGTCCTTCAGGAAAGCCGTCAGAGACTCTCAATGCAGGGATTTTACTGGGGGCTCATGATATAAGCGCCTTAGATGGGAAACAATCTGGCATTCCAGACAGACAGAAGGAAAGCTTATTAAACAGAAGCCATGGTGCTCACATAAACCATGAAACAGCAGTTCGCTATTTTTATTTTATTATTATTATTTTTTTAATCAAAAAAGGATGAGAGGCTGGAGCGATAGCACAGCAGGTAGGGCGTTTGCCTTGCATGTGGTCAACCCAGGTTTGATTCCCAGCATCCCATGTGGTCCCCCGAGCACCACCAGGAGTAATTCCTGAGTGCAGAGCCAGGAGTAACCCCTCTGCAACGCCAGGTATGACCCAAAAAGCCAAAAAAAAAAAATGATGGACACCCTCTTGTGATATAAGAAAGATCTCAGATGCCAGTGGCCAACCTATGTCTCAGGCTGATTCTGTGAATTTCTTTCTGCACAATATTTCAAAACTTTTCTTTAGTCTAGACAAGCACTTCATGATGTATTTCCCTCCAGTCACTCTTTACTGTAGCCCCCAGTAGTCATTTTTTCCATTCACTTTGACAGATTTTCTAATTCCCTTTGTGATGTCTTCAACATTGTGGATTTGCTATCTGTCAGATCTCGTCTGCCATTAATTTATTCCTATAAAATTCTCATTTAGTATGTCATATGTTTCAGCTTGAGAAGTTAAATTTGTTTTATTTTTATGAATTCCATTTATCTGTCTTTTGTTTGTTTTGTTTTGGGGTCACACCCCGCGGTGCTCAGGACTTACTCCTGGCTCTGCACTCAGGAATCCTCCTGGAGGGCTCGGGGCCCCGTGGGATGCCGGGAATCTAACCTGGTCAGCGGCATGGATGGCAAATGCCCTGCCCGCTGTGCTATCTCTCTGGCCCCCCCTTTGTCTTTCTCTGTTGATTTGAGCCACATCCAGCAGTGCTAGGTGCTATTCCTGGTTCTGTGCTCAGGAGCGACCCCCCCCTCCAATGGTGCAGAGGGGACCAAGTGTGGTACCAAGGACTGAAATGGGTCATGGCTAAAAATTGCAGCACTCTTTACAATAGCCAGAATCTGGAAAAAACCTGAGTGCCCGAGAACAGATGACTGGTTAAAAAAACTTTGGTACATTTACACAATGGAGTACTATGTAGCTCTTAGAAAAGAGGAAGTCATGAAATTCACATACAAGTGGTACTACATGGAAAGTATCATTTTAAGCAACATGAGTCAGAAAGAGAGGGATAGACATAGAAAGATTGCATTCATCTGGGGAACATAAAGCAACAAAATGGGAGACTAACACCCAGGAGTTGCCAAGATTAGTACCAGGAATTTTGCTCAATGACTTGCGGAGGCCAGCCACAGGTGCTAGGGGAAAAGGAAGCTCAGATAGAGAAGGGAGCACCAAATAAAGGTGTTGGGAGGATCCTCCCAGGATGGGAGAAGCATGCGGAAAGTAGACTATAGACCAAACATGATTGCCACTCAGTGCCTCTCTTGCAAACCACAGGACCCAAAAGAGAGAGAGAGAACAAAAGGGAATGCCCTGCCACAGAGGCAGGGTGGGACGGGGGAATGGGGGGTGGGAAGGATACTGGGACCCGTGGTGGTGGAGGATGGACGCTGGTGGAGGGATGGGTATTTGATCATTGTATAACTGAAACCCAAGCACAAAAATTTGTAAGTCTACAACTGTACCTCGTGGTGTTTCACGCACTAATAAAAAAAATTGAAAAAAAAAAATAAACCTCCACATGCAAAGCGAGCGTCTGTCTCCGTGCTGTCTCCCCGGAACCTACTCATTTTGGGTTAGTTCTTGAGTATTTGACGAAAACTCTTTAATGTCTGTGTACTTCCATGACTTCTATTTCTTCCAGGTTGTTTTCTCGGTGGGTCGCATTGCCTTGCTTTTCGGCATGTCCAGTGGGTGCTGCACGCTGGCCATTGTGGTCCTGCCGTCTCTCATGATGAGCACTGAAGACAGCGCTTGGCCAGCTGCTAGTTTCCTCATGGATCAGAGTTGTTCCTTTCGAGGCTCATTTTCTTTTTTTTTCCTTCTTTTTTTTCCCTAATTTTATTGGAGTGATAGCACAGTGGTAGGGTGTTTGTCTTGCACGCAGCCAACATGGCCGACCCGAGTTCGATTCCTCCACCCATCTCTGAGAGCCTGGCAAGCTACCGAGAGTATCTCGCCCACACGGCAAAGCCTGGCAAGCTGCCTGTGATATATTCGATATGCCAAACACGGTAACAACAAAGTCTCCCAATGGAAACGTTACTGGGCCCCGCTCAATTGAATCACTGTGAGATAGTTACAAGCTTTTATGTTTGGGTTACAATCACACAATGATCAAACACCCATCCCTCCACCAGTGCACGTTCCCCTCCACCAATATCCCTGGTATACCCCCCTTTTCCCACCCTCCCCCTGCCTCCATGGCAGACATGATTCCCCATAATCTCTCTCTACTTTTGGGCATTATGGCTTGCAATACAGACCCTGAGAGGTCATTATGTTTGGTCCTTCATCTACTTTCTGCACGCATCTCCCATCCCGACCGATTCCTCCAGGCATCTTTTTCTTAGCAATCCCTTCTCTCTTCCAGCTGTCTTCTCCACTTTGCTCTTGGGGCAGGCTTCCAGCTATGGAGCAATCTACCTGCCCCATGTATCTACTCTCCTTAGGTGTCAGCCTCATGTTATGTTGTTTTATATTCCACAAATGAGTGCTGTCCTTCTATGTCTGCCCCTCTCTTTCTGACTCGTTTCACTTAGCATGATTTTCTTCATGTCATCCATTTATAAGTGAAGTTCATGACTTCATCTCTCCTGACAGCTGCATAGTATTCCATTGAGTAGATGTACTTGAGGCTTATTTTCAAGCTCACTAAGCTTGGTCAGTGAGGGCCCTGTTCTGAGTGAGGGACTGCGACCCCCTGTCCACGTGGGCCTGGTTTCACATCCACATCAGGGATTCCTAGTCATAACTTTTCCTCTACTCGTTGGTGTTTGTTTAGTTCCCTTGAACTTGACAGGCACAGCTCCCAGGGGCTGAATGCTCATTCCAAGGCTGAGGAGGACTCAGAGATTTCGGCAACTTCCTCTGCCCACTTCCTTATCTCTGCGGTGCTGTCCACAACTTCAGAAGCCTCGACCTCCCTGTGCCCCAGCCTCCGTCTCAGCAGCTGCTTCACTCGGATTCTCTTTCCTAGTTCCATGACGTGGAACTTGTGTGTCTGAGCCCCCAAGAATCCTAGTGCTTACGTCCCCTCGTCTGCTCCTACTGAATTCACCGAGCGTGAAGGGGCATTTCTCTGCTCAGCTGTTTTTTTGTTTTGTTTTGTTTTGTTTTTCTTTTTGGGTCACACTCAGCGATGCACAGCGGTTATTCCTGGCTTATACCCTCAGGAATTACTCCTGGCAGTGCTTGGGGGATCATATAGGATGCTGGGAATCGAACCCGGGCCGGCCGCGTGCAAGGCAAACGCCCTACCCACCATGCTATCGCTCCAGCCCCTGTATTTTTCTGTTTTCTGATGGTGAAAGAGCCAGTGTCACGGCCCATTCTGTCATTGCTGGCGGTGGGCATGGGACTCTCTGCCTAAGGTTCTTGCCGAGTAGGGGGTGTGGCTGCAGGATGACCTCTGGGACAGCTGTGGACCTTGAGGCACACTCAGGGACAGTGTGTGTGTGTTGTGTGTGTGCATCGCGTGTGTGTGTTGTGTGTTTAGCGTCAGGTAGGAATGGATTTGCAAGGCCTGTGACTGGTGGTCTACACGCCCAGAGCCCTGAGGCGCCTGGCCTGGTAGTGGAGCAGGGGCCTGATTAATTGGCCTGCACCACACACAAGCTGCTCAGCATTCTCCAGGTATCAGCTCACTCGCATGAAAGGTCAGAGAGATTTCTGGAACTTCCTCCTGCCATGTGTTTTCCTCAGCACGGTGTTAAGATCTCCTGTTGGCCACAGCAAGCTTATCTAGTTGGTCCTGTAGTTCTATTTCACAGATGAGCCAACTGAGGCAGGAGGATAAACTTAACACAGAAGAAAAGTAGCAATTTGAGTTGATTTTCTTTTCTTCAAAAGGATGGGCCATACCTATCAGTACTCAGGCCTCATTCCTGGGTCTGCACTCAAGGGCTCTTTCTGGCAGTGCTCGGAGGATCACACGGGGTGCCGGGGATCAGACCCAGGTTGGTCATGTGCAAGGCAAATGAGCTACCCTCTAGACTGTTGCTCCAGCTTCCTCAGGATTTTTTAAAACTTGACTAAAATGTTTTCCAAAGGCCATGAGCTGCCTTTGAGGCTTGCAACTGGCTCCGTTGCCCACAGAGCTATGGATGTCAGCGTGTGTGGGCCCAGGCCTGGTGGGTGTGGCCCTGCCTGGCAGACGGTGTACCTGAGATGGTCTAAGTCAGGTCATCAGTTTTTGGACTCTTTTTCCCACCACGGAGTGAGCTAGAGTTTTCCTCTTCTTTCACGTGGGCCCTTGGGTGAATCAGAGAGGGGGGGTTCTGGAGAAGGGATGCTGGCTGCACTTGGAGCTGGTTTCAGAAAACAGCACCATTTCTCCTTCTCCTGCAACATGGGCTAGGGGGTCCCAGTCTCTTTCTCTGTTCCTGCAAGTTTTGTCTCTTTCTAGAATGTTCTATGAATGGAGTCACTCAGAGTATGATTTGCTGTGAGGTTTTTTCCCACCCTCTTAGCATGTTGCTTCAAGAGCCAGCCAAATGGCTGTGGATACCTCGAATTTGGTCCAATGTTTCTGACGTGTTTATTGAACCTATCCCTTTGATATTCATTTGTCCATCGCTGGACTGGCTCATGTTAAGTGCTAAAAAGTGGCATTGAGGGGCCGTAGCAATAGCACAGCAGTTGGGGCGTTTGCCTTGCATGCGGCCGACCTGGGTTCGATCCCTGGCATCCCGTATGGTCCCCCAAGCACCACCAGGAGTAATTCCTGAGATCAGAGCCAGGAGGAACCCCTGAGCATCACTAGGTGTGACCCAACATACAAAATAATTGAAAAAAAAAAAGTGGCGTTGAGTAACTGAGTAGAGTAGGTGGAGAGTGAGGTGGAGGCCCTTCCGCAGGCCAAGGGCTGGGGCTGGAGTGATAGAATAGCTGCAGGGCATTTGCCTTGTGTGCGGCTGACCCGGGTTCAATCCCACCACTGAACCCTGAACCAGGAGTGATTCCTGAGTGCAGAGCCAGGAGTAACCCCTGAGCACAGCCACGCCCCAAAGCCCAAAATACATACGTAAATAAAGTATTTTTTAAAAGCCAAGGTCTGATGGAGATCAAAGGAAACATGAATACTGAATATCCGCTTTGTGTCCCCTGCCTCGACAGGCTGTGATCGGTGGCTCCACCTCGTTCCCCTGGAGCTGACCGTTGAACTGGGAAGACAAGTAGCTGCCCAAACTGGACACCATGGAAGTTGTGGGCTGGAGTCAGTAGAGTCAGGGCCGGGGAGAGGGAAGACGCAGTTGGGCAGGACAAGTTGCATTGTGAGAGTGTCATGTCCAGACAAAACGTAGAGGCCTGACATTAAAGAGACTGCAGAGGAGATAGTGGGTCCACTTACCGGAAGTGATGCCAAAGGCCAGGGCCTGAGAGAGACCCGAGTTAGTCACATGAGCTCCAGGACTCAAGGGCACAGTCCCAGAGATGACCTTGGAGAAAGGCCGATGGAGGCAGAGCCCAGAGCCCCGGCTGACAAGGACTGGCCAGGGGGGAGGCCGTTGCCAAGAAAGCATTTCTTGGTCATTTTTGTTTTAGTTTTGGGGCCACAGCCAAAACAGATCCTGGCTCTCTGCTCAGGGATCACTCCTGGTGGCCTTGGGGGACCATATGGGCGGCTGGGGACCCGGCCGTGGTTTGGCGTGGGCAAGGCCAGCTCTACCCACTGTCCTATTTCCCTGGTCCTCTGACTTTCGTCAGCAGATTTGGGCAGGTTGGCGTATCTAAAGGGTTGACGCTGGCCTCCCTTTGTTCTGAGAGTCTCAGGAATGGTCCACCAGGGCATGGTGCTGCTCGGTGGTGGAGCGCAGCCTTGGCACAGGTGAGGCAAGACCCTGGAAAGAAGCCCTGCCCTGCATGGTCCCCACGTGTGTGAGCTGAGGCTTTTGAGGTCTCCACAATAATAGAGATTTGTTCTGTTTTTCTTGGGGCCACACTCAGCGGTGCTTAGGACTTACCCCTGTCTCTGTGCCAAGGGATCACTCCTGGTGGTGTCCAGGGGACCATATGGGGTGCTGGGGATTGAACCCACGTTAGCTGAGCACAAGACAAGCACCCTACCTGCCGTGCTATCTCTCCACCTTACCCCAGAGATTTTTTTTTTTTTAAGTAAAAGAATAGCACATACTGTTGAGTGCTAGTATGTGGTCTGAATTAATGTTCCCAACAGCATATGAAGTCACTGAGGTCAAATTTGATTGCACATTTTATAGTAACTGAAGCTTAACTGGTCTCTGCCCCCCACCCCCGCCCCCTTCAGAGGAGCATGCGGATGGAGGGAGGAGCCACAGCAGAGCACAGCAGGGAGGGGCTTGCCTCGCACACAACAGCCCAGGTTGGATCCCCGGCACCCCATGTGGTCCCTGAGCCCTGCCAGGAGTGATCCCTGAGCACAGCCAGGAGTAAGTCCTGAGCACTGCTGAGTGTGGCCCCCAGACAAACAGGACAGATTGTTGATTATTGTGGAGACCTCAACAGCCTCAGTTCTCACACGTAGGGACTGTGCAAGGTAGGGCTTCTCTCCAGGGTCTCGCCTCACCTGTGCCACACACACACACACACACACACACACACACACACACACACACACACACACCAAGAAAATCCAGAGAGGGAGCCCTCAGCGGAGAAGGAATAAAGCTCATCCCAGGAGTGGGGGGGGGGGGGGGGGGGCTGGAGCAATAGCACAGCGGGTAGGGCGTCTGCCTTGCACGCAGCCAACCCGGGTTCGATTCCCAGCTTCCCATATGGTCCCCTGAGCACCCCCAGGAGTGATTCCTGAGTGCAGAGCCAGGAGTGACCCCTGTGCATCGCCAGGTATGACCAGAAAGACAAACAAACAAAACCAGGAGTGGAGACAGAGTCTGGCTTGGCTGGAGCAGCCTGAGGCTCCCAGGGCGCTGGGGCTGTGAAGCCAAGTTGGCAGGGCCGTGAGCTGGAGGCCTTGGGATGGGAGGGTGGAGGTGGAGGACCGCTGCTTCTGTCTGGGAACCGTGGACACTTAATTTTTTTTTAAAAGAATTTAAGACAGTGATCAGATTTATTTATTTATTTATTATTTTGCTTTTTGGGTCACACCTGGCAATGCACAGGGATTACTCCCGGTTCCACACTCAGGAATTACCCCTGGCGGTGCTCAGGGAACCATATGGGATGCTGGGAACCGAACCCGGGCTGGCCGCGTGCAAGGCAAACGCCCGACCCGCTGTGCTATTGCTCCAGCCCGAACCATGGACACTTGACCCCCACTCGCACCACCCCAACCAGGCACTCATGATATGAATAAAGCTAATTCATGTCATCTGACTGCTTTTTAACTAGCCACGCTGAGGACTCCAAACCGGGCTTATAAAAGGCAAGCATTTATGAATTATTAGCCCTGTGCTCGTAAGCATGTATACTTTGGGGAGCACTTTGGTAGCACTTTAAATTAATTTATTGTCATTCATTCCAGCTGCCTGTGATGCAAACCTTGAGCGATAAATTGGTCCCATCATCTGACACCCCATTAACTAAGGTGCTGACCGAGCCAGCACACACAATAAAGCATTTGAATACAATTTCTGCAGGGTGCTCACTCCCCTCTCCCCTTGGCCGCCTGTTCATGACAAGCAAGCAGCGAGCGGTGTGGACGGAAGCAGGAGGCGGGTGCTCGGGAAATTGTGTTGGCAAAGGAATCGTGGCAGGTAAGGGCCACTTGGCTCTGTGCCCCCCCCCACCCCGTCCCCAAACTCTCTGAATTTCATGGCTCTCTATAAAGGACATCTGAGGTCCAGAGAGAGCCCAGGCGTGCCTATGGCTGCACTGGCAGCAGGCCCCTCACCTGGCTGCCCTGAGATGGTCCCTGGGCTTTAGTGGCCTCAGAAGGAAACTGGGAGGGCCGGGATAGGCTCTGCCCAGAGAACTGGCTTCAGTCCTCGCCCTGCCCCCTCCCCCATGTAGTTTCTGAAGCCCTGAGCACTGCCGGTGTGACCCCCACACAAGGCAACGGCACTGCACTGCCTTGTCCTCCCGTTGCTCATCAATTTGCTCGATTGGGCCCAGTAACGTCTCCATCGTGAGACTTTGTTGTTACTGTGTTTGGCATATCGAATACGTCACGGGGAGCTTGCCAGCTTTGCCGTGCGGGCGAGATACTCTCGGTAGCTTGCCGGGCTCTCAACGGCAACGAAAGAAAACTGGGGAGAGGGAATATGGTTTATCCGAGGGCCTGGGGAATAGCACAGCAGGTAGGGGGCTTGCCTAACATACAGCCCACCCTGGGTTGTTTCCGACATCCCACATGGTCCCCTGAGCCCCCTGAGCACAGACCTAAGAGTAACCCTGAGCACTCCCAGGTGTCTCCCCGTCAATAGAAAGGGGGGAGTGAGCCCATCCGTCACAGAGTGGCGCTGAAGAGTGGCCCCCGCAGCTGGGGAGTGGGATTGTCAGTGGGGAGAGCTGGGAAGCCGGCAGGGGCTTCGTTTCCTGGGGTCCCTGCCGCTGCAGGGGTGCGTCCAGAGGGCTCCAGGGGTGCGGAGAGGTCAAAGGTCATGGCTACACAATGCACGTTTGTCATTTTATCATTTTGCCTTCCTCAGTGCGACCAAGGCCTCCGGGTTCTCCTCAGGGACACCCTTGAAAGGGAACCAGGTGACACCGGTGTGGTTAGCAAGAACCGCACGAGGAGGAGCAGGTGACAGAAGCAGAGGGGTGTTGGGAGGCCGTGGGGCGGAGGAAGGATGGTTGTGCCACAGCCCTGTGGCACGGCGCGGCCCATGCTCTGTGAGAGGGCCGGTGAGGGGCCGAGATGCCCGCGCCGAGCGGGCCAGTAGGCGCTGCCTGGGAAGTCTCTCCCCGGCCCCACTGCCTCTGGCGCTCTCCGACTGGCACAGGGGAGGCTGCAGTGAGGGAGGCGGCCAGACTGCGGTGGGCGCCGTCCAGGCCCAGCCTCCTGTGTTGTGTGCATGTATGTGGGTGTCTGCGGGTGTGTGTGTGGGGGGGTGCATGTGTGTTGTGTGCATGTATGTGGTGTCTGTGGGTGTGTGTGTGGGATGTGTGTTGTGTGCATGCATGTGGGTGCCTGCGGATGTGTGTGTGGGATGTGTGTTGTGTGCATGTATGTGTGTGTGTGTGTGCGGGATGTGTGCTGTGTGCATGTATGGATATCTGTGGGTGTGTGTGCGAGCGTCTGTATAGTGCGGAGCGTGTGCTGACCGTGCCTGCCATGTGTGTGGTGCCATGGCTGTCATGTGTGTTGTGTGTCTGTGCTCTGCTGTGGGTGTACGCTGGGCCCCTCCTTCGGAGTAAGGGTCCTTTGTGGGCCGTGAGGCCTCTGGGCAGGTGGGGACATGGCGGGCGGCCAGGGCACTCCCTGCCCCCTGCGCAGAGACGGCTGACAGCAGGCGGGGAGGGAAAGTGGGCGTCAGGGAAATCAGTCAGAGACAAATCGATTCCTGTTAGAGGCGAGAAAAAGCAGCTGCCGCCGCTGCTGGTGGCCTGTGGCCCTGCGCCGCCCAGCCCCTTCCTCCACCCACCCCCACCGCCCTCCTCCTCCACGCTGCCCTCCAGGCCCGGCCCCCCCCCCCCGCCCCCACTCCTCCTCCACGCTGCCCTCCAGGCCCTGCTCCCCCCCCCCACTCCTCCTTGCTGCCCTCCAGGCCCCAACCCACCTGCTCCTCCTTGACGCTGCAGTGTCCCCCTGTGCTGTGCTCCCCCTGCTGCCGGCCTTCCTCCATTCTTCGCAGGAAGGCAGAGGGCTCTGGCCTTCGTCAAACCCGGGCTGGCATACGTGTGCTTGTGGGTTTGCCTGTGTACGTATGAGCCTGTGGGCCAAGTATGCGTGTCTGTCTGTGTGTGTGCACGTATGACCACATGAGCACTCCTGTGTATGCCTGCCTGTGTGCATGCTTGCTTATGTAGGTGTTCATGTATCCCTGCGTGCCCCTGTACGTGTGCCTGTGTGTGCATGTCTGTGCATGTGTGTGTTCGTGTGTGTATATGTGCCCATGTAGGTGTTTGCTTGTGTGCACATGTCTGTGTGTCGTATGTTCATGTGTGTATGTCTGTGTGTAAATGTGCCCAGGTAGGTGTGTGCCTGTGTAAGCATGTCTGTGTGTGTGTGTTCGTGTGTATGTATATGTGCCCATGTATGTATGTGCCTGTGTGCACATGTCTGTGTGTCTGTGTGTGTTCGTGTGTATGTCCGCGTGTATATGTGCCCATGTCGGTGTGTGCCTGTGTGGATGCGTCAAGCGTGTGCCTGAGCGGTACACGAGTGCACCTCTGCGTGTGTGTTCATCTCTATCTCTGTGCATCTCAGAGTCTGTGTCCTCCTGTATCTGTGTATGTGTCTGTGTGTCTCAGCAGGTGTGCACATGCCAGTGCATGTGTGTGCTTATATGCACATGCCTGTGTATGTGCATACCTACGTGTGCTCTGTCTGTGTATTGTGGGCTTCTCTGTGCGTGTCTGCATGTGTCTGCATGTGCTTCTCTGCACATGTCTGTTTGTGTTTATAGGTGTGTGTCTGGTGTATGTGTGCCTGTGTGTCCATGTGTGTGCACCTATGTTTGTGTGTGCATGCTGCATGTGCACATGTGTCAATGACACTCGGGGCACAGACCTGTGTGCCCCCCCAGAGCCTTCCCAGAAGGGGTCCCGGCGTGGTGCCTCGATTCCGGAGCAGGAGGCAGAGGAGGTCGGGACCCACGCCTTGGCCCTCCCGCCTCCCAGAGCCTGGCGCCCCTTTCTTCTCTGGTGTGCAGCCGCACCCTCTGTGGGCCTGGCCCAGAGCGCGACCCCCTCCCAGGCCAGTGAGAGGGCCGGCCCCCAGCCATGCGGGGGCTACAGTCAAGTCCCTGGGGCCTCTTGGGTCTCCTGAGGGAGCCCTGGGGAAGGACAGAGGCGCCTTGTGGTGGGGGCCCCGACTCCAGGCCCCGCTCTCTGCCGTCCCCTCGCCGTGTTGGCAGACAGCCCACTCGTGTCAGGCAGGGGCTAGTGGAGGACAGAACATCCTAGGCAGCAGGGCCCAGCTGCTGGAGACTCCGAGCCCCCGCACACAGAGAGCCTCTGAGCGTGAGCTTGGGCCCTGCAGCGGGTGGGAAGAACCTGAGCTCTCGCAGGAGCTGAGGACGGCGCAGGAGCAGCAGAGGTCCCTCCCACAGTGCCCAGGATGTGCCACTTTCCACCCTTCTCCCTGCTCCGTGACCCGGCCTCCTGCGTCTCCTCCCATGTCCCTTGAGCTACCGCCTCTCCCGTTCTGTCTGGCCGCCGCACGCCCCATCTCCTCTCCTCGGGAAGTCAGTGGGGTCCCGTCTGGTTGCTGGCTCCCTCCGCTTAGTCCCCGGCACCCTCGGAGACAGGTGGGCTTGGTTCTAGGCCTCCCCAGACAAGTGTGACTTTGCTTTCCCTGAGCCTCCAAAGACAGGTTCATTAGGAAGTGTGCCTGGCATGTCTGGGAAGCAAGAACCATGCCTTGATTACACGTGGCAGAGAGAAAGTACGTGCTTGGCATGTGTGAAGTCCTGGGTTTGATGTCTGGCATGGAAATTAAATAATCAAGCCAGACCCCCCCCCAAATAAAGTGTGACCTAGAGATTCAGATTAAGCACCTGCTGCTGAGGAGATGCTGTGGATAGGCGTGTTTGGGGCTGCCCGGAACTGATTTGTCAAATGTTGCGGTGAAGCCCAAGAGAAGGGGAAATGCCTCGAGGGGAGGCTGGTGTGTGGGCAGCAGAGACCCCCCCCCCCCCCAGGCTCTGTCGGAAAGGCCTGACCTGTGCCATGTGCCCAAGCCCCTGAGCTCTGCACTCTGAAGCCATGCATGAGCCCATGCTCCAGCCCAGGACCGCCAACATCCGGCTGTGCACCCCGAGTCAGATGCTAAACTTCTCTGGGCCCTGCTGAACGGGTGAGGATCCCCTAGTTCATCCTGGAGGTACCCACAGTCGTGGCAGCGGGGAGTGACAACAGAATGCATGTGTTGCATGTGGGTGTTTAATGTCTGTCTGCATTTCCTGTTTGTCTGTGCGTTTATTTATCTACGATCAATCTCCCCCTATGCCCGGGCATTTCTTAATGTTTATTTACCTGCGCATTTTCCGTTACCTATCAATAAGTTTGTCCATGATCTTTCTATGCATTCATCTCTTTTGCATCTTTTTGTTTGTTTTTGGGCCACACCTGGTGGTACTCAGGGATCACTCCTGGGGCTCGGGGAACCCTATGTGGTGCCGGGGATCGAGCCCGGGTCAGCTGCGTCCAAGGCAAGCGCCCTCCCTGTTGTGAGCTCGCTCCGGCCTCTGCATCTGTCCCTGCATTTATCTGGGCACCTAGTATTCACGTCTGCCTGTCTGTCTGCCTGTCTGTCATCCTCTCTCTTTGCCATTGTCATCTTTAGGCTCCTGTGTACCAGCCCCGCCCCCTGCAGGGCCAGAACAGCTGAGCCGAGGCCGAGAGTGTGGCCCGGGCCCCATGCCTCCCTGGCCCGGATGGGCCCTGCTGGCATCAGTGCGTTGCGTATAGCCCAGTGGGCTTGGGGGTTCCAGACAGAGAGCAGCGAGGTGGTCAGTGCATGGTGAAGGTGGACTCGGCTCCACTCACAGGCTCTCCACGACCGGGTGGTGCTCCTGCCACCGAGCCCCTGGTGCCCACCACTGGGCTTTTATTGCAGGGGGCCAGGGCGTGTTCATGGAGCCTCTGCAAGTTCCATTCGACCTGGAGTGGGGCAGGACAGGTCAAGGCTGACCTGCAGGCCTTGATCGGACCCGTTTGGCGAGTGCCCGCTGCAGGCACTCAGCACTGGCAGGCACTTGGCGGTAAGGTGTCCCAAGGAATGCCTCCGGGGCACTTGCTCTCGCCCTGGAGTGGGCCAGGAGGGGGGTCTCTGATTACAGCGGGCCTTCCCGTCTGTCCTATGGCCCCGTGTGGGCGCAGCCACCTGGTGGCGCTTCCAGGAGGGGTTAGTAGCCCACTGACAGCCCCCGTGGCTGTGAGGCAGGGCCCTGGCGCCCGCCCACCCCCCTCTACGGTTCTGTGCCTCCCCCAGCCTCCTCTTCATGCTGTTGGGAGGGGCGGCTGAGCCCACCGGGGCTGAGAGCGGGGCACTGCACTGGTCTCGAGGAAGGCAAGCACCAGAACCTGCTGCAGACTGGGTGACCGGGTGTGACTGGGGCCGGGCCACGGTGAGGCAGGGCAGGGCCTGGCGCCTCAGGGACCACCCCCAGCTCCCTGCTCTCCATTCCCCGTGCATGTCTCCCCTTGCCCCACCACTGTCCGGGACCCTAATAGAGGCACTTGTGGCCCCTGGGCAGCAACTGCAAGCCCAGCTGCCCCAGCCTGTTGGGCCTCCGGTTTCCTCAGCTGCCTGCCCAGCTCATGGCTTGAGTCCGGCCTCACGGGATACCAGAGAGCAGGTTCTGGTGCCCCAAGGCTTGGCACCGGCTGTCTGCCAGCTGCCCCTGCCCTCTCCCCTCCTCTGAGTCGTGGTGGGTGGGCTGTGACTCCCTCAGTCGGCCATGGTGGGTGGGCTGTGGCCCCCTCAGTCCGCCGTGGTGGATGGGCTGTGTCCCCCCCTCAGTCGGCCGTGGTGGGTGGGCTGTGTCCCCCACTCAGTCGGTCGTGGTGGGTGGGCTGTGACCCCCTCAGCCGGCCGTGGTGGGTGGGCCGTGACCTCCTCAGTCAGCCGTGGTGGGTGGGCTGTGTCCCCCCCTCAGTCGGTCGTGGTGGGTGGGCTGTGACCCCCTCAGTCGGTCGTGGTGGGTGGGCTGTGACCCCCTCAGTCGACCGTGGTGGGTGGGCCGTGACCCCCTCAGTCAGCCGTGGTGGGTGGGCTGTGTCCCCCACTCAGTCGGTCGTGGTGGGTGGGCTGTGACCCCCTCAGTCGGCCGTGGTGGGTGGGCTGTGACTCCCTCAGTCGGCCATGGTGGGTGGGCTGTGGCCCCCTCAGTCCGCCGTGGTGGATGGGCTGTGTCCCCCGCTCAGTCGGCCGTGGTGGGTGGGCTGTGTCCCCCCCTCAGCCGGCCGTGGTGGGTGGGCTGTGACTCCCTCAGTCGGCCATGGTGGGTGGGCTGTGGCCCCCTCAGTCCGCCGTGGTGGATGGGCTGTGTCCCCCGCTCAGTCGGCCGTGGTGGGTGGGCTGTGTCCCCCCCTCAGCCGGCCGTGGTGGGTGGGCTGTGACTCCCTCAGTCGGCCATGGTGGGTGGGCTGTGGCCCCCCCTCAGCCGGCCGTGGTGGGTGGCCGTGACCCCCTCAGTCAGCCGTGGTGGGTGGGCTGTGTCCCCCCCCTCAGTCCGCCGTGGTGGATGGGCTGTGTCCCCCGCTCAGTCGGCCGTGGTGGGTGGGCTGTGTCCCCCCCTCAGCCGGCCGTGGTGGGTGGGCTGTGACCCCCTCAGTCGGCCGTGGTGGGTGGGCTGTGACCCCCCCTCAGTCGGCCGTGGTGGGTGGGCTGTGTCTCCCCTCAGTCGCTCATGGTGGGTGGGCTATGGCCCCCTCAGCCAGCCGTGGTGGGTGGGCTGTGTCCCCCACTCAGTCGGTTGTGGTGGGTGGGCTGTGACCCCCTCAGCCGGCCGTGGTGGGTGGCCGTGACCCCCTCAGTCAGCCGTGGTGGGTGGGCTGTGTCCCCCCCTCAGTAGGTCGTGGTGGGTGGGCTGTGACCCCCTCAGTCGACCGTGGTGGGTGGGCTGTGACCCCCCCTCAGTCAGCCATGGTGGGTGGGTTGTGTCCCCCCTCAGTTGGCCGTGGTGGGTGGGCTGTGACCCCCTCAGTCAGCCATGGTGGATGGGCTGTGTCCCCCCTCAGTTGGCCGTGGTGGGTGGGCTGTGACCCCCTCAGTCGGCCGTGGTGGGTGGGCTGTGACCCCCCCTCAGTCGGCCGTGGTGGGTGGGCTGTGTCTCCCCTCAGTCGCTCATGGTGGGTGGGCTGTGGCCCCCTCAGCCGGCCGTGGTGGGTGGGCTGTGCTGTCTTCAGGCTTGTCCAGCGTGGTCTCTGTGGAAAACGAGGCAGGGCTGTGGGGAGAACGCGCAGCCTCACCTGGGAAGTCAGAGGTCTCTAGCTCACAGGAATCTCTCAGCACAGAGTCACGGTTCACCGTCGCTGCACAAAGCTCTTCCTCACCCCACCCCGCCTTTATTTCTTTCAGGTTTTGGGCCATGCTCGACAGGGATCACTCAGGCTCTGCACCCAGGGAGCACTTCCGGTGGGGACCACCCAGGATGCTGGGGACCAACTGAGCTGGCAGCATGCAGGCCGTAGCCCTCACTGCTGTCTTGCTCCGGGCAGGACATTTCCCTGAATGGAGGAATCCTTGGGTCACCTCTCCCTCCCGCAGTCCCTTCCGGACTCACTGAGAGATTCTGAGTCTCTGGGACTCATGAGAGCGAGTGTGGATGGCCAAGTCAGGCATCTGACCTTTGAATGCTCACTGGGCCTCAATGACCATTATCAACGGGGCTGTATCCCTCGGTCACCGTCTGCGACTCTGGGGCTCCCTAGAGCACTGTGTGGTGAGCACCACCAAGGGTCTGGGATTCCATCTGGCAATGCCCTCCACCCCTCTGCTCACAAGGAACCTGTCAGCCTGAGAGGGCCCAGCTCAGGTTTCTGCCTGTGGCTGCCCCAGCAGTGCTGGTCATGCCTTTGTGCGCCCCGAGGGCTCCTGGAGGAGGAGGCTGGAGGGGCCTGGAGACGGGGGGGGGGGGGGGGGGGGGGCAACTCCCCACTTGGCCCACCTTACAGTTCTCCTGTGGTCCTGATCATGTGACCCACCTCTAGACTGAGTCCAGGGGCCGCTGTGGACAGTGATGGGACTTAAGCATCCCGATTCCTGACACTGAAGGGTCTTGGATCCCTGCCAACTTGACCCACCTCAGGTCTCACTCCTCCAGGCAGCCTTCCCTGATAAACAGTGTAAGACCTAGACTTGATCGTTCCCTTAGAGCTCTGGAGTCCTTCAGGCCCCTTGCTGCTTGGTGGCCTGAAACTTCCCCTTGCAGGTGGTGAAGCCCGGGTTCCCACATCTGCCCATCCGTATCAGAGTCCCATAAATGCTAATTGCACGAATGAGTTTCAAGAAAACACAAATAAATAACAGTGATATCAGAGGTGGCCGCCATGCCTCTGGCTCCAGCACCCAACATCCTCGTCTGCCTGTGGGTGACACTCCCCAAGAAACATTTCCGGCCTATCTTGCTCTTTTAGAATTTTTTCACAAAAACTATCAGAGAAAGTTCCTGCATTCCGAGCGGAGACAGTTACGGTTTCCTCCAGACCCGCCTTTATCGGATTTCACGGTATCCTGTCACTGACCAGATTTTATTCCTTCCGCCCGAGTAACCAAAGCTCATCTCTAAAATTTCCATCTTGGGGCTGGAGCGATAGCACAGCGGGTAGGGCGTTTGCCTTCCACCCGACCGACCCGAGTTCAATCCCCAGCATCCCGTATGGTCCCCCGAGCACCGCCAGGAATAATTCCTGAGTGCAGAGCCAGGAGTGACTCCTGTGCATTGCTGGGTGTAACCCAAAAAGAAACAAAAAAGTAAAGCTTCAATCCTTTTAGGACTCTGTCCTTCTTGGAAGTAGCCGGGTTTCTGGCTTACTTCTGAGCCCTTCCCTAGTTTGTTCCCCGCTTCTTCTCCATGTCTGATTTACGTCCGATCGCATCGCGTGACGTACGGCGGTGAGCGTGCAGGTCTGTGCTGCATCCGCCTTCCTTGGGAGAAAGTGGGTCTGAAGATCCTCCCAGGATGGGAGATGCGTGCTGAGAGTAGATTTTAGACCAAACATGATTGCCACTCAAAGACTCTCTTGTAAACCACAGCACCCAAAAGAAGAGAGAGAGAGAGAGAACAAGGGGGAATGCCCTGCCACAGAGGCAGGGTGGGATGGGGGGCATAGGGGGTGGGAGGGATACTGGGATCCGTGGTGGTGGAGAATGGGCACTGGTGGAGGGATGGGTACCTGATCATTGTATAATCGAAACCCAAGCACAAAAATTTGTAAGTCTACAACTGTACCTCATGGTGTTTCACTAATAAAATCTAAATAAATAATAAAAAAAAATGAAAGTGGGTCTGAGGGCGTCGGGCCAGGGCTGTGGGCGTCAGGCGCACCTCCCTCAGAGCCGCACTGCCGGTCACCTTCTGAGCTCGGGGACCCCCAGTGGGAGCATGTCCCACTCACGGTCTGCCCCACCCAGCCCTGCCCTGTCTCTCTCCGTGCCCCCCCCCCCACCTGGTTGTGCTCGGGACTTACTCCTGGCTCTGTGCTCAAAGCTCACCGATGGGGCCTCAGGCTGGACATGGAAGTCAGGCCAATCTCGACGCCTGGATGCTTCTCTGCTTATCAACTCCACCCGAGGTCCAGCCTCCCTCCCGTTCTTTTCTCGCCGGCCACACCCGGGCTCAGTGCTTCCGTGCGGGGCTGGGGGTGACCACATGCAGTCTCCCAGCAGTGGGACTTTACGGGCAACGTGACAAGGGACTCCTGGGGAGGGCGAGAAGGGTCATGTGAGCTCGAGGTGCTGTGTATGCCGGGGCTGGGGGGGGCAGAGGGGGCCCTTCCTTCCCCCATCAGGGCCTCCCTGGGAAGGGCTGGGAACCACAGGCTCAGGGCATCTGGGTCTGGGGCCAGGGCCAGCCAGAGGCCAGGGGGGAGAGGTTGCCTGCCGGTTCTCTGGGGGTTGGCACGGCTGGCCTAGGAGGAATGAACCCCAAGGCTCGGGAGGCACCTGGAGGACAGCACAGCCTCAAGGAACTGAGCTTCTGTGTGGTTCTGCCGGGTGGGCACCCGAGTCCTGGACTGGTGCCCCCTCGCCATATCTGGAGGGCCGACTTTCTCCACGACGGCAGGTCCAGCGAGCCACACGGACCCCTGGGGCCCACTCTGGTGGCCATCACGCAGGGCACGGCAGGGCCGGGCCCAGACAGCACGGCGGGGGCAGCGGGACTCTGACCTGGGTCGGGGGCCACAGCCCGCTGAGAGGTCAGGACGTGCCGGCGCCTCCGAGGCCTCCCCGGGTTATGCTGCTGCGGCGGCTCGGCTGGCTCCTGCCGAGGGCGCGGGTGCAAGAGCTTCCTGTGGCCCCTCTCCCTGGTTTAATCACAAACATCCCTCTTGCGAGACCACGGTCGGCCACAATCCTCTCCCTGCCGCATGACCGCAGCTCCTCCAGTGCATTTGGGGCCCACCGCCCTCCCCCTTCCCTCCTTCCTCACCTTCCCCCTTTCCCCCTCCCCCTCCCCTCCTCCTCCCCCACTTCCTCCCCCTTCCCCTTTCCCCCTTTCCCCTTCCCCTCCCCAACTTCCTCCCCTTGTCCCTTTCCCCCTCCCCTTTCCCCTCCCTCTTCCCCCTTCCTCACCTTCGCCCTCATCTTCCTCACCCTTTCCCCTCCCCCTCCCACTTTCCCCTCCCTCACTTCCCCCCTTCCCCCTTCCCCTCCCCCCTTCGCCCTTCCTCCCACCCTCCCCTCTGTCTCTCCCTGGGCTGGTGGAGTTCCCGCTGCTGCTCCCCCAGCCCCCGGTGCTCCCCGGTGCTCCCCTGCCGCAGTGGCCGCTTCCCTCAACCCTTCGGTCCCTGGCGGGGCTGCCCAGCCCTGATGGAGGGCGGGCGGCTCTGGGCCTGCTCCTTCCTTCCCCCAGGACAGGTGTTTTGTTGGTTTTGGGGCCAGACCCGGTGATGCTCATGGGTCGGTTGTACTCTTGGCTCTGTTCTCGGGGCCCATTCCCGGAGGTGCTCAGGGGAACACGAGGTGCCGGGGATCAAGCAAGGCAAGTGTCCTCCCTGCTGCACTCTCCTGGTCTTTCTCCTGGTGCATCTCAGCCCAGTCTGGTCCTGGGAGCGAGAGGCCCACCAGGTGGGAAATGCTTATAGATGACATTAGTGGAGCAGTGAATGACAGACGGGCACGAGGGGCCCCCAAGTGGCGATCAGGGGCCCAGAGCCGTCCTCTGACTCAAGCCCTGCCATGTGGGGGCCATCTGCCCCTCCCGGTGTGCCTTGGGACTCCAAGGCTAAGAGGTGATGCTGGGGTTGGGGTCTCTGGGACGGGGCTGGCCTCTGTGCCGTACCCCTGCCCAGAGAAAGGATTCTGGGGAAAAAATGAACGCGGGGAGGGGCCACACCCGGGGTGCTCAGGGTTTCCTCCTGGTGGGCGCAGGGCCCTGTGGGGTGCTGGGGACTGAGCCGGGGCTGGCCATGTGCAAGGCTGGCCCTTCCCTCTGGCTGTCTCTCCGGCTGCCCCTGAGTGTCTCTGGGGCTGCGGAGTGAGCGGGTCTCAGGAGTCGAGGCTGCACCGCCTCCCTGCCCCCCCCCCCCCCGCCCCGCCGGATGGAGGCCCCTGCTTGTTCATCCTAGAGGAGACCACTGAGACGCGGCCTCACAGCAGAGCCCTGAGGTTTGATTCCCAGATCAAACCAGTCCTGCCAGGCGAGCACCTCGAGGCCCGGGACTGGGGGCTCTGCTGAAAGGGATGGCCTCGCTGGATGGGTGCATCTAGACCATCTAGACGCGGTCTTAACAGCACCAGTGTCACAGGTGAACATGCCTCCCCGGTGTCCAGGAGCACGCGCGTCCATGAGGCCACAGGAACGTCAGGGCAGCACCGGGCAGGGCATCGTCCTGGCTCCTGCGGCTGACCCCCCGTGGTGCCTCTGTCCAGGGCCGCAGGGACCTTCCCCCACGCTCCGGCAGAGGGGCAGTGGGCTCGGTGGGAGGGAATTCTACACTGAACCCGTCTCTCCCAGCCCCGCCCCCTCCCCCAGGCGAGGACCGGCTCAGCTCTACACCCAGGAAGGTGTGCTGGGTGCGAGTCTCACCCCGCGAGCGACCTTGGCTGGCGTTGCTCTGCAGTTCCATCTGTAGAATGGGTGGGTTTGCTCTCGAGCACTGGACTTCTCCGGCCGGGCCACCTGCCCTCTATTCGCCTCTGCCCCGCCCTGCCCCAGGTGTCCCGGCAAGAGATTCGGGGCTGCCGGGAGCCGTCTGTGGTGGGAACAGGGCATGCTGGAAGACCCCAGCCCATCCATGCCGCACAGCCAAGACCTCCTGGAGGCTGGGGGGAGGGAAACTGAGTCTCAGATGGGATCCTCGGAGGGTGAAAAAATGGATGCATTCCTGCACGTTGGCCCCGGCCCTGGGAGAGCCTGGAGTGTTCCCGACACCCTGTGCCCTGCGTTCGGCCATGCGTCCCCACTTTCTCCTGGCCACGGGCGGTTTGTGGGGTGGAGGTGACAACAGTCCTTACCTCCTGGTCCTCAGCCGCACTGTGGGTGTGGGTGCGAGTTCTCCCCCAGACCTGTCCCCAGGGCTCCCACTGCAGTCAGGAAGGGGAGCTGGTCCTCACCCCCAGGAGGCCTGGCCCTGGGCCACACACCAGGCTTGTTCTGCAGGCCCTGGGCCCACCTGCCCTGTCTGCAGCATGACCCTGTGACGCGGGCACAGTGGAGGTGACTCATGCTCAGGACGTGCCTTCTGGGCTGGAAGGGTCCAGGTGGCCTTCCTGGTGGCTGCGTTTCTTAACCAGAGGGGCTTGCAGCTGGTCAAACATGGTCTCTCCTGCTCTCCTTCCCGGGGCCCCTTGCTCCCTCGCTCCCCGCACCCAGTGCTGCTGCATTCTGAAGTGGCTGCGTCCTGCGTCTACCCAGCAGGACACAATCCAGGGCCCAGGAGCTCCAGGTCTGTGCCTCATGGACGGGATTCTGTGCCTCCCCCCACACACGCTGGCGCTAGGGTCGAGGGTCATGGTTCTGTCTCAGGGACCCGACAGCGTGGCCTTGTCAGACTCTCCCGGTCACAGAGCAGCCGCAAACCAGTTCGAGAGGCCCATCAGGCAGGGCAGGCTGCCTTCTCTGGACGCTTCTTTCTTCCTCTAGTTTCCAAGGAGATGGCACCCCCTCTGACCAGCTCAGCGCACGGAGCTGCATGGAGCCCGCCCACCCTAAAGGCCAGCTATGCCAGGACCCGGGATGGGCCTTCACACAGTTCTCTCCACACTTGTGACACATGTGCACACACACACACACACACACACAAACACACACATGCACACAGGCACATGCCTACAAACTCGTGCACACATTCAGAGGCACACATATGCCCACTCACATATGCACGCACACGTAACACACAAATGCACAGGTATGCATGCACAAACATGCACACACTTTCCCATGTGTGCACATGCATTTATGCACACAGTGTACACGTTCGTTCACATGTGCACATGCAACATGTTTTTGAATCTCCAATTATTTTCTCTGGCATATTGACTGGGTTTCATCTCCAAACCCACTGTTTTGCACAACCTGGCCGATTACTGGGGCTGGGTTGAGAGTACAGTGGGCAGGGCACTCCGCTAACCTGGGTTCAATCCCTGGCATCCCACAGGGTCCCCTGAGCCCATCAGGAGTGATTTCTGCGCATGGAGACAGGAGTCACCACCAGGTGTGGCCCCCAAGCCAAAAATAACTTGCCCAAATACCGAGACGTTTCCAGCCTCCTGGAGCGAGTGGGGTGGTGTGCCCCAACCCCAGGCAGGGCCTGGACAGTCTGTCTCTGACTGTGCCCCAGGACAGGCCACCAGGAGCCAGCCCAGCTGAGCCCTGGGCATGGCCTGACTCAGTGACCTTCCCCAGCAGGACGGGGCAGCCTGCAGTGGGCAGGGGTTGAGACTGACCCCAGGAGGAGGGGGTGTGGACAGGCTCTGCTCCACTCCCTGACTGCTGGGCTCCTGGGAGGGCGGGTGCTCAGGCCGCCTCACGTGACACCTACCACAGGCTGGCCTCTGGGTCTTGTCCCGGAAGCAGCTGGCCTACCTCATCTCCCAGGGAGCCAGACCGGAGCCCCTGCAGCCCATAGTCCAGGTCCTGGCCTTGCCAAACCCAGTTCTCAGATGCCGGGAGAAACCCCAGCTCCTGAGCTGATGGCTGGGGGCCTCGCGGGCTGCCTGGCCTCAGCCGTGCCCACTCTCACACATGAACTCAGCTGTGCCCACTCTTGTGCGTAGCCTCAGTCATGCCCACTCTCGTGTGTGGTGTCAGACGTGCCCACTGTTCATGCTGGCTTGGGGTCACATCTGTGTGTAGGTCTCACCCCTGGCTTTGTGCTGAGGGATCACTCCTGGCAGTTCTCAGGAGGGCTTGAACCCGGTTCGGCCACGTGTAAGACAAATGCCCTCCGTGCAGTGCTCTCACTTCTGCCCTTTTCTGCCTTGGCAGGGCCAGAGGCAGCGGTGGTGCTGCACTCCCAGGGCTCAGTAGGGGCCGCTGGGAGTAATTCGGGTGCTCAGGGCCCAAGGGCCAGTCCCCCCCGGGGTGCAGGAGCTCAGCCGTGAGCAAGGCAGGCACCGCCGGAGCCCAGGGCTGGCTGGGAGTGTGTTGGCTCTCTGGCAGGATCCGCACGTTTCCCTGAATTATTTTTTTTCTTTCATTTTTTATAATTTTATTATTGAATCACCATGAGAACAGTTACAAAGCTTTCGGGTTTAAGTCTCGGTCATACAATGAAACACCCGTACCTTCACCAGTGCCCATTCTCCACCACCAAAAACCCCAGTATGCCCCCACCCCACACTCTCCCCCTACCTGTGGGGCAGATGATTTCCACGTTACTCTCTCTCTCTACCTTGATTACATTCAATATTTTGACACCAGACCCACCATTATTATTTGGGATTTTACCCCAACACTCAGATCTGCTGAAAAGGCAACAGTAGACAATTTGTTTTCTATTGCTGGTTATGAATAACATATGATGTGGCATGGCTGCAGTAGTGGCCACGCGATTTTGAAGCTTCGAAATTTTAGCACTTAAATCTGGAGGGATTTCTGCCAAAAGTGCTGGGTACCAAGATTTGCTTCTGAGTCTCTGGCATCATGGCCGCTAAGCAGCTTGATCAGGAGTGAGAGAGGCTTTTCGTGGACCGCAACTCAGGGTCTTGCTGGGGTGGGGAGGAAGGGGCCGACTCCACCTCCATCCCGTGAGGCCCTGTGCGTCTTGTCACTGAGGGCCCAAACCCCCATCCCACATCCTCCCCCTACCTCTGGTGCAGATGATTTCCACATTACTCTCTCTCTCTCTACCTTGATTACATTCAATATTTTGACACCAGACCCACCATATTATGTGGGATTTTACCCCAACACTCAGATCTGCTGAAAAGGCAACACTAGACAATTTGTTTTCTGTTGCTGGTTATGAATAACATATGGTGTCGCGTGGTTATGCGATTTTGGAATTCTGAAGTTTTAACACTTAAATCTGGAGGGATTTCTGCCAAAACCTGCTGGGTTCCGAGATTTGTTCCTGCGTCTCTGGGATCATGGCTGTTAAGCAGCTTGATCAGGAGCCAGAGAGGCCGTTTGTGGGTGGTGACTTGGCGTCTCATTGGGACGGGGAGGAAAGGGCTGACTCCACCCACTCCCTGAATTCTGAGACACTCTGGGTGACCACGTGTCTGCGGTGGCAAGAGGCAGACACGTGCTGGAGCCTACTGGCTCCCAGGGGTGACTCCCAGGCGCAGCTGGGAAGGTGGCTTCCTTCTCCCGGGGGTTCCGTCCCCCGCCGGGTCTGCAGGCATGAGGGTAGCAGGCACGAAGTGGGTACCCACTGGACTGTGTGTCCCTCCTGCTTGCAGGGTCCGAGGGCACCGGGACTCAGCTCTGTCAGGGTGCAAGTCCCCTGCACCCCCCTCTTGCCGTGAACCAGGGCCCGGTGTGGGCCTTGCCACACCTGGAGCCTTCTATGTGAGGCCTTGGTCTAGGGAGGAGTCGGGGCACTGAACCCCCTGACCCGCAGCCCCTGTGGGGCCCACTGCCACTGCCCCTGGGGCCCAGCCCTGCTCTGGCTAAGGGAGCTGGGCCCCCTCCCTTCAGACCGGGAGGTGGCTGGGTGCTCCTTCGCTGGGGTCGCCCTCCCCTCCACAGCAAGCTGAGAGCGGCGAGCCAGCCTGAGCGGGGGCCCGACAGCCCTGGCCGAGGCGGACCGGGTGGGCATGGGACCCCCCACTAGGCTGAGCTCACGCTCAAAGCAGGCTGTCAGGGCTGGGGTGCCCGGACTGGGGAGCTTCCTGCTCCCCCTGCAGAGGGGCCAGCACCCAACCCCGGGGGCCTGGGGTGCTTCCTGCCATGGTCTCCTGGGCCCTTGCTTCCTGCCTACACCACCATCCCTGCCCTCCTGCCCCACACCACTGACCTGTGGGGACACCGCCAGCTCCTTGTGCTACTTCTCCTCCCCACAGTGCTCCTCTCTCTGACCACCATCCCAGGTATCCTTCCTGGCTTACAGAAGCTTCCTTGGACCTTAAAGTCAAGTCCGCATCCCTGAGCATGTCTCATGGAGTCTTGTGTGTCTGCCCACTGTGAACACACATGCTGAGGCAGCTGGTTAAAAACAAAACAAAACAAACAAAACCCTGTTTGGGGGCTGTGGTGCAATCAGGAAAGGCTTCCTGGAGGAGGTGACAACGTAGCTGCCAACTCAAGAGGGTCCTCACCATAGACCCTTGTCACCTTTCTGAAGAAGTAGAGATGGGGGGAGGGAGGGACTGATATACCAGTCCTGTGGTGTGGACTTTATGTCCACTCAGGCAGGTGGCCCTGGGACGGCGGGAGTGGGAGCCAGTGCCCTGGGGCTGCGCATGCGGGCGGCAGGCATGGAGGAGGGTGGGCGGACCTCGAGGTGGTGAGTGGCTGGCAGGACACCCGGCCCTCCGGGGGTCGCAGTGTGAGGCAGCCTGCTAGAGCCGCCGCCCCCCCCCACCCCCCCCCACCCCCCCCCCCGTGATGGCGGGGCAGGCTGTGTTGACGGCTTCTCAGGAGCTGGGCTTGGCTGGCGTGGGTGGAGGGCCCGGTGTCCGCAGGAACGCTGAGGGTGGGAGTCTCGGGCTCCTCTGCAATGGGGCTTTCTGCCGCCCTGAGAGTCAGCCAGTAAGCGGCTGGGGGGTGACCCCTGTGACTGGCAGGCTGAGCACGGCCATGTGGTGGCACTGGACAGTGAGCCTGGCGCTGGCCTCATACACTCACAGCCTCGTCGACGCAGAAAAGCAGGTGGACTAGAAACCTCCCATGGCATTCTGATGGGGGCGGTTGGGGGCTGAAGGGGTCAGGCGGGGCGGGGGGCTCTCAATCGGTGGAGACTTCCTGGAGGAGGCGATGTCCAGCTTATACCCAAGGAGGAGGAAGAGCAGGCAGGGCCCCCTGCTTGGGGTCAAAGAAGTCACTGAGCGCTCTCGCTCTGTGGGCAGTACCGTCGGTGGCTTGTGGCAAGGAACTGGGAAGAGGAGACGAACCCTGTGTACCGGGACAGGAGAGGTTGGCCTGGAAGCTGCCCACGGCCAGAGGAAGCACAAGGCCGGGGTGCAGTGACTGCTCCCGAGAAATGCACACCCCGCGCCCACGGCATGGCTCAGCACCATGGCCACGTGAACATGGGACCCTCACAATGCCGATCTCCTGAGGAAAACTGTCGCGTCCTCCCACCGGCGGGGATTGGAGCTCCCGGGAACCCCAGCCCCCAACACTGGCCCCCATGAAAGCGCCTGTGCCGCCTCGCAGGAGCAGGTCACCGGGGCGATGGTCTGGGCGCGCCTGCCATGTGCCATCATGGGGCAGGGCTGGGATCCTGAGCGGCTGCTGGGCAGCAGATCATGCAAGATGACGACAGGTTCCAGCACCTTCTAGCACTTTCCAGAACCTTCAGGCACTTTCCAGAACCTTCAGGCACCTTCCAGCCCACTCCCTGCCAGCAGGATCCCGAGATGGCATGTTCAGAACTAGCAGCCTCTCCGGGAAAATGAGAACTTGTGCATGGAGAAATGAGCTCCTGATCGCCCCTGTTCCTTGCCCTAGCCTTCACGCAGGAGCGAGTCCTTGTACACGGGAGGGGCTCTCCCAGCGTCCCAGAGGCTGGACTTTCCATTAGCCGTTGGAGGTTGGGGGAATGAGGTGCGGGAGGAGAGCCAGTCTCACACCTCACCTCGAGGCTGGTGTTTCCGCCCCGTCTCACTGTGTCAGCTCATCCGTTAGGCGCTGCTCACCTGGGGCCTTCCTGAAGAGGAGTTGGGGCGGGCAAGAGCCTGAGTGGACACGCACACGTGCAGGAGGTGGGGGGGGGGGCTGGGGGGCACATCTGTCGCGTGCCCACGTGTGTCTGGGAGTGATGGGTGTGTGTGTGGGGGGGCAGCTACTCCCAGGCCCACGCCCACATGTGACATCTTCTCTGTGGAGTGTGGGCAGCCGGCTTCCCTGGAGGGGCCATGGTGGGAGAGAACATTTCAGAGATGCCCAGAGCTGGGAGACGGAGCTGCAGGTGGGTGTCCTGGGTTTGATTCCAGGCACTGGTGGGTCCCCTGAGTATTGTGGGATGCAGGCCCGGACCTGGGGTCCCTGACACTCAGGGCCCAAGCAGCCCTACAGCCATCCGCCTGTGTGGTTGAGAGTTGCTGGAGGGGCCTCAGACCTCCTGAGCGCCTCTCAGGAGCCCTTACGTCGTAGTGGGCGAGGGGCTTCTTGTGGCCCGCACATGGCCCCTGCTGCAGGCTGGCTCACCCCCAAGCCCCAGAGAACAGCCCCTCTAGGCTGTGGGCGTGTCACCTTCCACCTCTGCACCCGCCCGCCACTCTGCCTTCCCGGGCTTGGGGGAGGTTGGGGCGGGGACCAGACCACCAGTCTCCGGATAGTTGGCTGAAAGTCCTGGGAGGCCAGGGAGCCCCTCGAAAGGCCTTCTCTTCCAAATGGGGTGGTCTCCTGGGGGCAAGAGTTGTCCCGGGCTGCTCCTGGAGTGCCTGCAGGGTGCCCCACGTCTTGGCACTTCACAGTTAACAGGGAATTTTCTCCTCCCTTTGCCCAGGAGCCCTCGGGCAGGTGAAGAAGATCCAACCCAGCTTCACCCCTGGCACTGCGGAAGGTTCCCTGAGTCCCACTAGGAGCGACCCTGAGCCCAGAGCCAGGAGTGACCCCGAGCACAGAGCCAGGAGTGACCCTGACCCCAGACCCAGGAGTGACCCTGAGTGCAGATCCAGGAGTGACCCTGAGTGCAGATCCAGGAGTGACCCTGAGTGCAGATCCAGGAGTGACCCTGAGAATCTCTGGGTGTGGCTCCAAACCAACTTCAGAATAGAACAGGGCATTGGTGGGCTGCTACTGAGTCCCACTGTGTGTGTGTGGGGGGGGGGGGGCTGCACTCTCCTTCCTCCCCCTGCTTCTCTGTGTCCAGCAGTGGCTTTGCGGAGCAGATATTCAGTGGGTCAGTGGGAGGCGGACAGGGGCAGAGGTCACCCACAGGCCTGGTGGTTGCCCAGGGGGCCCAGAGTGGAGCTCTGTCTCGGCTGCACTCGGGGCGTCCCCAGGGCTCTAGAGGCTGTCCCCACCTGCTTCCCAATCTCCCTCCCAGATAGCACCTCAGGGCCTTTGCCGGGGGCCAGGCTGGGGTCAGTTGGTTCGTGAGATTCTTGGTCTATCTCCAGCCTCAGTTTCTCTCCTCCTGGGCCTGGAAGTGACGGAGGATTCTGAACTGGAGAGGAGTTGAGGGGAGCTGGGACCTGGCAGGGAAGGTGCCTCCCAGCCCCCTCCAGGCCCCAGACCGCTTCTGGCATCTTGCCGTGACCAGGGCGTGCAGCGCCCAGTGTGGGAAACAGGTGGATGCAGCGGGGGTGAGTAAGAGGGGGTCCGAGTTGGGATGGGCCCTGGGGTAGTGGGACCTGAGTGGACAGCAAGGGGAGAACCCTACGTCCCTGTCAGTGTCAGAGGGGCTGGGCCGTGCGAAGCCTGCCTCAGGGTACCCGCCCTGGACAGCGGGGGAGGACACAGGACGCCAGGGTGACTGGGGGTGCTCATGGCCGGCCCTGGACGAGTCCCCAGCTTCCACAACACACCGCACCTGTGGTTTTGCTTCCCACGGCCGTGCTGATGAGGGGCAGCCGTACCTGGGGCTGGCCAGGCTGGCCCGTCAGTCTGTACCACCGTCCTGCCCAGTCCATCGGGTCACTGCAGCTGGGCAGGGAGTCAGGGGCCAGGAGGCCGCTCTTCAGCATTTTAAGTTTGCAGATAATTGGAGGAAAATAACCCCCGTAATGAAATCGCTGCCGGATTACATCCTGATATGTGACAAATCAATTCATTTATGATCCCTTCTTCGTCACACCGAGCCATTCTGGCGCTCAGTGGAAGCCTCTTAAATTAATAAAACTGTTAAATCCATAAAGCCCCCGTTCTGAGGAGCACATCACAGCACAGGTTTGAATCATTAAAGGAATAAAACTGACAGATGTGAGCGGGAGCGGCTCTTTGGCAGAGGCTGCTTTCAAGGTGGTCCCCTGACCTGCTGGTCAGCCACCCTGCAGCCGCCCTGGGGAGGGGCCACGTTCCAGCCAGGATGGTGGGTGCTGGCCACCGGCCTGGCCACTATGTGTAGGGGGTGGTCTGTAGCCTTTTTTCCTTCTTTTTTTGGGTCACACCCAGCGATGCACAGGGGTTACTCCTGGCTCTGCACTCAGGAATAACCCCTGGCGGCGCTCGGGGGACCATATGGGATGCTGGGAATCGAACCCGGGTTGGCCGTGTGCAAGGCAAATGCCCTACCTGCTGTGCTATTGCTCCAGCCCCTGGTCTGTAGCCTTTTGCCTTAAAAAAAAAATCCACTTTAATGCAGAGAGAAACCAGCCTTTATCAGACCCTGTGGCCCTTGGCTTAGTCCAGAGGATTTTCCAAACGAGCTTGTCCGGGGGGCATGGGGGGCTGGGCACCATCACAGGCTGGCTGTGCTGTGCTGGGGACAAAGTAGCCCCCCGCACTGGGCCCTGGATGGCCTTGTGACCTGGGCAGGCCACTGCACATCCCTGAGCTTCTGTTGCCTGGTTCTGAACTAGGGATGGGTTCTGGCTCTGATGGACCCGGCATGTGCTGGCATGGGTGGAAGGACCGAGACCACAGTGAAATGCGTTATGGGTCATGCTTGAACCTGGACCCCAGTGAGAAACCTCCTGGCCTCCTCTGCGTGGAACCAGCATGCTCCTGTAATGTTCCTGGGCCACGCGTGACCCTGACAGACGCGGGGGCATGCTCTGGGCCATGCATGATGCTGACAGAGATGTGGGATGAGCTCTGTGCCCACCGCAGCTGCACTGCACCCTGAGATGGCATGTGGACATGGGCCACGGGCCTCGGTCACCGACTCAGGGGCGCCGACCCCAGCCCTGCGAGGGCCTGTGGGAAGCGGGAGACCAGGGCTCCCGGCCTCTGGACTGGCCCTGGGAAGCACGGGCAGGGGCGACCTGGAGCAGGAGGGCCCCTTGGTTCCTCCTGCCCCTCTCCCAGACTGTGCCTTTTTGTGCAGCCATGGCCTGGCCTCCCGCCTTGTCCCAGGTCTCGTGCCCGCGGACGCCCAGGCAGGCAGGGCTCGCCCAGTTGGGAAGCGAGCTGGGGCCACTTTTGTACGAGTTTTCTTTTTCTTTTTGTTTTTTTTGGGTCACACCCAGCTATGTTCAGGGGTTCCTCCTGGCTCTGCACTCAGGACTCACGCCTGGCGGTGCCAGGGAACCACATGGGACCAAACTCCGGCCAGCCGCATGCAGCATGCAGACACGGGCGCTCCCACCATGCTGTCTCTCCGCCCAGTCTGTTCCGCCCTGACCTGCTCTGTTCCAGCTCCTGGGTCGGCTCTGCTTAGCTGAGGCGCCGGGGCTGTGGGCGGTGTTCCGATCCTTCTCATCTGGCCCCATCTACTCAGTTTCCCGGCAAGGACCTCAGAGAAGCCTCTGGTAAGCCCACCCTGGGCCTTGGGCCAGGAGCCCCCAGCCCACCCTCTTCTAGCCACAGGCCCCCTCAGCTGTGCCTGTCCCTCCCATCATCATCGTGTTGATGGGGGAGGACAGCGAGGTTGGGAATTTTTTTTTTTTTTTTTTTTTTTTTTTGCTTTTTGGGTCACACCCAACGATGCACAGGGGTTACTCCTGGTTCATGCACTCAGGAATTACTCCTGGCTGTGCTTGGGGGACCATATGGGATTCTGGGAATCGAATCCAGGTCGGGCCGTGTGCAAAGCAACGCCCTAAACCACTGTGCTATCACTCCAGCCCCTGGACAGTGAGGTTGAACCAAGGTGTCGGCCCCTCAGGGAGGAAGTGAGGGGCGGGGCTGCCAGCTCTGGCCTCTCTGTGGGGTCAGAGGGGCTTGGGCAGGGTAGGCTGTGCCCCGCAGAGAGAGCCCGTGGGCCCACAGCCTGGCAGGCCTGCCCAGCGGGCGAGCTTGGCTGTGCTAATTGCCATCCGGGCTGAGAGTAGCCACAGTCCACACCAATGGGCACTGGCCAGTTGGGGGAGCAAAAAGGTGCCCGGGAGACAGGTCTGGTGTCTGCAGGACGCCGGCAGGGATGGTGGCTGCCCCTCCTTGGCCTTGGTGGCTGGGCCCTGGGCAGTGCCTGACGTTTCGGGGCCCATGCAGCCTGGCCTGCCCTGATAGTGCCACGTCCTCACTCCTCACACGACAAAGTGGCAGACTGTTTCAGTGGGTGCTGGTTGGTTTAATCAAAAGTGATCTTGTGGGGAAAGCCCCAGGGCCTGTAACAGGTGACAGGGACATTCCACGTGAGGAGCTGCTGAGGGGACACAGGGAGCCCTCCAGAAGGTCTGCATAAGGGACCCCCAGGAGGATTCCCTGCATCACAAGCCCCCAGATGCCCCAACCTCCTGCAAATCCGTGTTCTCAATCAGGCTTTCTCTGAAGAGCCTCCTCACATTCGCCCAAGGGCTGACAGAGCCGGAGCTGGGCTGGAGCCTCTTTCCCTTGAGTGGGTTCGGCTACAACCCCACTGGCTGGCCCTCCTCACACCCTCCCTTCCCACCCCTCCCTCCGTGCCTGTCCCTCCTCTCTCTCTCCTTCCCTTTCTTTCTTTCTTTCTTTCTTTCTTTCTCTCTCTTTCTCTTTCTTCCTTTCTTTTTCTTTCTCTTTTTCTCTTTCTCTTTCTTCCTCTTCTCTCTTTCTTCCTCTCTCTTTCTTTCTCTTTCTCTCTTTCTTTCTTTCTTTCTTTCTTTCTTTCTCTCTTCCTCTTTCTTTTCCTTCCTTCCTTCCTTCCTTCCTTCCTTCCTTCCTTCCTTCCTTCCTTCCTTCCTTCCTTTCCTTCTCTCTTTCTTTCTTTCTTTCTTTCTTTCTTTCTTTCTTTCTTTCTTTCTTTCCCTCTTCCCCTCTTTCTTCCCCTCTTCTTTCTCCTGACTCCAGGCTCTGCTCTCAGAAATCACTCCTGGCCATGCTTGGGGGTCCATCTGTGGGACTGGGGCTGGCCCCTGGGTTGGCCACATGCCGGCAGGCGCCCTACCCACTCTGCTTTCCCTGGGTCCACGTGCTGCGTTTCTAAACTCCCAGTTGCTGTGGGTCCCGGTGCAGTCTGAGGCCCACTTGCCCCTGGCACCCACGCAGGGACGCGACTGTGAGCCCCAACCCAGAATCAGCAAGTCCAGGCCCTGGGTCTTGGGACCAGCTGCCCCTCGGGGCTGCAGCTGCCCCTGGACCAGTCCCACCTCTCTCCACAGGGGGCGCTGTTCTGAGCACGTGCAGCTGTTGAGAGAGGCCCAGGGCTGCCCAGCCAGGGAACGGGGGGCAGCTGCCCGCTGGGGTGCTGGTGGGGTCTGGGATCAGGTGGGGCCTCAGGAGCTCTCTCTGTGGAACTTCCTGGAGCTAGAGCTTCGATTGCGCATGGACCTGGAGCACTGCTGCCTGGGTCTGTTCCCGCCCCGCCCCCCGGCCGACCCTCAGCCCCCGCTGCGGGGAGATGGGGCCATGAGGAGGCTGAGGCGGGGGGCCGCTTTCCTGGGGGCGCCTGGGTGTGGAGTGACAGCTCCCCACGCAGCCTCCAGAGCAAGCCCCAGTGGGACCCCGAGCCCTGAGAACTCCAAGGAGCCGTCCTAGTCTCCTTCGAGTGCAGCCTGACCTTGGGTGACCTTGGGGATCCTGTCTGACTACGGGACTTCGTGGGGGCCCCGGGGGCCTGTTCTGGGGTTCCCACTGCTCCCAGGACTTGAGCTCAGGGGACGCTGCCCGTGCCCAGGCCCACCTCTCTGGGCACCTTCCGGCCGCCCGCCCCCACCCAGCACACAGACTCAGCGGGCCGAGTTCTGGTGGGTTCATGCCTGCACTGCAGGCTCACCGGGTCCCCTCCCTGCCCAGCACCCTCCTGCCTGTGGCTGCCTGCCCCGCCCAGAGGGCTGCTGTGGCCACTGTCCTGACTCCCTCCTGCTTCTGCAGACCCTGCAAGAGGCTAGTCGGGGCTGGAGGGGCCTCCCAGGACCCAGGACCCAGGACCTCGTGTCTCCCGGTTCCCCAGGGCCCGGCCTGCACAAAGGGCTTCTTGCAATTCATTTCTCCGGCTAGACACCAAGCGGGGCCATAGGCCCTTAGCTGTTGGGAAGTGGCTGCTCTGTCCTCTGGAGTGGCCGTGCGCTTCTCCCACCCCCCCCCCCCCCCCCCCCAGGCAAAGTAGTCTCGTCCTCCCCACAGCCTGTGGGTCACTGTCTCTCTTCCCAATGCTGCTCTCAGCTGGTCTGGAGAGAGTCTCTCTGACTTGTACTTCTCCAGTGACTGATGGGGCTGTTCATGGCCTCCTCCCGAGTCTCCTAGGAAGTGTTTCTTCAAACTTTTCCCTCTTAATCGGGTTGTTTGTTTCATCGTTGGGTTGTAAGGGTTTCCTCCTACATTCTCCATTGAGTGAACTCTTTGATCACATTTCTCCCTGTCTGCGGCTTCTCTGTTAGTTTCCTCCTCTATCCCTTGAAGAGTGGAACTTCAAGAGTGAACTTGGAGGAAGTTCAGCCCGTCACATACTTTTTTCCTGTTATGCATCATATTCTGGTGCCATATCTAAGTTTTGTGGTCGCAAGGAGATGTCCAATTGCCACAACATTATTTGTGGAATAGACTCTCTTTTCCTAATTGAATTGTCTTGGCACTTGGTCACAAATCAATTGATCATACACATGTGGGTTATTTCTGGAGTTTTCTATTCTGTTGCCGTGATTTAAAGTCTCTCTTTGTGCTAATAAGGGGCTCTGTTGATTACCATAGCTTTAGAGTAAAACTTGAAACCTAGCACTGTATGTTCTCCAAACTTATTCTTTCTTCCCAACTGTTTTGGCTGTTCTGGGTTATTTTCATTCCTACATACATTTTAGGACCCATTTGTAAATTTCTCCAGAGAGCCCGCTGAGATTTGGACAGAGGCCTGAGAGGGGTTTGATGGCATTTTGGGGGAAACTTGCCATCTTAACAATTTTGAAGCTTCCAATTCATGAGCGTTTGCGTTTGCAAAGCAGCTCTTTATCCGGAGCTGCTTTGATTGATTTGCAGAGTATTTTATAGTTTTTAGCGTATAATTATTTTGTCTATTTTGTTAAATTTATTCTAAATCCTTTAAACCATTTTTTTGGGATGCTCTTGCACGTACGGATTGTTTTCTTCATTTTATTTTTGGCACGCTTGTTGGTGGCAGACGGGGTTTTAGGTCTTGTTGACGTCATCTGTGATGGCCTCACAGCCAAGCTACCACTTGTCCTCCGATTGCGAGGGAGGGCTGTGTCAGGCTCTTCAGCCTTTGGACATCTATGGCCAGTGTAGTAGATGGCACCAATGCCAGGCCCATTTCTAGGCTGTAAGAAACGAACACCCTCCACGTCCTGCCTTCAGGGCACCAGGCTAAGAGAGCCAGAGATGCGCCCAAGACCCGATGGAGGACTGTGAGACGCAACAGCACCCGCCTGCCCCCCAGTGACACATCATCCGTCGACCTAGACGCCCCTGGGGTTTGTTTGTTTGGGGTCACGTCTGGCTGTGCTCAGGACTGACTCCTTGCCCGGGGATCACTCCTGGTAATGCTCAGGAGATCATATGGGACTCCAGGAATCGAACCCGGGTCAGCTGTGTACAAGGCAAGTCTGTGCTGTAGCTCTGGCTCCCCTGGAAGCTCTCAGGAGCTGCCTTATCTGTCGTCCAAGCCTCAGCACCTGGCCTCAGCCGAGTGACTGACCTTTGTCTGTGGAGGGGCTAAGCCCGGGGGTTTCCTTCCCCACCCTGGAGTCCCACGGTGGGTTCAGGCCAGCAGGGAGTGGGAAGGGAGAGGCTCCGGGGGCCAGACTTCCTGCCACTCTGCACACACAAGTCTCGGGCATTGGACGAACACATGGCCCCT
The DNA here is from genome assembly GCF_029834395.1 of Sorex fumeus. Taxonomy (NCBI): domain Eukaryota; kingdom Metazoa; phylum Chordata; class Mammalia; order Eulipotyphla; family Soricidae; genus Sorex; species Sorex fumeus. The sequence goes on along the minus strand of NW_026606077.1, from coordinate 13,844,869 downwards.
CGCGGGCTGGGCCTCCGCTCGGCCGGGCACCCCTCTCTGGGCCTGAGTCTCTTCATTGAGACATTGATTCCCCCTGCCAGGGCCTGAGAAAGGCTTTGCCAGGGGTTGTCTGGGCCGAAGGGGACGAAGGTGGAGCTGCCGAGTGTCGAACTGTCCTATGGGTCTTGGTGGCTGGACCCGGAGTCACTTAGGTCCAGGGTCCCCGGTGGGGAGGAGGAGGAGGGCGGGGAGAGCCCCAGCAATCGTAGCAAAGCTCTCTCTGTCTCATGCCTCTCTCGGATAGAAGCTTGTCAACGAGACCTTTCCATTTGAGGGACTGGCACAGTTCCATGCAGTTCGAAGAAATGCAAACTTCATTTCTTGTTTGTTAAACAAGGGTGTTAAAGCACTTGTCCCTGGGCAAGGAGTCAGTCCTGAGCACAGCCGGGGGCCGGAGAGAAAGGGGGTGTTGGGGAGGGTGTTAGAGCACTTGTCTTGCATGCAGACAGCCTTGGTTTAGATCCTGAGCACTGCGTGGGGTCTCCGAGCACTGTAGGAAAGACCCCTAAGCATAGAAGACCACTAAGTCCTAGTGTGGCCCAAATACCTTGTCCTCTCCCCGCCTCCCCCTCCGCACACACACAAAGGACTTCAACAGGCCTTGTAAGTCCTCTTTCGTCCACTTTCCTCGATGGTGACATCTGGCAAAGGTCCAGTTCAGTGTCCAGGCCAGGAGTGGACTTGGCATGGCTGAGAGGAGGACACTCCAGCCACAGCTTATTTTTCTCAGGGCCGGTGGCAGCCTGGACGCAGCAGGGGTTGCGGCCCCTGGCCTCAGGGCTGGCCGTGCCCGGGGGTGGGGCTCAGCCCAGGGGATCCTGGTCCCCCAGGACGGAGGAAGCCTCTGGTTACCCTGTCCGCAGCGAGGGACAGAGGGGCCATAGCAGGGAGCTGGGCCCACAGCAGAGCCAGAGGGGCCTCGGGCAGGCGTGGGGCGGACCCTCCAGGTTGCCCGGCTACCCCAGGGGCCTCCATGGTGCCCACTCCCGGCTGGACCAGTCCAGCCTTGAAGCCCCTCCCAGCCCCGGGAGGCGCCATGGGGGTTGTGGCCAGCTCAGAAGGCCCAGCTCTGCCCCGAGGTCGTGCTGGCCTGGCTGCCCACCTCCCGTCTGCTAGCCCCCTGAGCCCAGGGTTCCTGGGTATCCCATCTCATGATGAGGGTCCTGTTGGTTCTGCCTCCTGACAGCAAAGCCAGGGTGGCAGGGGGCTGGGTGGGGACAGGGGAGAGGCAGCAGTGGGCTCTCTGGTACTGTGGGCGCCCTCCAGGGCCCTCTGGACATTCTGATTGTTCTCATGCCTGGCTTCTGAGCTCTTGAGCGCTCAGCCAAAAGCACACCTCTTCCAGGAAGTCCTCCCAGACTGCCATGGAAACCGTCCTCTTCCTCAGTCCTGAGTGTTCTGTCTTGGCACGAGCACTCTCTGCTGGTCTAGGGTGTCTGTCCGTCTGGCCTGACCACATGGTTGTGTGTGTGTGTGTGTGTGTGTGTGGTGGTGGTGGTGGTGGTGAGGTCCTTTCAGCCTGGTTCTCAGTCTTGCCCATGGCCTTGGGCACCTGCTGAGGCTCCACAGTCCAGGCCATGGGGCGGGCAGCACACAGGAGTCAGCTCTGCGGGAATGTGGGGAGGAGCCGGCTGGCAGTCAGCACCGTCGACCTCTGCAGGGAGGAGGCACGGCTGGGATTGGGACCGGGGCCTGGGGACCTGTTGCCCCCTAGGCCCACTGGGAGAGCGACTCTCCCTGCTCTGTCCTGGCCGCTCCCCAGGACGCCGTGAGCCGAGTTCCAGCATGGGCTGCACCTCTCTTGGCCACCCAGCTCCTGAGTAGCCCCAGCCTGAGATCTCCCCTCGCAGAGTCCCCGAGAGGGCTCACCTCCCTTGGGACCCCGGGGCCTGCAGGAGAGCGAGGATTGTGGGTTTCTGGCCTGGGCCCCACAGATGGGGAGGATTCGGGGTGAGGGGCGGTGGCTTCCAAGGGGGCCAACTTCTGGCTTCCCACCTGGACGGGAACCCAGGCACGATTCAGCTGACGGAGGAGCCCAGGCTCAGGGCTTGAAGTCAGGTGTATCCTGTCATAATACCTCAGAATCTTGTTCTCAGGTGGCCCAGCCTGAAGGCAGAGGACCGGAGATGAGCTGGATGAATTCACTAGGAATTTAGAGAAAAGGAAGTGAAGAAGTACTATGTAGCTGTTAGAAAGGATAAAGTCATGAAATTGACATTCAAGTGGTACTACTGGAAAGTATCATGCTAAGTGAAATGAGTCAGAGAGGGACAGACATAGAAAGATTGTATTCATCTGGGGAATACAAAGTAACAAAATAGAAGACTAACATCCAAGAAGAGTCGAGATAAGTACCAGGAGGTTTATTCCATGGCTTGGAGGAGAGCTGCACATTCTAGGAGAAAAGGCAGCTCAGATAGAGAAGGGAGCACCAAATAAAGGGTGTTGGGAGGATCCTCCCAGAATGGGAGATGCATGCTGAAAGTAGACTGTAGACCGAAAGTGATTGCCACTCAATGCCTCTTTTGCAAACCACAGCACCCAAAAGGAGAGAGAGAACAAAAGGGAATGCCCTGCCACAGAGGCAGGGTGGGATGCGGGGGTGGGGGGGGGGGTGGGGGAGGGGTGATGGAGGGGGGGAGGGATACTGGGACCCGTGGTGGTGGAAAATGGGCACTGCTGGAGGGATGGGTACTCGATCATTGTATAACTGAAACCCAAGCACAAAAACTTGGAAGTCCACAACTGTACCTCATGGTGTTTCACTAATAAAAATTTTTTACAAAAAGGAAGTGAAGGGTGAGAGAACGGAGCGGAGCAAGCGGACCTTTCAGCAGCAGCAAGGGGAGGTAGGGCAACGTCTTCTCTTTGGGAGGGGGGAGAAACCAGCATTGGCCCCGCTGGGCGGGAGGGGGCCTGCTGGAGCTGACACTTGTCCTGGCTCCACCCGGGCCCCTCCTCGGGAGTTTCTCTCTGATCCACCCTTTTCCATCCACTCCCTGTGTCCATCCGTCACTGCATCACTCCGGCCGTCGATACCCAGACTGCTTGGCTGTGCCTGAGGATGACAGGTGGCCGGGGAGGTGGTAGCTGACACACCAGGTGCCAACCCAAGACCACCCTCCCCCGCCACCCCTGGGTGCAGACGCTGAGACCCAGGCCCAGGCGAGGTGAAGGGATGCAGGTGTGGACAAAGGCCTTCCTGGTGGATGCCCATAGCAGCCAGTGGTCAGTGGCCAGCATCCCCTACACTCTCACGCCACATGTGTCCCACATGATGGGTAAACAACCCTCTGTAAAGGGAGCAAATCTGGGGGGCTGGGCCCCCTGGGAAAGGGGCCCACGGGGAGGCCGCTGAGACGAGGGAGAATCTTTCCAGAGCTCCAGGGCCCTGATTGGCCAGGATGGAGGGGGTGGGAGGAGGCCCACAGTGCCAGGGGGTGCATGTGGGGGTCATCTGGCCGATCTTTGTTTGAGGTTTGGGGTCGCCGGGTCGAGGTAGAAGGGCCCTCAGTTTCAGAGACCCCCAGAATGAACCTGTCGCCCCCACCACCCCTCTGAAGCTCCTCGCCTCCTGGCAGTAAAGCCCCAGGCCCGGTGGAGGCCGGGTCATGGGCCCTCTCTGCCTCCGAGGGACCAGGCCTCGGAACCCAGTTCCTCAGGGAGGGGAAGTTGACCTGGGACCCTCCCAAGCAGCGAAGCTTTACACAGCCCCTGTCTTCTTTCAGGGCCACCCGGAAGGTACCGTTATTGCCACCGTCGTCGCTGTTCTCCCTTCAGCAGCTCTCTGGCCCGGCCACCCTTCGGGACGGGCAGCTCAGCGGCTGGGCTGCACAAGCATCGCTGTGTCTGATCTGGGGGCTTTCCCTTCCCCCTCTGAGGTGGTGCTTGTGAGCAGACCAGCACAGACCTCCGACCCCCCCCCACCCCCATCTAGCTACCGCCCTGCCCCCATCAGCCTCCTCTGCGGCTGGGACTCCGGACCCTGGGTGCATGCAAGTGGACCGTGGTCAGCGGTACACAGTCACCTGGACACTGCGAGGACCCCAGGCTCGCGTTGCTGGCTGCAGACAAGTCAGAAGCCCAGGCGGGTGTCTGGGGCAGCCAGGGAAGAGGACGGAGCAGAGGCCCCAGGAGTTGGCGGGCTTTATCCTGGCACCAGAGCCCTCCTGCTGTGGGTGGGTAAACTGAGGCAGCACAGAACAGAGTTGGGGCTTCTCAACGCTGCTTTGTCTTGAGAGAATACCACATGTGCTGACTTAGGGCCCAGCCCCTCACTGCGATCTCTTGGGGAGTCACGGCAGCAGGCAGGTGAGCTGGGGGCCAGGTAGCCTGGCAGGTGTGCAGCCTCAGGTGACAATCTGCCTCACAGTAGGGGCACCACAGCGTCTCCTCGAAGCTCAGGAGGCCGGGGCAGCAGCGGCACCTCAGGAGGCTCGGGGGTCTGCCAGCAAGCCGAGCCGCTGCTGCCGGCACGGGTGGTGGTCAGCATGGTCAGCACGGGAACGGGTGCTGCATGCCTGAGGCCTGAGTACCGCACAGCACGCCTGGCCCCACCCTGGCATGTTCTATTTTGGGGATTGCTCTTCTTGGATTTTATTGATATAATTTCAACTTAAGTGTAAACCGTAATTTCCTCCCCTCCCCCCATTTGAAAAGGCCCTCCCGTTGATCGTCGATTTGCTCGAGCGGGCCCAGTAACGTCTCCATTGGAGACTTTGTTGTTACTGTGTCTGGCATATCGAATACTCTCAGTAGCTTGCCGGGCTCTCCGAGAGGGGCGGAGGAATCGAACTCGGGTCGGCCATGTTGGCCACTTGTAAGGCGAACGCCCTACCGCTGTGCTATCGCTCCAGCCCCCCCCCCCCCCCCCCATTTGAAACTGTATTTAAACTTCGTGATTTACAAAGTTCATAATACAGTCATTCAGGTACTTAACAGTCCAACATCAGTCCCACCACCAGTGTGACCTTTCTCTACCAATGTCCCAAGCTGCCCACCCACCTTACAGCCTGTCCCCTCAGCAGGCACAAATAATTCTTTATATTGCTTTATATAACTTTATATTGCTCTTCGTGGGCTGGAGCGATAGCACAGCGGGTAGAGCGTTCCCCTTGCACGCAGCCAACATGGCCGACCCGAGTTCGATTCCTCCGCCCCTCTCAGAGAGCCCGGCAAGCTACCGAGAGTATCTCGCCCTTACGGCAGAGCCTGGCAAGCTCCCCGTGACGTATTCGATATGCCAAACACAGTAACAAGTCTCACAATGTTACTGGGCCGCTGGAGCAAATCGATGAACAATGGGAGGACAGTGACAGTGATTGCTCGTTGCAACATGTATCTCATAATGGGGCCCCTGACGTCAGTGTCCAAGGATTGCTGAGCGGTTAGGTGCTGGCTGAGCGTTCTGTGCTGGTGTGTTTGCTCGTCCGACTGAGTGGCCTCCTATGTAGCATTCCTGTTCCGTGTTCAGTGCTCCTACTAGGCTCTCAGTATTGTGGACTCTGGAGAAATCTGTGGCCACATGTGTGGCCACACGCTCCAGGACAGGTTGACTCAGCATCAGGTGTCTCATGCCTCCCAGGGGTGGCACGGTGGCTTTCGAGAAGCCCGTGGTGCTGGAGTGGAGGCAGGTGTGGGTGGGCAGGGGCTGGTCCGATGCCCGGCCCAGGAGGGCTCTGGTGATGGTGCCCAGAGGGGGGGGCCAACGGGGGTAGCAAGGCAGCCAAGTGTCACCGTGACCAAAACCTGCAGGTCACTGTCATTCATCACGTGTGTCATCACATCTTCTTTGGGTGCGGACAGCCCTCCAGGGTCTGAGCTGGCGTCTTGGTCTGTGGTGACCGTCACACTCTCCGCTTCCGTCCAGCCCAGGCAGACCTGCAGACATTCCTAAGAGTGTCTCACCCCCAGACATTTGCCCAGACTGTTCCCTCCACCTGCTGCTGTTACACTCTCTCTGACCCCAACATTGTCCCGAGCCTGGGAGTGGTTTGTCACAGGAGGGTGAATAAACGGGGTGGAGGGAAGACAGAGGCTTCAGGAGACAAAGGCCTGCGGCTGGCCTGAGCCTGGGCTCCTGTCGTGACATGGGTTCGGGACTAGGGCTCCTGTTGGGGTCAGCAGTTTGGCAGGTGGGTAACAGGCCCTGCTAGTTTCTGATGCTCAGTGACGTTGAGGGTGAGGCCATGCCAGCGGGCTTAGCTACAGGGCGCATTGGCACGAGACACCACTCTCCCGCCACCCTACCCGTGTGGAGAGGCTGTGCAAGCTTCTGGGGAAGGGGGTCAAGAGGCAGCGGGAGGGATCCCTCACGACCTCCAGGGAGTGGGGTCGGGGGCCGGCTGTGCTGCTGGTGCTGGAGCACTGAGGAATCAGGTGTGTGGTCGGGGTCCCGACGCAGCAGGGTCTGGTCCTGGGGAGCCGCGGCGTGTGTGGTGCTGTGCTGCGGGCAGGGCAGGGCCATCGTCCTGCCATGGTGTGCAGAGTCCAGCACCAAGTCCCTCCCGCCCACCCTTGAGCCTTGAGGTGCCTCCTCGCCACAGGCCTTCCGGTGCTTTCCCAGCAAATCCAGGCTTCTCCACCTCAGAGACGCTAACCACCGCCAGAGCAGTAGCACAGCGGGAGGGCGTTCACCTTGCATGCAGCCAACCCGGATTCGATCCCCAGCAGCCCATATAGTCCCCTGAGCACCACCAGGAGTGATCCCAGAGCACAAAGCCAGAAATAACCCCTCAGCATTGCTGGGTGTGTCCCCAAACAAAAACAAATAAATAAACAAAAAATAGTTTAAAACATAGAAAAAGAAATGTGGATGCACCAGCTGCATCTGGGGACTCATGTGGAGGGCACCTGTGTACATGCATGTGTGTTCATGTGTGTGGTGTCTGTGTCCGTGTCTGAGTCTGTGTGTTGTCAGTGTGTGTGGCATCTCTGTGTGTGTGGTATCTGCGTCTGTGTCTGTGTGTGTGGTGTTGATGTGTGTGCAGTGTCTGTGTCTGTGTGTGGTCTCTGTGGGGTGCGTGAGTGTGTGTGGTGTGTGTGTCTGTGTGGGTTAATATGTGTGGTGTCTGTGTATGGTGTCTGTATGTGGTGTCTGTGTGTGATGTCTGTATGCATTGTCTGTGTGTGGTGTCTGTGTGATATCTGTGGGTTAATAGGTGTGGTGTCTGTGTGTGATATCTGTGTGTGGTGTGTGTGTATGTGGGTTAATATGTGTGGTGTCTGTGTGTGGTGTCTGTATGTGGTGTCTGTGTGTGATACATGTGTGGTGTGTGTGTCTGTATGTATCTGTGTGTGGTGTCTGTATGTGGGGGGGTGTGTCCTGTGTGGTGTCTGTGTGTGGTGTCTGTGTGGGGTGAATGACCATGTGTGGTGTGTGTATCTGTGTTTGGTTTCTATGCGTGGTGTCTGTGTGTGGTTTGTGTCTGTGTGTGTGTCCGCGTGTGGCTTCTACGTGTGATGTCTGTGTGTGGTGTCTCTGTGTGGTGTGTGTGTCTGTGTGGTGTCTGTGTGTGTCTGTGTGGTGCCTGTGTGTGTCTCTGTGTGTCTGTGTGGTGTCTCTATGTGTCTGTGTGTGTTTGTGTGGGGTGTGCATCTGTGTGTATGTGTGAGGTGTGTGCAGGGACTGTTCCTTGCAGCCAGAGGAACGAGACAGGTGGGGATGGTGAGCTGAGGGGGCCCGAGGGGGTTGGGTTCGGGAGGGTGAAACTGACCAGCCCGGGGCCTGACGCAGGGCCACAGGAGGGCCAGCTGGGGTCAGTGTGGATGGGCAAGAGGCCGCTGGGAGTCTGGACGGGGTCTGCCCCCTGCCGTGGGGCTGCCGGCAGGGTGACCCCGAGTGTGCCCCAGCTCTGCACCCACTCAGCCCGGGCAGGCCCCCACAGCCTCCCCCTCTGGCTGCCTGTAGCTCCCGTCCTCCCCCCATGCCCCCGCCTGAGCCCGTGGGATGGCAGCCTCGCCCCTCTAGGGGAGGCTGGCGGGAAGCCGCTGCCACCGCCGCCAACCTCTGTGCCCGGGTCAGACGGCTCCGACGGGCCAAGTCATGTCTCTGCGACTCCCAGATTACACTCTGCTTAGTGATGGCACGAAGTCGGCCACCCCTCCGGCCCTTGGGTGCAGGAGCAGCTGACAACTGTGCTTGGCTCTGCCCTAATCACCACTACCCCTCCCCATGGTACATTCCTGGGTGTGGGGGGTGGTCACAATGCTCGCCTTCACCTCAGCCTGGCACGGGGTGTAGAGGAGGTGGACACGCCCTCTGGGTACCCACCCGATGAAGGTGAGGGAAGTCTCAGGACTGGCTGCCTAGTGTCTCCCCTGGGGTATAAGCTTCCCCCCTGGGTGGGAGAACGGGCAGGCATGCAGGCTTCCTGGAGGAGGAGTCACAGCAGCTTGGGGAGAAGACGGTGCCCACAAGGGGCCTGGGAGCAAGAGAAACGGCAGCACGGACTAAACCAGAGGCGTGAAGCCCTGCCAAGTGATGGTAGCTCTCTCTCGGTCTCTGTCCTCTTCTCTCTGTCTCTGTCTCTCTGTCTCTGTCTCTGTCTCTGTGTCTCTCTCCTTCTCTCTGCTGGGGGACCCGCACCCAGCTCCAAGGGTCGGGAGGGGACATCCAGGCGGAGTTGGAAGGGCTGGGGCACCCTCAGGACTGGCTTGTTTGAATTCGCTCTGTGGCGCAGTGCTGGCAGGGGCCGGCGATGACTCAGAGCAGAGGTGAATGTGGCAGGAGAGGCTGTTGCAATCTGCCACCGTGGGAGGAGGGCCTGACCTCGCCTGCCCAGGGGGTCGGGCTGGCCTTGGCAGGGCCGGCAGCAGGGCCAGCCTGTGTAGGAACTCCCAGGCGGGGCCCAGGGAGACTGGGCTGAGACAGGGTGAGCCGGGTGAGCCCCAGGTTCCAGGGGGACTCAGATGGCCACAGGACCCCAACGCACAGCTCAGGGCCTGGGGGTCAGCAGGGGATGAGAGAGGGCCAGGACAGAGGCGGGAGGCTGCCCAGGGCCACCCTGCAGGCAGAGTGGACAGAGTCTCCAGGAAGGGACGGGGGGGGGGGGGAGGGCGGGGGATTCTTCGGCCTGGAAAAGACGGTCACAGGGGACACTGGTGATGGTGGACCCAGAGCCTTCCTCCCTGCGGGGCAGCGGGGTCACAGCTCGCTCTGGCCGGCCGGCATGCTTGGATGAAGCCAGGTGAAGAAGGCCAGGGTGGAGGTGGACAGAGGGCTGGAGGACACAGGTGCAGGGAACTGGGGCCCAGCTGGCAGGGGGTGGCTGGCCTGCCCCCCCACCGCCCTGCTTGGGATCTCCTGAGTCCGCAGACTTCGGTAAAGAGGGTGGGTGCGACTCAGTGGGGAAAGAGGTGCAAACAGAGCTTCTGCACCCCAGATGGGTGAGGCCACAGACGGGTGAAGCCCCAGATGTGGTGATGCCCCGTACTTGGTGATGCCCTGTGCATGGTGATGCCCCAGACATGGTGATGCCCTGTACTTAGTGATGCCCCAGATGTGGTGATGCCCCCGTACTTGGTGAAGCCCCTCCAGTCGGATGATGCCCTGGGCTTGGGTGAGTCTCCCCCCAGACTGGGTGATGTCCCCCCTCCCCAGCTGGAAGTGGGTCCAAGGGGGAAAGTCAGGGTGGGGGAGATGAGGAGGAAGAAGAGGAGCGACCGGGAGGTGCGGGTGGGTGGAGGGGCAGAGCGCAGGGAAGGTGCTGGAACTGGAGGGGCAGGGTGGGGCACCCACGGGAGCCTGGAAGGTGAGGCGGCCGTGAGACCACGACGGACAGCGGCAACTGCAGCTCGGCGGGGAACAGGAATGGGGAGAGGCACGAAGGCTGTGCAGCAGGGGAGAGCCCCAGCTCTCTCTCTCTCTCTCTCTCTCTCTCTCTCTCTCTCTCTCTCTCTCACACACACACACACACACACGGTGGACACACTCCTGGTCCGAGACAGCCTGGAAGTGAAGGGGGCTGACACTGGCAGCTGGGGAAAGCATGAGGGGGTGCCAGTGCCCGCCCTCATGGGGCTCTGGGGGAAGGTTCTGGAAGAAGGCCGCGGGGGTGCAGAGCATGCTCCTGGGTGAATGAAGACAGTGGCTGAGGGCTGGAGGGCAGCTGCTCACTGGGCGCCCAGCCTGGCTTCACTCCACAAGCCTCTGCCCACCTTCCTAGGAGACTGACGCCCACCGTCCTGACCTGATGGCGGCCGCAGCCACTGTCCCTGCTGTCCCGGAACTTAGAGCCCAGCTGCCGGACAGGGATTATTGCAGCCTGCTGGGAGCCGGTCAGGGTGCCCACAGCATTCAGCCTGACCCTCGAAGCTCTGTCCACGGTGCATCTTACACAGGTGCCTGTGGCGTGGACCCACAAACACCCGGGACCCATATACACCCGGCACACATGCACCAGGCGCACACACACACACACACACACACACACACACACCAGGCATACATATTCCAGCCACACATACAGCAGGCACACGTAACCAGGCACATACACACCAGCCACACACTCACCAGGCACACACGCACCAGGCATACACACACCAGGTACACACATACCAGCCACACACTCACCAGGCACATACACACCAGGCACACACACACCAGCCACACGCTCACCAGGCACACATGCACCAGGCACACACACACACCAGGCACACACGCACCAGGCACACATACTCTGGGAACACACGCACCAGGGACACACACACCAGGCACACATATACCAGGCACACACACACACCAGGCAAACATGCACCAGGCACACACACACTGCATACCAAGTGCCACACGTGGCGTACACAGGTACAGACGCACCATGCACCAGGTATCCGTGCACCTAGTACTCGTGCATGGGGACAGGAGGGACTGAGTGCCTGTGGGCTTCGCTCAGTGAATGTGGGGTGTGTGATGTATGTGCAGTGGTGCTGTGCACGCTGGGTGGTGTGCTGTATGGTGTGCGGTGTATGTGAGTGGTAATCTGTGTGGCATATATGTGTGTTCTGGTGTTCTGGGTGGTGTGCATGTGTGTGTGGGTATGTGGTGTGTGTGCTGCCTTGGTGTGAATGTCTGTGATGTGTGTGGGGTGTCTGCTGGGTGTGTGTAGGGTGTGTCTGTAATGTCTGTGGGGTGGATATGTGTGATGTAAAGGGGGTGTGTGGAGTGTTTGTGTGATGTGTGGGGTGATGTATGTGATATGGATGTGGGGTGTCTGTGGTGTGGATGTGGGGTGTGTGGAGTATGTGGGGTGTTTGTAGAGTGTCTGTGTGTGAAGTCTGTGATGAGTGGGGTTTGGATGTGTGTGATGATCAGTGTTTCCATGTGGTGTGTGTGTGGGGTTTCTATGTGTCTTTGATGTGTGGTGTGTCTGTGAGGTGTGTGTGGGGTGCATGTCTTTGGTATGTGGTATCTGTGGGGTGTGTGAGGTGTGTCTCTGAGGTGTCTGTGAAGTATCTGTGGGGTATCTGTAGTGTGTCTGTGTGGAGAATCTGTATAGTATATATGTGGTTTGTGTATGGTGTCCGTGGGGTGTGTAGGGTTTGTGGTGTGTGCGTGTGTGTGGTTGGTGTCTGTGGGGTGTCTGTGGGTGTCTGTGTGGAGTGTCTGTGGTGTGTATGTGGGGAATCTGTAATGTGTCTGTGTGGTGTCTATGATGTGTCTGTGATGTGTCTGTGGGGTGTGTGTGGGGTGTGTGTGGGGTGTGTGTGATGTCTTTGAAGTGTCTGTGGGGTGCCTGTGATGTATCTGTGGGGTGTGTGTGGGATGTGTGTGGGGTGTGTGTGGTGTCTTTGAAGTGTCTGTGGGGTGTCTGTGATGTGTCTGTGGGGTGTGTGTGGGGTGTGTGTGGTGTCTTTGAAGTGTCTGTGGGGTGTTGTGACATGTCTGTTGGGGTGTGTGTGGGTTTTGTGTGCGGTGGGGTGTCCGTGGGGTGTCTGTGGGCTGTGTGTATCTGCAGCCTTGCTGGTGCTCCTCCCACTCGTACCTAGTGTGTATCGTAGCTGCAGGCATTGCTGAGGCTGGTGTGCACAGGTTGTGTGTGTAGAGGCCGTGTGTTTGGGAGGTAGAAACACAGAGTGTGTGTGTGTGCGTGCGTGTATGCGTGTGTGTGTGTGTGTGTGTGTGTCCATTTTCTGTCTGAGTCTGCTTCTGCCTCTTTAAGCTGGAAGAGGACTGCTCTGTGCTCAGCTCTCGGCTTGGTCCTTTTTCCTTTCCCTGTGTGAGCCCGTGGGTCATTTGGGGCCATCTTCCCCATGAGTGAGGCCCCAGCGCCCCAGCAGACCTCCAGGGCCTGGCCCGGCTGGCCTCAGCCTCCAGCCAGCTGTGGCCACACACAGCTCCACGCTGACTCATGCCTCGTGCAGCAGAGTTGACCGGAACCCACTGAGGGCTCTGCCTGGGGAAGCCCGGCTCTCGGGACGGCGTGTGGAGAACAGTCATGAGCCCGGAGCTCGGGGCTCGGGCTGGGCAGGCCCTGGAACTATGGCGGCTTCGGGGCATCAATGAGCGGCATCTTTTGGCTTCCCTGGCACCCACGTGGCCTTTCAGGGAGCCCCAGGGCCAGGCTGACAGAGGCGGCTGACAGGGCCCTGAGCGCTGCAGCACAGCCCTGTTCGCCCACGTGGGTTCCTGCCTCTGAGGCTCGGGAGTTTTAACCTGGTGGATTAGCACCCAAAAACACGTCCTTCTCACAGAAACAGTTCCTCTCCTCAGCCCAGGTAGGGTTTGACTGTGGGTGACCGTTGAGGGTGGCACCAGGCAGGGAGCAGACGCCGGGGGCCAGAGGACATGTCTCTGGGTCCATTGCGTCTCCTCCTCCTTCTCCCACAGGCAGGCACTGTGGAGACTGGTTAGGAGACTGGAGTGTGGCTTCATGGGCTCCTAAACTTCCTTGCTGTGTGACCTACAGCAACTCAATTAGCCTCTCTGAACCCATCTTCCCCGTTAAAATGGGCAGACTGGCTCCTATCTGGCTGAGGTGATAATGTCTCTAAGCACTGGACACTGGGCGTGGCATGAAGGTAAGCCTTCAAACACAGGAGAATTTACCCTCTGTCCACCCAGCCCTACTCCAAACCTAGACTAAACCAGGGCCCAGGGTGTCTCCTGCCCAATTTTGTTCATCTGATCCAGGAAGGTGCCAGGCCCAGAATCACTTGTGTGGAATTTGAAGACTCAGAAGCTGTCCCACCCAGGAGTCCCACCTGGGCGGTCCCTGGGGCCCAGGACAGTGTAGGATCAGGTCCAGGCTGACCTGGACAGGACACTGGGGCCCTAGAGCATTGCTCCAAGGCTGTGCCTGAGCTCCTGAAGATAAGTTGTTTGGTCTACAAGGGGTTTAAAAAAAAACAAAACCCAGTCCTTAGAAATAAACGCATCTCAGGGGAAGTGTGGACGTTCAACTTCTCTGAATGATTGGGGATTTGGTCTCTCTGGCCTCTTCCTGGGTGACCGTTGTGGGCGGGCCAGGAGGCTGTGCTGGGCACACTCCAACTTACAGCACTCCCCACCGCCTGTTGCTCTGGTGCTCACAGGGAGTGTCCACCTGCTTGTCCAAGCACAGGCCTCTGGGCCTCACTCTAGACTGTCTGAGTGGATCTGGGTGGTTCTAAGGATTCTTTACTTGTAGCTGCTGTTGTGGGCCATGCTTGGTGGTGAGGTGCTGGGGCTCAAACCCAGGGCCTCACACACGTGAGACACGGTTGCCAAAGCCGCACTCAGGCCGAGAGCTGTCCTCTCCCCTGTTCCCAGGCACTGCTGCTCTCCAGAACAGATTTGAAGTAATCTCCCAGCCGGGGCTGCCCACCATAGGCCACCATTGTCTCTTTGTGGGGCGGGCCCTCTGAACTCGAGCCCAAGTCGGACAACGAAAAACAGGACCAGGAAAATGGAGAAGGGAGCGTGTATTTTTCTGGGAACTTAAGGGGTACTTCCAGGCAAACGATTCGCACTGATGCCCCGAATGCCACTTTAGGGGGCTTCAGTGGTGCGGACCTGGCATAGATGCAGGCGTCTGAGGGTCCTTATGTGACGCAGCCCACTCACTCGGGCTGCCTGTGTCGGTCTGCGGGTATCGGTCTGCGTGGCCCTGGTGCCGAGCTGGAGTCCTTACACACCTCTGATTTGAACTGGTCTGAGGCTGCCTGTTAGATACGAAGACAGGTGGGCAACACAGACGCTGTCTCGGCTGCCAGGGGGCACACAGGACCCCCAACCGTCAAGTCAGACCAAGAGAGATGGAGAAAGGTGGGAGCTGAGCTGGTGCCGGTGAGTGGGTGCAGGGGAACCTTTAACCTGAGCAGACACGAAGGCCCCCTCCCGGAAGAGGGAGGTGGAGTGAGTGTCCCTGTGGAGTCGCCTGGCTGTCGGCTCTCAATGTCCAGGCTGCAAGTCCAGAAGCTGAGCTGGTCTGGGAGCACTCTCTGTGGAGCCCGAGGCCTGCTCCTTCCCTACCATGCACGGACAGATGGGGAGGGCCGAGGCAGGAAGTCGGGCTTTCCTCTGCAGGAGCCCTGGCTCTGGGCATGTGATGGGGGGCGGGGGGGTTGTGCTGGCTGGGCCTGTGCCGGCCGTGGGGCTCTGCCTCGGCATTCCCGGAGACCACTGGGTCGTTTCTAAGATGGGGGTTGTCAAGTGCCTCCCGACTGCCTCGGTTCCTCGGTCCTCCTCATGGAAGTGGATTCCGCTCTCGGGGTCTCGAACTCCAGCCAACCTTTCGAGGTTCCCATTTCATGTGTCTGTTTCTTTTTTTTTCTTTTTGCTTTTTGGGTCACACCCGGTGATGCACAGGGGTTACTCCTGGCTCTGCACTCAGGAGTTATTCCTGGCGGTGCTCAGAGGACCCTATGGGATGCTGGGAATCGAACCTGGGTCGGCCGCGTGCAAGGCAAACGCCCTCCCCGCTGTGCTATCTCTCCAGGCCCCTAAGTGTCTGCTTCTGACCACACCCCAGGGCGCACGTTGCCTCTGCAGGACCCCACGCACCTCCACCTTCAAATGCATTCTCAGTGCCTCTTTCTCGTCATTTGTTTGGTTTGGGCCACAGCTGGCAGTATCAGGGCTCACTCCTGGCCCTGTGCTCGAGATTGTATCTGGTGGGGTTCAGGAGGCCCTATAGGAAACGGGGTGGGACCCGGGTCAGTGGCGTGCAAGGCCAGCTCCCTCCCCATTGTGCCATGGCTCCAGCCCTTCATCTTCCTGTACACAGAACGTGTGGAGACGGTTCTCAGGATTGGTGCCGGGACAAGGACCCTCTGTGACTCAGCCTCCCTCCCACAGTGCAGGGCACAAGGCACAGAGGGCAGGGGACAGGGGGCGAGGGTCTGCACAGCGGGACCCGGAGCGGCCCTGTGAGCCCAGGATGTCCTTCCCAGGGCCGGGCCACTCACGTGCTCTCCAGGGAGTAGGTGGTCAGCACCCTGCTTGGCCGCTGTTGCCCAGGTCACAGTTGAGCAGGCAGCATCCATGGACGCTGCCGTCCAGCCCTGGACAGCGGCCTGGTCTGTGGGTCACCCCAGGCGCTGCCACTGCCAGGAAACCCCGGGTCTGTGGCGGCCTGGAGGGCAAACCTCAGGGCGGCCGTGTCTTGCAACTAAAGGCAGGGACTTGATGGACAGAGTGTTGGGCAGAGACCTGGCCCAGGGTGGGGGTCAGCCTCTTCCCGCGACTGTAGGAGGGACTGGTCACCTCCTGCAACCCCACCCAAGCAGACTGGGGCATTTGGGCCTCAGCCTGCTGCTCCTGCCTGGGACTCTGCCTGGCCCTCCCTTCTGGCAGCCTGGCTGACAAGGTGTCCCTTGTGTGCCCTGGGGGGGGTCCTGGAGGCACTGGGTGGAGCCACAGCTCCCTGCGGGCCTTGGGGACAGAAAGCTGCAGGGACAAGGTGACACAAAGTGACCAGGGTCAAGCCACACAGGGCCCACAGCCTTGGAGCTGACCTCAGGCAACACTTCACCTGGAGAGGAAACTGAGGCACAGGCGGTGGGGGGGATGCCTCCTGCTGTCCCGGGGGCCAGTGTCCAGGTGAGTTTCCTGCCCCCATGCAGACGTGCCCTACGGTCATCACGATATTGGTCCCCACAGCTGGGCGGTGCCCACGTGCTCGTGTGCACTTGAGGGTCTTGCCTCCCGCTGGGCGCCTTTCTCCCAGACGCCCAAGGCCTGCCTCTCCACCTACCTTTGGGGGTGCCCAGCTCACCTGGCGCCCTGCAGGAGAGTCTCCTAGGACAACCCAGCAGCTGAGATGAGGGGCAGCAGGGCTGGACACAGTCTGGCCTGGAGGCCCCTGGGAGCTGTCCAAGAAGTACCCTGAGCTGGTGGCGCCTGTATTAGAAATAAGGGGACGCTACACGTATAAATTTAAATTTTTTGAAGACAAGTTTCTAAATGTCAAATTGCTTTCTTTTTTGGATCAATCTATTATTATAATTATTAGTCATTATAATTATCAGGTGTTCTCAGTAGATTTAAAAGATGAATTCACAAAGTTTTATAGTTATCAATCATATAACGTAAATTTCAATTGAAAAACTCATGTCTTAATAAAATGGACGAAACTGAAAAGAAACAAAGATGAGGGCGTGGGGATGAGAGTTCCCCTGACCCACCGCTCCCCGCTCTCCTGGGCTAAGGGGGTCGCCCTGCACTGTGAGGTCTGAAGAGCATCAACTCCCACCTTGCAGGGCCGCGTTGCCTTCCAAGCGGGCGACTCCGTGGCTTCTGGCTGTACTTTTGTTTTCCCATCTGTGGAATGGGATGATGGCGCCATCTGGCCTGCACACAGCCAGAAACGTGCCGCATGCTCAGAACAGCAGGAACTTTGGCAAGTTGTTCTGACACCGCCACCCCTCAAGCCCCTAGAGCAGCACCAGGCAGCTGGGGATAGGAGTCCACTCCGGGCTGGCCCTCCCTGGGGGCGGGACGCAGGGCTGGGACCCTAAGTGAGGCCGGCCCTGGGAGCAGGTGGGTGCCCTATGCCTGAGGGGTGCTGTGCCCCCAGGGGCTGCAGGCAGTATTGGGGGGCAGTGGGATTTCTGCCCCTGCTGTTGCATCCCACCAGAACCTGGGCAGCTGTGTGGGCCAAAGCAGTGGGTCGGGAGCACCTGCCACCTGCCTGCAGAAGGCGGTGCAGTGTCAGAGGGAGCTGCTGCCAAGAGGCGCCCGGGAGGAGCAGTTGTCCTGGGGAGGTCATCGTCCGACCTGCCTCCCCTCGCCCAGGCCCAGGAGTCGGGAAAGCAGCCTGTGCCACAGGCTTGGGGGTCCCCGGCGCTCAGGTCTTGGCCCATAGAGCAGGGAGGCGGGTGGACGCTGGTGTGCCAGACCTCTGCCCAGTCATGGTGTGCCTGAGGTAACCAAGGTCAGGTGGGCACATGTTTGGGACTAGGGAGGGTTTTCCGAGCAGTGACCTTTGCTCCCGGTCCAGACCCTGGAGGCTGGCTTCCTGGAATCACATGGAATCCAGGGCATGGGGTGGGTCAGGTCGGCTGATGCAGCCCCAGCTCTGTCTGGGCCTTGCAGGGAAGGTGAGAGAAATCAGAACACCAAAATCAGAACTCCAGAGAGCGGGATACTCAGCAGTCCTGCACAGGCAGTTTCTCTCTGACTCATCCATTCATCCATCTTTCCTTCCATCTGCCCATCCAATCTACCCACCCAACCAGCTCTCTGCCTATCCACACACCCACCCATCAATCAGTCATTATTCCATCCATCCAACCATTCACCATCCATCCGTCCACCCATTCGTTCGTCCATCCATTTGTCCATTCAATCATCCAACCATCAATTTATCCATCCATCATTATTCCATCCACCCATCCATCCATCCATTTATCCAACCATAAACCATTCATCCATTCATCCATCCATCCAATCATCCATCCATGCATCCATCTGTCCATCCGTCCATCCATCCATTCATCCATTCATCCATCCATCCTTTTATCCAGCCATCAATCCATTCATCCATTCATCCATTCATCCATTCATCCAACCATCCATCCATCCATCCAATCATCCATCTGTCAATCATTAATTCCATCCATCCATAATTAATTCCATCCATTCATCCAACCATTCCTCCATCATCCATCCATCCATCCATCCATCCATCCATCTATCCATCCATCCACTAAGTGTCACCTGCCACCTGCCTTCTCGGGAAGGTGGTGCTGTGTCAGAGGGAGCCGCTATCTCGCAGAGCCTGGGAGGTGGTCCCCTGGCTGGGCAGGCTGTCCTGGGAAGGCCCCACTGGAAGCACGGTGGTGATAGCATACGTCAGAGCAGGAGTGACCCATCAGTGACCACACGGTGTGCTTGGCTCTAGAGGGCAGCCACCTAGCGGTGAGCTCACTCTGGGAGTGTGCAGTGTCGGGGGTGGCAGTCACCATCCCACTTGCTGGTGGGAGAGAGTCGCGCTCCAGCAGACAAGCAAGCACAGACTCTCCGACATCAAACCAGGAAGAGGCAGAGCAGGTTTTGAGTCCCTCTGTGTCTAACAGTGGCCACTGTATCCACACTTTCTAGGTTCCTGTGGCCATGTGCTGGCCATGTGCTTCCGACCCTTTCTGTCAAGGTGGGTGGGGGTGGGACTCCCCTCCCCTGAGCTCCTGCTACTCTGACATGCTTCTCCCTTCCCTCTGCTAGTCTGTTGTCGTGATGGTGGTGTAGAGGGGGTACACGCCTGCGTGGCCTGAAACAGAGGCACTCTCAGTGCTCACGCTCCCCTGGCTGTGTGCCAGAGACAGCTCGGTCTGTTGGAGTGCCGGTGTTCCAGCCGGCACCCTAGTTATGGGTGCTCAGATGCACATGGGCGGCCCCTGGGGGCCAAAGTCAGGGGATTAGAGCAATACAGGGACTAGAGGGAAACAGGCAGTGGGGCTGGGAAGGAGGACACGGAGGTGCTGAGGCGGCCCAGGACACGCGGAGCAGAGCCTCACTCACCCCCTGTCCTGCCTCTTCATCTCAGTGCACAGTGCCTGCCAGGCCCCTGGTGAAGAGAATAGGAGACAGGGCTTGCCACCTTCCTGGCCCCGCCTCTGCCCCTCAGTGCCTGGGCAATGCTGCCCTTCTCTGCTCTCTGCATCCTTGTGGCTCTCAGCACCTCCCTTCTTTCTTGTGTTCTTCCCTGGCCTGGAATTCTCTTCCCTAGGTTGGGGAGACCTTTGATTTTCTTCAAGATTCAGGTGACTCTCTTAGCAGCCTCGCCTCCGCCCCCCTAGGCCTAATCCACACTGACTGCCAGAAGCTCTGTCTTGTCACTTAGCACCCTGACTGGCCTTTTGTCCTCCCGCTCCAATCCTCCCTGGAAAGACATTGGCTGCCAGACCCCAGGCCACTTCCTGACTCCAGCTCCTGTGTCCTCCTCCCTGGAGAATCAGAGGGCACTCAAGGAGCACTGTTCCGTGAGAGTGTGCTGGTGGGGAGGGGCTTTGCCAACTGCCGGGCCCAAGCTTGCGTTCCCCCGGCTTCATCAGGGGGCTTGTTCTCCCCGGGGTACATTTGTCACACCTGTCGCTGGGCTGTTGTGGCTTGCTGGATGGGGCAGTGATCCGGAGGTCAGCCATGGTGCCAGGCAGGGGCTGTGCCCCCAGAGTGCCTCAGATCTGGGTAAGGTCTAGGGCATCCTGCCTGGGGGGGTCTCCACATCAGAGAACCAAGAGGCCAGGGGAGGCGGCTCTGAGCCCTGCGCTGTGGTTTACAGCATTTTGCCTTTTGAATGACCTTGCGGGGCCAGGGGCTCAAGGTCACAGCCTGCTCGGCAGTTATTTTTGGAGTGGGAGGAGAGTGGGAGACATTTGCAGTGTTGGAAGGTGCTGGCTGCGCTCCAGGGGACGGTGTGTGACGGCCGCATCCGGAAGGGACTGGAAGCCGAGGAAGGAAGCAGACGCTCCCTGGGAACACGCGAGAGCTGGGCCTGCGAGGAGCGGCGTCCAAGGGACGGCAACCGGCAGCGGTGCTGGGGCCAGCCAGGCTGTGTTCTATGCCTCTCGGGGGCCGACTGGTTTGCTGCGAACCATCCCCACGCTCCTGGTAAGGAAAGGCACCTGCCTGCAAAGGCCCTGTCTGGGAGGTGCCCCCGTTCAAGGTCCACACCCAGCCAGGGTAGGGTGTTATTTGCCCCGTCTTTGGACATGAGGAAGAGGCTCGTCAGGACCGTGTGGCTTTGGGGCTGGAAGCGCCAGGCCTGCGCAGAGCCAGGCTTGGTGCTTCCAGCCTGGGGCTGCCACAGGGCCTCGTCGAGGGCACCGGCATCTGCTCACGGCCCCTCTTCATCTGCCCCTGCAGATGGTGGGCTGGACCCAGAGGGGTTGGGGCGCAAAGCAGCCTCCGAGCTTCCTGGGCCCCGCGCAAGGCTGCCAAGGCTGCCGTGGGCTGTTGTTGAAGGCTGTTTCCAACACAGACCCAGAGGAAGAAGCTGAAATCCCCGGTAAATCTTCTGCTCCCGGTTAGTCTGTTGTCTTTGTTAAGCCCCTGTTCCCAGACAGGCATAGGACAGAGCAGGAGGGGGAGGGGACGAGCTTCTGGGCTGCAGCCGGGCCACCAGGGGCCAGGTGTGAGGTGGCCTGTGGCCCCCAGCCCTCTCGGTACCTTCCTGGGACGGGGGGAGGGGTGACTCCCAGAACCGTCCATGACTCTTCAGGAGCGTCTCCAAGTGTGCCCGTGCGGTGCTATCAGGAGATAGGGTGGCACTTGCCAGCCTCCACACGGGGTGTACAGGTACAGACTTGGCCGGCTGCCACCCTCACCACCCGTCTTCCTGTGCACCCCGAGTCGGCTCTTGTTGGGGCCACCTGGGCCTCCCGAGGGGTGCCGGCTGCTCCCCTGGCTGGAGTGGGCTATGGGATGAGTCCTGGGGGCCACCGAGGAGCTCTGCCGGCCCTTCCCTCTGGGACGCTGAAGGGGGCAAGGCCTCGGAGCCCAACTTTCCTCCAGGCCTGCTTTTGTTTATTTTGCTTCTTTCTGAAATAGGCCTTCCTGATCTTTCCAATCAGGGTGTTTCTGGAGCCCACAAGTTGCCTAACACAGACTTTGTTATTATTGGGCCACACCCGGCCCTGCCAGGACAGAACGGAGCAACCCCAGGCCCCGCAGGCACGGGACGGCCGTGGGGGGCTCTTGGAAGGGGCCAGGCAGGGCGCGACTGAGTCTTCCTGCCTGCTCGGGGCTCACCGCTTGCTCCCCACCTAGGGGTCCCAGCGCCTCTCAGACCCCCAACTTGCCCCCCCGCCCCTCCCCCCCGCACAGCTGAGCCTGAGGCAGGTGGGGCCCCGCGCGAGAAGCCTGGGCACAGGCATTGGGGCCACACTGGGCCTGGGGTGCTGCCCGCATGCGCCAGCCTCCCAGTGCCCCCCAAGGCAGAGGGCAAAGGTCACAGAGGCTTCCTCGCCAGGTGGTGGAGTTCCCCAAGCCAGGCGGCCAGGCCGGCTCTGTTCTCATTTTCTGCACTCTCGGAGTGAGGGGGACATCTGCAGAAGAGGGACGGGACGTCAGGTGCTGGGTCAGGGTGTGTGAGGGCCTGGGGGTGACTGAAGGATCTTGTGCTCAAGGGGGGCTTTCAGGCAAGGACACCATCAGACGGGTGGGCAGCCAGGCCCGGGCTGCTCCTCCCAGGACCCACTTGGCCCCATCTGTGAGAGGGAAGGACTGTCAGGAGGGTTCCCAGGGCACCGGCCCTCCTTCTCCCTCCGTGTCCCTCCACGTCCCTTCCCTTCACGCACCTACCAGGCTCCTGGGAGCCGCCCCCGGCAGAGGTGAGTCAGTTCATGCTGGCTGGGCTGGGTGGAGTCAGCACCTAGGCTGATAAGGCCAGTCGGCTGGGGGGACAGGAGGAGGGAGGCGGCCCTGAGCCAGCCCCCATGGGGCGGGGCCAGGGAGTCTTCCCCGGCTGGGGCTGGGCTGTGCCCCCAGATGAAGTGTCAGCCAGGGACTTTTGTTTGTTTGTTTGGGGCCACACCCAGTGCGACTCTGGACTGACTGAGGCTCTGTGCTCAGGCCGACCGGGAGATGCTGGGGAGTGCCGAAAGAGCCCCCCAGCCCTTTCTGCAGGGGTTTGTGAGCACGGAGGGAGCTGCCCATGGTGGACGGTGCTGGTCAGTCTCCCCACTGCCCGGCTGCCCTGCCTGATTCAGGGTGCAGTCTGGGAAACCCAGCCGGGTGCTGTCAATCCCACCAGCCCTGGAAGGAGGGGCGCCGTCATTTGCATTTCAAAACCTGTATCTCCCCGCATCTCCCCTTAATAAGAGCCAATTACACCTCTGCCCCAAGCCCCAGGTCGTCTGCCTGTCACAGGACTTTTATCCTGTTTGGGGTAGGGAGGAACTGCTCCCTTAAATGTCACATTTAGCATATGCAAATGAGGAGATAATTGTCCTTAATGGAAAATGAA
Source organism: Sorex fumeus (assembly GCF_029834395.1). Taxonomy (NCBI): domain Eukaryota; kingdom Metazoa; phylum Chordata; class Mammalia; order Eulipotyphla; family Soricidae; genus Sorex; species Sorex fumeus. The sequence goes on along the minus strand of NW_026606077.1, from coordinate 13,822,448 downwards.
CTCACCTGCTCGCTGAGCGCCCCAGACAAAAGCAGGCATTGATGAACCGGCACCGGGTGGGCCCTTCATTTCTGGTCTCACCAGGGGCCCAGCTGGCCTGGCCCGCCCCCCCCCTCCACCCACCGTGCCGCTTGGCAGGTTGGGAGATACCAGTTAAAAGGGGGCCGTGTCGCCTTGGAGGGACACAGGACGCAGGCCTGGCGGTGGGAGGGACTGCCCGGGTCCTGGGCTGAGTCAGGGAGGACACTGGGTTCAGCTGCTGGAGGCTGAATGGAGTGTCCCAGTGATGCCAGGGCCGGTTCTCCAGCTCACAGGAATGCAGCCCGGCCAGGCTCAAGGCAGTTGGGGACGGGGATATTCCAACCCGGGGACCGAGGGTGACCTGAGGAAGGAAGCTCTGGGTTGCCTGGCTCCTGCCCCTCCTGGGCTGTCCTTGGGAACCAGGGTCTCAGGGAAAGGGCTGGACAGTGACTGACGCCTGGACGGCAGAAGGGCCCTGGCCCCCTGACTTTGAGGACCTCAGACTTAGCCCACGAGGATGCTGAAGACCACCAAGGCTCTTCAGGAACCGAAGTCCGACTTTGTGCACTAGTGCTCAGTCAGGAGTTGGGGCCATCCCTCAGGCCAGGTCCATCCTGGCTCTTCCCTGGCCATAGGGGCCCATTGCTGCCCCTAAGGGAAGTGGTGACCGTCACGGGACCCTGGATTCAGAGCCGGCAGACAGATGGGGCGAGGGGCCAGGGAGGAGGCCCGGGGAGCCATAAAACCAAGACTGGATTCAACGAAGTTACTCTGTCACCAGCCCTAACGAGCCCCCCAAGCATGTAGGCTGGACACACTCTGTGGACACAGGAACTAGGTTGATAAGATTCTGGCGCCAGAGGCTGGACCCCCTCCGGAGAGAAGTTCCAGTAGGAAAAATGTCTGTGATAAGAACCTGAAGGTGGTCACCAGAAGCTCAGGCTCTTCTCCTTGACAACGCCCTAGCAACAGACGCTTATCTGCAGAGAAAGCCCCTCAGACCCAGACCAGGAGGAAACCTGTAAACCCAACTTCGCCAGGGCAGCCGGTGGCTCCCACCCCTGCACCTCCCGGGGGCGATCTGACTCCTCCCCTCTCCTCCGTGGGACCCTCCGCCCTCCCGCTGAGGAAGCCAGTGCAGGGATCTCCTCTCTCTCCTGCCTCACAGCCTCTGATTAAAATAAAATCTTTGTCCTTCACTCGCTGTCTCCTCCGGAAGTTTTCTTTGTTTTCTTTTGAGGCAGCACCAGTATGTGGTGATGCTCAGGGCTCTGTGCTCAGGGGTCACGGTGGGCACCGGGACCACACCTCCTCCCCCGGCGGGGCTCAGGGATGGTATGGGATGTCGGGGAAAGAAGGGGGCCCAGAAATCTCAGGGTCACCCGACTCCCTGAGTGTGGGACTGTGCAGGCTGGCCCGGGGCCTGCTCGAGGCTGTGTCCCGGGAGCCGGGGAGCCCTGAGCTGCTGTGGACTGAGGCCGCACTCCAGCCCCGCCCCTCCCTGCACCTGCTCCCCGGCCCCGCCCCTCCCTGCACCTGCTCCCCGCCCCGCCCCTCCCCGGCCCCGCCCCTCCCTGGACCTGCTCCCCGGCCCCGCCCTTCCCTGGACCTGCTCCCCGGCCTCGCCCCTTCCTGCACCTGCTCCCCGGGCCCCGCCCCTCCCTAGACCTGCTCCCCGCCCCGCCCCTCCCCGGCCCCGCCCCTCCCTGAACTTGCTCCCCGCCCCGCCCCTCCCCGGCCCCTCCCCGGCCCTGCCCCTCCCTGGACCAGCTCCCCGCCCCCTCACTCCTGCCTGCTCCTCTGCTCCTGGGGCCCCTCGGGTTCTTTCTCCCTTCAAGGCTAACCATCTCAGCTTCCTCTGGGGCAGGTGACTGGCGTTGCCCCTGGGACGGGAGCCGAGCAGAGGGGTGAGACTTCAGCTACGGTGGTGGCTGCCGGACCGGGAGTGGCCGAGTCCTGGTTGGTGCAGGATGCAGGGACCTGCGCAAGGCATCGGAGCTCGCCTGGGGTGGTCAGGAGGCTGGAGGCACGCTTGCATGGAAGGGCCCTCCCGCGTGGACTCACGGGACGGAGGAAGGAGAGTGTGATGGTGCAGGACGCACCCCCTTCACAGCCCTCAGGGCCCCGGGACTCTGCTGGGACTTGCGGGTCTGAGCAGGCGCTGGCCCTCCGGCCTCCCGGGCCTCCTGGGAGCTCCTCGCGCTTCAGCCTGTCTTCGGGGCTGCCCAGAAGCCGTCTCCCCGTGATTAACGAGCACTTCCCTCCCTCGGGCCTCATTCTGGGGCCGGGCTGGGGCCAGCGCTGGGCTTCAGGCTGCAGATGTTGACTTGGCAGGGCCCGATCCCAGATGTGAGGCTGGGGAGGGTGTGGCCCCCGAGGGTGGTGCGGCTGGTCCCCGGACAGCCGGATCCTGGGTGCCCAGCGGCCTCATACCCACTCCTCTTGGTGGGCACCTCTGCCCTCAGCTGGCTCTGAGGGGCCCAGCTGCCCCAGGCGTGCCCAGGCTGGGGTCTACTTTCTTCTCGGTGCTGGCCCTCCCAGATGCTGTCCCGAAGGCCCCTCTTACTCACGCCAGTGTGGTTTTTGGTTTTGGGGTGAGGCAACGCTGGGTGCGGCCCAGCTCCAATTACCCGGGGCGGTGGGATTTGGAGCAGGAGGCCAGGCGTGGACGGTTCCAAGCTAATGAGAGGACTGGGCAACTCCCTGCTTGGCTCACCTCAGCTGGGCAGGCCCCTCCAGAGTGTGGCTGGAGGCCTGCTGGGTGTGAGCTCAGCCCCAGGCGAGGGTCCTTCCCGCCCTGAGGCCCCTGCAGCCCAGAGGCGCCTGCAGGGCTTCTGCAGCCTGACAGGAAGCTGACAGGGAGGACTTGCACTCGATGGGCAAGAGGAGTGGTGAGGCCAGAGCAGGCTGTGCTCATGAGTGCATGTCCGGGGGGGTGGGGGCAGTGCTCACAAGTGTGAGCCTTGGGAGGGACAGTGCTCACGAGAATGTGTGTACGGGGGAGAGACAGTGCTCACGAGTGTGTGTCCGTGGGAGGGACAGTGCTCATGAGAGTGAGTCTGGGGGAGGGACAGTGCTCACGAGTGCGTGTCTGTGCTTGTCCTGAGCAGTGCTCTCCTCCATCCTTCTGAGGTCGGTTCTCCCCTCTGTCTGCCCACTTCCTTCCGGGTCATCCAGCTAGGTGCTGTTATTCTTCTGCCTGTTCTTCAAGTATCCATGCACCCATATCCACCTACGTCTGCCCACACTCACGTCCATCTGCTCATCCGTCTATCTGTCCACCCCATCCATCTGTCCATCTGTCCGTCTACCTCCATCCATCCGTCCATCCATCCATTTGTCCATTTCACCCACATCTAACCCTCTGCCCATCCATTGCCTCCTTCCCACGCCCCAGGCAAGCCCCTGTGAGGGGTCGATCCTGAACCGGCTGCTCAGAGGCAGAGAGAAATGCTCGTCCTCTGCCCCAAACCCCTCCTAATTCGTGAGGGGAGTCCAGGTGGGACCCAGCGCCCCCTCAGCAGCACCCTGCCCATGGGGAGGTGGGTGTTCCCGACACCCAGAGTCGCCGCAGCCTCAGCTCCAACCTCGCGCGCTTGAGATGGTCTCTGGCTGCCCATGGTCTGGAGGGGGAAGGGCGCTTCTCACCCAGACCAGGCCCGAGCTCTGCACATGGACGGGTCTCAGGGCCCAGTGCAGGGCCATGCTGGGGAAGGGGAGGGTCAGGGCGCCGGCACCTGCGAGAGAAGCGCTGGGCGCAGCGTCTCTGCCTTTCCCTGTGGCCCAGAGAGAGGCAAGGCACTCATGTCTGCAGAGAGAGCCCTGGGTTTGACCCGGTTCGGCTCTTCTCATCAGTGAGCTGGGCAAGAAAACAACCTCTGGGCTGGAGCGATAGCACAGCAGGTAGGGCGTTTGCCTTGCATGCGGCCGACCTGGGTTCGATTCCCAGCATTCCATAGGGTCCCCTGAGCACTGCCAGGGGTGATTCCTGGGTGCAGAGCCAGGAGTGACCCCTGTGCATTGCCAGGGGTGACCCCCCCAAAAAAAGATAACAAGCTCCTTGGTGTCTGCTTACTCCTTGTCATCCTGAGCCTGAGTCTTCCCTGGGAGGCTTCGCCCACTGTCCACTCACCAACACCCACAGACGCTGCTGGAACAGAGCCCAGGGCCTGGGCTCCAGGCTGCCGTGTCATCTCCACGGGCCTCGGTCTTCTTAGCCGCAGGCAAGGTGGTGAGGACACCTGCTAGTGTCAGGGCCACAGGCGGTTTGGGGGCCTGAGGCTCAGAGAGCAGCCGTGCCGGTGACTGCGGGGCACCCCCATTTCTCCCCACCCTGCTGCTCTGAGCTGGCTCCCTGCCCCGAGGACCGCAGCTGCTCATCCGAGAGCAGTCAGCCAACACCCGGCCTGTGTCGGCTCAGGCCTGCTGAGCCCACACCCCTTGCTGAGGCCAGCACGGCTGCCCAGCACTTGGTTGTGACCCTCGCCCTTGCCTGACTCTCGGCGCTGTCAGACATGGAAAGATGGAAGAGGGAGACTCGGCCAAGGGGACTCACACACCTGCCCTTGTGCCCAGGCCTGTCCTCTCCCTGAGCTCTCGGCCCCGGAGGAACCTCAGTGAGCCCATCTGCAGAATGGGCCTGAGTGTCTCAGGTCAGCAGGCAGGGACGGGGAAGGAGCACGCCTGCACTCAGCACCACACAGCAAGTCTGGTCCTGCCTTCCCTGCGGGCCATGGCTGGCCAGGCTGATGGCTGGAGCCAGATCCCCTTCCGGAAGGAAGGACCTGGGGCAGTGCAGAAACAGGCAGGACCCACGAATGCCCGTCTTCCCGCCTTGCTGCAGGCATTGGTGTGCCCTGCCACCTCTACACCCACCCAGCCCCAGGCGATCCCAGGCAGATGCATGGATTTGCACCCGGGCATCCCCTGACTCCCAGGGGCCCCGGCTCTCCCGCACGCGCACGACCTTCCACCTCACGTCTGAGGAGAACTGTCAGGGTCAGGCTCCCATGCTCTCGGGCATCAGGCTGTGAGGAGGACACGCCGTGGAGCTGGACAGGAGCCAGAAGGCGCCCATGCCTTCCACTCTGGGTGCTTGCAGGAGGGGAAATGGAGGCTGGAGAGGGCTGACTTCGTGACCTTGGCCCAAGTGTCATTTCCCCTTATAGTTGGAGACTCCCCTCTTCGAGTTCTGGCCTCAGGTCTGAACCCTGACCCGAGGCCATCAGCAGATGTTCACTTCTCTGGGGCAGGACAGCAGGAGAAGGCTGTGCTGGTGGTGCTGACCCTCAGGTTCTAGGGACAGAGGAGTCCTTGACACTGGGAAGTGGGTGTCCGGTGCCAGGGACTCCCCAGGGACAACCCACAGTTACTCCCTCTAAGAATATCCACTACTGCCAAATATACCAACCTCAGAAACTGACGGCAAAATCAAAATTAATTGATGTTTAATTGAATATGTGCATAATGTAACATCATGTCAACTTGTTAAATCCGACTCATTTCGCGTGTATGTGAATGACAGTGTAAGTGGGATGTAGACGCATTCTAATGTGTTTGTGATGGTCTGGTAGGCCACGCCTGAGCGGATGTATGTGTCTGTGTGTGTGTGTACTTGTGTGCATGTGCATGTGTGCGCGCATGTGTGTGCATGTGTGTGTGTGTGTGTGTGTGTGTGTGTGTGTGTGCTTGTGTATGCATGTGTTCTGCTTATTTGAAAGCATCTCTGTTGGCCACCGTGGCTTTTGGGCCATTCTGCCAAGATCTGCTCCAGGTCCCATGAAGCAATGAGTACAGAGGGTTGAACTAACCTCTGGAGAGGTATTTGATCTCCAAGATTCTGGAATCTCCCCCCACCAAAGCACTCAGTCTAGGCTGAGTCTGAGAAGATTCAATCTCCCTGGCACTTGGGGCTCCATGAAGGCAGAAGGAGAGGGGGCGTGTGACCTTGGCCTTAGCAGCCCAGTGCCGTGGCAGGGCGAGGCAGGGGGCTACCGGGGCTTTGCAGAGTGGCCTGCTGGGGGGTGGAGGGGTCAGTATGGGTCCCTGGGGGGGCAGTGTGGGTCCCTCTCGAGCACTGGCCTGTGCCCACTTTCTCAGCACCGCTTGTTGACTCTGTGTGTGTGCGGGTGGAGTGGGCAGCTGGTCAGGTTCATTTGCTCCCTAGGCAGGGGTCAGCATGGCTGGGGCAGGGTGCGCAGACATCAGCTCCTCACTGCCGGAAGAGGCAGCAGCTCCCGGGCCTGCCTTTCTGCTCAGGTGAGAGCCGGCCCCACCCTCCCCCAGCGTCCGGGGGAAGCATGTTGGCCGAAGCGTGGGAATTCTCTGGATCTCGGCACCTGTTTAGGGCATCCCCCTTCCACCCTTTGTCATGAGCACATGCCCCTGCCCTGGGCACAGGACACAAGCGCTGATGGTCGCACCCAACGAGCCAAGGGCTCCCAACTCTCCCTGGGGGCGTACCCAGGCTCTGACTCCGGCCAGCTGAGAGTGACCAGGAAGGAGGCGTCGCTTCCAGGCCCAGCTGAAGAATGCTCCCACTGCCCGTGCCCTCTCCCGGACAGGGTGCTGGGTGGCAAGCCTGAGTGTGTCTTTGTCCTCATGTTCCACCTCGGTGGGCTCAGGCCAGCCGCGGGCACTGACCTGGGTAATCGTGTGGAGTTGGTGCTCTGCTGTGTGCAGAGGGAACCCACTGGCAGCACTGGGGAGGCTCGAGCTGTCCCGTGACGTGTCTGGGTGGGGGGCTGTCCTAGTCTAGAGGTGGACCTGCCCGCCCCTGGGGCCTCACTGGGAACTAGCCCTGTGGAGAGGGCAGGCGCTCCCAGAGCTGGGGCAGGGCAGGGACACGGAGATCAGATGGTGGTCCTGGGCTGTGGACTGAGTTCTGGGATTGGGGGAAGGTGGGTGTTCTGTTGGGGGCCTGAAGGTATGCAGAGCCCTCTAGGAGAGTGGGCCCACAGGCCTGCTTCCTCCATGTTGACCCCGGAGAGGGAGGTCGGGGTCGCTGCAGCTGTGCGCTGGTTGCAGAGCCAGCGTGTCCTTGGACACAGATGGGAGGCCCTGAGACTGCGAGCGCACTCAGCAGGCCCCGCGCCCTCTAGGAACTGGAGGCCACAGGCAGGAGGCGGCTGGTGCTGGAACTGGCTCTGCTCACGTGGGGAGCCCGGGAGCAGGGCGGCAACTGTGCAGGGCAGCACAGGGAGGGCAAGGGCCAGGGTTTAGGCTCCAGCAGCTGTGGAGAAGCAAGCTGGGCTGCTGGTGGGGCTTACTGGTGGAATGCTGTGGGGGTGTTGGCGGGGGTGTTGGTGAGGGTGTTTGGTAGAGGTGTTGGTGGGAGTGTTGGTGGGGGTGTGGTGGGGGTGTTGGTAGAGGTATTGGTGGGGGTGTCAGCGGGGGTGTTGGTGGGGGTGTCGTGGGGGTGTTGGTATAGGTGTTGGTGGGAGTGTTGGTGGGGGTGTGGTGGGGGTGTTGGTAGAGGTATTGGTGGGGGTGTCAGTGGGGGTGTCGGTGGGGGTGTCGTGGGGGTGTTGGTAGGGGCGTTGGTATAGGTGTTGGTGGGGGTGTTGGTATAGGCGTTGGTGGGGTGTTGGTATAGGTGTTGGTGGGGGTGTTGGGAGTGTTGGTAGAGGTGCTGGTAGAGGTGTTGGTGGGGGTGTTGGTAGAGGTGTTGGTGCGGGTGTTGGTAGGGGTGCTGGTGGGGGTGTTCTGGGGTGTTGGTAGAGGTGTTGTGGGGGTGTTGGTGGGGGTGTAGGTGGGGTTGTAGGTGGGGGTGTTGGCAGAGGTGTTGGTGGGGGTGTTGTGGGGTGTTGTGGGGGTGTTGTGGGGGTGTTGATGGGATGTTGGTAGAGGTGTTGGTGCGGTGGTTGTTGTGCACTGTGTGTTCCTGATGACACGTGCCATGCAAGTGGGCATGTCTGCCATGTTCTCCGAGAGATGAGAAGCCCTACCTATCGAGCAGTCGCGCTCCACACAGGAGTCTGCGGGCAGAGCAGCGCATGATTCAGCCGTTGTGTGGTCAGTCTGGCCTTTGCTGTGATCATTGTCCAGTATGGGACTCTGCTGCCCCCAATTAAGGGTGTTGGTATGTCAATGTCGCCTTTGACGGGCCGGGCTTGGGGTCTGCCTTTGGTCTGTGATGCACCAGCCTGGGAAGCCTGCAGGCCTTTCTCTGGTCTCGGCTGACCAGGCCTTGCTGGACACTGCGTGGGCCCTAGTCTCTTCAGCCTGGGGTGCTCTGGGCTGTGCTCGGGCTCTCTCTGCTACCCATGCTATCCTCCTGGATATGCAGACACGGAAGGGGGCTGGAACCTGTCCCCTCGCTCTCCCTCTCCCCCCTCCCTCCTCAATCCCTCCCTCTCTCTTTCCCCCTCCCCCTCTGCCTCCCTCTATCCCTCTCTTTCCCTCTCTCCTTTCCTCTCTCCCTCCCTCTCTCTCCCCCCTCCCTCTCTCCCTCTTTCCATGCCCCACTGCAGGAAATAGGCTGGCTGGGCAAGGCTGCCCTTGTCTGGGGTTAGTGCCGACATCTCCCCGTGCTGAGGACCGGGCCTGCTAGAAACGAAGGCAAAGCAGAGGCTTTTGCCGCGGGTCTGTGTTGAGGGGTTCCCAGGAGCACAGGGCAGGTGGGGAATCAGGGAGGGAAAGGGCAGGGCCAAGAGGTGGCCTACACTTGCCAGACCCCGCAAAGTTCTTCAACAGGAGCTGACCCGAGTTTCATGCTGACATGAAGAAAGAGCTCTGGGTGGAAACCCCAGTGCCCCATGGCCCTGGGAGGGGTGGCTGGCCCCAAGCTCCTGAAGAGACCCCTGCACCCGTGAGGTCTGAGAGAAGGGCATGCTCTGCACTGCTAGGGGTCCCCCTGCCCCCAGACTGGGGGATGCGGCCTTAGGGGCCGGCCTAGGGCCTCAGAGGCCATTCATTAATCATTCCCACCACTTCCTCTCCTTTGCAGATTCCAATTTTATATATATATATATATATATATATATATTTTATTAGTGAAACACCATGAGGTACAGTTATAGACTTACAAATTTTTGTGCTTGGGTTTCAGTTATACAATGATCGAGTACCCATCCCTCCATCAGTGCCCATTCTCCACCACCACGGATCCCAGTATCCCTCCCACCCCCCATCCCCCCCAATCCCACCCTGCCTCTGTGGCAGGGCATTCCCTTCTGTTCTCTCTTGCCTGGCTCGAGTACCAGTTGGCCGGGCCCATTGCACAGCCTGTGTGTGTGTGTGTGTGTGTGTGTGTGTGTGTGTGTGTGTGTGTGTGAGACAGCAGAGCCCCTACCCTCTCCCACCCCACAGGCTTGCTCCGAAGGCCTGCTGGAAGCTTCCACATACTCTCACCCTGCCCATTGCTGTGTCGCCGGGATCTGCCAGAAGCTGAGGGCAGGAGGGCTCGGTGGTAGGACACCTCAGAGCCTGGCAGGCAGTGGGGGCTGGTGCCCCTGTCAGCACGGGAGCTAGAGCCCCTCGGGGGTGGTGGGGAGGGGGTGTGGGGGCCAGCCAGGATGTGCTTCTCCGGCTTCTCTGGCTTCTCTGTCATGCCAAGGCTCCCAACCCCACCGCGCAGAGGAGTCCACATGGAGAGAGCCCCCAGGACTGCTCCCCACCCGCTCCTCCTCTGCAGCAACTGGAGAACACAAAACCGCAGCTATGCACCCCAAAAAGGCCTGCACCATATCCATGCAGTGACGGGGCCTGGCCCCCTTCAGCCGCAATGTAGGCAGGCCGGGCCTGGGTGGGCACGGCCTCCTCACTGCCTTTCCTCAGTGGACCCTGGCAGGGACTGTACTGTGGTCAGGGGCTCCGAGTTTTTGTTTGGGAGCCTCGGGCTCCCGGAGTGGGCAGAGTGGGGACTGCCACATGCAGCTGCTCTCAGCATCACCCCTCCCCTTCAGATTTGCCTGGTGGGGGCTCTCCTATCTGGGGTCCCTGCCACTGGCCCAACTGGGCAGTGGCACAGTCTGTTTGTTTTTTTGCTTTTTTGAGTCACACCTGGTGGTGCTCAGGGATTCCTCCTGGCTTTGCACTCAGGAATTACTCCTGGCGGTGCTCAGGGGACAATATGGGATGTTGGGATTCGAACCCAGGTCAGCTGCATGCAAAGCAAACGCCCTAGCCGCTGTGCTATCACTCCAGCCCTGTGGGCACAGTGTGAGAGCCGAGAGAAGACCTGGTGCCTGGGCGCGTGTGGGGTCTGTGCGGGCTCACCCCGCGGCTTCCCAGACCTCCGGCCCTTCCCGGCCTGGCCCGTTCTCAGCGATGGTCTCATCTCCCAGGGAGACACGCGTCTTCCCCTTCTTGGGCCCCTGCGCCCCTTCTCCCTCCCTCCTCACGTGCGGGCCAGCCTCCATCCTGTGCATCTGGCCACCGGCCCGGGCCCTGGCCTGCCAGCGCTGGACACCTCAGCCCCTGCCACCCCTCAGCTCTGCTCCGGACCCTGCGGCCACTTCCCGAGGGACGCATCCAAGCCCTGCTCCAGCGTCTGGGCGTCACTGGTGAGTTGTCTTGGTCCTGCTTGATCCGTCCCTGTCTGATACTGTGGCCCCTTCCTGCTCCCTGGAGAGACCGTCAGATCCCCCCAAGGTCTCCATCACTGTGCCTCCTACTGCCTCCTGCCTCAGTTCACCCTTTTCATTCCCTTGCCCCTGTTTGAAGCAGACCGTCTGCTCTCGGGACGCTGAGTGTACTCGACTCTGCGAAGACTCGAGCGAGTGGCTTCACTCCCTGGCCCTGTCCACACAGACCATGGCCTGCAGGGTGCCCTGGGGTGGCCCCCGCTGCTGAGTAGAACAGCGCCTCCTCCCGCCAGCCCGCCCCACGCATGCTCAGAGGCTCTGCTGGCCCCTGCCGGAATCTGGGTTCCCTCCCTGTGATGGGCAGGGCTCCACCCCAAGACCTCGCGTCCTGCTCCCTGGGGCCACATGACTAGGTGTGGTCTTTGAAGACTGGTCCCTCAAAGGAGAAACCAGTGCAGCCACACGGACCTCCCAGGAGGGCAGCAGGAAGGAGAGAGGTGGACATGTAACATGCTGTGGTCACGTGTCAAGGCTGGCCACCAGGCTGGATGCTGGGAGAGCTGTGGCCTGCAGAAGTGACCGGCGCTGGCTCCCGGGGGTCAGCCCTGTTACCCTGACCTGGGGCTCCTGGCCGCTGCTGCTAGGAGTTAGTGTGGCCGGTGACTCTGGCTGCCCTGGGAGCTGGAGAGAGTCCCGGCGTGCTTTCTCCTTGTGGTCAGCCTCTTTGCTTTTGGTCTGTCCATGTAGGCGCCCAGCGAGCATTCAGGCTTGCTCCCTTCTTCCTGACGTCCTTTCTCCCACCACGGGCTCTGCGACTGTCACTGAGCGTCTCACCCCCTCTTCCCAGTCTGCCCCGCTTATGGCTTCACGAGACGGCTGTGAACTGTGTTTTCCGGAGCAGACAGTCTCTTCACTGCGACCTCACTGAGAAACTCGGGCTCTCGGGAGCCCAGGGGTGCCCTGGGCCCTTTCTCACCTCAAGCCATGCTGGGTGGGAGCGACAATTGTCAAGGCAAGCCCTGGGGTCCTCAGAACCTCTCAAGTCAGCCAGACCCTTAGCCTTCTATGGGGCCCCACTTGGAGTCACTTGTTCAGATAAACCGCAAATTGCTCTGGAACTTTCCATACTGAGTCACTGGGCTGGGTCGGTGCCACTGATCACTAGCCTCCCAGAGGCCCTCAGAGCCCCCCAGCCAGTGCTAGGCCATGTGAGAGCTGCTCAGTGGGCCGTGCTTCCCCATGACACCCCCTCAGAGTTAGCGGGGTGTGTGCACACGTGCCCCTCATGTGCACACGTGCTCGCATGTTTTCAGGGGAACAACAGATTTTGAAACAGTTTATTAAAGAGCCACTAAAGGCGCCTTGGCTAGGAAATTTATCCAAGGGGGAAAGAAAAAAAACCCACAAAACTATTTTGACGATTTAAGTGTTAATGATTCAAAACCATATGGATCACATTTCCTTCCCATCCGTATGGTTTTTTAAAAGTATCAGAGAGACGGCTCAGGGCAAAATGCGCGCTGATTCTATGGGGAGGAGGAGGAGGAGGACGATGACGATCACGGCGACATTCTCCCCTCTGCGGGGAGAGGAGGAGGAAGAGGAGGAGGAAGAGGAGGAGGAGGAGGAGGAGGAGGAGGAGGAGGAGGAGGAGGAGGACGTTCCCCCCTCTGCGGGGGGGGGGGTAGGAGGAGGAGGAGGAGGAGGAGGAGGAGAAGGAGGAGGAGGAGGAGAAAGGAGGACTACGACCACACGACAACGTTCCCCCCTCTGTGGGAAGAGGAGGAGGAGGAGGAGGACGTTCCCCCCTCTGTGGGAGGGGAGGCTCCCCCCTCTGCAGGAGGGGCCCCTGGCGTCCAGGAAGTGGGTCCCCTCTGCCGCTTTCCACACGGTCTCCAAGGAAAATCACTGCTGGCGTCTGGAGAGACTTTTCAACACACAACTTGGTGGGAAAGGAACACCGCATCCCGGTGGGGTTTTTGCAAAACCTCCAGAACTAATTTTAAAATGACTTAGGTCTTGGCAACCCGAAGACGTGCTAACTCAAACCCGGGTGTATTTCAAGGGAAATGTAATTAAAAAAATACTCTCCCGGTTAGCGGGAGGCTGTGTGAGCTGAGAGTCCGCCTGGACAACGGTTTGGCGATGAAAACGTGCTGCGTGGGTCAAACTGCAGACACGCTCAGTGCTCAGCCTGGCCCAGTGCAGGCGGCCTGAGCTCTGGCGGGGCCTGGTAGATCCTCATATCCCTGCAGCCTCCGCTGAGCTGTGCCGTGGACCAGAGAGAGATGGCGTGGGCCACCTGGCTGGCACGGAGGGGAGCCTCGGGTCTACACGGAGACACGGCTTGGCCTCGCCCACCTGCAGGGTGTAGACAGATGGTGTAGACAGGTGACCGGGTCCCAGCAGGCCTGCTGTGCTACCCCTCGCTCTGACCGTTCCGCTGTCCGGCAGCAGTCCACCCTCAAACCGGACACGGCTGCACCCCTACACCGAGTCTGGCCGTCTGGCCCTGCGTGGCCACTCCACCTCTGCTCCGGGAGGACCGAGAGCCCACGAGCTCGCAGAGAAGCCCTCTGGGGGCTTGTCCCCTTCCCAGGCTGGCCCTGGAGCACAGCACACTCCCAGCTGCTTCCACACTGCTTGGACCACCCACTCGAAATGCCTCCCTTGGGGTCTGCGCCTTGGCACAGCTCTGAGCTGTCCCCTGGTCCGGCCCTCTTGTACTGTTCCTGGGACCCAGGGGAACTCGACATCAGGTAAAGTCTATCAGTGCAGAGGGAGTCAGGTCGTCTCTGAGGGTCTCTAGTCTTATGCTGCCCTACCCGCCCTTGCTTTCCTGTCCAGCCGCCCGTGGTCCCCATCTCCCCTTCTCTCCTTCCTTCTCCTTGTTGCCAGTCTCCAAGCACTGTCCACCACTCGTCCACTCACCCGCTACCCACTCAGTCAACGTATATCAGAAAGCTTTCAAAAATCACCTTGCTTTGAAAAGAAACTGACCTTAGAGTATTTTAGGCCCTTGGACCACTGGGGGAGAGCCTGGCAAGCTACTGAGAGTATCCAGCCCGCACGGCAGAGCCTGGCAAGCTCCCCATTGCGTATCCGAGATGCCAAACACAGTAACAACAAGTCTCACAGTGGAGACGTTACTGATGCTGGATTATTGCCACAAACAACCCTGGATCCACTCACCCAACTTGATGTTTTTAATCGGTGGGGTGGGGTTCTTGGGCCACACCTGGCAATGCTTGGGGGTTACTCCTGGCTCTGCACTCAGGAATTACTCCTGACAGGGCTTAGGGGACCGAGGGGATGCCGGGATTGAACCCAGATAGGCCGCATGCAAGGCCCTACTCACTGTACTGTGGTTCCGGCCCCAGCTTGATTTTATTGAAGTATTCTGGCATATGTATGTCCCATTTCTCTTCCTTTCCCTTCCTTTCTTTTTCCCCTCCTCCCTCCCTTCCACCTCTCCCCTCTCCCTTCCCTTCCCTCTTCCCCTTCACCCTCTCAATCTCTCTGCCTCACCCCACATTCTTCTTTTGAACAACCAAAATATGGTAGATGTGGCAGAAGCCCTGAGAAACCCCAAATTCTGTCCCTCTTATCAGCCCTGCTGGTGTTTCTCCTTTTGACGTGCTTGAATTCTTTCTACCCTCTGTCTTTGTGCTCAAAGAGTGGAGTTTTCAGGTTTAAATCTGTGCATAGATGCGGTTCCATTGCACACGTACGCCAGTTCGTAACTTGTTTTATTTTTGTTCATTCTTAGATTCCATTGCACGTTCTATGCTTCTCTCCATGCAAGCAATTAGCTTGTCAGCAGATCGTGCCTCTCCATCGGGGTGCTCCTAAGCTCAGGAGGGCAGAAGGCGTCTCCTGACACACTGTCCCCGAGCCTGGGCTGGTTTCCGTGGCAGCCTCCAGGGAGCCGGGCCAAACCCTCTGCTTTGGGCCAGCTCTGTTGCGAGCCATGTGCTCGGGGCTGGGGCGTGTGGATAAGGCTCAGCCTTGAGCTTTGTTCCCTAGTGGACAGACTGATGGACAGTAGCAGTCTAAAGCTATCCCAAAGTGGGGAGGGCCTACAGAAATGCACAGGGGTTGAGAGATCAGAGGGGAGAGGGAGAAAGTGAAGCCAGGAGGATGGAGGGAGGTGGAAAACCGTGCCCCAGAACCAATCCTAAGCCCTCTGCTGGGGTCACTGGCCTGGGGGAGGCCTCCATGTCCAAATCCTTTCCTCCCTACAGCCTTAAATTTTTCTCAGGGAAGACTTTGTGTCCTGCCGGCACTTCTGATTTAGCCACACCCCCATGGGGTCCAGGGAAGCTCCCATTGGCCCTTCTGCTGGGGACCAGGAGTTGCCAGAACTCTAACCAGGGCCTCCAACCCTTTGGGTTTTCTCCCCAGCCCTGCCAGGACCTGTTAAGTCCTGTCTCACTCACCCACTGACCCCCCAATTTCTCCTTCTTTTCTCTAAAATTTTATTTTAAATTGTGGGAGGAGTGTTTGGGGGCCACACCCGGAGGTGCTCTGAGCTTATCCTAAACACTGTGGTCAGTAATCACTCCTGGCAGGGGACCACAGTGGTGCCAGGGATTGGACCAGAAGTTAGTCTCTCGCTGGGCCTTGGCCCCATCCTCTCTCCAGTGCTCTTCCCTCATTTCTCTAGTCTGCAGTTATTTCCTGAGTCCCTGTGTCATCCCCTGCTCTGTGTTGGGCCCTGTTCGGGGAAGGAGAGAGGCACCCGTGATTGGACAGCCAGGAGACCTGGAGGTGTTTCTGACTTAGCCTGGCCAGCACATAAGGGAAACGGCTGCTGGGAAGATGCCCCAGCCTCACCTCACAGGGCTGAGGGGGTGCAGATAAGGTGCTTGCTGGGCGTGCCCATGTTCTTCTGGAGTTTTAAGTAGAGGGGGTGATTAGGCGGCACCCTGGGCAGAGCAGGTGAGATGGTAGGTAGACGGAGGTAGGCTCTAGCGGGGATAAGAGAGAGGCCATGTGTGATTGGACAGGCTCTATAAGGGTAAGGGAGAGGAGCGTGTGACTGGACAGACTCTAGCAAGGATGAGAGAGAGGCGTGTGTAATTGGACAGGCTCTAGTAAGGGGCAAGAGAGAGGCGCATGTGATTGGACAGGCTCTAGCAAGGATAAGAGAGAGGCGCGTGTGATTGGACAGGCTCGAGCAAGGATAAGAGAGAGGCGCGTGTGATTGGACAGGCTCTAGTAAGGGGCAAGAGAGAGGCGCATGTGATTGGACAGGCTCTAGCAAGGATAAGAGAGAGGCGCGTGTGATTGGACAGGCTCTAGCAAGGATAAGAGAGAGGCGCGTGTGATTGGACAGGCTCTAGTAAGGGGCAAGAGAGAGGCGCATGTGATTGGACAGGCTCTAGCAAGGATAAGAGAGAGGCGTGTGTAATTGGACAGGCTGTAGTAAGGGAGAGGCACTTGTGACTGGGCAGGCTCTAGTAAGGGGTAAGGGAGAGGCGCGTGTGATTGGACAGGGCTCTAGCAACGTAAGAGGAGCGTGTGATTTTGGAAATACAGCCCTGGGCTCTTGGTGTCTTTCTGGCGTCTTTCTTTCCATCAGGGTCACACCTGCTCTGCCCAGGGTGCCAGGGTGCCCAAGTCAGGGGTCCTGGGGCCACTCCTGGCCGAGCGTGATTTGGCCAGAGACTGAGCAGGAGACACGGTACTTGGCCTTGCATGTGACTCGCCCCAGTTTAGTTTCTGGCACCAAAGATGGTCCCCTGAACACTGCCAAGAATCACTCCTGAGCAGTCAGGAGCAGCTTCTGAGACCACTAGGTATTACTCCCTGAATTAAGCAAGGCCTGGCTTGGTGCTGGTAGTACTTACGTCGTTGGTTCACCTGGTAGTACTCAGGGAGGGATATGCAGTGCCAGGCCACGGCCCAGGGCTCGGAACATGCCAAGCACATGCTTTGCTGCTAGATGCATCTTGTGGGCCTAGATGTGCTTCTGAACACAAACCCTCCATCCCGGGAAAGGAGGTGTCAGCCGCATACCGACTTCCCAGAGAGGAGATGCAGTTCTTCACGGGGAAATGACCTGCTCAGTGTCTGCCCAGGGGCTCTCCTCCTGCTCCTTCATTGGATGCTAAATTAATAAGCACTGGTGCATGTCCCAGGCGAGGGACCCCCTGATTGTGTGTGAGCAGTTTCCAGACAAACACACACGAGGTTCCAGCACCAAGCCCCCAAGGGGTAGGAGGTTCTGGGACCAGCTCCCTTGGACATGGGTCTTTGCTTGTCTGTGTGATAAGCTCTTGGCTACGTAAACAGCCATGTGCTGGGGAACAGGAAGGGTGGACAGAAGGCCTCAGCCCAGTGGCTGTGCCCAGATTAGCTAATGGCTGGCAGGAGAGACTCATGTGTCTGGGCTTTGCTTCCGGGGAGATGGGGCCCCCGATGCCTTGCATCACAGTGCCTTCATCTCACTTGTCAGGGTGAATTTGTGGCTTCCTCAGGAAAGGCAGGGAGCGAGCACACTCCAGGTGAGGGCTGCGGTGGGCCCAGCTGCTGGCACGTGCATCCATGTGCACACGAATGCATGCCGTGAACACATGTATGCAGACATGGGCACAGACAGCAGGCTGCAACATGGCTCTTCCTGAGGGGCCCATGAAGAGGCTCCTCCTGGGGACCAGCAGAGAAGCTGTGCAAGCCGTCACATCCTGCCAAGGACGAGTCGCTAAGCTGGCAGTGGGAAATGGCTGGGCCAAGGGGCAGGGCTCAGATGGAGAGGCACGCGATTTTAAGAATTTGTACCAAGGCAAAAATGAACATAGCACGACGCAGACCGTTGACAGGGTGAGCCCAGTGGCATTCCACCATCCCAGTGTCCCCTGAGCGCCCCTCTGTCCCCTCGGGAGGCTGCTTTTGACTGAATGTTGGAGGCTCCTCGCGCTAAGGCCTGGAGTTCCAGGAGCTGAACGTGGAGTGGACTTGGCAGCAAAACACACTTGGGTCCTAAGGAGGCGTCAGATACTCACTTGGCACTAGTTGTGATGTGCCCCTTTTACGGGTGGAGTTACTGAGGGGGTGGAAGATGGGCTTGAAGTCACATGGTCAGAGGGACGGGCGGGCGGCTACGCAGCATCTCAGGCCCTGCTCTTTCCCCGCAAGTCAGTGTGGACACTCGGCTAAGATTCAGGCATGGGGGCTGGGCCGAGGCATCTGTTTCCTGTGCCCGGCTCCCCGGGACGCAGAGGCCCCTCGTGGCAGCGCCTTGGGGAGAGCCAGCTGCAGCCTCTCCTCTGGCCCAGACCCAGGCCCAGGGACCCGGCGCCAAAGCCGCCTGGAGGTGGCCCTTTCAGGGGTGGCAGCTGGTGGGCTGGCAGCTCTGGGCAGCCGCGGGGCAGGTGGAGCCGAGAAGCTGGCCTGCTCGGCGGCAGCACAAAGGCCTCTCTGCCGGCCCCCGGGCTGTCCTGCTGGATGGCCACGGCCCCCCGCACTCACTGGCAGAGCAGCGGGCGATAGTAAAACGCTCCTTAACTGGGGCTCGGCATGAGTGAGAGCTGGTCCAGGCCTAATAAGGATCATTAACTGCGTCTGAAAAGGTTTTACAAACATTTGTTCAACTCCCTGAGCTGACGGTGCCCGTGGCTCACTGCTCCCTCTCACGTCGCACCAGCCAGAGCCAGCTGGACTGGCCAAGGAGGCCCCGACTGCGGCCGGCCACCTCCAGGCTTCCTGGCGACACAGTGTGGGCAGCCCTGGCTTCCGAGTGGGACATCCCACACCTGCAGGGCTGTGGAGGGCCTGACAGGCTGCAGCGCAAGAACTGGCTGCCTGTCCAGCGGAGTGGCCAGGGGACGATTCTGGGGACCCTCCCATCCCTGGTGCTGGGTTCCTCCTCACATCAGAGAGCGTGTGCACTTGTTGTTGTGTTCAGTGTTTGGTGAGATCTGACAGAGGAAACAGACCCCCCCCACCCCCAAGCTGCTTTCGCCATCTCCCGCCTCTTGCCTCCATGTGGCAGCTAGGAGCTCTTCCCAGGAAGCCCAAGGAGGCACAAACTGAGGCTGTGGGCACCAGAGGCTGGGGGGGTGGAGGAGGCCCTGGCAGTGTGAGGGAGAGGTGGGCAGTGCCCTGCTCTCTTCCACGGCAGCCGTCCCACACGGTCTCCCTTCTGTCCTGCACTCGATGGCCCACTGCTGCTTCCCAGTGTCCAGGGGAGTGGAGAAACACCCAGGGGCCCGAGGGGTGTGCCTGGAGGGGCTGAGAGGGTGGGGAGGTTCTGTCCTTGCAAAGGGGCCATGCTCCTGGGCCTCCAGGGAGAAGAGCAGGGAGGGACCCCAGATGGGCAGTTCCTCTCCTGTGGTCAGATGCAGATTCCTGCCTCTCTCAGTGGCCAGACAGGCTGCCCATCAGAACCCCCAGCTGAGCCTGCGTCCTTCTCCTGGGCTCCGGGAAGTCCTGTGGGAGTGAGTCCTTCACTAACTGGTGGGGGGCAGAGTAGGAGAAGGCCTCGTCTGTCCTTTGAACAGGTTTGAGAGCTGAGAATAGGTCTCCCCAAGAGGAGTTTGAACACAGGCTAGCGTCAGCCACCAGACCTGCACAGCCAACACTTGTGTATGGACAGATGGAGAAACCGAGGCCCGGGGAGGGGGTGGGCACCTGTAGTGGTTGGGGGCTGCCTTTGGACTAAAGCCCCTGGTGGCCGGTCCCCTGGGCCCTTACTTCAGTCTCATGTCTGGAATCAAGGGCAGGAGGTCATGGTTGGAGAGAGGAAGGAGGGAGGCGGCTAGGTGCCCCTCAGGCTCTTGCCGTGAATCCCACGAGGTCCTTCCTTAAGTTTCTTTCCCGTTCTCCTCCCGGGGTCGGCCAGGCACATTCAGACCCAAGCATCTCATCAAGTTGGAAGGAAGGCTGGGAAGGAAGAGGTTTTAAGATTCCCATTTAAAGTGAATGGAATAAATTTCATGACTTCATCTTTTCTAACAGCTACATAGTACTCCATTGTGTAGATGTACCAAAGTTTCTTTAACCAGTCATCTATTCTCGGGCACTCAGGTTTTTTTCCAGATTCTGGCTGTTGTAAAGAGTGCTGCAATGAACAAACAAGATGAAGTCATGAAATTGACATACAAGTGGTACTACATGGAAAGTATCATGTTAAACGAAATAAGTCAGAAAGAGAGGGATAGACATAGAAATATTGCGTTCATCTGGAGAACATAAAGAAACAAAATAGGAGACTAATACTCAAGAACAGCCGAGATAAGTACCAGGAGGCGTACTCCATGGCTTGGAGGCCAGCCACACATTCTAGGGGAAAAGGCAGCTCAGATAGAGAAAGGAGCACCAAATAAAGGGTGTTGGGAGGATCCTCCCAGGATGGGAGAAGCATACTGAAAGTCAACTATAGACCAAGCATGATTGCCACTCAATGCCTCTTTTGCAAACCACAGCACCCAAAAGGAGAGAGAGAACAAAAGGGAATGCCCTGCCACAGAGACGGTGGGGTGGGGGGATGGGGGGTGGGAGGGATACTGGGATTCGTGGTGGTGGGAAATGGGCACTGGTGGAGGGATGGGTACTCAATCATTGTATAACTGAAACACAAGCACAAAAATTTGTAAATCTACAACTGTACCTCATGGTGTTTCACTAATAAAAATTTAAAAAAAATAAAGTGAATGGGGTCTTGAGGGGTGGAGAATGGGCACTGGTGAAGGGATGGGTGTTTCATTGTATGACCGAGACTTAAACCCGAAAGCTTTGTAACTGCTCTCATGGTGATTCAATAAATAAAATTATAAAAAATGAAAAAAAATGTAAGGTGGAGTTCATGCCCAATTCAATCAGCTAATCATTGGCTGAGTAAATAGCAGTACTCCTATATAAAAAATTAAATTAAATTAAAAAAAATAAAGCGAACGGAAAAAAAATCCTCTCTCTCCTTAGCTCCTTCCCCTAAGCGACGCTTCTGCTGCAGCCGCTCCTCATGGCACCCTAGGGCTGTGTGTCTAGCGTCTCGTGAGCACTGCGAGTTTACAGCTTGGCATCTCTGGAAATAGCTTCAGGGAGAAAGATGGTGGGATTTTATTCTCGCTAATTTAAAACTCTAATAATTGTTCACGCGTTCAGGAGCATTCCTCTACAATCGATTCCATCTTTCAGAGTGACTGCAACGGAAAGTAGCCAAGTTTCCTGGTGGTGTCTGTTGGCTCTGTGATGCTCACTCATTCACTCAGGTTCTGTTCCAGCAGAGAGAGAGTGAGGCCCACAGGCGGCTCCCTGCTGTGTGTGGGAGGCAGGGAAGGGAGAGTACGGGCAGTGTGGGGGTGATTGGTCTCTTAGGGACAGCACATGAACTGCAGACACAGGCTGCTTTGGGTAGCACAGGGTGGCCCTGGTGGCCGAATACTCAGGGACAGGAGCATCTGTCACCAACACCCGGACTCAGGAGGAGAATAGGGCTCTCCAGCACTCCCACTGGGCCTGCTGGATTCTGGCTTCTAGTAAACACAAGCCGTGATGACATCAAGTCCAGGATGGGGTGGGGTGGCCACTGGCATGAGCTGGATTAAGACCTGAGTCAGAAGGGAAGTAGCAGGGACTGGCAGACTGAGACCTAACTCAGGGTCGACCCAAGGGTGGGGAGACAAGCACCACCTCCAGAGGAGTGACGGTAGCCCACGTTATGGCAGTCTGGAGAGAGGCTCAGAGGCTGTGCCTGCAACGGGCCTTCCTGGGAACTCTGCCTGGGGTGGGTAGACCAGATGTCCGCCGGGGCAGCGGGCTCTGCAAGGCCTGGGAGGCTCACCCGTGGGCCTTGGCCACCGAGGAGGAGGCATGTAGGGAAAAATTTGATGTACCAATCCAGCAGCAATGCTCCCTGAAAGGAAGTCAGAGCTAGAGAGAGGAACCCTGAGTTGCGTCTGGGGATGCCATGTGCAAGTCCCCAAACGTCTGTTTTTCTGAGATGATTGTTTTCTGAGTTACGCACTGCACGCAGGCGAGGCTGGCAGGCACTTGGGACCAGACACCTCAACTGGCAGGAGAACCTGGAAAGAGAGAGAGGTGACTGTGTCCTCGGGGAATATCAATAGTGCCCCTTTCAGCCCCAACGGCCCGGTGGGATTGACAAATGATACTGCTGATGTCACACCACCCAAGACAAACCCAGCGCCCGTGGCCGACCTGCTGACTGTCATCTCAGAGCACCTCTTTGCCTCTCTCCCAGGGCCTTCCCAGTTGACTGCGGAACTTCTGCCTTTCTGAGGCTCAGAAAACAGTCATTTCATGAAAACAGTCATTGTAGACACGTTGTGGTGTCTGTTTTTCAGAGTCGTGATTCTGACATGGAAAAAGAATGAATCCTTCAGCTCTGAGCCAGAGACTGTCACTGTCACTGCTGTTTCTGTGTCTCTCTGTCCCTCCGGAAATCAGGTCAATGAGGCTTTGAGAAGCGGGAGTGTCTGGGGTCTGGCATAGTGGCCTCTCTCTCTCTTTCTCTCCCTCTCTTTATCCATCCCTCTCTCCCTCCTTCTTTCCCTCCTTCTCTCCCTTTATCTCTCCCTTCCTCTCTTCCTCTCTTCCTCTCTCCCTTCCTCTCTCTCCCCCTCTCTACCTCTCTCTCCTCTCTCCCTCTCTCCCTCCTTCCCTCTTTCCCTCCCTCTCTCCCTCCCTCTCTCTTTCCCTCCCTCCGTCTCTCTCTCCCTTCCTGTCTCTCTCCCTCCCTCCCTCCATCCCTCTCTCCCTCCCTCTTTCTTTCCCTTCGTCCTTTCATATGTACCCTCAAGATCCCCAAGGTTCTTCAGAGCCACAGAGAGAAGACAAGAGGGTCAGTAACTCCAATACAGGTGGCCTGGGGAACTGCACAGCTGCCTTCTTCGGGGCTAGGAGACCTAGATCTGAGAACACGGGGAGTGCCCTGGCTCCGTGGGCAGAGAGGCAGGTATGGGAAAGCCCGCTCCCGCTGGCAGACCCTCCTGGGGGCCAGAGTGGGCAGTCCCAATGCACTGACTCTGGAAGCAGTGAGACTCGTTCCACATCCAACTCTGTGTGCTGGAGAGCCGAGGGTGCTGCCTTAGAGCGGCCTCGAGCCCCGCACTCACCCCAGGAGGGGGTGACGTGTTCACTCTAGAGTTAATGCCAATAATGGGGGTGGGTGGGGCTGGAGGCATTCCCCATCCGCTAAGCTGAAATTATTTAATTTCTTGATAGGGCGGCTGAGGGACAACCAAGCATGTGCCAAGGGTTGGATGGTTCACTTTCCAGATGATTCTAGAACTTTCCAACACACCAGCCCTGACTTTTGGAAACTGATTGATGAGTCAACGCCAGCCCAATGTTGGCCCCCTCCACTCAGGATGGGTGGGGCTCCCACCCCTGCCAACCCACCCCCCAGAGCCATGGTCTTCACCACCGCTGGGGTCCCTCTTGCAGACAGCACCCCCCCCCCCCCAGAGTTAAGAAGGAAATACAGTGGTTAAGCAAGTAGAAGGCAAACATCACTCTCAGACACAGAGAAATGCCTTGTATCGTAAGCTCATGGAGATGAATATTCTGACCTAATAATCAAAACAGGCTGTAATTGCAAACAGACTCTCACGGCTGTGCAGAGAGGGGAGCAGTGAGATACCTGCTGAGCACAGCAAGCTGAGCCCGCCCCCTCCTCCCGCCCGCGGCCATCGATCCACGCGGCCGGCCAGCCGCGCACCATTTTGCTGGCCTGGCTTGATCTAGCCCTGCTCACATTTTGCCTTCCTCCAGGGACCGGGCTCCCTCTGCAGTGGAACTGGCTCAGAGAAAACCCCCCTGTTTCCCCACATCCCGTGAACTGTGACTGAGCAGCCCTCGGTCTGGAGGGAAGAGGCTTTCCCGCCGCAGCCCTGCCCGCCCCGCCCGCCCCCCTCCTGGCCCTGGGAGATGCGCCCTGGGTGCGCCACCAGAGCTGGAAGGCCTTTGTGTCTCTTCCCCGCTCCCACCTCCTTTTTGTGTTTTGTTTCAGACACACCCGTGGCTCAAATTTGCTTTGAAGGTCAGTAATTTCCACTCCTTCTTTTGAAAACAACTGCGCAGATCTTCTGGGACCCAAATGTTGACTCTGCACAGAGGAATGAGTCTCCCTCAACAACAAGCACATTCCAACATCTCTGGGGGCAAGACAAAGGGAGAGGCCAGCACTCCTTGCCTACATCCACAGGGCTGTCCTCCCAGCAGGCCCTGGTGGAGGGAGGACAGCCCGGGGAGGCTGGTTTCCCCACAAAGGGCTTAGAGGAAGAGGGGGAGGGAGGGAGGGGAGTGGGGAATGGCCTCCAGGTGGGTGGCAGTGCTTGGACCAAAGACTGATGAACTGGGTGTCTTGGGCATCCTTCAGGTGGCCTGGTTGCTGTGTCTGTGTCTGGTGTGGTCCGCAAGAATGGTGGGAGAAGCAACCAGAGAGGATCTGGATGAAGACTTCCTGCCTAGGAGCCAGCACTGTGGGGCTGCTCCCTGTGTGTGAACTTCCATGCGCCACGTGTGTGCTTCCCATGTGCTGTGTGGGTGCTCCCTGCGTGCTGGGAAGGTGCTCCCAGTGTGCTGAGTGGATGCTCCCTGTGTGCTGCTAGGATGCTCCCTGTGTGCTGTGTGGGTGCTCCCTGTGCTGTGTGGGTGATCCCTGCGTGCTGTGTGCATGCTCCCTGCATGTTGGGGGGTGGTCCCTACGTGCCGGGAGGGTGCTCCCTGTGTGCCATGAGGATGCTTCCTGCTTGCTGTGTGGGTGCTCCCTGTGTGCTGGGGGTGCTCCCTGGGTGCTGGTAGGGTGCTCCCTGCGTGCCCTGAAGGTGCTCCCTGCATGCTGGGGTGCTCCCCGTGTGTTGTGTGGGTGCGGGTGCTCCCTGCGTGCTGAGGGGTGTCCCTGGTGCCCCTGTGTGCCGTGTGGGTAGGTGGTGCTGAAGCTCCCCCCATTCTTGGCCTCTGCAGTGCTGCCAACCAGCACCCTGTCCACCCCTCCGGCCGCTCTTCACAGCCCTTCTGGTCTTCACACCCTCCTCTGGGCACCTTTGTGCCCTCTCTCCTGGGGGGAATGTCTGCTTGGCCAGGTCCCGGAAGGCGGTTGTACTGACCGTTATCCAACTGGCATGTCAGCCCAGTGGCCAGCTCCCAACCCGCTCACCTAAGCCCCGGGGCCCCTCTTCCTCCGGGCATGGCAGTGCCAGACCAGCTCCCCAACACAGGGCACATCCAGGTGACACCCCGCCTGGTCCACCCAGAGTTGCTCTCACTGTCCCTTCCCATGAATGACCGAGGGACACACAGGCTGGTGGCCACTCCAGAGGGGACGTGTGTGCTGCTGAGAAATCTCTTCTGGTCCCCAGGGACTTCTCAGGCAGCCCCCAGTGTCTGCCCATGTCACTAACGCTGGAGCAGGGACTCTTGCAAATAGCTGAGGTGTTTGGGAAAGGCTCCTTGGAAGCCCCTCTTGAGAGGAGCAAGCCCACTAGACCAAGAAAGGGTCAGCATAGGCCCCTCTAGTTCTGGACAGCACCACCAAAGACTCAGGGTGTGGCTAGGCGGCCCTTGCAGGACAGTCCATGAGATGAGGGGCACAGAGCTCCCCAGGGTGAGGCTGCAGGTGAGGTAGGGTGGCCTCTGGGATCTTCGCCTTTGACCCCAGAGAAGATTCAGGGTTTTCTTGGTGGGGGGCAGGGGTCAGTTGGGCCACACCCGCAGACTCAGGGGGCATATTTGGTGCTGGGGATCTAATCTGGGTCGGGGTGCAGTTGTGCGGAGCAAGCTCCTTGACCTTTGTCCCCGTCCCCTGCCAGATTAATCTACCTCTCCGGTCAGTCATTTGGGTGCATATGCAGAATGTGGACTCAGAGAGAGTGCTAGAGAAGGAGAGTATTCAGGAGGGCTTGTGGTGGTCACATTTGACACAGCGCCAGGGAGATAAGGGACGCGTCATCGGAAACTGGCCAGTGAGAAGAATGGATTCTGGACCCACTGTCACACAATGCCAAGAGGCTCGTCCTGAAGTCCTTCAAAAACTAGAAATTGAGCTTCCATATGACCCCACAATGCCACTTCTGGGAATATATTCCAAGGATGCAAAAAGGCGCGGTAGAAATGACATCTGTACCTATATGTTCATTGTAGCACTGTTCACAATAGCCAAAATCTGGAAACAACCCAAGTGCCCTAGAACAGATGACTGGTTAAAGAAACTTTGGTATATCTACACAATGGAATACTATGCAGCTGTCAGGAGAGATGAAGTTATGAGTTTTGCTTATAAATGGATAGATATGGCGAGTAGCATGCTAAGTGAAATGAGTCAGAAAGAGAGGAACAGATATAGAAGGACTGCACTCATTTGTGGAGTATAAAGCAACATAACATGAGGCTGACATCTAAGGATAGTAGATACACAGGATAGGTAGATTGCTCCATAGCTGGAAGCCTGCCTCATGAGCAAAGGGGAGAAGGCAGCTGGAATCGAGAAGGGATCACTAAGAAAAAGATGGCTGGAGGAATCGGTCAGGATGGGAGATGTGTGCAGAAAGTAGATAAAGAACTAAACATGATGACCTCTCAGGGTCTATATTGCATAATGCCCAAATGTAGAGAGAGATTACGGGGAATCATGTCTGCCATGAAGGCAGGGGGAGGGTGGGGAAGAGGGGTATACCGGGATATTGGTGGTAGGGAATGTGCACTGGTGGAGGGATGGGTGTTTGATCATTGTGTGACTGTAACCCAAACATGAAGGCTTGCAACTATTTCACAGTAATTCAATAAAATTAAAAAAAAAAAAAGAGGCATGGCCTGGACAGATTTGCCTGTGACTGGAGGGGCGGTGTCCTGTGTCTCTGGTCCCATCTTGGAGGGGCTGTGTACAGTAATTTGATTTTCTCGTAGGCTAGTCATTGAGCCATTTGGAGATAATTATTCAGAGAAAAGAGCTCCTGGGGCCTGACTGTAAGTGAGCACAGGAGCGTCCCTTGGTGAGGGGATGTCTGACCGCGTTGAGAGCTGGCTGCTGTGCTTGTCACATAGCCCCATGGACACTCCGGCACGCCTGCCTGGAGAAGGCCTTCGAGCCAAGGACACTTGCCAGCGTGAGACATGGGTAGGGCCGAGGCTGTGGCCGGAACCTCCTTAGGTGAAGGTCCTGGCACGACTCCCCCACCACCTGTGTTTAGTGCTGGCCTTGTTGATGCTGAAAACATGTACATACATGTGCAGAGACATGCGTATGCACACAGGCACCCTCAGTGATCATGCATGTACACCTGTTCACACACATGCCAGTGCCGGAAATGAGCTTCAGGCCAAGAAATTCAACCCTAGCATTGTTTGCATTTTTGTTTTAGGGCCGCCCCGACAGTGCTCAGGGGTCACTCTTGGGGGTGTTCAGGGGTCCCTATGAGGGAACTGAACTCAGGTCCACTGCCTCCAAGGCAATCGCCCTCTCTGCTGTGCTATTGCTCTGGCCCTCACCCAAGTAGTTGTGCCAGAAAGGATTTCGAAATCGTCTGTGCTAACCTGAGGGAGGAAGAGATTTGCTTACAGTTACTCAGGAAAGGACAGACTGTCAGGAACATGAACCCGCAGGGGCTAAATCCCCTTCCCAGAAGCACAGAATCAGGACCATTTCCCCCTTACAATAAAGTGTCCCAGAAATGCTGGCTTTGAAGAGGATCCAGCCAGAAACACGGACTTCAGGTGGCTCAGCTTCCCGCCTCTGCATTCTCGTTTCACAGAAGGCCTGGAAACAGCCTTGCAGGCTGCCTTGAGAGGCCGGGTTCCACCTCAGAGTTCTGGGCTTGGCCGAGTCTGTGGGTGAGCTGCAGAAGTGTATCTGTCCTCGGAGCTCGTGCACAGCTGACTCGTGGGAGTTTGTTCCTTCTGAGGTCTGCTCCCCTTTCATTCCTAAGCCAGTCCTGTCTATCCCTTCTTCCTTCCCAGGCAGCTGTGGGGATGAGAAGGGCAAGGAGGTCAGATGCTACCCAGCATCAGCCCCCTTGGCATGACGGCAGAGAGGCCAAGGTGAACATGGTTTGACCGTGGCAGATGCTCATGGGCAAAATCAATGATGTCTGTAGAGCCAGGGCCCTTGAGCCAGGGCCCTTCTACCCACTTCTGAGCTTCCCTCTTTCATGTGTTGATGATCTCACTAAGCCATCTATGCTACGGAGTGGCAGCTCTTCACTGGAAGGCAGTGTTGGCCAGGGCAGCGAGATCTTCCTGTGAGACGCTCAATTACTGTAAGATCTTCATGTCTTTTTGGGGGGGCCACACCTGATGATGCTCAGGCTTACACCTGGCTCAGGGTTCCTTCTGGTGGTGTTCAGCGGATCATATGGGATGCCAGGGATTGAACCTGGGTCAGCTACATGCAAGGCAAATGCCCTCCTCATTGTCCTCCGCCCTGGCCATTATTGTAAGCGTTTCCCATCTCCATGTGTGGTGCCCAGGGGTGCTGCCGGTGCCTCTTCCAGCCCGGGAGCCTGCATTCCTCCTGCAGCCTAAGCAGTTTGCAGATGAGACGCCTGTATGCCTTCTGCTTTTGCTTGCAAGGCCAGAAATGCAAAGCGGCGACTCACTGCCAGACACGAGTGTGCTCAGGGAAGGTGCCCCAGGGTAATTGACCTCTGATTTGGACTTGGAAAAATTGAGAGAAGAGGATGGAGCTTTCTAGAAGAGAGAGGAGGACAACTGATTGGCAGGTTGGGGAAGCTGCCGCTAATTAAAGAAAGGAAGGGGCAGAGCTACAGGGCAGCCGGGACCAGGACGTGGCCCCCGGAACCCCTCTGGTCCTTGAGTCTCACCAGGAGTGATCCCTGAGCATAGAGTCAGGAGTTAGCCCCAAGCACCACCAGGTGTGGCCCAACAACACAGAAAGGCCAGATGCCAGCCCCAGGCCATGAGAGGCAGACCCGGCAATCTGCTGCACAGGCCGACGGCCAACTTATGGTCCTGCCCCCACCCCCTTCCCGGGCACAGACTCTGGGCACAGACTCTGGCAGACGCTTCACAGGGTTGCTGAGCCTGACAGAGGTGAGCAGGCCACTGAGGTGGACAAGTGCAAGCACAACAGGCTGAAGCAAGGCCCAGGACTCACTTGGAACCCAGTGCTGGGTCGTGTTCCCGGGCTGCTGAGGCCTTTGGGTGATGCTGAGACTTTGGTTTTATTTTGTTAGGTCTTGAGGGCACACCTGCTGGTGCTCAAGGTTATTACTCCTGGCTCTGTGCTCAGGGCTCACTCCTGGCAGTGCTTGGGGCTCGTCCGGGGTGCTGGGTGTGGGTGCCACGTGCCAATCCTGCCAGCTGTGCTGTGGCTCTAGCTGCTCCCTGAGCAGTGCTCGTCTCCATGCACGCACTCTGCAGCTGAGGGGGCAGGCTGGGCCGTGCCGGGGAGGTGGGCAGGTGGCCAGGGAAGGCATGACCATCCACGAGAGGAGTGAGGGTCTCGGGCATGATGGCTGTCAGCCACAAAAGCTGACCCCGTCCCACAGAGGCAGGGCCTGGGGGAGCAGCACCTGCCTGGGCCCATCCTTCTGCCCCGACCACGGCCTGGGCCCCTCAGCCTTAGCCCCCAGAAGGGAAAGGGGAGATATAGGAGGGCTCACTCTGGGGACCACCAGGCTGGATGAAGAGCAAAAGCACCGGGACCCAGGCCCAGCCTGTCCAGGTCTCTGAAGGACAAATGGCCGGGTGGTCTCCAGGGTGGTGAGCCCGTCTTGGGGCTGGGCTGGGCGGGAGGGAGGCCTGGACACCCACTGTGGGGCTGTTTGAGAGGGTTCTCCACTCTTCAAGTGTCCCCACGATTTCAGCCTTCTCTGGGTCCCCGTCTTAGCTGCTTACCAGAGGGGGGGGGGGCGCAAGATTCCCTAGGATCGCTCTCGGGAGTTTTGGCCCTATGGCCTGCAGGCTGGACACCCACAGCAAGTCGCCATCTGTTGGATGGGGGCAGAGTGGCTGTCCTGGTGTCCCCTGCTCACGATGTGCGATGGTGTGAGTGCAGCTCATCAGGGCCAGCACCTTGTCTGTCAGAGCTGGAAGCAGCTGTGGGGCGGGGTGGGCAGAGAAGCCCCGCATGGTCTCAGAACCGGCAACGGCTGTGGACAGAGGAGGAGACAGCTGGCGCGTGACCATCTCCTGGCTTCAGGGGTGAAGGGGTGCCTGTCCCGGCAGGGGCGCCCACCCTGACCAGTGGGCAGGATGGGGCAGAGAAAGGTGGTCTTGGCGAGGCGGTGGCGGTGACTGGCCCATGTACGTGCAGAGTGGCTGGCAGGCCCAGAACCCTCTGTACCGAGTCCTGTTTGGGGGTCAGGACTCGGTCAGCCGAGACCTCAGCTCTGGGAAAGGCGCTTCCGCCCTGCCTTGGGCCCCTGCAAGAAGCTTCACGCTAAGGCGTGTCTAGGGACTGAACTCGTGCTCAGGGCCGCAGCAAGGGAGGCCCTTGGTGCCCTGAGGTCCAGAGGCGGTGCTGCCCAGCCTGTGTCCCACCTCATTTCTCGTCTCTGTGCCTCCGTTTCCCCACAGGTAACATGGGGACAGTGGGAGTGTTTGTTGCTGTCGGACTCCAGGTTCTGGGAGCAGTAGCACAGCACATGAACACTCGCTGTCCAGCAGAACTCTGTACTTAGGGTTGCCACAGGCGCATCTCTGCAGGCTGGTCAGTTTCCCTTTTGGGGGTGGTGCTCCTGAGCAGTGCTCGGGGGGGTCCACGGGGCCCCTGGCAATTCTTGGCTAACCAGGCTGGTGGTTCACTGCAGGGACCTGAAGGCAAGATATTGCTGGAGGCCTCAGTGCCAGGGGTTACCTGGGCCACCCCCGTGGTACTTGGGGGACCGTGTGAGCCGGGAAGCAGGTTGGGCATGAGTGAGGCATCTGCCCCACAATGACCCCTGCCCTTCTTCCTGGCCCCTCAGTAGCCGCAGCCAAGGGTTCAGCACCAGACCCTAGAGAGACGTCTCGGTGACCCCAACCACCGGGCGCAGAGGCCTCTGCATTGCTGTGCGGCCACCCCTTAGCCATTTCATCCGTCACAGTGCTCTGTAAACGAGAGAGCCAATCAGAGGCCTTGACCAAAGGCTCTGCCCCTCCCCCTCGCCTGATGCTAACAGCCGGGAGGTTTGCGTAAAGGAGCCTGTAGAGCTGGGGAACAAACAGAGGGTTGGGCTTCTCTGTACACTGCCCCACTGCGTCCCGTCGCTCCTCTCTGTGGCTCCCCAGCTCCCCAGACTCCGGCCCCGCTGAGTCAAGGCCCACGGCCAGGCCAGGAGCCCGCCGAGTCAGCCCTCGGGAGTCTCCCCAAAGGACTCTGATGGTGAGGATCTGCCCAAGTGTAAGGCTGCTACCCATGCGGCCATGAGCACCGTTCCTAGCACTGTCCGTGAGGAGATGTGCTTGTGTGCACACCTATGTTGGCCCGTGCTGCACTCATGTGTGGACACGCGTCCATGCCCCTGTGCGTGCACATTTGTGTGAGTGTTGGTGCATGAGTCAGGCCCAGCCAGTGTCGCATTCAGGCCAGGGCTTCATTTGGACACGGAGAAGCCAACACCCCTCCACCTGTGGTGACGGGCACGGTCATGTCTGAGCTCTGGTACCTTCCCTGTTTAGCCCAGGAACTCAGGACAGGGGGTCCTCACCAAGCCCGGCCTCAATTGGCTCTCGAGTGTGAACAGAGGTGACAGAGGACAGGTGACTTTCTTCAGGGGGACAGTGACTGGGACGAAGAGAAGAGGGGCCCAGCAGGGTGGGGGTGGGCCTTTGTCCCCATTTCTGGACCTGGAGCCGACAGCAGGTGAAGGGGCTGCATGCTGGGAGGCCCCTCATGAGACCCAGTGCCCAGGGTCCCCACTGGGAGTGATTGAGTGGCCCAGGGCACACCTGGTAAAGTCCAGAGGCCTTGCAGAGATTAGTCTGGTCCCCGGCAACCAAACACTGTGGCAGGGTGAAGAGAACAAAACTGGGAGGTGGAGCCCGGAAGAATCTTGTTCTGGGCCACAAGGAGGCTTCACGTCTCCCCCCAAGCACGTGTCTGAGCCCCACAGGGTCGGTGCCCGTGGGCTCCCATCGTTACCAGGGCCTGTGCATCCGGGCTAAAGGAGGGTCCAGCTCCACCCCTTCCTGGCTCAGCTCATGGGCCACCGTCCCAACCTGCTCTGCCTGCCTCCCCCCTCCCCCCACCCTCCCACCTCTGCTGGCCTCCCGGCCTCCGAAACACAGACGCACACTTGGGTTGGTCGATGCCCGCACCTTTGGTGCCTTTTCCTCTGTCCACACCCCCAATTTATTGCCGATCTCATAAAAAGCAAAACTTGGGAGAGAGAAGATTGAGTTTGCGGCTCACAGCACCATTTGATTTAGAGCCAAGAAAGTGGCAATTGCTGCAAAGCAGAGCGGGGCTATTTCGGGAGGCTGGGAACGCTTTTCTTCCCTCTCCAAATGACCTTCCATAGATCGCGTCTCCCGCCCTGTGTGGGGATTGATGGGGAGTGCTGCCACCCAGCTCCCGTGGGGCCCCTCGGCCGGCCCTGTAAATCTCTCTGACGAGCAGAGGGATCGTGAGCACCTGGGCAGAGGTACAGCCGAAGAAGGCTCTGGGCTTCACACACAGGCCTCAGGGCCTTCGGGCTCTCCTCGGGAGCCTCTGGTCGCCGGGGATGTGGGCTCGTTCAGAAGGGGACTGTCCCCTGTCACTGGACTCTGCCTGCAGGAGCTGACCTGGGGCGTTTGCTGTGGTCTCTGAGTAAGCAGGGACGGCCCCAGTTCTCTCCCACACCCACCCTTCAGCTCTTGCTGCTGCCAGCCTCCTCTGTCCAGGCACCGGAAGACGCTGTGGCTTGGGGCGAGATCCCAAGACTTGTCTGCTCTCCACAGAGAGAGAGTGCGCCACTCGACAAAACTTCTTTTTAAAAAAATTTTTTTTAAATTTTTATTAGTGAAACACCATGAGGTACAGTTGTAGACTTACAGATTTTTGTGCTTGGGTTTCAGTTATACAATGATCAAGTGCCCATCCCTCCCCCAGGGCCCATTTTCTACCACCAATGATCCCAGTAGCCCTCCCACCCCCCTCTGTGGCAGGGCATTCTCTTTTGTTCTCTCTCTCCTTTTGGGTGTTGAGGTTTGCAAAAGAGGCATTGAGTGGCGATCATGTTTGGTCTATAGTCTACTTTCAGCATGCTTCTCCCATCCTGGGAGGATCCTCCCAACACCCTTCATTTGGTGCCCCCTTCTCTATCTGAGCTCCCTTTTCCCCTAGAATGTGTGGCTGGCCTCCAAACCATGGAGCAAAACTCCTGGTACTAATCTCGGCCACTCTTGGGTGTTAGTCTCCTATTTTGTTACTTTATGTTCCCGAGACTTCTTTAAGGCTCCAGCTGGGCCTCAATTTTCTAGGCACTCAGAAATTGGTCTTCTCTAGAATCAGCAAGACTATCACAAGCATTGGGACACGGATGCAGACTGAATGCAGCAGTCCCCAGGGGCTTGGGTCCAGATGTCAGGGTGTTCCCGAGCCTCAGGCCAGACGCGAGGAGGGCAGTGGGGCCTGGGGACTGGGAGGCTTCCCTAGGGCCTCTGTTGGGGCCCGCCACTGCCCACCAGCTTCCTGCCTGGGTCAGGCTGTGGCTCCGACTGCTTGCAAAGGCCAAATCTCCCCCAGAGGAAGGGGCGTTGGCTTAGGGGAAGGTTTTCCTGCCGCTGAGTCAAAGCCAGTGAGACACTGGGCTTTTATTCCAAGGACCGTGCTGCCTTCCT
The DNA here is from genome assembly GCF_029834395.1 of Sorex fumeus. NCBI lineage: Eukaryota > Metazoa > Chordata > Mammalia > Eulipotyphla > Soricidae > Sorex > Sorex fumeus. Next base: position 13,789,173 of record NW_026606077.1, on the reverse strand, counting down.
TGGTCCTGACAGAGCCTGGCCTCTCCTCTTCCCTCGCTCCTCCGTGGGCTCCTGCGACAAGCACGGGGACCAGGCCAGGGGAAGGAGTGGACAGAGACTCGGCATCCCGTCCTTCACTGTGGAAGAAAGAACATGGCACCACTGAGGCTGACGAACCCTGACACTGTGAGGCCGAAGTCAATGCCACAACCTCCAGACTGCGAAGGGCACAGAGCCCCCAGCTGCCCCCACGGGTGGGACCGGCAGACAGAGCACAGGCAGCTGGAGGGACCCCAAGACAGACCCGGCTTTTCTGCTCATCTGAGGAGCCAATTCTCAGGGACCTGGGGCTTCTGGGCACTCACAGCAGTTAAGCGAGGAGAACTACACCTGGAGAGGGGGTGCTGTGGGCGGGACAGAGACCAAGGCCCAGACTCTGACCCTCTGAGTACCTGACCCTCCCGGGCTTAGAGGGAAGCTTGGCTCCAGGGAGCACGGGGAGCCCTGGCAGACGGTCCTAGGCAGGAATGGACAGGAGGACCCAGGGAAGGGTCTCTCCACTGCGCCTCGCTGGGGAATGTAGGCAGACCAGAGCTGCCAACTCATGAGCCCAGGGTCCAGAGCAGCGAGGGCCCGGGAAGATGGGAGCTGAGTTCCCTGCTGGTCAGACTCACACGCACCTCCAAGTGGGTGTGGGGGGGTGTCCCTTGTCCAACTCAAAATGGGTTGACTTCGCATGAAATAGGAAGCAGGCAGGGAGGAAACATGCTTTGGAGCTAGTGCTGCATGCCTGTGCTGTCACTTATGGACCCCCTGCTGTATGCCCACACCAACACTTATGGAGCTCCTGCTGTATGCCCACACCAACATGCAGGGAGCTCCTGCTCATGCCTGCACCATCGCTAATGGAGCTCCGGCTGCGCGCCTGTACCAGCACCTCTAGAGCTCCTGCTGCATAATGCACCAACATTTATGGACCCACACCAACTCTTCCAGAGCTTCTGCTGCAGGCCTGCAGCCGCGGGGCGTTTCCTCCACTTTCCGAGACAGTGACTACGCAAGTGAATGTCCAACAGTGAGCAAAGGCTCCTCTTTACTAAGGAGGAAATCTAAAGGAAACTAGTGACTTTCCCAGAGTGCCCAGAAAACACAAAACAGAGCCAGCCTGGGTCCCTGCAACTGTGCCCTGGGAAGGGGACAGAGAGGAGCCCCAGGCCCAACACCCCCTGTTCCATCATCCCTCCTTGACTCAGTCACCTGATCCTGGACAAGGCGGTTCTTGGGCCTGGGGACACAGAGAAACACAGAATAGGCCGAATCCTTCTCGCCAGGTCTCAGGTGCTCGGTGGGGTGAGAGGGAGAAGAATGGGGCAGGTAAAACAGCAGGTCAAGTGACTGGTCCTGACCGTGGTCCAGGGACCCACCTGGCAGGCTTAAGGGACATACGGGATAAGGGGGGTGGGGAGTCAAACCTGTGTCCGCTTGTCGAGACCAGCGCCCTCCCCACCCTACTACCGGTCTCTGGTCCCAGTAGGAGAGGTGATTTGAACGTAAATTTTATCATTTTAGCTCCCAAAAACCGATCATTTCAGACTGCTTAAAAAACGTTGTTTGTGGGGCTGGAGCAATAGCACAGCGGGGAGGGTGTTTGCCTTGCGCGCGCTGACCCGGGTTCGATTCCCAGCATTCCATAGGGTCCCCTGAGCATTGCCAGGAGTAGTTCCTGAGTGCATGAGCCAGGAATAGCCCCTGTGTGACCCAAAAACAAACAAACAAAACGTTTTTTTTTTTTTTAACTTTTGTTTGCTTGCCACGCCCAGCGATGCTGAGGGTCACACCTGGTGGTGCCGAGAGGCTGTGGCTGCCTGTGAGGGCTCCTGAGGGGTCCTGGTCCTCTGTGCTGTTTCTCCATCGAGCCTCGCACAGGGAGCCGGGGCTGCTTTCCCCGCGTGCCGCAGAAACAGCGCTCGGGCAGGCGGGTCTTCGCTCCTGTCAAAGCCCCCAGACGCGGCCCCATCCGCCCGGCCCTTCTCTCTGCAGGGCCTGGACCTCTCTTCTGCCGGCAAACAGTCCCTGTTCAGCGCAGCCAGGGAACACAGCCTGGCCTGTGCGCCCGCCACCGCCCGCCGGAGGCCCCCTTCAGGCCATTGTCTGCGGCCCTTCACACTCAGCGGGAGTGTCAGCCCCCAGAAGCGCCTTCCGAACCTTGCCCTCCTTCTCCCAGACAGTTTTAATTGCTCCCTCCTCTGCACTCACACGCCACTTTATTAGAGCACTTAGAACTGCTCTTCTCTTTAGAAGACGCCGTGATTTATTCATGCGCCTTATTAATGGCCCTATTCCCGGTGGCTCTGGTGCGGGGCTGACTCTCGTGGCCAGGCTCACGGCAGGCTGAGTGAATGAAGAGGGGAAGAAAGGCTGAATGGGAGCATGGGGGAGGAGGGCCAGCCGGGCCTGGGAGAGAGAGGCCAATGGGCACAGATCTCCCCCAGAGCAGAGCCAGACGCCTGCACCAAGCCACCACGCTGCCTATGCCCCGGGCCCTGCTGACGCCCACCCTAGACTCTTTTGCGGGGTCTTTGGGGATCTTTCCAGGCCTTGACGGAGCTACTGGGAGGGCACCCCCAGACCAGCTCTCCCTCCGGCTCATTTCCTGCTGCTCTGGCGCCTGTTGTTGTTCGTGTGTTTCTGTCTGGGGGCTACACCTGACTCTGCTGCGTCCAAGGCCAGCACCCACCCACCGTGCTCCCTCTCCCGCCCCCCGAACTCCCACCATGCCTGCTGAGGACCGAGGTGCTCAGAGACTTGAGCTGACGATCTTAGAGACCGGCTCGAACCGGGGGTCTGCCAACTTCCTGTCTTCCCTGTCTATAGGAGCAGAAACCGCCTGATTCCAAGGGGTTGCGGGGTCCTGGGGACCAGCCAGAGGAAGGACATAGTAAGTGCTCACTTACTGCTGCTTGCTCTGCTCTGAGCTGAGGACCCCCTCCCCGCCCAGTGGTCAGGGGCCCCTCTTGCCTTGCTCTGCCTGGTATGCCTGTGTGGAGGGCAGGGCCTTCTGGGGGGGTGGGGGCGGGGAGAGCCCAGTGAGTGTAACTGATGAGTGGAGCTGAGGACGGGGGCATTAGGCTACCCAGGACCAAGCCCGGCCTGGAGGGCAGGGCAGAGGTGTGGCAGCCCCCAGCCAGGAAGCTGGGCTGGCTCGGACAAGGTCGCCGAAGGAGGCAGAGATAGCTCCGGCTGGCGTCTGACTTCTTGCCAAAGCGTTTTTCTCTCGGTGCGATTAAATATTCCGGGCCATGTTCCTCCCTTCAACACTTCCTCCCTCACTTTATTCCCTTTCTTACTCCTCCATCATAAAAGTCTCCAGAAACAGGTTTTGTTCAAAGTGAATGAGGCAATAAATTCTCTGCTTCTGGCAGGCCGACATGGCAGACCAACCCTTAACGGGAGCTGCCGCCCCCGACCCCGTGGAGCTGTGGCGAAGGTTCGAGCTGTCCAGGCAAGGGGCCACGTAGGAGCAGGAGGAGGAGGGGGCGCCGGGGCCCCAAGCCCACCCGCAGCTGACCAGCCCCAGCCGGTCACTCATCAACATTCACAGGGTTGGGAGTGCCTCCCGTTTGTCCAGCAGGCAAACTGACCAGCTGGGTGGACTCAGCTTCATTCATATATTGACTCATCACTCATTCATTCATTCATTCATTCATTCATTCATCTCCTTCAATTTGCTTAGTCGCCAGGCCTGGCCATGGGATGTGGGTCTCAACTCTCACCTATTTGACAGATGCTTTCCTGCCTGGACCAAAAATGTTTGTTATTCCAGTCAGAGCAGCAGGCTGATTGCTCTGGAAAAACTGGTCAGGAAGGAAAGGATCAGTCAGCTGTGGCCGAAGATCCTGAACAAGCCCCCCACCAGCGGGGAGCATATGAGAGGGGCGCCTTGCAGCGGGCGGGGGCCTGGCTGCTGGGAGGTGAGACCAGAGCCTCCCGCCCACTGGGGACAGTCAATGCCAAGGCAGTGGGCCGGTCTGACACCCCCCACCCAGCTGGGCGCCTTGCGGCATCTCTGCCACTCCTCCAGGTATGGGACTGGCCACTTTTATTTATTTTTATGTTATTAGTTTTGGGGCTACACCCGGTTGATGCTCAGGGCTTACTCCTGGCTTGGCACTCAGGGATCACTCCCGGCGAGCTTGGGGAACCACATACGATGCCAGGAATGCAACCTAGGTTGGCTCCGTGCAAGGCAAGCACCCTCCCTGCTGTGTCATCGCTTGTGTCCCCAGGACTGGCCCCGCTTTTTTCGATAGCACCAGCAGCCCAAATGCCCCAGTGCTAGGGCATTGATTTATGGTGTATTTGTACAACTGAACACTGTGCGATCATTAGTGGGGAATCTGAGGGTCAGGTTCCACGTTAGTATACCCTGAGCCCCTTGATATGCTTCCGAGTGCTCTAGCGGACGGAACACAATGGTCAGGATGGTGGGTGTGTGGGTGGAGCGAGGCGAGGGTGTTGTGTGCGTGTGTGTGTGTGTGTGTGTGTGTGTGTGTGTGTGTGACTGCATTGATGACACAATGCAGGGAGCCTGTGACTGCAGGGTCTACCTCGTACGGAGAGTCTGCTTTGAGCCTCTCTTTTTTTCAGTGTTAGTGAACTTTTTTTTTGGCGGGGGGGGGGGGGATATAGAGGTCTGGGAGAGGTAATACCTTCACAAGATTCAAGGTCCAAAGAGCATGAAGGGGAACCAGTGAGATGCCTCCGTCTGCCACCCAGAGTGGCCTTTCCCCGCGCCTGCCATCTTCCCAGAGGCTAGCACACACGTGCACCGTGTGTGAGGAGCCAGGTGTGTGCTCCACCGTCTGCTGTCCATGAGGGTCAGGCAAGAGGCAGCTTTGTGGGGGTGCGGAGCCTTGCCTGCTAGATGGGGCGATGGGGCTGCCCGGCTCCTGGTCCACTCACCCGCCGTCTCTATTTTCTGGCCCATTTGGACGTGTCGTTTCTGTGCCTGCGTTTGCCTACAGCTCCCATTTCATTGGCGTGAGAACTGAGACGCAGGCCGCCTCGGCCACGTGCCTGCCCGGCAGAGTCTGCTTGGCCGTTCGGGGCCCAGCCCTCCCTGTGGGGATGTCGGGCTCTCACTGAGAGACCCACTGTGCATGTGCAGCTCTTGGCTGGCGTTCAGGACAGCGAGACCAGGGAAGCGGGTGTTTTCTCTGTTGGGGTCCAGGTGTCCAGCCAATCAGATGCCAGGCCCTGGGGCAAAACGGGTGTCTTCTGAAGGCTGGACCCAGAGCAGGGACAATGAACTGCTTAGGGGCCAGGTCCTGCCGGCCTCTCTTCGGCAAGACTCCCACTGGCTCCTTAATTAAGGGCTGGAGGAGGGGCAGGAGAAGAAGGATGCTTTGTGTCCAGGAGGATGAGGTCAGAGAGGGGGCTGGGAGCCACCCCCGCTCTGGGGACGGCCAGCTCCACGCAGCACCAGCTTCCGGTGGGCTGCCTCCTCTGATGCAGACCTCCCTGGGGAGGAACGGGAGAGCGTCTCCCTTGAGGCCCCCCGGGACTCCTCCTGACCTTTCTGGAAGCTCAACCCTGAGATTCCTCCAGTAGGTCACTCACTGACTCGCTCTCAGACTCCCTCCCTTTCCCTCTCTCTCACTTTCTCTCTCTGTCTGTCTCTCCCCCTCTCCCCCTCTTTCTTTTCCTTTCTCCCTCTCTCTCTCCCCCTTTTTCCCTGATCTTGGGGAGACCCTCATCCCTTCCCCGGCCTTCATTTTCTCGTGTGCACAGTGGCAGGACCCCCGCATGCTCCTCCCGCGTCTGGGGTGCACCCGCACAGGCAGAGGCGAGCAGAACACTGGGAAGCACCCCGATGTCTGCTCCTCCCCACTGAGAATGACAACCGTCCCGCCCCAACACCCCCTGTCGGCTCCCTACCCCCATGTCTGCCTTTCTTTCTATGGACTATCTTAGTTTTAGTTAATATTTCAGCAGAAAAGGCTCGCAGTTTTTCTAATTGTCTATCTAAGTAGAATGGTTCACTATTTGGCATTTCATTTTTTTTTTTTTTTTTGCTTTTTGGGTCACACCCGGTGATGCACAGGGGTTACTCCTGGCTCTGCACTCAAGAATTACTCCTGGCGGTGCTCAGGGGACCATATGGGATGCTGGGAATCGAACCCGGGTTGGCTGCGTGCAAGGTAAACGCCCTACCCGCTGTGCTATCGCTCCAGCCCAGGCATTTCATTTTTTAAAATGACTATTTAAACACCGTGGTTTACAAAGTTGTTTATGATGATTTGTTCCAGCCATTCAATATTCCAATGCCGCCCCCCCTTCCCTCCACCCCTGCCCCCATCTTCCGGACCCCTCAAGCCTCCACTAGCGGCCCACAATCATTTATTTTATGCTGCTTGTTGACACTAAATGGAATGATCAAAAATCATTTCCGTAGAAGAAAATTTGTGAAAGTTCTTGTATCTCGCCATGGGGACATTAAGTCCTTGTCTAGGGTCTGTCAAGCCGCTGTTGTGTCCTTCGCTGTGCTGTTTGCAGTGACTTCTGTCTGCATCCTACCCAGTCTGGGGGGCTCCTTCTGGGAAGCTGATGTCCTGCTTTGACATGGTCCTGGCCTTGGTCTCCCCCTCTCTGCCAAAGGGAGAACCCGGGTTCTTCTCTCCAGTGCTCACGCAGCCTTCTGGGGGAGCGAGCAGAGCTGTCCTTCCTGCTAGGTCTGGACGCAGCCTTTGAGTCCTCACACCTTCCAGACAGGCAGCCGCTGCCATCGTGGGAGTGTCCTGGAGCGGGAGTCTGTGGGCCCTGGACAGCCCGTAAGCTCTGTGCTGACTCTGGCTGGGAAGGGCCAGGCCTCAGGTTCCCGCAGAGATGCTTGGAGAGACCCCATGGGTGCCCCCGAGGAAGTCTCCTCTGGTCAGGTCAGGGATCTCCAGAACCGGCTTCCCTGAACGTTTTCAAGAAACAAAACAACGCCTCCCCCCTCTCCCAGTGAGAACCCTGAGCCTGGCACTGAGTGGGCGTGAGTGGCGGGGACAGAGGGGTGAAGTGGTTTTCGAGGACCCTGTGCGGCTCACAGCCAAGCCCCACCCAGCCCGGAGACCGGCCCAGAGGCCTGCTGAAGCCCAGCAACCTGCAGTCTTGCTGTGGAGGAAAGGGGAGCCCACCCCGACCCGGGGGTCCTTCCTGGACGGGGCGGGGGGCGAGCGAGCTTGTTCGCAGGGTGACCCATCCGTGGTGCTGATCAGCCTCAGCTCTGGGCGGAGACCCCAGCCCACAGCAGGGAGGGAGGACTTCCCACTGGAAAGGGACCCCAAAGTTCAAGCCTCTTTCCCATCTCTGAGTCAGAAACATCAGCACCTCCACCAGGAAGCCCTCCTGGGTGGCTTCCAGGCTGGCCCGCCCGAGCTCCCTGCGGCGGGCTCCCAGTCCCCCGCCCCCTGCTGCGGATGCCACCCTTTGGCCTCAGACAAAGCGGGCACCAGCAGCGGCAGCAGCCCGGCCGCTTTCATGAGGCTGGAGCTGGGGTGCGCGCGGGCTGGTCTGCTTTGAATGCCATTTGCATTGCAATAGGCCCGCGGCCTCCAGGCCTGGGCTCCGCGCTTTGACGGCCGCGGCTCACAATCGCCTATTGACCGGGCACCTGTTCCGGCCCCAGACATTATGCAAATGCCGCCCCGAGCCCAGCCGCCAGCCCCGGCTATTGTGTGCGGAACCCGGATGGCGCCCTGCCAGCTCCCAGCCGGCCTTTGTCCCGCGCGCGGCCCCGTGGCCCCCGCCGGCTGTGCTGGCCACCGAGCCCCTGCACCTGAAGAGACCCTGGTGCTGGAGGGCAGCGTGCCGGCCACGGGCGGCCCCCCCGGACGTGCCATCTGGGGACGGGATTATAATAATCTCCTCACATCTGCTGAGCCTCGGCGGCTGGCTCGCAGACCCTCTCGGGGCTGCTCCCGAGCTCTCCCGGGCCGGGGTGGGCAGAGCAGGGGCGTCAGCCGGGCAGACCCGGCCAGGCCTGTGGGTGCCCGCAGGGTCACGGGCAGAGGGGACGGGCCCCAGCTCCCCTGCTCGCGGCCTTCTGCTTTCCTCTCTTCACCCTCTTCCAGACTGGGGGACGCCGTGCAGGGCAGCCTCGGCAGCTGGGACCTGCTGGAAACGTGGGGGTCCCAGCCCAGCCCAGCTGAGCCCGGAGCCTGGCGGTGGGTGAGCCTGGACGAGACTGCAGGTGATCCGAGACCACCTGTCCAGTGGCCCAGGCCCAGGTCCCCTGCCTCCCAGGACGCCCGTGGTGCCCTTGGCCCTGGGAACTGTCCAGCACTTGCCTGGCCTCGGTTTCTTGGTGTTTTGATTTGGGGCCAGGCCTGGTGTGATGCGGACTGCTCAGCCCTGGCTCTGAGCTCAGGGATCTCTCCTGGCGGGGTTGGGGGACTCTCTGGGGTGCTGGGGAGTGGACCCACGTCAGCCGCGTGCAAGGCCAGCGTCCTCCCTGCTGTGCTGTGCTCGGGGGGCCGCCTGGCCCCATCTGCAGGAGTCTCGGCTCCTAGAAAGTCGGGGTGAGAGGCCAGAGTGGGGGCCTGGCCCTGTGGCCACCGGGACGAAGGAGGGAGCAAGAGAAAGAGGAGTCGTCGGACACTGCAGACATCCTTACTCCATGCCCAGGACCCCACGGGGCTCGGGCCCCCCATGCCTGGAACGCCTCAAGGGAGTGGGGGCTGTGGGAACACCCTGCAGGGGCTGTGGCCAGGGGCTCCTGCTGGCCCCGGGAAGCCTCTCCTGCCCAGTGTCCTGGCCTGGGAAGAGACCCCAGTTCTTCGAGGGAGCAGAGGCAGCGTGGCCCTGGGCCTCAGCCAAGCTGCCCTGGCCAGCCCTTTGGCCCCAACAATCCTTCACCGGATGCCAAAGCGCTTTAAAGAGTTTGGCCTGGAGCAGGGAAATGTGATCTTATGAGAGGCTTCGAGGGTTTCCGAGCCAAGTGTCGGCCCCTCACACGGTGCCTTCCCCAGGGCTGCCAGAGCTCCTGGCCCAGAGGCAGCCGCTGTCCAGCGTAAGGACGAGGGGCCGGGTGGTGCTCAGGGAAGGGGTTTGCCTTGCATGCGGCCCACCCAGGTTTAGTCCCTGGCACTGCTCAGGCTTCCCTAGCCCCACCAGGAGTGATTCCTGAGCATGGAGCCAGGAGTCAACCCTGAGCACTGCCAGGTGCGGCCACAAACACAAGTCAATCAACAGACGAGAAAGTGAAGCCAGTCCTGGCATTGAGGCTCCAAGCGCGGCTCTCGGCCTGGACGGCCCTGACCCCCATCCTGCCGCTTCCTCCTCTGGCTCCGGGCTCTGCAGGTGGCTCCTGGTGCCTCTGACCTGTCCTTGCCCTTGGCTTCCCTCCTGTGAGCAGTCAGGGTAGGTGGCAGGGCTCCGGGCTCAGGCTCCCCGGGAGTGCTCCTGGGGGTGGAGTGCTCCCCAGGGCGGAGTGCTCCCCAGGGTGGAGTGCTCCTTGGGGGCAGAGTGCTCCAGCCCAGCAGGAGGGAGAGAGGGAGGGAGGGAGGGAGGGAGGGAGGGAGGCCCTGGGGACAGCAGGGGCAGCGCAGAGATGGCCAAGTCCTGTGCGGACTCGTGCTCCGGCTCTGTCTGCGGCCGGCCGGAGCTGCCGGACTCCACATACCCGAGCCCCCCGGCGGCATCCCAGCAGCCTGGGGACAAAGAGCTCCCCCACTTTCCCACCTCTCAGGGGAGAAAATGGGGGGCAGCTCCCATAGGGTGCAAGGTCTGAAGGGACAGTCCTGCCTCCCTCCATTCAGCCCTTTTGTCTCCTCCCAGCTCCTCGCACCAAGACAGGGAGCCTGGGATCCCCTCAGCTCACCCGCAGGGTCCCCTCTTCTCCCCCCCTCCCTCCCTCCCTCCGTCCCTCCCTCTCTCCGTCTCTCCCTCTCTTTCCCTCTTCCTTCGTCTCTCCCTCCCCTTCTCCCTTTCTTTCCCTCTCCCTCCCTCTCTCTCCCTGCCTTCCCCATCTCTCTCTTTCCCTCTCCCTCTCTTCCTCCCTCTCTCTCTCCCTCTCCCTCTTTCTCTCCCTCTCACTCTCGCTCCCTCGCTTCCTCTCTCTCCCCCTCCCTCCCTCCCTCCCTCCCTTCTTCTCTGTCCCTCTCTCTCCCTCTCTCCTTCCCTCTCTCTCCCCCCTTCCCCCGCCCTCTTGCTCCCTCTCATTCTCTCTGGGTTTCCTTGCACCCGGCTTGGGCAGAGGTGGCATCTTTGGGTGGGAGACCGAGCTGGTCCTCGCTCCTGTCATGTCACCAGGCCGTGTGCAGGGGTCCCCTGGCCAGGGACCCCAACAGGGAATGGGGAGAAGGCATGATGAACCATGTCGCCCAAATGACACGCGGGATGTTGGAGGGGACGGTGCCGGTGAGTCGGACCCAGCCGGGTGCTCAGGGGTTACTCCTGGCTCTGTGCTCAGGAATCAGTCTGGCGGTGCTGGGGGGACCTATGGGAGAGCAGAGATCGAACTCGGGTCCGTCGTGTGCAAGGCAAGCGTCCTCCCGCTGTCTGTCATTCTGCTTTGAGGTGACTTCTATGGGATGTGGCAGGTGGAGGTGACTACGGGTCTCCGGCTGGTCGGTGGTGGGTGGTGGTGGTCTTTATTCTTAGGGGAACAAGAGGGAACTGACAAAAGCTGTGAGCTGGGTGCTGGGGGAGCTGCGCGGGGAGGGGGGTTCCCTGGAGTGGCAGGCAGGAAGCGAACATTCTGTGCTGGAACTGTGTCACTCCGGCCTCCAGCCAATCCGGGCCCATGGTGGCAGGCGGAGTGCCCTTCCCAAACCAGCCCTGGTGGCTGGCCTGCCCACACCTCACCAGAGACAGGCTTCCAGGGGTCCCTGGGGGCCTCTGGCGTCAGCAGGAGGCTCTGGAACACCTGGGGGCGTGGGGGCTGCCTGGGCAACGGTGAGGCTCTGACCAGGTCAGCGGGACCCACGGCTGCCTGAGTTCACTTGTGCTGCTCCAGGCTGCAGCTGGCCACTAGAAAATGACCCCCTGCCCCCGCGCCCTGGCTCCAGCAGGCCTTGCCAAGAGCCAAGGAGGGAAGAGGGTCCAAATATGTCACAACTGTATGTCCAGGCCAGGAGGGATGGGACATGTGTGCATGTGTACGTGTGTGTGTGCCTCTGCGTGTGCATGTGTGTATGTATGCATGTGCATGCGTGTTATCTCTGTGCGTGCATGTGCATATGCATGTGTATGCATGTGTCTCTGTGTTTATGTCTATGTTTGTTCATGTGTCTATTTATGTGTGTGCCTGTGTACCTGTGTCTATGTATATGTGTGCATCTCTGTATGTGCGTGTGTGTGTCTGTGTGCATATGTCTCTTTGTGTGTGTGTGTCGGTGTGTGTGTGTAAGTGTGTGTTTGTGTGTGTACGTGGTGGAGGGGAGTGAATCTGGATCTGGGCAGGCAGAAGCAATCAGGGGCAACATATACACACACATAGGCATATACACACAAACACTGACAAAGTGATTCTAAGAGGGATACAGAGAGAGAGAGGGGGGGGGGGGGGAGACCAAGACAGAGAAGCACAAAGCCGTGGAAAATACTCTCACACAGAGGAAGATGGAAAGATGAAGGAAGATGGAGAAAGGGAGGGAAATAGGCCGAGGAAGACTGGGAGAAGGGAAGGAGGGGTGGACAGAAGGGAGGACAGGGAGAGTTGGGACAGTCCAGGGCAATGGCTGAAGGCGAGGGCAGCTCTGGAGGCAGGAAAGCCCGGGAAGAGCCTGGTCGGGCCCTGAGCAGGTGAGGGGGACAATCTGACAATCTGGCCTCTCGCTCCAGGTCCAGAAGGTCGGAACTGTTCACCTCTCCATCATGCAGAGCCTCACCCCACAGAGGCACGAGTGCAGTGCCTTGGGCCATGAATGAGCTCGCCTGCCTTGCCTGGCATCCAGACATGGGCCAAAGAGGCAAAGCTCTGGAGGCCGGGCCTGTGACCAAGGCTTGTGACCTGTGACCAGCCTGTGACCAAGGCTTCAGGGCCACGGAGACTTGGCTGCTGGTTCAGCCTCTCCCCAGCCACCACCTGGGAATGAGGGACAAAGACAGTTGCTCTCCAGCCCCCTGCAGGGACGGGGAACGGCTGGTTTAGGCTCTGGAGGAAACTGGACCTCTGTGGGGACAGTTCCACAGTTCGGGGGATTCCTTTCTTCGTTCCTTCCTTCCTCCGCTCCACTCTCGACCTTGCTCCCCCCCATTTCTAGTCGTTCGGCTCTTCCCACTCTGACCCTGTGCCAGTCGATGCAGGGAGGAGGTGGTGGGAATGGAACCATGGAGAGAAACGCATGCGGTCACCAGCACTCTTCTTCCGGAGGGAGGTAGCGCAGGACCGGTCCTCAGGGTGCAGGGCAGGGCAGCAGCCCCTCTCCCCAGGGGCAGTCTCTAGGGGGCTTCTGGGGTCTAGAAGGCAGAGACAAGGCTTCAGGCTCAGGAATGAGCATGCCCTGAGCTGCAGGTGGGAAGCGACTGGAGAGGCTGACCACTGTGCTATGGAAACGGGCAGGGGCCTCGCGGGACATGGAGCTGGAAGACAAAGTCAGAGTGGCATGTGAATGGGCAGATGCTGAAGTGTTTGAGCTTCGTTCTGAGGCAGGGCGGTAACAAGACACGGTGGCCATGCCTGTGTCTGTCTGTGATTCAGGAAGACTGTTCTGGATACTAGGATACTCAGGGAGAGGGTGGGGAGGAGAGGGAGAGGGTGGGAGGGGGGAAGTTCCAGGAGAAAGCAGGAGTAACGGTGCTATAGAGGCTAGTGATGATGGTTTTGATGGGGATGGCAATGATGGTTGCTGATGGTCTGATGGTGCTGGTGGTGCTGGTGGTGCTGGTGGTGCTGGTGGTGCTGGTGGTGCTGATGGTGCTGGTGGCGCTGGTGGTGCTGGTGGCGCTGGTGGTGCTGGTGGTGCTGGTGGTGCTGGTGGTGCTGGTGGTGCTGATGGTGCTGGTGGTGCTGGTGGTGCTGATGGTGCTGGTGGTGCTGGTGGTGCTGGTGGCGCTGGTGGTGCTGGTGGTGCTGATGGTGCTGGTGGTGCTGGTGGTGCCGATGGTGCTGGTGGTGCTGGTGGTGCCGATGGTGCTGGTGGTGCTGGTGGTGCTGATGGTGCTGGTGGTGCTGGTGGCGCTGGTGGTGCTGGTGGCGCTGGTGGTGCTGGTGGTGCTGATGGTGCTGGTGGTGCTGGTGGTGCTGGTGGTGCTGATGGTGCTGGTGGTGCTGGTGGTGCTGGTGGTGCTGGTGGTGCTGATGGTGCTGGTAGGGCTGATGGTGCTGGTGGTGCTGATGGTGCTGGTGGTGCTGGTGGTGCTGGTGGTGCTGATGGTGCTGGTGGTGCTGGTAGGGCTGATGGTGCTGGTGGTGCTGGTGGTGCTGATGGTGCTGGTGGTGCTGGTGGTGCTGATGGTGCTGGTAGGGCTGATGGTGCTGGTGGTGCTGATGGTGCTGGTGGTGCTGGTGGTGCTGGTGGTGCTGATGGTGCTGGTGGTGCTGGTAGGGCTGATGGTGCTGGTGGTGCTGGTGGTGCTGATGGTGCTGGTGGTGCTGGTGGTGCTGATGGTGCTGGTGGTGCTGATGGTGCTGGTGGTGCTGGTGGTGCTGATGGTGCTGGTGGTGCTGATGGTGCTGGTAGGGCTGATGGTGCTGGTGGTGCTGATGGTGCTGGTGGTGCTGGTGGTGCTGATGGTGCTGGTAGGGCTGATGGTGCTGGTGGTGCTGATGGTGCTGGTAGGGCTTATGGTGCTGGTGGTGCTGGTGGTGCTGATGGTGCTGGTGGTGCTGATGGTGCTGGTAGGGCTATGGTTGTGTTAGGTCATTGATGGTGATAGTGGATTTATGAAGATGGCAGTGTTGGTGATGAGGATGATGGTGATGGAATCTATGATGGCATTTAGGTGAGGGTCGTGTGTAGCGATGTGGTCAGCCCTGACTAGACCAACAGGCTGTGTGTGGTGATGTGGTCAGCCCTGGCTAGACCAACAGGCTGTGTGTGGTGATGTGGTCAGCCCTGGCTAGACCAACAGGCTGTGTGTGGTGATGTGGTCAGCCCTGGCTAGACCAACAGAGCTGAAGAACTGCTGGTGATGAGATGAAGAACAGGGGCTGGTTTGATAGCATCCAATGATAGGACAGGTTCCGTGCAGTGCCTGCGGGGGTGGGGGGTCAGGAGAGATCTGACCAGAGTGTCGGGTATATAGGGCTGGTCGTCCTCATCCTGGGTGGGAGCTCTGAGGAGACTGGAGCTCAGGGAGAGATGGGGTTTTCCTCTTCTTGGGTAAGGCAGGTGAGACACCCCAGGGAGGTGTCCAGGGGAAGTGGGCAGTGAGCCAGTTTTTGTGGGCCTCCAGAGGAAAGGCTGACAAGCCTGACAAAGGAGCAGCAGGAGAGGAGCTGCCAGGCATGGGCAGAGAGCGGGTCTATGTGTGTATGTGTTTGGGGGTGGGTGGGGTTGAGCCCCCCAGGAGAGGCACAAGAGCTAGAGCTGGAGCCCGGCTTCTCCCGGCCACCTGCCATGGACAGATGGGCAGAAGTGACAGTTCTGGGGGTGGGGCCCCCAGGAGCTCTCCAGAGGCCGCGTGAACTCTGGGGGGAGGACTGTGCTCCCTGTCCTCAAGCATCCGAGAGGTGAGCTTTGATCTGTCGACATGCTGGGCTCTACATGAGGTGATTTCCAATGAGAAAAGTTTCTATGCCAAAATATCCCATCCAAATGCAGGTGGGGAAACTGAGGCACAAAGCAGGGAAGGGGCCTGCCCAAGTGACTCGCAGTGGTGGCAGGATCAGCCTAGTGCTGTGCTGAGTGGCCCATGGTTTTCTGCGCTGGGGGAGCGAGGCAGGGCTGATTGCCCTCCGCAGGGGCTGCCTCTCTCTCTCGAACTCCTCCACCTGCCCTCATAAATGTCCTGATAGAGCCGAAAGCTGGGGACCCCAGAGGTGTAAGCTCCCCCCGCAGCCATCGTTGCCCGAGTCGGGGTGACTGGCCCCGTGAGTAGATGCCGAGCAGCTCCCAGGGCTGGGCCTTGTCCTGTCGGGCTTGGGTGCTCCTGCACCAGGGGTGGGTGTGAGTTGCAGGAATCGGGTGCCTCTCTCCAGGGGCGGGTCTGGATCTGGCCTGCAGCTCTTGCCAGGTGTTTTGCAATGAGCTAAGAGAAGGCCTTCGTTCCGGAAGGACGGGAGCCAGCAGTTCCCTGCCTGCCGCAGGGGCGAGGGGTGGGTGCTGGTGTCTGCTGCCCTGCGGGGGGTGGAGGGTGGGGAGGTGGGCACATGCTGTGCTGGCCGGCCAGCCCCTCACCCTCCATCTTCTGCCTGTGGACCTGGCCATCAGATTAGGATTAGAAACCCCCTCCCCCATCACCTGATCAGCAGAGGAGCGTGGCTTCCTTGCATTGTAACGTTGGCAGAGCTCAATGTGACTCAGCACCAATTACGAAATGGGAAGGTGGCCTCAGCCCAGCACGGCTTCCTCCTCCCACCCAGGGCTTTGTTTATTCCTCCGGGTTCTACTGCAGGGGACGCAGTCCATGTCCCGTCTTCTGTCCTGCCAGCCTCAGCCTACCGGGCTGCTCCGCTTGCTTCGGCCCAGCGGACTGTATTCCCTGAGAACTCGGGGAAAGGCAGGAGGGGGCCTCCAGCCCGCGGGCCTGCCCAGCTGCCTTTCTGTCTCTTTTTTCCAACGCCCCCGGAGGTGAGAGACCCTGGGCTTGCTCTTGGCAGGGCTCAGGGACCCCCACCGCCTTCCTGGTGGGAAGCACTGGGAGCAACGCAGGAGGAAGGTGAGGGACGAGATGCGGTAAAATCGCAGGTGCTGGAGGCTGGATGGAAACTCAAGCGGCCTGAGTCTCCTGTACGGAAGCCTGGGACACAGAGTGGCCGGTCCTCGAGAGCCAGGCCGATGCCCAGGGCCAGTGGGCTGAGCACCTGCGAGCCAGAAGCTTCCCAGGCAGTTTTCTTCTCTTTGGACCTGGCACCAGAGCAGTCAGTGAGTGAGCGGTGCTTCAGCCAGACCCCTTCCCTCCCAGCCAGACCCCGCCTCCTCCCAACCAGACCCCGCCCCTCCCAGCCAGACCCCGCCTCCTCCCAACCAGACCCCTTCCCTCCCAGCCAGACCCCGCCTCCTCCCAACAAGACCCCGCCCCTCCCAGGCAGGCCCCGCCCCTCCCAGCCAGACCCCGCCTCCTCCCAACAAGACCCCGCCCCTCCCAGGCAGGGCCCGCCCCTCCCAGGCAGGCCCCGCCCCTCCCAGGCAGGCCCCGCCCCTCCCAGCCAGACCCCCTTCCCTCCCAGCCAGACCCCGCCTCCTCCCAACAAGACCCTGTCCCTCCCAGGCAGGCCCCGCCCCTCCCAGGCAGGCCCCGCCCCTCCCAGCCAGACCCCGCCTCCTCCCAACCAGACCCCGCCCCTCCCAGGCAGGCCCCGCCCCTCCCAGCCAGACCCCTTCCCTCCCAGCCAGACCCCGCCTCCTCCCAACCAGACCCCTTCCCTCCCAGCCAGACCCCGCCTCCTCCCAACCAGACCCCTTCCCTCCCAGCCAGACCCCGCCTCCTCCCAACAAGACCCCGCCCCTCCCAGGCAGGGCCCGCCCCTCCCAGGCAGGCCCCGCCCCTCCCAGGCAGGCCCCGCCCCTCCCAGGCAGACGCCCTTCCCTCCCAGCCAGACCCCGCCTCCTCCCAACAAGACCCCGCCCCTCCCAGGCTGGCCCCGCCCCTCCCAGGCAGGCCCCGCCCCTCCCAGCCAGACCCCGCCTCCTCCCAACCAGACCCCGCCCCTCCCAGGCAGGCCCCGCCCCTCCCAGGCAGGGCCCGCCCCTCCCAGGCAGGGCCCGCCCCTCCCAGGCAGGCCCCGCCCCTCCCAGGCAGGCCCCGCCCCTCCCAGGCAGGCCCCGCCCCTCCCAGCCAGACCCCCTTCCCTCCCAGCCAGACCCCGCCTCCTCCCAACAAGACCCCTTCCCTCACAGCCAGACCTGCCTACTCCCAGCCAGACCCCGCCCCTCCCAGCCATACCTGCTTCCTCCCAGCCAGACCCCGCCTCCTCCTAACCAGACCCGCCCCTCCCAGCCAGACCTGCCTCCTCCCAGCCAGACCAGCCCCCTTCTAGCCCAGACCCTGCCCCTTTCACAGTCCAGACCCCGCCCCTTTCTAGCCCAGACCCTCCCCCCCCCCCCCCCCCCCCACTTTCCTGTGATTCCCAGGAAGCTTCAGGCCCAGGGTTGAAGTGGGGCCCAGGGAATTTAGCACTAGGTGGTGGCACTGAGGGAGCCAGAGCTGTCCTGAAGACTGAGGGGATGCTGAGCCCCCAGACTCCTCTCGGGTCCAGGTCACCCCCAGCACACTCCAGGCTGTCCCTGTGACCTGGCTGGGCTTTGCGTATTCCCTCCTAGAGTTCCCCCATCTTCTTGGCTGCCAGACCCTCGTTTCCTGCATTAGTGGCCCTTGTTTTAGGCTGGCCTCTGCCCAACAGCAGGGCACACATGAAATCCTGGCAAATGTTGGGGCGGAATGACATAAGGGCTGGGTATGGGGTCCACCCGTGTTTGTATGGGAGTGTGTAAGTATGTGTGTGCACTAGTTGAGACCCAATCACAAGACACTCGCTCCCCCCACCCCACTTCACCCCCTTGATCTGCAGTGAACCCTCTGGTGTTATCCTCACAGCTTTAAAGTCCCAAATGTCTCCTGGGGAGTGTGAAGGTTGGTCTGAAGCTGGTGATCCCCTTTGCTGAGGGTCTGAGTCAGGGTTCATAAGATCCACACTAGATCCCTGCAGAACCCCCCTTCAAGATCTCTGTGTGAGATCTTGAACAATCATTTCCTCTCTTTGGTCTTTGCTTTCCAGAGGATGAAGTGAGGGCTCAATCACCCATTTTATCTTCGGGGCTACCCAGTAACATGTTTTTTTTTTTTTCCCGGTGAGGGCACACCTGTCAATGCTCAGGACTTACTTGTGGCTTTGTACTCAGGAATCACTCTTTTTTTTTTAAATTTTTATTAGTGAAACACCATGAGGTACAGTTGTAGACTTACAAATTTTTGTGCTTGGGTTTCAGTTACACAATGATCAAGTACCCATCCCTCTACCAGTGCCCATTCTCCACCACCACTGATCCCAGTATCCCTCCCATCCCCCATCCCTCCCACCCCACCCTGCCTCTGTGGCTTGGCTGTGCTTAGGGACCATATGGATGTCGGGGATTGAACCGTTGTTAGGCTTGTGCAAGGCAAGTGTCCTTCCACCATGCTTTCTCTCCAGCCCCCTGCCAGAGAGAAAGCATAGTGAAATGCTTTCTCTTTTTATTTTTATTTTTGAAGTAGTTTTAAGCTTATTATCCCAAATCTGTGATTTCCAACTTTTGCAGGCAAAATAAACCTCACTGTTTGTTGTGTGTGCATGTGTATTTACCTACATGTGTATATATAGCTCTATCTCAAACTCATGTGTGTGCCCTAAACTGAGATTGACTTTGCATAGGCGTGTGTGAGACCCAGGTTTTACATTTGAGTTGGTGTCTGCGTGTGTTAATGATGATTTTCTTACCGTGGCCTGACTTCTTCTTTGCACAGAGCAGAGACTGGCCTGTGGGTCAGTCTGGTGTGAGCACCACCTTGTCAGCCTAGGACCCAGGAGGGCTTTGTTTTATTCATCTGTCAAATGGGCCAAGATTGATCACCTCTTCTCAAGGAGATTGGATGAACCAAGTGAGCCTTGCTTGACAACTCCTGAGTTCTTGGCTCCTCAGAACTGGGTGAAGAGAACATGCGAGTGTGTGTGTGTGTGTGTGTGTGTGTGTGTGTGTGTGTGAGAGAGAGAGAGAGAGAGAGAGAGAGAGAGAGAGAGAGAGAGAGAGAGAGCGCTTCTCTAAGACAAGAACCATTAAAACGAGGGTGGGGCACCCTGTCTCCCATCCCCTACTTCTTTCCTTCTCCAATGACCAATCAGATGTCTTAGGAATTTGGGGTTGGGGTGGGTTTTTCTGCTCCGGTAGAGTATGGTGGAGGAATGAGATGGAAAACGAAACATTGGGGACAGACCCACAGAGCTCCTTGTTTCCTCTGCTGGCTGCTCTCTCTCTCTCTCTCTCTCTCTCTCTCTCTCTCTCTCTCTCTCTCTTAATGTAGGAGTACTGCTATTTATTCAGTCACTTTTTGTTGTTTTTTGGGGCCACACCCAGTGGCCACACACACTTCGTGCTCAGGGATCACTCCTGGCGGAGTGCTGGGATCAAATGGGCTGGCAATGTGCAAAACAAGAGCCTTCCCCGCTGTGCCTTCACCGTTGAGATCTGACCTTCAATGAGATCAGCACCCCAAGGCTGGGCCCACGGCATCACCCCCTGCCACTGTCCCCACTAACTGCTAGAGTTGGAGCCCAAGTCCCACCGTCCCGATGCGGGGGCTGGTGTTTGGTGAGTTGCACATGACGCAGAGGACACCTCGTGGACACTGAAATGCGTATTTGATGGACTGCATCAGAGGGAACACATACCTTAAACTAATGCTTTGTTTTTGCCTGAACCCAGAAGTTTCCCCAACTGGCTGTTATGTATAATCCGAGTTAGAAATCTCCATGCACGCTGCTCCATGCACGCCACTGGGACCAGCACAGACCCAGGTCGAGGCAGTGTGAGTGTGCCTGCAGGGTACGGGAGTCCCCAGTCGTGGCCTGGGGGATGGTCGCCATCATCCTTTCCTCCAGGTGACCCTCTCACTGGGCTGTGGGGTGGGGGAGCCTGCTGGCTTTCCCCTGAGGGAAGACCCTGGCCCGGGATGTTTCACCCCTTTCCTGCACTACAAAACACACTTCTGAAGTGGGAGGAGAGGGCAGGCTTTTAGGCAGGCAGAGGGATGCCGATGATGTCGGAATCTTTGAATTGGCTTCTGAAGATGACAGCCTTGCCTTTCTGTGTTTCTGCCGTCCCTCCTGTCTGGGCAAGCAAGGTTGGGGCTGGTTAGCGTTCTAATTTATTTATTTATTAATTTTTAAAGAGACACTTCCCCCATTCTTTCCTTGGGTCTGGAGTCATTAAACAGGATTAGCTGGATAAATAGAGGAAGTGATTTTTAAATTGTTTGCAAACTTAATGTGAAGAGCCCAGCCTTGCAAATTATCACGTCTAATCAGAGACCCTGCTTCACTGCTCCAGTAATTGTACTGGTATTAGTCAAATTCTTGTTGTCTCCTCATTAGCAGTTAAGAAGGAGACTTCATTAGAGTGTCCTGGAAACCCAGGGCTACTGTGAGGAGGAGGCGGAGGGGCGAGGGTGTGGAGCTGGGCTGGAGTGCCCACCTGCACCCCAGGACACTTGCCCCTCTTCGCTCCTGCTCTTCTCAACCTCTGGCTCAGACAGGAAGGTGGGAGTAGAGACCGACCCCCCACCCCCCCCCACCCCACGCCCTGGGTCCATGGCCTTGCAGGGCTGTGAGCACTGGGTGCTGTCCCAGAGTGGCCCTCCGGAGCCTGAGTGCTGGCCGGGCGCAGTGACCTACCATCTCTGTTGGCCAACAGCAGTAGGCCAAGGGCTGCTCGGCCAGACAAGTGCCCGGCTGCAGTTCCTCGTTGTGCTTGGCAGGGCCTGCTGCAGTAGCTTCTTCCTCCCTCTCTTCTTTGCCTCCTCACTCCTCTTTCCCTTTCTCCTTCTTCTCTCCCCTCTGTTGAAAGTGGGAGAAGTGATCCCTTGGTGGTTTACAAAATGACATTGCAGGTCTTCTGACCTGGGGAGAGGGGAGAGAGAGAGAGAGAGAGAGAGAGAGAGAGAGAGAGAGAGGGAGGAGGGGGACAGGGGGACAGGGAGGGAGAGGGAGATGAGAGGGAGAAGTGTTCAAGGTATTCAAGAGAGAATACAGAGTTTTCCTGAGAGGAAAGTGCAGAGTCCAGGCTTGGTAGAGTTCACTCTGCGCTGGGTGCTGCCTCAGTTTCTATTTCTAGGTGGTGCCTTACTTTCTGCATCTCCAAAATGCTTAGGATTTGCATCTCAAACGGGTCAGGGCTTTCTGCTCCTGGGCAGATTCAGGGCTGGTGACTAGGCAACTTCTTAAATTAAATCTTGGTTTATTACTTCCTGAGAAACTCATTGCCAGGGGCCCCCTGTCTACCATAGCCATAATCCTCCTTCCTCCTTCCCCCTTGCCTCATCCCTTTCTTCCTCCCTTCCTTCCTCCCTTCCTTCCTCTTTCCCTCCCTTTTTCCTTCTCCCTCCCTCCCTCCCTCCCTCCCTCCCTCCCTCCCTCCCTCCCTCCCTCCCTCCCTCCCTCCCTGCCTCCCTCCCTCCCTCCTTCCCTCCCTCCCTCCTCCCTTTCTTCCTTCCCTTCTTCTCCCCACCTCTCTTCCCTTCCTCCACCCTCCCTCCTCTCCCTCCTGCCCTCTGTCTCTCCCTCCTGCCCTCCCTCCCTCTCCCCTTTGCTCTGGGGCTTCTGTTCCCCTGGCAGCCGCCCTCCTCTGCCCTCCATCGGGGCTTCTGCAGCAGGGCTGTGCTCCTCTGTGGTTTGGAATCCAATTTCTCTACCTCCAGAAGGACAAAAGGCTGAGTTAGCTCCCTGAAGATTCACTCTCTGGGTTCCAGGGAGTCTGGGGGCCGACCCAGCCTGGGCAGCTAATGGACTTAGGATGGATTCGGGGCTGATGACACAGCTCTGAAATGCCCAGTTTGCTGGAGGAGGCAGAGTGATTTTTTTTTTTTAATGTATAACTTCCACACAATAGGCTTCCTTTTAATCAGAAACCCGGTTCTCCGCATTTCTGTCTTCTGCCAACTTCCTTACTGGTCCTACAAAGGCCACAGGCGGGACCAATTAGATACCACCAAGGGGATGGAGGAATGGAAAGGGCCCAAAGGGGCAGCCTGGCTGGGCCCCAGGCAAGGCTCCCAGGCCTCAGGGGCCTGCCCTGTGGCCGCAGAGCTGTCTTTGTGTGGGGGTGGCAGGTGGAAGGAGGCTGAGGGTTTCCAGCAAGATGACCCGGGGGCCAGGAGAGGCTAATTGACCTGCCAGGGGTCCCCCGTGGCTCCCCTGCCCAGGCTCCTTCCCACACTTGACCCTTAATCAATCAGCTGCCACCACAGTCAGCCCTGCCCCGCCCCACGGGGCTGTGAGAAGACATTTAAATCCCGGTGCTGCCCAGTCCAGTGGGCTTTGTTTCACAGGGCCGGTGCGTTTCCTGACAGTCAGCCTGGGGTAACAGACAGAGGCCTGGGCTCACACAGTCTCTGACTTGCTGCTTCCCCCTGGAAGCCGGCTCCCTGCGCCCCACACACCCCTGCAACCCATCAGTCCTGATGGCCTCACGGTTGGAAGATTGCTGTAAGGCAGAGGGCGACTGCTGTCGTCTCGTTGTTCAGCAAACTCCTCTTGTTCAGAATCACCCTCCTCCAAGGAAGAAGATGCCACTCCTAGTTCATTCTACACAATGGATGCGTGGCACTAGGGTTGTTGGTTAGCTGGGCGGCAGGAATAGCGTCATCTGGGAAAAAACACAAATTCTCCAGCCTCTCTGCATGCAGGTGGAGCCCAAACCTGGGTTTTCTTGAGTCCTCTGGGGATTCTGAGCAGTGTTTCTCGGAGCCCCAGGGAAGGCAGGGCCTGGGCATGGATGGCTGTGTGTGCTGCAGGGGGTTTATGATATTAGAAGGAGATTTGGTGAGCGGTTGGGGCTACAGCATGGAGGGGAGAGTGTTTGCCTCCTTGCATGCCGCTGACCCTATATGTACGGTCCCTAGAGCCAGGAGTAAGACCTGAAAATCACCAGGTGTTGGCCCTAACCAATCAACCAACCAACCAACCAACAGATCAACAACCAACCAACCAACCAACCGACAGATCAACCAACCAACCAACCAACCAACCAATCAACCAACCAACCAATCAACCAACCAACCAAGAAAGAAAGAAAGAAAATGGAAGAACATTGGAGGGACTGGGATGATCTAAGCACCCCATATAGTCTCAAGCACTGCAAGGAGTGAATCCTGAGTACAGAGCTAGGAATAAGTCCTGAGCACTGCTGGGTGCTCCCCCCTGGTCCCTCAAATGAGAGCATTGGATGCAGGAAAGTTGCTGCTGGGTCCCAAGGAGTGGGGAGACTGAAGGTGATGGGGAGCGGGAGTTGGGGTTGGCAGTGAGTTCTTGGGACATAGTAAAACCCAGATGGAATTTGAAGAAGCCACTGTCAGGAGCCCTAGAGCTGCTAAATTCATGATGTCCGGACCCACTTTGGGGACACAGGAGCTAAGGCCTGATCAGACCCTGATCCATGCACAGACCCAGCCAAGGTGGAGCCCCCTTCCTGAGAAGCTGGGCAGGAGCACAGAGCTGTGGTAAGGACGTGGAGGTGGACGCCAAGAGTCCTGGCTCTTCCAGACTTTTCTCGGGGTGGAAAGGCCCAAGTGGGGGCAGCTTGGAGGAAATCTGTGAGACCAACTCTTCAAAGGAAGTGGGTCTGGGTCTGGGTGTGCTTTATCTGAGATGTGGGCGCTTAGCTCTCTCCTGGAGAAGCCTCTGTACTCTCTCAAACACATCTCTCTCTCCCTCCTTCTCTTGCTCCTCCTCTCTCTCACCCTCCTTCTCTCTCGCTCCTTCTATCTCTCTCCCTCTCTCCCTCCTTCTCTCTCTCCCTCCTTCTCTCTCTCCCTCCCCCTTTCTCTCCTTCCCTCTTTCTATCTCTCTCCCTCTCTCTTCCTCCCTCTCTCTCCCTCTCCCTCTCTCTCTTTATCCCTCTCTCCCTCTCCATCTCTCTCTCCTTTCTTCTCTCTCTCTCCCTCCTCTCTCTCCCTCTCCCTCTCTCTCCCTCCTTCTCTCTCCCTCTCCCTCTCTCTTTCCTGTCTTGCAATCTCTAAATAAAATGGTTTGACTTTGTTCATCTCCTCCTGAAATGCTTTTCTGTGAGGGAAGGTGATGGGGTCAGCAAGCCTGGGTAAGGTTTAGGACTGACTTTCCTGCAAAGGCCAGTTCCTTACTCCAGACTCAGACCACAGCTCCCAAGAAAGCCCGCGGCAGGAGCTGGTCCCCTGCTGGCCAGAACAAGTGGAACCCTGGTGCAGGCTGATGACCGCCTGTGGGGCTGGCGAACTCTGAGGCCTGGAGGTGCTGGGCCCAGGGAGACTCTCAGGCCTGGAGTCCCTGGTGTTTCCTGGGAGACAGGTGGGGAGAGGAACATGAGCTCCCTTCTCGAGGCTGCTCCCCCTTCTCACCTGTCACCTCCCTCTCTCTCCCTCCCTCTCTCCCTCCCTCCTGCCTCCCTGTGTCCATCTATTCCTGTGTCCTTCCCTCCATTCACCATTTCCTCCCTTCCTTCATCCTTCCTTCCATCCATCCCTCCTCCATTCTATACGTGAATCCCTTTGCCGTCATCATCAGCTCCCTATGCCTTTAGCTGGTGAGATACAACTTGTGAGCTTGGACAAAATGAAAAGTTAAGGGCTTGAAAATTTGCTTTCATGAAAATGAGTCTCCACCCAACACCCATGTCTGAAATAACAGGTGAGATGCTTCTGTGAAGCATGAAACAGAAGCAATATTCAAATTTCAGGCTGGCCCCACCTCTGAGGCCTCCGCTCATGCAGGGAAGGTTCAGGGAAAAAGCCACGCTAATTTGTTTAGCTCTTAGAGCCTTCCATCCTTCTTATCCATGTTCTGATTGAATTCTGCAAACAATACAGTGGAGTTTGAGGAAATTCAGACTCTGAATGTAAATGAATTGCCCCAAGTTACAAAGGAAATGAGCTAGGGAACCATGACGAATCTGAAATCTTCCCAGTCTCCCCAACCCCCTTCCCCCCACAGTAGGGAAGGGCGGGCACAGTCCTGTTTGGGGCACCTTGGGTACCTGAGTTGCTCCATCCACTCCAAAAAATGGGTAATCACGGAGTCGGGTTTAAACCAGAGAATTCAGGAAACCTAGGGTCATTTCAAAAGAAAATAATTTATTTTCCAGCATGGACCCTTGAAAAAGACTGGGGTACTGCCTTGAGTGCGATAACTCTGGCAATCAGCATAAGACAACCCAACTATACAGTATAGACACCCCACGTTGACCTTCTATTGCCTGGTGGTTCCTGAGAATTTAATACCTAACCAGGTCACTCTGGGAGAACACACACACACACACACACACACACACACACACACACACACATACACACACACACACAGAGTAAAACGAGCCTCGTTGAACAGTATTAAAACACTTCAGCAACCTTTCATATAGAATTAATTAACATAAAACCCGGCATCCTCATTGCTTCCGAGTCCTAAAGTGGTTGCCAGAATTTAATTAGACTTAACCTTTTTTTTCCCTACACCAGCACCACTTTATAATAACTGCAAATCATTATTAATTCCTTTGGTGTTCACTGTAATAACATTAATCATGATGAACTTCTTTCTGTAGTAATGTGTGTGTAATATGTAATTCCATAGCAATTTAGTATTAGTTAAGGCTAAATTGAAATTAATTTCACAAAAAGATACTATTTGTTATTGGATACTGTATATTCATAAAATAATATTTTAGAGAAATTTATATGAAGGTGGTCACATTAGAAGGCATCCAGTGATCTGCTCAGATCTCAGAGAGAGTTCTTTGCCACAGACTATGGAGCTGACCCAATAGCTGGGACCCCAGTGTACTTGGACTGTGGGACTTTCCATCAAAAGTCCCTATGTGATGGAAAATGGAAAATAGAAAAATGCAACTTGAAAAATTCCTCTGCAAGGCAGTGGGCAAACCGTAGTCAGGTGCAGGTGAGGCTCAGGGAGAGAGCGGTCACTCTGAGATGCAGATGACCAGGTCATGAACCACAGGAGGCCTGAGTCTGGCCGAGGGAAGTCTGTTTTGGACCCCTCCTGCTCATCACTACAATCAGGGGAAGCTTGATTCCTAGTCCTATTTCACCAGGTCAGTGCGCCTGTCACATCCGTGCGCTGGACCACTCTGTCATGTGTGACTCTGACCTTACAGAGTCCCCTCTTCAGCTGCAAGCGCAGACCCCCACACAAGGGTAACTGTGCAATCATCAGGCTGCTAGGGAAACCCCGTGGCTCTCTCTCGCCGCCTGCGTTCGGTGGTCTCATGGCGCTCCCCCACCTGGGACAGCTGATGCCATGGGGGGACAAAGAGGAAACGAGAGCCAGGCTGGTTGGTGATCAGTTGCCGTTCATTCCAGTCTCCCCACATGCCTGTTCCAGTCTCATGAGCTCCCCATTCTAGTCTCACACTGCCCCTCATTCCCGTCTCCTCCCGTCTCTCCGCTCGCTCATTTTTCCGCGCTCCCACTCGCCACCCTGGTCTCTCTCTCCAACCCCTCACATTGGGGATAGCAACCACACCCCATCTAGTAGCACAATCAACCCTTCTTCTGCTCAAGGGCAACGTACCACCTAGGGGTGTTTCTCCTCTCCTTAGTCCAATAACTTAATTAACATCTCAATTGACCTCTTAATTCTACTTAATATTAGTTATTTGCATGGACACAGTAAGAGATGCATTAAGCTTGTAGTGTGGCTCTCCTGGGGACATCTCACTATCGATCTCAGACTACAGTGCTCAGGCCAGATTAGTCTTTGCTAACCCTAGCAGGGTCCTAATTCAGTTATTGCTTTTTGGATCTTGACAGAATTTGTCCATGACCATGCTCTTAACTTATAGTTAAGTATTATGGTGCTTTCGCCTGGCCCATTTTGATGCCAGGGTAGCTCAGAGCTTGCTCTGGGTCCATCTAGCCCCTCATCGGGACCCTGCTTTTGGGGTGCTAGGAAGTAAGGGCAACTGAGGTTTAAGTTGAGAGAACAGATGCCCAGGGGTGGATATCATTTAGAGTCAATTAACTCCCAAGTTACAAAAGCATAGCATTAACTGTCTTCCTGTGTCCATACAAAAAGGATTTTGCTCTAAATTAGCTATGCAAAGGGGAAGAGAAGAGCATTATTTACAAGTTAACAGAGTCTGATTAGGAAATAAAGCTGATTGACCGATTGGGGAAGCAGAGCAAAAAAAAAAGAGTTTACAAATACACACAGAACAATGGGGAGCACTGTGATGGGAGTAGCCCAATAAACCTAAGCTCCCTGTGGCAAGGCAGAAAGGACAAACCAATGTTATCCTACAGGTAATCAAGCCTCTAGGGGGGCACAGCCTTTCGGGTGCACGCTGAGCTGAGTTGCCAGCGGAGCAAAAGCCACCATTCTTCCTCCACCTCTCCAGTATCTTTCCTTTGGGAAGGTTAATTTTGCTTCAACACTTGGGGCTGTTTCTGGTGCCACTCCCAGATCTAGAGTGCAGAACCCTAAGATCCAAGTCACTGACGGACCTGTCTGGTCTCAGCTTCCTCCGTGAAAAGTGTTCTGTAACTCCCTTCCAGTGACTGTCAGGAACCCTAGCGATGCCGCCAAGATGAGAGTGACTTGGGCATCTAAGAACAGACATGGTGCTGGGAGGAGGAGAAGCTCTTTCTGTCAGTGTTTTGCTCCGTCTACTTTTCCTATCATTTGGGGCTTGCTTAGTGTCCTGACAGTCGCTCCTGACAACTTGGCCTGAGGTGTGGTGTGGGCCTGGCATCTTGGTGCTCAGCCAGGGCTGTGCTGCTCATCCCTGGAGGTCCAGGTTGGCTCCCAAGGGCTCTCCCTCCCCAAGGCTCCACGGCCAAAGGGTGTGGATGGCAGAACGTGGATATACACACCATGATCAGGTGGCGTTTGTCCCAGCGATGCAAGGATTGTTTGACATACTCAAAGTCAATTAATGTAATACACTATCAATACAAGGAAAACAAAAAAATCACGATTATTTCAGTAGATGCAGAGAAAATGTAGGGTAAGACCCAATGCCCATTCATGACAAAAACTCATGATAAATGGGGGTTGAAGGAACCTTCCTCAACATAAAGCCATTTACCACAAGCGCACAGAAAACATACTTAATGGTGAAAACTGAAGTCTCCCTTCTAGGATTGGCACAAGACAAGGATGTCACTCTCAGCACTACTATTCAATGCAGTACTGGAAGTACTTTCCATAGCAATTGGGCAAGAGAGAAATATTAAGGACATTCAAAAGGAAAAAGTCAAACTCTCACTCTGTGCAGATGACATGGTACTATATCTTGAAAACCCTAAAGAGGCTACAAAAAAGCTCTGAGAAATAATAGACTTGTACAGAAAATGGCAGCCTACAAAATAAATGCACAGAAATTTGTGGCTTTTCTATATGCAAACAATGATATAAAAAGGAGAGAAATAAAAAATACCATTCACAGTTGCGTCAGGAAACCAAGTACTTAGGAGTCAGCTTAACAAAAGAGGTGAAAGACCTATGCAAAGAAATTTATAAATCATTGCTATAAGAAATAAAAGAGGAAATGGAAACATATTCCCTTTTCATGGACTGGAAGGATCGTATTGCCAAAATGGCAATCTTGTCCAAAGTATTATGTAGAGTCAATGAAGTCCCAATAAAAATACCCACAACATTTTAAAAAGACAGATCAAGCACGACTGAAATTTATATGAAATAATAAACACCCAGAATAGCCACAAGCAATACTAGAGGAATAGATGGGAGGCTTTTTCTTCTTCAATTTAAAATTATATTATATTTTATTTTAAATTATATTTTAAAACTGCAGTAACCAAAACAGTGTGATACTGAAATAAGGATGGACTCTCAGAAAGTTCAGAGATCTATGGGCACATGGAATGTTAATTTTTGACAAAAGAGCAAAAGTATGAAATGGAGCAAAGAAATTCTCTTCTTTTTTCCCCACTGTCACAGTCACTGTCCTCCCATTGTTAATAGATTTGCCTTAGTGGACACCAGCAACATCTCCATTGTGAGACTTGTTGTTACTGTTTTTGGCATATCAAATACATCATGGGTAGCTAGCCAGGCTCTGCTGTGAGGGCCTAGAATTTTCTAGAATCTAGAAAATTCATTTATTTTTAAGAAATCCTCTTGTTGGTGCTGAGAAAAATGATTATTCACGTGCAAAAAAAAAAAAGAGCTCAGACCCCTTTCTAACACCATGAAAAAAAATCAAATAAAAATAAAAATGGATAAGGACTTTGACATCAGACCAGAATCCATAAGTTATATTAAGGAAAACATTGGAAGAACCCTTCATGACATTGAATCTAGAAGCATATTCCATGATTCAGTGCCATTAGCCAAGCAAACAGAAGCAAAGATAAACAAACAGGACTATATCAAACTAAGAAACTTCTTCATTGCAAAAGAAATGATGACTAGAATAAAAAGACATTCCACATAATGGGAAGAAATATTTGCCCACCACTCATCTGACAAAGGGTTAACATCCAATGTATAGAACTTCACAAGAATAAAGACAATCAGGGCTGGAGCAATAGCACAGAGGGTAGGGTGTTTGCCTTGCATGCGGCCAACCCGGGTTTAATTCCCAGCATCCCATATGGTCCCCTGAGCACGACCAGGGGTAATTCCTGAGTTCAGAGCCAGGAGTAACCCCTGTGTATCACCAGGTGTGACCTAAAAAGGAAAAAAAAAGAATAAAGACAACCAACCCCAATAGAAAGTTCCTCAAAGAAGACATGAAGATGGTCAAAAAGACACACGCAAAAAATGCTCGGCATTATAATTTATGAAAAAATCATAAAGGAAATGCAAATAAAAAAACAATGAGACATTGCGTCACACCATTGAGACTGGAACACATCTAGAAGAACAAAACAACTAGCATTGGCATGGATATGGGTGGAAGGGGACCATTATTCACCGCTAGTGGGAAATGTCAACTGGTCCAACTTTTTGGAAAACAATATGGACAATTATCCAAAAATTAGGAATTGAGTTACCACATGATTCAGCAAATCCACTTCTTGACTTTTACCTCCAAGGACTCAAAAACTAAACAGAAAAGACATCTGCGCTCCTATGTTCTTTGCAGCACTACTCACAATAGCTGTAATCTGGAAACAGCCCAAGTGACCAAGAACAGATGACTGGGTAGAGAAACTATGGTGCATGTACACACGATGGGTCACTACTCAGCTATGAGGAAAGATGAAATCATGCAGTTTGCTGTTACGTGGATGGATCTGGACACTCCTGCTGGGTGAAGGGAGTTAAAAGGAGAGGGCAGGTGCAGAATGGTCTCCCTCACAGGCAGCAGGAACTGAGACCTATCTTCATTAGGAAGTGTACCACTGTGGGCGGGGGTGGGGTGGGGGGTGGGGAGATGCTGGAACATGGAGCAAGAAGCTAGCATTCGGTGGGGGAGGCCGTAATTTTTTTTTTTTTTGCTTTAAACCCTCTCAGTGTCAATTTTGTGAATCACAGGCCTAAAATAAAAAATTTACAAACTGTCAGCAGCCTCCCTCTCTGGAGTGGACCCTGGAGGCCCCAGGCTTCAGAGGCCTCAGGTCCCTCTCTCCTGTGGGTTAAGATTAAAGGGGGCCTGTTATCTTGGAAGCCTGCACTGTAGCACTGTCCTCCCACTGTTCATCGATTTGCTCGAGCAGGCCCAGTAACGTCTCCACTGTGAGACTGTTGTTACTGTGTTTTGGCATATTGAATACGTCACGGGATAGCTTGCCAGGCTTTGCCGTGTGGGCAAGATACTTTCAGTAGCTTGCTGGGCTCGCCTAGAGGGGCAGAGGAATCAAACTCGGGTCGGCCAGGTTGACTGCATGCAAGGCAAACGCCCTACCTGCTGTGCTATCACTCCAGCCCGTTTTTGGAAACCTAGACTACACAAATTCATAATGCATTTAAAAAAACAACAACCCTGATCGTTCATATATAAGAAAATGTTTAAGTAGATTAAAATATGTCCCTGCTCCAGATGGGTAGTTATTGGGAGAATATACCAGAATCCACACTACAAAATCAGTCCAGGTGGACTGGAGAGAGAGTACAGTGGACATGACCCTTACCTTGCATGTGACTAACCTGGATTCCATTCCCCAGACCATCCAGGGTTCCTGAGCACCAATCAGGTGTTACCCCCAGCAGAGAGCTGGAAGTTAGCCTGGAGCACTGTTGTGCAGGCCCAGAAATAGCCCTCTCCCCATAAAAAGCACTTCAGTTACAGAGTAGTGTTTTCTGATTAATTCAAGACATTTAGAAACTGCTTAGATAAGGTAAACAACACCTGTATAAAACGTAATCCCAGAAGTCAACCTGTGTTGGTATCTTGGTAGCAGATTCTACAGACAGTACTATGGAGACAAAGCCACACCACACAAGCTACTGTTCAGTGAAAAAGCATGGCGGTATTTACAAGATTTTATTTTAGTTTAAAAGAGGGAAAAGAAACGAAAGTGAAATGGAAGGAATTTCTCCACTTAGACAAATATTTCTTCAGCACAGAGGGATTGTTTTCTAACAGATTTTCTCTAAGGGATTCTGGGGAACATTAGGAGGCTGGAATCAGTTTTAAATGACATATTTTAAATTTACACAGTATTGATTGACTTCCTGCTGAGACAGATGAGGAGATCAGTTCTTCCATTTTCTCTACCTCCCCCGGCCTGGTACTGTCAGTTATGTTATTAGCTTAAGATTTTAACTTTATGACAGCTCTATTCTATTCATTAGGCATAATTATGATTGTTTCTAAGTCTTAGAAAGAACTGAACACTGTAGAAAACCAGTACTTTGAAAAATGTTTAAAATTTTTGATGTACTTATTTTTAATTTTTTAAATCGAATCACTGTGAATAACAAAGTTACAAAGTTATTACTAATTGAGTTTCATGGCACAGTTAGAACCAGGACTTTCACCCATAACCTTTGCTCGTTGTTTAGTCCTGTTAGTTGATTGGGGCATTCATTTGGATTTGCTTCTACTGCATTCGACAACAATAAAAACAATAACAAAAAAATGATAGCTTAGGCAAAGTAAATACTTGCCTCTTAGCCACATAAGCAAAGCCAGCAGCCACAGTCCCAAGGCTTGGCAGGTGCTCGATGTTGTAGGAAGCCGAGATCCTCTAACTGACTGTCATCCTGAGCTTTTGCCCTCATGGTGTAAGACGGCTGCTAGGACCCCATCCATCACGACTGTCTCTGAGGCAGCAGTGGTGAAGGCTGAAGATGGAGATCTTCTTTCCTCTTTAATTAGACTTCCTGGAAATTGCACACCTCATCTCTGAGTATATAAAAACTTTATGACTTGACCATAACTAGCTGCAAGTCTAGAGAATGTAGACTTATAGAGGGCCACATGTGCCTAAGGAAATGCTGGGATTTTTATGAACAAAGAGGAGGAAAAAGAGAGAAGATATTGGGGGAAGTATTAATCAATATGAATAGAATCTACCTCTGAATTTTATCACTATGAGCTGAATTTCTTCATCAAAAAGTTTTCCCATAAGAAATCAGGAGTACTATAATTTGTTCAGTCCTTTCTTGGTTGGAAATATCTTTCTGTGGCCTTTATTCTTGACTAATATCTTGGCTACAAGTACTAATCTTGGTTAATATTTTCTTTCTATCATAATTTTGAAAATATTTCTCCATTGTTTCCTAGAATTGCACATTAATCCTGAGATTCTGAGGTCACTCAACTTCAAGGAAATGATACTTTACTTTTCTACCTTGAGTCCTAAAGAATTTAAAAAAAATGTAGCTTAGGTAATAGTAGTGTTAACTTTCATGGTTTTGATGCTCACCACCACCAAAATGCTCAAGACCCTCTACTTTCTCTTTATGTCACCCCGTCCTCCCCCATGTACTGCTCTTCTGCTTGGTGACCTGAATTTTGTAATCTAAGGCCAAGGTTTGTCACCATTTGACACTGCCTAGTTCCTTGTTCTGTGTCTCTATTCTACACACAAATGGGATCACCCAGTATTTGTCCTTTCCCCTGTGACTTAACATGACATTCTCCAGATCTGTAAAGTTGCAAAAAACTGCAGGTTCCATCTTTTTTGCAGCTCTGTAGTATTCCATTGTGTACAGATATCATAACTCCTTTATCCATTTGTCTGTTGTTGGACATTTTGGGGTTTTCCATATATAAACTATAAGAATTCTCATTCTTAATTTTTTCCACTTTATTTCAGTGTGGTTTGCAAAATTGTTCACGTTACATCATTGTTTAATCGAGGAAACATTGGCTTACAAGTGTGCAGATGTTTATGTTTTAGGGTATGGTGTTGCCATACCACATGCATCACAGAAGTGTTGATATATTCAGTGATTTTTTTTTTTTTGCTTAGAGATTTTTTCATAGTTTTTTGGCCCTTGTTGTTCTTTTCCATAATTTTTTCCCCTATTCTGATGAGCGTCAGCATTGTTGCTTTGAAGTCTTCACCAGAAAATTCAGAAAACTGATATCATAGAGCTTCTTCCCAGACTTTTGTCTTTATCCAGCAGGGCAGGTGAATTTCTTTGTTTACAAAGGTGAATGCCTATTGTAAAGGGGGGCAGTGTCAAAGACTCACATTCAAACAGGGCTTGTCAGCAATGATCACAAACCCAGGCAGTGTCTGTGGGCCTGGGCAGGTGCCAGGACTTAGCCATCAGGAGTGACCTGTGGCAGTTCCAGTCCCCAGTCTGGTGGGCCTGGCTGGCAACCCTCGGTTGAGTTGCTGGGATCTGCAGAGGCAAGTGGAGTTGCAGTGAAGCAGAACTGAGGAGTAACTGGGGACTCAGGCTCACAGGTGCCCAGAAGCAGCTTTTCTGCTGAGCAGATGTGCACGAGGACCGGGAGCTTGCACTCAGGGGCAGCCGGTGCTGTGGGCCACCTGGCACCTGGCTCTCTGCCCAAGTGATGCAGGTGACTTATGGGAGTGGGGAGTGAAGGGAGAGCCTCAAAACCTCATTTCTCTGCCAAGGTTAGGCAAATCGGGGTTATCCTAATAGGGTGGGTTGGGTGTGAGCTGTTGTTGAATGTTCCAGATTGCTGATGCCTGGGTGTCTGTGCATCAGATCAAGTCGACTAGGGAAGCGAGAAGGGGTTGAACATGGAAGCACTTGCGGACACCTGTGATCAGAGGTGAACAGAGCTGGGATGTGTGCGGCAACGCGGGGCTCGGGATTACCTCTGAATACACATGGATTGCGAGGGTCTGGGTGTGAACCAGGGGTTCAAGGTGGCTGATGTTTGTCATGTGGGCCCGGGTGTGGCCCAGGAGCAGGCTGGCCTCAGTCAGGAGCAGGAGGACAGCAGCAGGCAATGGGCTCTGCCTGACTCTCTGGCTGCGCTGTCAGGGGGGGTGTCCTGACTCCAGGGAGTGTCCCATTTGATCACAGACAGATGTACACTGGGGCCTGGGCCTGTTTGTCTGCTTGGCTCCAGTGGGTGAGGTTCATCTCGGGAGACGTCACTAAGAAGATAGCCAGTGAGCCTCCTGTGGGACAGCACCAGGATGGCCCCCATGGACACTTCGTTACTATGGCGACTGGGACCCAATGTGGCGCCCACCAGGCAGGTGAGGAGAAGCTGCCAAAATGGCACCTGCTTGGGACTCTGACTCCAGCTCGGAGTTTCGTTTTCTGCCCCTGGTTCTAGTCCTGTATTATAGGCTGGACTCTTGGGGTCCCGGATGTTGGTGTAAACCTGCCCCTGTTTCCCTACCTCAGAACTTCCTTCCCCTTGCAGCAGCCTGGAGTGGGTTCTCTCCAGGGTGAAGGCGTCGGTCTCCAGCTCATCTGCTGCTCTTCTCTGCCTCATAGCATGAAAGCTCTTTCCACTGAGGTTTCGGCTACACTTCTGTGTCGAGTGATCCATGTTTTGCCGTGAACACAGGAGAATGCAACCACAGACCCTCCATCTGCCATCTTCGAAAGCTTCTTCCTTTTCCCTGAAGCCCAACACCTCCACAAGATGTCTGGAGGTTGATTTTTCTCTCTCACTTTTGCTGCCTCCTGCCTGAAGACCCACCCTTCAGTGTTGCATTTTATTCAGCAAATATCATTATTTCTCTTCCCAGTGGTTTTACATTTCTGTAATTTTTCTATTTTATTAAGCTTTCTACTAGCTAACTAAGGCCAATGTTGTCCCCCAAATCCATTTAAATCACTTTTTGAATTTTCTTGTGTTTTTCCTCTCATGCACTGTGATAATCTCAACTAGTGATATTACTTATCTAAGGCCTCAAAGTGGGTGGGCTGTGGAGTGCTTGGGTCCCCTAATGGTCTAGGACATGTGAATGAAGTCCTTTGAGTCTACAAGTTGGCACCACATTCTCAATTCATACCTGATAACAGGAATTAATCTGTCACCATTGTTTATTCCGTTCTTCGCTCTGCTTTAAATGATTTGTTTGTTCATTCTATAATGCTGCTATAATGCTTCTCATTTGGTTTTTGACTGCGATCCTCTATATTGCTTCACTATTTTTCAAAACAGGTTTGCAGAGCTATAATTGATGCAACTATATAATCATATCAATTATGCCACTATACATATTTCAAGTGACAGCTTGATAAATGTTGACATATGAATCTACCCTGAAACCAACAGCTCAATCAACACTAAGAGCCTATATACATACTGCCTTCCAAAGTTTCCTTGCACATCCCGATCATAGCTTTATCTCTTAATTGACTTTTTCACTATGTAACTTTATTTATTTTTAGTCAATTACTTCATTATTTAGCAAATTATATAAGTATTAGCTAATTATTGAAGCATTTAGTCTTGTTTTTAGGGCTTGTGCACGGCACCTTTGACTTTCCACTGTCTGTCCTTGCTTGATGCTTGACTATGTCAATAAAAGGCATGAGAACCTTCCTTCCCTCCAGACCTGGGAGGTAGTTTTATATTTTTAATCTTCTTCATATGTTATTTGTTCTACAAGGGATTCTTTTGCATAATTATCTTTTATTGACTTTTTTTCAGTTTTATTTTCATAAAGTTGTCCACGTGATCATGGTATCTCCCCTGCCAGGTAAGTATCGCTCCATGGGGCTAGAGCGATAGCACAGCGGGTAGGGCGTCTGCCTTGCACGCAGCCAACATGGCCGACCCGAGTTCGATTCCTCTGCCCCTCTCGGAGAGCCCGGCAAGCTACCGAGAGTATTCGATATGCCAGACACAGTAACAACAAAGTCTCCAATGGAGACGTTACTGGGCCCGCTCGAGCAAATCGACGATCAACGGGAGGGCCTTTACTTTACTTTACTTAAAGTTGTCCACAATAATTGATTAGATTCAATATTCCATCTCTGGTCCCACCACCATTACACCTTCCCACCACCATTGTTTTGAATTTTCCCACCACCACTCAAGCCTGCCCCACAGGCAGATGCTAAACATTTTATTTTGTATTGCTTGTTATGAATAGTATGAGATGGTGCGTGGATGCTTTTGTGGCCACATGCTCCTGGAATTCTAACATTTTTTTAAAATAATTGGGGTCTGAAATCATCTCTGCAGTGTGCTGCTCTCTTCTGAGACTCATTTGTGAATCTCTAGATCATGGTTATTAATGAGCTTAAATGGTGCCCAGAGGCAGTTAGTGGGTATGACTGCCAGGAAATGGGAAGGGAGGTGCTAGGAGTGGGGGGTGTGGGGGGAGATTGCTCATT
The DNA here is from genome assembly GCF_029834395.1 of Sorex fumeus. Taxonomy (NCBI): domain Eukaryota; kingdom Metazoa; phylum Chordata; class Mammalia; order Eulipotyphla; family Soricidae; genus Sorex; species Sorex fumeus. The sequence continues at coordinate 13,752,662 of NW_026606077.1, read as the reverse complement.
CTGATTTCATGACGCCTGGAGTTTTGGGCCACTGGTGCTGCATACCTGGGTTTTTCAGCAGGTTCATTCTCATGTGTGGGGGGCTCGGGACCAGACTGTAAAGGTCACCCGTGGGTTCTGGAGGTTTGCGGCTGCTGGGGTTCATTTGGGGCAGGTGGAGGAACATACCTGTCCCCCTCCAAGGTGCCCTGGTGAAATCAGCCTGGTGCAGTGTGGGGAGGCATCTCTGCAGCATGCTGCTTTCCTCCGAGATTCATTTGTGAGTCTTGAATGATTATCTTCTAAGTAGATTAACATAAAAGGAAACATCTTTCATGCCTATGCTGATAGTTGTCCTTTCAAAGGCTTCATCTCCTTCTGGAGGTTCCAAGCCTCCCAGGCCATCACTCCCCTTCCACTGGAGAGATTGTCTTTCCCATTTCTTACAGTATTTTGTGACACACTATTTCACTTTTTATTTGTTTGGAAAGTCTTTGTTTGTTTGGTTTTGGAGCCACACCCAGAAATGTTCGATGGTTGTTCCTGGCTCAGTGCTTAGGGATTACTCCTGGCTGGGCTCTGAGACTACATGGGGCACTGAAGATTAAACCTGCAGTGTCTGCATGCAAGCATATACCTACCCACTGTACTATTGGTCTGGACTGAAGTCTTTATTTTGGCAAGACATTATTATCTTTAGTATGAAAGAACAATTTTTCTGGGTATAGAATTAGAAATTGACAACTCTTCTCTTTCAGAACTATGAATGTTGTGTTGTCTCTTTGACTCTCACTGGTTAATTTTGAAAAAATTTATTACAATGAGACATGATGAACCTTTATTCATGGTTCTTGTACTCAAGGTTTGTGTGGGTGTGAGTGTGTGTGCATGTGTGTCTGTGTGTTTATAGATTTTAAAAATAAATTTAGGAAAGTTTTTATCAATAAAAATGTCTTCCTTATTTTTTACCCAATCTTTACACATCTACTGTATTATATACGTTCATTCCACAGTAGTCATACTTTATTTTTGGGTTTATCTTTCATGTTTATCGAATATGCCATGGGTAGCCTGCCAGGCTTTGCTGTGCAGGTGGGGTACTCTTGGTTGCTTGCTGGGCTCTCTGAGAGGGATAGAAGCTTTTAGGGCAGCCTCTAATCACCCTTGCAGGTGTTCCCATGGTTCATGCCATATTTGAACCCTATCAAATATTGTGCGGTAATAATGGAAGATGGGTACTAAGTGTTTTATGATGTGTGATGCGACCACTTTGCACTCCGGAAAGTGGCCTGGAGCGTGGCGGCGGGTGGGTAGTGGAAGTAATGGAGGTCAGCTGATGAGGTATTTATCTGGCTCTGGCAGGGTGGCTTTTCTGGGTGTGATCCCTGGGTGATTGGAGATCGGGGGAAGCAGGCAGAGGATCTCTGTTTCCAAGTCCCATTGAGCCTGGAGTCCAAGGTCAAAAAATTCTGCTTTGTCTGGTTCTGTGGGGCTTCACTCATGTTTGAGGCTTGCCTGAGTGGTCTGGAAAGCGGCTTGGAGTGTGGCGGTGGCTGGGTAATGGCGTATTCAATATGCCAAAAACAGTAAAAACAATGGATCTCATTCCACTGACCCTGAAAGAGCCCCCAATATGGCAGTGTTAAGAAGGATGAGCAAGGAGAGACTGATAAAATCTCAGGGCCAAACTATGCTGCCAAAAACAAAGAAGGACTAAAATGACTGTCTGTACTTTCAACGCACGTACGCTGGCATTGGAAGCATCCATCGAGAACCTGATGGTGCAAGTGCGGAAGATCAAGTACAACATCATTGATCTGATTGAGACGAGAAGGCATAGATCACATCACGCCATTTTCAACACTGGAGAAGAACGTGCGACAAAAGAGTCGTCATTGGTGTCGGTGTCCTTGTCAACATGAACTTGACCATGAGCATTGACTCATTCGAATGCCTAACAACCGGAATCAGATGATTACACTTGAATAGATGTGGCTCACTGCCGGCAGTTTCTATCTTCGTTGCTTAAGCACCAACATCCAACTACAATGAAGAAGAAATTGAGAAGTCTACATGGATCTGGAGAATTTCTATAAAGAAGACGACACCATCTACAAGATCATTGTTGGTGATTTTAATGCCAAGATAGGACTAAAAAGATTGGCTGAAGAATCCACATCGGGACCCATGGCCGAGAATGAAATGAACAGGCTGAGAGACTGTCTGAGTTCATCATGTCACCAAGACCATCCATGGTAACTCATAGTTCCAGAAGGCCGAATCTAAACGTTGGACATGGGAGTCTCCCGGTGGACAGTTCCAAAATGAAATTCACCACATCATATTCAATTGACGGTTTTGCCTGACTGATGTCACTGTTGTCCCAAAATTCCAAACATGATCAGACCACTGTCTCCTTCATGCAAAATTCTACTTCATGGAGCGGGGAGAAAGGACTCCAAAGTTTAAGAAGAGAACTCCCAGAACGACCACCAACAAGGAGCTCTTTGGCACTATTGCGGCAACATGGGAAGATGCCAACATTGACGACATGGATGAAGAATACAATCGACTGGTTCAGCACCTCCATGATTGTGCGAGGAACACCGAGAGAGAGAAAGCCACAAAAAGATGCCTATCTTCAGAAATTTTCAAGCTCATTTGCCAACGTGGCTTGGCGTGAACCTCAGGCAACCACAAGCTAACGTCTGAGCTCACAAAGCACTGGAGAGAAGCGATAAAGGAAGACCTCAAACAGAGAAGAGCAGCAGTACTGACTGAAGCGGCAGAAGCCGGGAAAAGCCTGTCCTTCGCCAACTACAAGACCAAGATGACTGCCCTCTGACATCCTGATGGATCTATCATATCTTCCAGAAGGGCAATGGAGAAGATTATCCATGATTTCTACTCAGATCTCTTCGATAGACATGTCCACCTGCCCACATACAAAATTCCACAGGATGGATATGTCATTCCCAACGTTCTCCTTTCTGAAATCCATCACACCACTTTGTTGGTAAAGAAGTGAATGGCACCTGACCTAGACAAGATCAGACCTGAACACCTGAAGAATCTACTGTCAGTACTCATCAATACACTGGCTTGGCTCTTCACATGCTACCTGTTTTAATGCAAGGTTCCATCTCAATGGAAAACCAGCAGGACTGTATTACTGTACAAGAAAGGAGACATCTACGACATTGGCAACTATCGCCCAATCTGTTTGTTGTCCTTCGTCTACAAACTGTTCACTCGAATCATCCTGAAGAGGATTGACAGAACATAGATGAAGGACAACCATGCAAGCAAGCTGGGTTCTGAAAAGAATTCTGCACAATTGACCATACCAACACAGTAACCAAGCTCATTGAGGTTTCTCAGGAGTTCAAGATGCCACTCCGTCTAATGTTCATTGATTTAAAGAAGGCCTTTGATTCTGTTGACATTGAAGCGGTCATCAAAGCCCTAGCCAAACAGGGTGTTCAAACTCAATACATCAGGATCCTCCATGAGCTGTATTACTGATTCGCTACCAGGATCCCACCATTCTACAAGGAAGTGATCATTGATGTAAAGAGAGAGGTTCGGCAGGGTGATACCATTTTACCAAGACTCTTCAGTGCCACCCTTGAGAAAGTCATGGGATGACTGGAATGAGAAGAAATGGGAGTGAAGATAGATGGTCGGCAACTATACCACCTCTGCTTCACTGATGACATTGTTCTAATAACACCAAACATCAGCCAAGTGGCACGAATGCTGGCCGACTTTGACTGTGAGTGTGGAAAGGTCGACTGCAGCTGAATCTCATGAAGACAATGTTCATGAGAAACAGACTTGTTCCTGACGTTCTTTCAACTTCAACAGAACGAACATCTCCGAATGCAGCAGTTATGTGTACCTAGGTCGAGAACGCCACATGACGAATGACCTGGCACCTGAGCTGTGCAGGAGGAAGAGAGCAGTGTGGAATGCCTTCAAGAGTGTCAAAGAAATAGCTAAGAGGACAAAGAACCTCCAGCTCTGGGCACATCTCCCCTCTCCTCTCCTCCCCTCCCCTCCCCTCCCCTCCCCTCCTCTCCTCTCCTCTCCTCTCCTCTCCTCCCCTCCCCTCCCCTCCCTTCCCCTCCCCTTGTTTATGCTCAACTTAGAGACTGCATTCAGTGCCTGACTGTGAAGTAGGGAGGGGGATTTGCTTTAACAATTTGACCAATTTTCATGAAAACATATTTATATTTATAACGGAACAATTATGTAAGTTTTAAGCTTTTATTTTCTTTTTTAATGAATCATCGTGTGGTACAGTTACAGACTTACAAGCTCTCATGATTAGTTTCAGTCATACAATGATTGAGTATCCATCCCTTCACCAGTGCCCATTCTCCACTACCAATGATCCCAGTATCCCTCCCACCACCCCCACCCCATCCCTCCACCCCATCCCACCTCTGTGGCAGGGCATTCCCTTTTGTTCTCTCTCTTCTTATCGGTGTTGTGGTTTGCAATAGAGGTATTGAGTGGCCATCATTTGGTCTATAGTGTACTTTCAGCACATATCTCCCATTCCAAGTGGGCCCTCCTAGCACCCCCTACTTGGTGACCCCTTCTCTATCTGAGACACCTCCTCCCATAGCATGTGAGGCTGGCTTCCAATCTGTAGAGAAATCCTCCTGGTATTCATTTCTACTATTCTTGGGTGTAAGTCTCCATTCTGTTAGTTTATATTCCACAAATGAATGCAATCTTTCTATGTCTGTCCCTGTCCCTCTTTTCTGACTCATTTTACTTAACATGATACTCTCCATGTTGGTCCACTTATATGCAAATTTCATGACTTCATCCTTTCTAACAACTGCATAGTATTCCATGGTGCAGATGTACCAAAGTTTCTTTAACCAGTCTTCTGTTCTCGGGCACTTCTTTTTTTTAATTATTGACTCACTGTGAGAACAGTTACAAAACTTTTGGGTATAAGTCTTGGTCATACAATCTTCAAACACCCATATCTTCACCAGTGCTCATTTTCCACCACCAAGAACCCCAGTGTACCCCTCACCCCACCCCTTTCCCTTCCTGTGTGGCAGATGATTTCCACATTACTCTCTACTTTGATTAAGTTCAATATTTTGACAAAAGGCCTACCATTATTATTTGGAATTTCCCCCCAACAATCAGACCTGCTGAAAAGGCATCCTTAGATAATTTGTTTTCTATTGCTGATTATGAAGAGCATATGATGTCGCGTGGCCAGAATTCTGTATTTTAATAATTAAGTCTGGAGGGATTTCTGCCTAAAGCCGCTGGGTTCTGAGATTCATTTGTGTGCCTCTGGGATCATGGCCATTAAGGAACTCAATAAGTAGCCAGAGAGCCATTCATGGGCAGCAACTCGGGATCTTGTCAGGGTGGGGGAGAAGGACTGGTTCCACCCCCCCGAGGCCCCACGTGTCTTGTCACTGCTGGTTCGTAAATGACTGTCCAATAGGCTCTGAAAGATAGTGGCCACCGTGCTGCCAGGGGGAATAGGTTGAAGGGATGACACCTTTTCCCACACGGGGTGGCCCGAAGCCGGTAGCTTAATGCAAGGTCCAGACGCATTTCTGTCAGAAGCTGCTAGGTTCCGAGATTCATTTGTGTGTTGGGCACTCGGGTTTTTTCCAGATTCTGGCCATAGTGAACAGTGCTGCAATGAACATACAAGTCATTTATACTGTACTTTTTTGCATCTCCAGGGTAAGTTTTAAGTGTTTTTAATGTATCGGTTGTTTCGTAGTTGGGAGAACAGGGGGAGGAGAATAGGTTTAAGAAAGAATAAACATAATCTTCTGGGGCTGGAGAGCTAGTATAGTGGCAAGCCACTTGCCTTTCACACTCCTGGCCTGGGTTCAATCCCCGGCACCCCATATGATCCCTTGAACACCTCCAGGTGACCCCTGAGTGCAGAGCTGTGAGTAAATCTTGAGCATATCTGGGTTGTTTCCAGTAGATGGTTCCTAGTTGTTTCCAGTGTCTAAAGCATTAAATTTATACAAGACCTCTGCCACTAGATGTATTCTTTCAACCAAAGGCAGTGATGCCAATCAGCAGAATGGTGGAACTACCGATGAGTAGTTTGTGAACTTAGCTTAGAATATGTAGTGTAACTTACAAGACTATGGATTTAAAACTGAGGCTTATTTTCATCAAGTCAAGGGGAGAAATGGCATCCTTTTGAGTGCAAAGATTCCAGTCAGCTGAAAAAAATTTTCATATATTCCATCATCCCTGCATTGATTTCCTTCTTTGTCCACATAACAGACCTTCCCAAGCTCCTCTCTGAGACTTTAATTCACCTTTTATTTGTCACTTTATTTAAATATTGGGTTTGCACAATTGTTCATAATGATTTGTTACAGACATTCAGTACTCCAACCCCAATCCCACAACTATTACACTTTCCCTCTGCCACTGTCTCCATTTTCCCAAACACCGCTCAAGCCTGCCCCAAGTTCAGGTCCAAAATAATTTATTTTATATCGATTGTTAGCATTAAATGGCCAAAGGAATGATCAAAAATATTTCCTTATGTGAAAATGATTGTAGTCACAATGGGGACATTAAGTCTTTGTATGAGGTTTTACTAAGGTGCTATTGAAAGTTAAGCCTTCTGTGGTAATGTTTTTGCTAGTTGACATGAGTTGACTTCTGCATTATGTCCCATCCAATCTGGTGTGCCACTACTGGGACGACAGTGTTACAGAATTTGTAGGTATGATGTAACTGTGAATGCGACTGCACACTCCAGAAAACCCAGAATATCTAACTGGGAAGACAAATATTTATCTGAGCAGGGTTTCCAGGTCTTCTGGAAGCACGAGGAGGTGGGAGGAGGTCCCCCATCCTAACTTCGAGAAGGCCTGCAGTTTTCAGCCACAAAGACCCATGTACCTAAAACTTTTCAGCAGATTAGGTTCTCTGTGGTGTCTGAGCCTTTTCTAAGGTTAGACCAGGCCTTGGCTCATATCCGAGTTACAGTAACTGCATCATTGTGTGGCTCCCTTTGTGATATTCTATTCCAAGGTGGGTCACTGGAGGAGAGTGCACACACAGACTGGCCTCTGTTAGAATCCTTGCTTCATTTCTCAAATTCCCAGGGGTTCTCAGCTCAGCTAATGTTTCAGTTGATAAGAATGTGATCAGCTTGCTCCCCACGGCAATTTTATCTACAGTCTCAAGGACCTTGTCACCTGTGTATGTTCCACCAACTCCACTGACTTCCGTCGTGGTTTATTATTTATTACAACACATTACTCCTCTAATATAAGTCATTTCCTTCCAATAAGTATTGTGCACTAACTGACACGATTGTGCACTAGACATATCTCAAATCCTCTCAACTCTGGCCTGCAGTCTTCACTGGCGTAGTGTTGAACCCCTCTGGGGTGAGGGCTTCAGGATGAGAATCATCTCCACCATGGTTTCTGGGGTCCCAGAGGTATGCTGCCCAACGGGAATGGGGGAGAAGCAACGATGAGACTAGCGAGGTCTGAGGGGACTCCCAGTTACCAGCGTGCATTCCACCCTGGCTGCATTTTTGGGGGGTGTCTGCCAAGAGTCATGATGGAGTCAAGATAATTGGCTGGGGAAAAGCAGAGTGCAGAGGCAGAGCCCCGTTGGCAGCTCTGTAATGAGACCCATCCGTGGAGAGTGCTGTGAGTTCCAAGCTGGCCGATATCAGAAACAGAGAGAGCCATGGCAGGATGTGCACTGAAGAGCAATAAAAATGATTGAGCCTCTGGAGAGGCCGATTTATGACGAGGGCTTTAGGACTGAGTACGTTTTCCTATGGCCCTGCTGAGCACGGGGTGGTAGGGCAGGGTTGGGAGGCTGCAGAAGGAAGCAGGGAGAATGGTGGTGGGAGAGAGGCGGGCTGAAAAGGGAGGGAAAGACATCGGGAGAGAGGAGGAGAACTCTGCAAGGAAGGGAAAGAGGAATTTGGGGATGGGACCCCCAAATCCTTGTGCAACTGCTCTAGGATCCGAGGGGCAGTGGGAGGCTTGAAACTGGACCTGGACTTCCTGGGCCTCAGAAGCAGGATTCTGGGGTGCTTGGCAGACTTAGATGCTTCTGGGAGTCTGTTTAACCAGGTCCCTAAATTAGGGGCTAGTAGGTTCTGTTCTGGCACAAATTAGCTCAGACACAGGATGAATGTCGCCCAGGAAGCCCCGGCTCAGTGTCTCCCTTTCTTCCCACCCAAGAAGGCCCCTGGCTGTGGGAATCTCTTTATGTTGTATTCAACTGAAGCAACAGGCCCATGGGAAATGCTGTTCTGAGACCCAGAACTGAGCCTTGGAGAAGTAGGAGGTTGAACTGTTAGAGAGGTGTCTCCAATTCCACTTCCAAAATTACAGTGTAAAGCTCTTCAAAGAAGAGATGAAATAAGGATAATCATAATAGTCATGGTGAGGTCCTGCATTTCGGTGGCCCTGGCAGGTCACAGAAAGCTTTCACAGCCACTAACCGCTGGCCCTCTTGACATCCTGGCCCAGCTCGGTGGGTTGCCGGGAAAATCAAAGGTTTCCCCCAGGAACTGAGACTACAGGTATGCTCCTCTTTAAGCAAATCCTGCTGTGAGCATGTAGGTGAAAAAGCTGCTTCCGGGAGGAATTTAACAGCATTATTTTAAATGGTGGGTCCCCCCCAGCATGCAAAGAACGAAGAGGCAATTTACCAGAATGCTCGATTGATTGATATGTGCCTTGTTCAGAAGCAGCCACGGGCCTGCAGCAGCCTATGTGTGCCGAGGGTGGCTGCTGGTGTCCGGAGATGCGGCATGAGCCCAGCTGCAGGGAAGGAGGGGTCTGCGTGTCCTTGGGCTCCTCTGCAGTGATCTCTGCTGTGCAGTCGGCTCAGACACGGCCTCGTGCACCCGACAGGCCTGGAGCTGCACTAGAGCCACCCCCTCTGGGTGGGCTGTGCCCTTTCTACACCTTTGATGTAGATCTGGCAAAGAGAGGCAGTTTCCCACAGCACAGGAGCTGTCAGGCGTGTCTCAGGAGTTGCGTTGGCTGCTGCCCAGAGGAGAAACAGGTCTTCGCTCGGGGAGAGAGCCACATGCGGTGGGCACCACCCGGGAGCCGGAGCCGGATCTCCTGCCTCCACTCTTTCTGCAACCTATGACACATCCGCACACTCATCACACCACACAGGGCCAAACACATGCACACAAATGCACACACAGACACACACATGCACACATCACGTACACCATACACACACACTCACACCACACATGCACAAAATCTGTAACACACATACACACATGTACACATATTACACATGCATGCATAAACACACACACACACCCCATTCACTCCACATTCACGTGCACATACTTGCACATGCCCCATTGACCCACGTACACCACAATACATGTATACATATGCTTCATTACACATGTAGATACAGACGCACATACATGGACACATGCATACACACCACATGCACATACCACATACTTGCACAGACCTATACACATGCGACACACAGCATACATACACATGCATCACAATATTATGCACACACACAAATGAACAAACACACATGCACCCACCACATACACTACACCCCACACACACACCACATACACTCATGTACCATACACATGCACACACCACACACATACACACACCCCTTATACATGTACACCCACATACACACATACGTGTGCACCCCACAGTACACGTGCAAGTACGGATGCACACATGCACACACACACCATATGTGCATGCACCAGACACTTGCACAGGCATATACATGCCACACAGAGTGCACATATGCATGCAAACCACATGCCATGCACATGCACACACCAGTGCACATATGCACACAAACCACATGCTATGCACATGCACACACCACACAATGCACATATAAATACACGTGCCACACACAGCACATATATGCACACACCAAACATGCTCACACAGCACACACATGCACAGACATAAACATGCCACACAGTGCACATATGCACACATCATACAATGCTACAAACATGCACACAAATACATAAACATACCCCTGCACACACCATATACACTCCACACTCACATGCACACACCATATACACAAAAACCACACACATGCACACACCACATACATGTACATACCCCTAACACACATGTACACCCATATACACACATACATATGCACCATATATTACACATGCACATACAGATGTACATATGCACACACACCAATGCACACACCACATATACACACACGCACACACACACCATTTAAAAATAAAAGTTGTTTCAAGTCAGGTTCTTTCACTTGCAATCACTAGTAGAACCCTTGGCTGGCAAAGTTCAGATGTAGCTGGAGAAACCTTTTCCTATTTACACGCTGTTCAGTTGTGGTAGCTGAGAATTGGGGCTTAGTACCCGAGACAGTGGAGACTGGAGATACCCAAGGGTCAGCCTGAAAGGCTACAGGATCAATGAAATAAATTGTGATGCTTATTAATACGTGAGACTGATGCGCTGCCTGAGTGATAGCACAGCGGGTAGGGCATTCGCCTTACAAGCGGCCAACATGGCCGACCCGAGTTCAATTCCTCCGCCCCTCTCGGAGAGCCTGGCAAGCTACCGAGAGTATTTGATATGCCAGACACAGTAACAACAAAGTCTCCAATGGAGACGTTACTGGGCCCGCTCGAGCAAATTCATACGTGGGAGGATAATGCCACTGATAAAAAGATTTGATTTCTATTCTGAAACAGAAAGAGCTCCAAGCATTTTAAGTAAGAAAAGAAAAAAGGGTGGTAAACTAATCTTAATTAAAAAAAAAAAAAGCTTCCAAGATTTATCTAGATGTAAATCCAGCAGTACCAGAACCTTGGTATGTTGATGATTTAATTCCAAAAAATGTGTAAAAAAGATTTAAAAGTGGCTAACAATGGCAAAAAAGGTGCAGTGTGAAATACCACCACAGTCTTATCAGCAGCTCAAGTAAGAAATAGGAAGACACTGGAGCCAACGAGGACACAAGCTGCAAGTTCTAGCAGGCTTTGGGGAGGGGGAGCAGGAAGGAAGCGCCTATTTGGCAGATCCGCAGATCCGCAGATCCACACCACTGGCCACTGTGACCTGGGAAGTCACCCAAGAAAGACGTCTGCTCACACAAAAGCCTAGACACAAATGTTCCAACCCTCTAAATAAGCTAAAGAATGGCAGAGGTCTGCCAACAGGTGACCAGAAAAACTACTGCACTCGTATATCAGAATTCGAGAGCTGGAGCTGGAGCCATAGCACAGCGGGGAGGGCGTCTGCCTTGCACGCGGCCACCCCGGGTTCGATTCCCAGCATCCCAGATGGTCCCCTGAGCACCGCCAGGGGTGATTCCTGAGTGCAGAGCCAGGTGTGATCCACCCCCCAAAATAAAGAATTCGAGAGACTCAACTATGCAGATGTGCGATTTGCTGTAAGGATCTTGAGGGCCCCATGCAGAATGGGATAGAGCTGTCTTAAAGGTCCCATGCAGATGTTATTCCGTTCATTATTTATTATTCTTGAAGTGCCAAAATGCAGCAATGGGTAACACCCCAGAGGTTGTCTGGTCCAGGTGAGGAGGATAACTATGAAGTAGTAGCAGACAGAGTGGTCTGTGCGGATGGACGGGCCAGAATCCTGAGCAAGAGGGCGGCCAACTCAATGTGCACCCAGGATAGAACTTCCCAGAGGCATTTGCTCATATCCTAAAATGTTAGTATCTGCAGCATACCTGGTGAGAGCTGAGAAAAGGCTTGCTTATTTATTGTGCACACAATCAACATTCTGGTGTGCTAATTGTACTGTAGATTTTATGCTGTTGGCATTTGGGGAACCAGGGAGAGGGGTATTTGAGAGTCCTCTGTGCTGCTACGGTAACTTCTAGGTGAGTCTAAAATGATTTTAAAACGTAAAAATCAAACAGAACAATATCTAGAATATCTGCCCTTTAATATAAAAGGGGAGAAAAATCTTGTGTTCGAACTCCGGGATATATGTCTATAGAAATTGCATGTCACTATAAGAGCTGAGGAAGAATATTCTGGAGAAGGATTGGCTTGAAGTCCCAGGAAAATCAGTCTTTTACAAGGCTGACAAAGAATTTTTGACAACTTTTTTTTTTTTTTACCTCGGGCTTTGAATCTTGTTTATATTTTCTTAAAAAAAGCTAAGAGAAGCTAAATATAGTTTTAGATTTATATGCAATGATGCCTGAAGTTCCAGAATTTTCCTGCAGTATTAAGTTGCGACATATACCTTTTCTTTCTGTGCCCTAGTCTCCATGTTTGTAAGCTGGGTCCTGAACACCACCCCTAGGGTGCTGGGGAAGACCTAGTGATCAAAAGTATATTAGCTCTCTACTTGTCTGCCCACATTTCCCTTTGGGCCATTCCATTCGGAGTTTCCAGCTGGTAGAAAGGAAAGGAAGCCAGCCAGAATGAATATATTGTTCCCTCTAGTCTCTGCCTTGTCTCCAGATAGCAGATAACAAATGTCACCATCTCAGTGAGCAGCTGCCCGGGTTTGGTGGGTTGTCACCCTGCCTTAGCAGAGTCAGCGTTCCCAAGAAGCTGGCAGTAGACATGGGCTAACTCTGGGATCTGGTGCCAAAACGCATTTTTTTAATGAGTGGCTGGGGCTGTAGTACAGTGGGTAGGCACTTGCGTTGCATGCCACTGATTGGGTTGGGTTCCCGTCATCCCAGGTGATTCCCAAACACCTCCAAGAGCAATACCTCAGTGCAGAGCAAGGAGTAACCCCTGAGCATGGCCCGTTGTGACCCCTAAACCAACCAACCAAACAAAAGAATAGAAAATTGATCCCATGTTCCACTCAGCCAAGTCTCAGGCCTTTGCTGGGCAAGCGGAACTTGTGTGTGTGTGTATTGGGGGGACGGTTAACGGGAAGCCGTGGCCTGGACTGGATGACAGATGCGCTGTGTGGGAGACAGGGAGGGAAAGGACAGCAGGATGGCTCAGGCACAGAGTCACCAATAACGACAGTGCTGGAGCCCCTCCTGGGGGCATTGTCCATCTTTTTCTTACTCTCCTCCTTTCTTCCCACCCACATCTTTCCCTCCCACCTCCCTCCCTCCTTCCTTCCCTTTAACCCATCCTCCCTCCTTCCCTCCTTCCTTCTAACCTGCTCTCCCTCCCTCCTTCCCTCCTTCCCTCCCTCCCTCCCTCCCTCCCTCCCACCTTCCCTCTAATCCTCCCTCCCTCCCTCCTTCCCTCCGGCCCACCCTCCCTCCCTCCCTCCCTCCCTCCCTCCCTCCCTCCCTCCCTCCCTCCCTCCTTCTAACCCACTTTCCCTCCCTCCCTCTCTTCCTTCCCTCCATCCTTCCTTTCTCCCTTCCTCCATCCCTCCTTCTATCCCTCTCCTTTCCCTCCCTCCTTCCCTTCCTTCCCTCCCTCCCTCCCTCCCTCCCTCCCTTCCTTCCTTCCTTCCTTCCTTCCTTCCTTCCTTCCTTCCTTTCTGTGAGGCAAGGTAGTTCTTCTTGAGTGATACTTGCTAGAGAGACAGACGTGAGAGGAGGCAAAAAGGAGCAGTATGTGTGAAAGGAGAGCGCAGGCTGGGAGAGTCAGGCTGGCTCCTTTCTTAGCTGCCCTGTGTACAGAAATGCCTGGTCTATGCCTGCCAAGGCCCCACACTGACTGGGAAATGGAGGAAAAGTTCAGAATGACCATGGCCTGGGCCACTGAGAGAATTTCAGGGGCAGGAGCCAGGCCAGGGCAAGCCCTTTTGGACCAGCAGAGCACCCACCTATCTTCACCTGAGGGAAGACACAGATTCTGTGAACTTTCAAAATGGTGGCCCTGGGCCATATCCCAGTCAATAAAAGTCTATTTATTTATTTAGAAGGTTTATCTCTGGGTTTTATTTTATTTTAATGTTTTAATTGAAGTTCCGTGATTTCCAAAATTGTTAAGGATACTTTTTCACACCTGTAATTCCAATAGCAGGCCCATCACCACAGTTCCCCCCACCCAAGGACCCCAACACCACTCCCCTTTTAACCCCCTGCCCCCTCCCCAACTCCATTGTGTGAATCAGTTCTCTTATGTTGCCTTTGGCCCTTTGTTATTACCTTGTTGTGTATCTTTGAGCCCCACACATGAGAGGGACCATTTTTTAAAATCTATTCTTCCTTCTGACTTCACTCAGCATAATATCCACCAATTCTACCCACATTGCTGCAAACTTTCCTTTCTTAGAGCTGCATGGTATTCCATTGTATGTTTATATAGTATTGTGGTATATATAGTATATAAGTGTATATATGTGTGTGTGTATATATATATATCAAAATCTCTTGATCTCTTCATTTGTAGTTGGATATTTGGGTAGTTTCTCTACCTTGGTTATTGTACCAACAGCAATGAACATAGGGGTCTTAGATCCTTTCAAATAAATATTCTTTGTGGTTGAAGAGGTAGCAGAGCAGGTAGGGAACCCGCTTTATATACAACTGACCCGAGTTTGTTTCTGACACCCCCAGGAGCCCCTGAACCTGCCAGGAGTGATCCCTGAGTGGAGAGCCAGAAGGAAGCCCCAAAGCACTGCTGGGGGTGGCTGCAAAGACCCCAAAACAAAAGCTTGGCATGAATATTTTTGTGTTTTAGGGGCAGCGCAAGCATTTACTGTCTTTGTTCCCAAGGAGCAGACTGGAAACGCTTCCAGCTGTCCAAGGAGGTTAGTCTGTTGGAAGGTGCATTTGAGCTCTTGAAGGTTCAACAGCATTTACCTGGAATAGCGGTTGGCTGGAGCTGAGCCGAGGTCACCCTCCAGGGCTTACCCCCTGCCCAGCATCCCCCAGCTGTATCCCCTGCCTGTCAGTCCATTTGTTGGCTCAACCCCTGAGACATGGCTGCCTGCTGAGTTTGTGAGCTGGTCTTTAAGAGCTGTGTTGACGCCTGCTCTGAGCTCTGAGCTCCATTCTGAGGCCGATGGCTGGAGACCACCAGTCCCTGACTTCACGCTCCTGAGCACGGGCCCCCCTCTGCAGGCTTCCCAGAAAGCCGGGGTGCATCCTTTCTGGCCCACAGGGTCCCCTGGGGCAGATGCCGAAGTCAACTCAAATTGTTTTTCTTTTTCTAATTTGCTCATCTGAAAAGTCCTTGCAGACCTTCCTCTTTATTAACAACCTGCACGCCACGCTGTGCTTAAAGTTCAGCGCCGTAGGACGCGGAGCCGCAATTAATCTCGGTCCTCGCGTTCTAGTGCACTCAGGGCAATTATAATTTACTGTCGGAAAACCAATTTGGGGAAGCGGCAGTCTCCCCGCCCCTGATCAGGGGGCCACCAAATGCCACTTCCCGTCCCCGTGTGCCTGCTGGTGGGCAAAGCCCTTTAGTGGAGGCAAATCTGGGAGGTGAGAAAGTGAAGGTGAGGAGCAGGGGACTGTCTCTGCCCCAAGCCGTGCCCTGAGGGACCTGTTTTGGGCCCCTCTGAGTTCCCAGCCCATTCCAATCTCATCTCCCCCACCCACGTCTCATTCTTGTTCCAGGGACTTTCTGGCAAGCTGGGTGACCTCGGCCAGTTCCCCTCCACGGTCCTACTCAGACTTTCCCCCTCAGTCATCATTTCCTCATTTCCATCTTGCTTAGGAAACATTGTCACCCCCGCAACGCCTTGCGTGGCAGAGGTCTGGTGGTTGCCGGACTCCTTCTGGGACAGGAGAGAGGCACACAACACACAGTGCTGGCGTGCTCCGCTGCGTGTCTGTAGGTCTGTCTGCTCGCTTGTCCTGCCCTGTGTAGCCAGCAGCCACATCTCATGTACCAGGCCTCTCCCGGGGTCTGTGGGCTGCTGAGTCAGCAGTCCCTCTGTCAATGCGAAGTGCTGGGTTCTGAGGAGGGCGTTTTGTTCGATGGGGGCACATGCCCATACTTTAGCTCCGTGCTCAGGGATCACTCCTGCAGTGCTCGAGACCTGAGCTGGGGTTGGGTGCATGCTCAGTGAGTGCTTTGCCCACTGTCCCATCCTTCTGGCCCTAAGACGGGCTTTCATGCCAAGAATTGAGTAATTGAGGCTGGGGGTCCTGCCGGGAAGGGGAGGAGTGGTTCTGAAGGGGGGTGAGGGAACACGGAGTTTTTTTCTGCAGGGAAGGTTTCAGACCCCAGAGGTGGGAGTCTACTCTGGTAGGGGGTGCAGACCAGTGCGAGGAGCTGTGAGATCTGGGCACTCTCCTGGCGAGGGGGCAGGAAGAGCCCCTGGAGTGTGCTGGGCAGACAGGCATGGAGAGGACGGCTCCTGCATCATGACGAAGAAGGGCACAGTCAGTGCTCCCATGTCCAGATGTGGGCTGCCCTGCATTGGCAGACCCTTTCCCCACCTGTGTGCTGGTCCTCCCTGAGGCTTGCGAGGTCCCTCCTAGCAGCTGGGGACAGTGTGTAAGCTCGGCTAGGTGGGCATCATTTTGGGGGAGGTGCTCCCGCCCTGGGGAGAGTGTAGGCCTTGGAGCTGACCTTCAGGGTCACATTTCCTTCTGTCACTGGCTCAGTGGGAGGGAGGGATTTGCCCAGGCATCCCTGTTGGCTCCCTGCAGCCTCGGTCGTGCCAGCCTTTGAATTCGCAGGTGCCCAGGAGCTGTGGATTCCAGAGTCTCGGGATGAGAAGACCCTTCAAGGTCATGTGCTCTGCCCCGGGACCCTACCAGGGTCCTTGGAGTAAGCCCCACTCATGAACGCCCCCCCGGCTCACAAACATCTCATGCACACGGGGGAGAAGAGGCTCAGGGCTCCGAATGCTGAGATGCATGGCCAGGCAAGGGCCAGAGGTGGTGTGAGGGGTCTCACCCACAAGGGGGTCTGTGTTGGCTGGAAAGAGCAGAGAGCCCCTCCCCAGTCATATTCCAAATACTAAGTGTCTCCCCCAGTGGCCAGTGACTTCCCAATTGCTGGAGTTGCTTTGTGGGCGCCTCTGCCCTGGCACAGAAGGTCCAGGTAACCAGAGAACCAGGCTCAGTCACAGAGAGTGATGGGGCCATCCTCCCACAGACCTTGTGCATGGCCAGTTTGGGTCACCTGGTCTCCACATGGACAGAGGTTAGGACGGGGGGGGGGTTACACAACATGTGCTTGCTAAGCAGGTGGTATAACCCTGTTCTTCATGCTGATTGCCATTTCCAACAAACAGCCACCAGCACGTCTTCCCTCTGGGCAGATGGTGACATACTGTTCACTGGTCAGCATCCTTTTTTCATGCCCGCCTCAGGGCCATCCTGGTTAGTGGGCAAGGTAGGAGAGCAAGGCTGTACTGTCTCAGGGTCACCACTGACCACTGTTGAGCCTTTGCTTTGGGTCCTCAGCTGCCTCATCTCTGAAGGAAAATGACCACCCATGTCCTTGAGGAGGGGGAGGACTCGGTTAGTGCCAAAATACTCTCTGCACCTCGGTCTGGTTGGGCTGCCTGGCCGAGAAACACTCAAGCAATGCTGAGCGGCCTCCACTCTACAGGGGGTGCTAGACCAGCGGCTGGGCCACTGCCAGGCAACAGGGCTGGTGACTTTAGCCAGACCCTGACCCACAGAAGGGTCAGGGCAGAGGCCAAGGAACAGGTCCCTTGTTGGGAAGTGTGAGGGTGCTGGGGCGTTTGTCCTGGCCCCTCGCCTCCTGCCTTGTGAGAGGCTATCAGAGGGCATGTCAGTCAGAATTCTTCAGAGAAGTGGCAGCAGCGGGGCGTAGACAGAGACAGGGAGAGATGGAGACCAGGAAAGGAGCTTGGCTGGTGACTGCCAACACTGAGATGTTCTGTGGTGTGCTGGCTGTGGAATGAAGGGGCAGGGAAGCCTGTGGCATCAAAACTTGAATCCTAAGTATGGGAGCGTGTATGTGTGTGTGTGTGCGTGTGTGTGTGTGCGCGTGCGCGTGTATGTGTCTGTGAGAGAGGGAGAGAAAGAGAGAGACAGACAGAGACAGAGAGACAGAGATAGAGACAGAGAGAGAAAGAGAGGGAGAGATTGTATTGGGGAGGGGGGTCAGCCCTTCATTTGCTTTTTGTTTCATCCCTGGCCCTCACAGTTTGGACAACGCCTGCCTGTATTCTACACCCAATTTCCTGAGGCAAGAACCAAGTTCTCTGGAAAAATCCTCACGGATGTGCCCCCCAAATATTGTTTGACCAGCTTACTGTGCGCTCTTTATCCAGTCAAGTATACATATAACATTAGCCATGTTGAGCCCTCCTAAATTTGGGGACCATGGTGCCAGTGTTGGCTCTAGGCTCACAAATTCTGAAGGGGAGCAGCTGTAGCTAGAAGGGTTTGAGGTAGCAGAAGAACAGGGAAGGGGCTCAGGGGATGAGCTGCGTGTTCATGCCAGCAAGGGCACAGGTGAGCTCCAGGGGCGTGTTCTAGGGGCTATTCTAGGGGCTGTGTTCTAGGGACTCACTCTGGAATTCCTCCAAGGCAGCAAGCCCTAAAGATCAATGTGATCTCAAGAGGACCCTTGGGTGCCCAGGGGCTAAGGAGGCCCTTTAGCCGGAGTTGAGATGAAGCCGGGGGTTCCAGCTGCTGATGGACAGCGGGAAATGGGATGAGAGTGTGGCCTGCTGTACTGGACATTTTAACTGGTGAAATGAGGCTCTTTTTGGTTTTTTGAGTGCCCAGATAACTTTTATTACTCTAGAGTAACAGGAAAAAGAGTGGGGCCAGTCTGGAGGAAGAACCAATCCGTCGAATGGGTTTACAGCTCAATATTTTCTTTATCAGAGGACTTCCTTCCTTCCTTCCTTCCTTCCTTCCTTCCTTCCTTCCTTCCTTCCTTCCCTTGTTTTCTTCCTTCCTTCCCTTGTTTTCTTTCTTTCTTTCTTTCTTTCTTTCTTTCTTTCTTTCTTTCTTTCTTTCTCTTTCTTTCTTTCTTGCATCCATTTCCATTTTTGGAAAACATGGCATTCAATACAATTACTATGAATGACTGGACTTTGGGGTCTTGCATTCGTTTTTCACTCAGCATGAGGGTCTCCCTTGTTCCCTCAACCCAGTCCTGCCAGGGAGGAAAATTAAGGTCCTTTCTCACTGGGCCCCTCTGAAGTCTGTTGGCTTCACTCTAACACTTAGCCAGGGTAAAGCAGTCAGTACTAGGGAGACAGGGGAGTGGATGGGGACAGCTGTAGGTCACACAGTGGGACACAGAGAACTGAGTGGAAGACACCTTCATACCTTCATTTTCTAGCAAAGGAAAATGAGGCTGCTCCCAGCCACACGACCAGCCCTGAGTCCACCTGGAGGTCAGTGGCAGGGCTGAGCCTGTAAATGGGGGTCCTGCAAGCCCCATCTCTGCTCACTGCAGCCTCCAGGGAGACAGGCCTGGTACGGCACCATCAGGTGCTGTTGGGGATGGTCACAGGCCAGTGGGCCTGCATGTACTTCCAATAGCACAGGGGGCCATGGTTGAAGCCCATTTTGTCCTTGGGCGATCCTGGTTCCCCCAGCTGGGCACAGTATGCAACACCCCAGCTTCTGTCCTGTCTCTGGGCCAAGAGGCCCCTCTCCCCGGCCCCAGGGTCAGATGATGTGCCTGGAAGCAGGAGCGGGTGGGGCCCACCGTGCAGGGTCGCATGGGGCCGCGCTGATTCGCAGATGGAAATTTACATACATAATGTCATCGGGGCCCATTGACTCGCAGCTAAAGATGGAATCACTTGACATGCGACGCGTCCTCCGGAGAATGACGAGGAGACAAGAGGCCCTTGAGATGCCTTGAGTGCAAACATGCTTTTGTTGGGCAGGAGAGGCTGATTCCCAGCCCCACAAACCTCAGTTCCCTGCAGGTCACAGCCGGGTCTGGTGAGACGACAGTTGACATGACCAGGGTTTTCCACCACAGCGCAATTGGCACCACCTGGGCGGAGTGAATAAACGTGATGTCTCCTCGGACCGGAGCGCAGGGGCTGTTCCTTGGGCTACACCATCATACCACATTGACCAGGCAGGCGGTGGCGCTGGTCTCTGAGGAGGTTGCCTGCTGCTTCTCTGCCCCACGGGAGGGTCCCCCACCCAAGCAGCGGGCCCTGAGGGTCCTCTGTGTCTTTGCAGTCAGCAGAGCGCCTCCTCAGGGATGGCTATGCCTCGGCAGCCCATGACACAGCCTCCACCTCACAAGCATGGCAGAGGGTCCGGGAGCAGGAGGTGACACCTTGCCCATGCACCCTGTGGAATGCCCAGTTTGCAGCTGACACCCCTTAACACTTGCCCTCCCACCCACGTGCTTATCTGTGCACAGACTACGAGCCCGTTCCTGAACGTAAGCAGAGCACTGTCAAGGGTGCACCCTGAGTGCTCCCTAGGAAGCGTGTATCTAGGCCATGGGGAAGCTACGTCTGGGCTCACTGCAAAGGAAATGGTGCTGACCACACAGTCCAGGGGACCTCATTCCTGGAGTGTGGCAGCATCTTGCGAGAACTCTCGGGGTTGCTGATTTTTCTCCCTGCCACCCCCCGCATCTGCTGCCTTCCATGTCAGGGAGGTGCCCCCAGACCTGGTGCCCCCGCAGAGATGGGTCAATCAGCCTGGGAGAGACACTTGGCCCTGCTTCCCAGGGGCTCATCTGGGGAGGAGGCAGCTAACTGGGGCGTCAGAAAGGGAAGGTCCTGGCTTATTCCACTCTGTCAGCTTCCCCACCTACTATCTATTTATTTATCTATCTATGCATATATTATTGAGTTGCCATGATTTACAAAGTTAATCATGATTGAGTATCAGGCATACAATGTTCCAACAACAATCCCTACACCAGAGTTCACTTTCCTCTGTCAATATCCCCAGTTCCACGACTCTCCTATTTTTCTCTTCTTTACCACCCCATCCTCCACTGGCAAACTTCCTGGAAGTTCTCATGTTCTTTGCTTCTATTACTTTGGGCATTTGTTGTTTCTTTATATCCTGCATATGAGACAGATTGCTCTGTGTCTCTTCTCTCTCTCCCTCTGATGTTTTAACTTCATTCAACATGATACTATCCAGATCCATCCACGTAGCAGCATATTTCATGATTTCATCCCTTCTTATAGCTGCATAGTATTCCATCGTGTCTCTGTACCATAGTGACTGTATCGGCTCATCTGCTCTTGGACTCTTAGGCTGTTCCCAGATTTTGACTATTCTTAATAGTGCTTCTGCCGCTCCTATTGTCTACCTCAAACACCCGAAAGAGTTTTTCATTCCTTCCATTCACCCCACTTTCTTCCTGAGGCCATTGGCTACCCCAGGTATGCTGGCAAACTGGCTGTGGGGTTCATGGACGAGGGGCATGGCGAGAGGTGTCATCTTGTTCTGTGGTCCTTCCAGGCCTCAGTCCTACTTCACAGAACATGGAGCTCTGCTGAAGATAGCAGACACATGCATGCAGAGGCCTCCAGCCTCTCAGACTCACTCGGCTTAGCCTGACCACGCAGGGGAGAGTGTGGCCAGCCTTGAGTATTCCTGTGTCCTCGGTTCCGTTGTCATGAAACTCGCTGGGTGCGAGCACACAGCAGGGTCCAGGGGCCCTTCTTACCTTTCCTGTTCCAGGCCCTGAGTCTTAATGACCCCCGACCTCAAGATGATTTAGAGAAAAATTCCTGAAAATCACCAAATGGTACGCAGAAGACTTCAGAACTGGTGAGACAAGGAGGAAGTGAGACACTTGGGGTGTGGTATTGTTTTTTGTTTTCTTTCCTCTTTCCACCCCCCCCTTTTTTTTATTCTAGTCTTTGAAGAGCAAAGAAAATGGAGCTCTGTCACCATGCAGTACAATTAGAGCTGGCCTTGCTGTCCTTTAAAAAAAAAAAGAAAGAAAAGAAAAAACAGACAGAGCCACAGAAAAACTGTGTGATCATTCTGTTGCTTGTTGGATTCACCAAGCCATGGGTGGAGCTGCGGCACCATCCACCAGTCTCAGGGGCATGCAGTCCCAAGGTTCTCACTTAATGCAGATATAGGGTGGCAGCTGGTGGGCCCCAGGGCCCATGCTCATGCCCACACCATGTCCCGAGCTCTAAGACCACCGTACCCGGCCCCTTGCTCTACCTGCTCCAAACTCCTTTAAGGAGTCTGGGAGATTGCTGGCTACAGCAGGGTGTTTCTTTGACTTGTTCTTTCTTCCTCGAATAGGGTTGCAGAAGTGCCAGGGGGATGCAGCTGGCAGCAGGACCCTGCATGCCTCTGCGTGGCATCTGATGCTGGAACAAAGCCTGTGGCTTTCTGGGCCTCATGCAGAGGAAGCACATGATACTGTTTTAGTGCCAGGGGACCACGGGTCATGTTGGGACCCTCAGTTTTGAGACCCAGTGGAACTGTCTTCGGGTCCTCCAATGTTGACCTGGAGTGCTGGTGTCCATGCACTTCCCTGGCTGTTGCTTGGGAAGGAGATGAGGAGAGGAGGCTGAGTCCAGCTTGGACATCCTGTCCGGAGTCTGAGGGATATGGGGATCTCCCCAGCATTTATGTCTCCACTTCAGTAGGAATTTTGGATGTGAGCAGGAATATAAAACAAGAGGTCCTGAGCTTTAGCCAGCAGAAGCTGTTTGATTTGGCCTGAATTAGGCCAAATCAGTCAATTAAAAAAAATAACACTTAGGGGTGTTTCTTTTGAGAAATCAGAGACCTGAGAACAGTTCACATTCTCATGTGAAAGGAAGTGAGTGGACTCAGGAATGGATGGGCTGATGCTCAAATTCATCTGTGCCAAGAGACTCCCCCCCCCCCCCACACCCGCTCTCCCCACCCCAGGAGAGCAAAGAGTCTCGAGGGGAGAGAGAGCCGGAGGACACACACTTTGGGATTTCAAAAGTGACTGTGAAGTTCAAGTACAGAAAGAACATGGTCTTACCACAAAGGGAGACACGCTGATCAAGAAAGGGGCTGAGATGCCAGAAATAGACTCTCCTAGTCAAGAATATCACTTTCAACCAAGTCATCAAGACAGAAGAGTGGGGGAGGGTAGACTTTTTTGAGTGGGAGAGAGAGTACAATGGGGAGGGTGCTGGCCTTGCACGCAGCCAACCTGGGTTTCATCCCTGCCACCAGATATGGTTCCCCAAGCCTGCCAAGAGGGATCCCAGCATACAGTGCAAGGAATAAACCCTGAACACTGTTGGGTGTGGCCTCCCAAAAAAGGACCCAACTTTTCAACAGCAGGCAGTGGGATAAATGGATACTGACAGGTCTAGGAGAGAATTTGGACTCTTGGAACCACACACAGATACTCATTACAGTGTGCTCAAAGACTAAAGGTGAGAGAGGAAGCAATGAAAACTTCCTTAGAAGAAAATTTGGTATAAAACTTAGGACTTAGGCTAGGGAGTTGGCTCCGAGGCTCAAAGCAGGAGCCTAGCATGCAGGAGGCCAAGGGTTTGATCCCTGGAGTGGTCACACACACAGAGTGTCATCCTGTAAGCAATTACATGCATGTGTGTCACTCCTAGCCCTGTACTCAAGAGTTGCTCCTGGCGATGCTCTGGAGACTATCTGGGACGCCAGGGATTGAGCATGGGTTGGCCATGTGCGGGGCAAGTGCCCACCCTGCTGTCTGTCACTCCAGAAGCCTGGCAGCAGTCTTGTCTGTGATTCCTGGCACTCACATGACTCCTGGCTATACCACAGCCTGGTAATGTGCGAGTCGCACAACCACGGAAGACAAACAGTCATCATGGCTGGGAGTTTGACCCCCTGAGAGCACATGCGCATGAGCACTGCAACTAAAATGTGATTCCCAATGACCGCCACAACCCGAACACGGTCCAGAAATAGCCTACGGAGGACCATCCACCAGGAGCACGGGTGCTCACACGGTGTTTCCTCTCTCCCACAGTACCACAACCCAGCATTCCAGAGCCATGGCCCGGAGTATGTGCCCGGCCCCTGGCCACCACAGCATTCAAAGACACAACAGAAGGGAGGAAAAGGCAGCAAAACATTCTAGAAGCTTTCTGATCATGCATTTGGCTATTGTTTCTCAGACATGGCATCAAAATCATGAGTCTCCTCCTTATGAGATTTATTGGATTTTATCAAAGTCAACAATTGCACCAGTAAAGTGGCAAAACTCAAAGTATGTGAAAGTTTTTTTTCAGACTGGGTGTTTGATAAGGGACTGATAAAGATTCTCTGGTAAAGGCCATTGGAACAGACACAACTCAATAATCAAATGTAAAGTAAAGTAAAGGCCCTCCCGTTGATCGTCGATTTGCTCGAGCGGGCCCAGTAACGTCTCCATTGGAGACTTTGTTGTTACTGTGTCTGGCATATCGAATACGTCATGGGGAGCTTGCCAGGCTCTGCCGTGCGGGCGAGATACTCTCGGTAGCTTGCCGGGCTCTCCGAGAGGGGCGGAGGAATCGAACTCAGGTCGGCCATGTTGGTCGCTTGTAAGGCGAATGCCCTACCCGCTGTGCTATCGCAGCAGGTAGGGCGTTTGCCTTGCACGCAGCCAACATGGCCGACCTGAGTTCGATTCCTCCGCCCCTCTCGGAGAGCCCGGCAAGCTACCGAGAGTATTTAATATGCCAGACACAGTAACAACAAAGTCTCCAATGGAGATGTTACTGGGCCCGCTCGAGCAAATCGATGATCAACGGGAGGGCCTTTAATAATCAAATGAGCCCAACAAAATAGGCAAAGAGTCTAAACGAAAATTTCTCTGAGGAAGATTTACAATGGGCCAATAAATGCGTGGAAAGATGTTCAACCTCTTCAGCCATTAGGGATATCAAAATCCAACTCTTAAAGAGACACCAGTTCAAACCCACTAGGATGGCTGGAATCAAAACTGGAGATCAGAATGCGTGGCGAGAACGTGGGGGAGATTCAGTCCCCCACACTGCTGGTGGGAATGTAAAACGGAGGCAGTCCCTGTGGCAAATAATTAGACAATTAACCCAAAGTGAAATGCAGATTTAAAATATGGTCCAGTGCTTCTACGTCCAGGCACAGATGCAAAATGATGAAAGTGTCACAAATTCATGGTTCTAGTTGTCAAGAGGGGGGCGTTCCCCACTGCCAAGGACAGTGCTGTGAGACTACTGTCAACTGAGACAGAAGGGCACAGAATTTGATCTGCCTAAATGGTAGTTTATTTTGTTTTGGGGGTTTTTTGGTGACAAAAAGGAACAAGGTTTTATTTTTTTCTTTGGTTTTAGAACCACAGGGTTTACTTCTGGCTCTACACTCAGGGACAACTCCTGGTGGGGATCAGGGGACCTGGGCTGGCAGCAAGCAAGGCTAGCGCCTTGCCTGAAACAAAGTTTTCTGATCCATGCAACTGTGTGGTTAAATCTTGCAGACATCACAGTTGTTACAAGAAAAGCCTGTTGGGGCTGGAGCGATAGCACCATGGATAGGGCGTTTGCCTTGCACGCGGCCAACCTGGGTTTGATTCCCAGCATCCCATATGGTCCCCTGAGCATAGCCAGGAGTAATTCCTGAGTTCAGAGCCAGGAGTAACCCCTGTGCATCGCAGGGTGTGACCCCCCCCCCCTCAAAAAAAAAAAAAAGAAAATAAAAAAAAGAAAAACCTGTCTCCGTCTACTATTGCAATGTACATAGTACAACATTGCACTATTGCATAGCTTGTTTCTATGATGGGGGCAAATCTATAGAGATAGAAATTGGATAATGATGGTCTCAGGCTGCAATAGGGCGTGCGAAAGAGGAGAGTGGCTGCTAATGGCTTTTCCTTTGTGCGGGTCACAAACAAGTTAAAAATTAGGTCATATTACTTACTACACAATTCTGGAACGTGTTGGTGTAGGCCCTTTAAGTGACTTCTGCAGAACACTCTGCTCTTAGACTCAAGGAGACATCCAGTGCAGCAAATGTTTTTGGCCCTCCAAGTCCAACCAGCTTCTGCCCCACTAAAGTTACCTGCCTGGTCTTGTGGGCACTTGGGAGAAAATGTGGGCCTTCAAGAGGAATTCAGAGCAAACTCTGGGTCCTCTTTCCCAGCGGTGCAGGGTCGACACCCGCCCTGCCTGAGATCCTCCCATTGGCACTGCTCAGATGCTGTCTCTGCCTGGTCCCCGTCTTGCTCCCTGGGGCCAGGAGGGTCTGACTTGCCTCTCTGCCAAGCCTTGCTCTTCTCTGGCCTTTGAGCTCCGGTCGCCATCTCTCTCCTTGCTCATTTCACTGACGTGCTCCTGGATGCTAGAGAATTGGGGGGTGTGGGGACCAGATGGGGGGCAGGAGCAGGTGACACGGAGAGGCCAGCTGGGGGATGGCAGGGCGTGCCGAGGACTCCTCTGCCTGCCAGGAACATGCGGGAGCAGAGCACTGCTGGGGACGCTGCTGCCTTCCAGAACCCAGATGTCATGCGAGGGTGGCCTCCGGTGGCTCCCGGAGCCGCCAGCTGGGGTTTCTCTGAGCAGCGCCTTGCCAGAGCAAGGCCGGGTAGCCAAGGCGAGCTCGTCCTGGGCCAGAACGGCCTGGGCAGGCGTCTCCTCTGACTTCTGTCCCAGTCTTGGGATCCCTGCGGTGCATGATTCCTCTCCACATTCAGTAGAGCCCGAGCGAGGGAAACTGCGCCGGTCAGGAGCTTATTTGCAGCTCAGACTTGGGATCGGGTTAAAGCTTTTCAGAGATGGAGTTTCTGGGCAGTTTGCTGGTCCCTTGCTAGGGAAGCCGGGGAGTGAAGGAGTCGGAGGGCTTTTGCCCACTCTTGGTGGCTGTTCTGCTGGACGTGGCTTCTTCCTGAGGATGGGCACAGTGTGGTCCTGGCTGCTCACCATGGGGGGACAGGACCGGGTTCTGACATGGCTCTCCTCACCACAGTCTTTCCTGCCACAGACGGTCTTGCTCTCCTGGTGGAAACGCGCCCTCCCTGAGCTGGTGCATCACACAATGGGCCGTTCACCCCAGGATGGGGATGCGTGCCAGGAGCCGCGCCTGTGTTGACGCCTTCCCGGCAGGAGAGCACAGACAGACAAGTTCTGTCTTCAAGGACAGCAGGAGTCCCGGCGGCTAGGCAGCAGGTTCGGAACCGCCGTTGCCCAGGCCTGGATCTGGCTTTGCCCCTGCTCACCCGTGTTTATGCGGGGGACTCCCTGGCTTCCAGGCTCAGTGGCTGGGCTGCTCAACCCCAGGGGGTCTCTGTGTGGTCTGGGGGCAGAGGAGAGCTCTGCAAAGGGTTGGGGCGGTGGGTGATTTGGCTTTGGAGCAAAAGAAAGTCTCCCAAGATATTCTCTAGGTCACAAGCACAAATGATCGATCAAAGGAACCAGGTTGGGTTTAGCCATTAGTGAAGCAGGAAGAGAATACTGGGCAATAGGGAGTGGTCGGGTCTTGGGTTAACTGCAGAACACAGGCCGTCTGGGGGCGGGTGTGATAGGGCAGCACATAGGACGTTGGCCTTGCCTGCGACCTACCCGGGTGTTATCCCCAGCATCCCACATGGTCCCCTGAGCACCGCCAGGAGTGACTCCTGAGTGCAGAGCCAGGAGTAACCCCTGAGCATCTCCAGGTGTGCCCCCCCAAACAAAAGCAACCAAACAAGACAAAAAGAACACAGGCCCGTGTAAAGATGGAGCAGGCCCCGCCTCTCCCGATTGCCGCCTTCAGAAAGGCTTGTTTTTCCCCCCAGGAGATATTTGAAATCTGTGTTTGTGGAGACGATCTCACAGCTCAGAGCCAGGGAGACAGCTCAGGGGCTAGAGAACAATCCTAGCCCTGCCTTGTTTCTGGTGACTGCAGGGAAGTAGCACCCCAAAACGGGGAGCCTCCAAGCATTCCAAACCTAAACAGATAAAAGCTCGAGCGGGCCCAGTAACGTCTCTATTGGAGACTTTGTTGTTACTGTGTCTGGCATATCGAATACTCTCGGTAGCTTGCCGGGCTCTCCGAGAGGGGCGGAGGAATCGAACTCGGGTCGGCCATGTTGGCCGCTTGTAAGGCGAACGCCCTACCGCTGTGCTATCGCTCCCGCAGCGGGTAGAGTGTTCGCCTTACTAAGCGGCCAACATGGCTGACCCGAGTTCGATTCCTCCGCCCTTCTCGGAGAGCCTGGCAAGCTACCAAGAGTATTCGATATGCCAGACACAGTAACAACAAAGTCTCCAATGGAGACGTTACTGGGCCCGCTCGAGTAAATCGACGATCAACGGGAGGGCCTTTACCTCGAGATAAAAGCTATTTAAAAAAAATGCAAAGGCCAAATAAAATTGTGTGATGCAAAGGTAGACGGTGGGTCACCAAATTTGAGATGTGTCTCTACCTCTGACTCTCTGTGTGCAATGCTGACTGAAACAGGCTGGAGTGCGGCCTGGTGGACCACAGGTGTGGGGAGCTCGGAGGGAGCAGGGGGTCAGGGACCCTCACCCTTCCCCGTGACAGAGAGAGGATGCAGAGTCAGCCCCCTCAGCCCCCAGCCTCGAGGGTGCAGCTTTCATGGTACAGCCCTGGGTGCAAATGGGCCTCCTCTTCCACACAGCCAACAGCCCGCTGCCCTCTTCCTCCAGGAAGGCTTCCAGGGAGGAGCGTCATGCCGCCCGGAGCCTCAGCCCTGAAGGGGCACCTGAGCGGGCACCCAGGAAGCAGCAGAACTCTGCCGGCCATCCGGATGGGAACAGGAGCCTTCACTGGGAGCTGGCAGGCAGGGAGGCGGCATCTTGTGGAGGGGGCCGGTGGGAGAGGGGAGGGAGTCAGGCAGGAAGCAGGCTCTATCGGGGACCAGAACGAGCCGGTCAGGTCACAGCAGGCTGGACCTGGGGACGGCTTCTCGGGGGCTCCTGGGCCCCTGCTGCCTCAGTGGCTCCATCGAGCCACAGCCCAGCTGTGGTCCTTCACCCCACACCCTGGCACTGCAGACTTGGGGAGCTTGTGATGGGGGAGGCAGAGGAGAGCGACAGAGGGTCACGGGAGTAAGCGTGTCCTTTGGAAGCGTGGGGTGAAGGACTGAGCAGGCCCAGGTGTCCAGGGCCAGAATCAGGCCTGGGCCTCTTTTCCCTTCCCGGGGGCCGGACCCGACTCAGTACTGTTGACCCCCTCCCGCTCCCCCCCAAGCCTTTCGTTTCACGGTGTGCAGTGCTGGGACCATTCTCGCCCACGGCCTGGGCTTGGCTGCCTCTGTGCCCCTCACTGTCTCAGGAGACGCCACAGGACCACCACCCCTTCCTTGGATGCCCACAGCACCCTCCTCCTGGTGCCTTAGTGGGGGTTCATCGGAGGCTATGCTGTTGTACCTGCTGACCGACAGAAACTCAGGGCCACTGGGGCCCTCCTGGGGGTCACCGGGTGTCTGTGTATTGGGGGATCTAGAGAGACCCAGGCTGGCTGATGGGTCTCTGCTTGCCCTTGGGCTCTGGGGAACCCCGGGCCGTGACGTTCTGGCCTCAGTTTCCTCTTGTTCCAGAAGTTTGGTTGCTGTTGCAAGGAGGGAGTTTCACTCACCCCAGGAGCCCCTTTCCTTCCTACACCAGGCCCAGAGGTGAGGGTGAGGATGGGGCACCCCCCTTCCGAGGGCTAACCCTGAGGGCTTTGCCGCTGCTGCTTCCAGATTCTGGGCCCCAGTGGGTGCAAGACTCATGAGCTGTTAGAGATGAGACTGAGGGACCCTGGCCCGTCCCCTGGTCCTGGCACCTCTGTCCCTGCCTTCTGCTGGCGACTGATCCGGGGGCAGGGGTGTGGGGCTGGAAGGTTCTGCTAGCTTCGGGCCCTGTCCTTCCTTGCTGCCTGAGGACCTTAGTTTCTAGATGCCAGCTGTGCCCCCCTACGCTGGGTGGCAGGCGGGAGAGTCCCCTCACGGGCCGTCCAACCCTGCCAACACGCGGGGCTCCCCAGAGCCAGCAGACATCTTGTCTGCAGCCGGCTCCGCTGTGGGAGCCGTGCTCCGTGGAAATGCACTCCATCTGCAATGAGCTCTCCAGGATGCTGGTCTTCAACAGCCCTTTGATGTGCGGGCAGCCCTAGGCCTGTGTGTTTCCTCCCCTTTGAAGCAGGACAGCTTGTTTTGCCAGAAGTCAATGAAACACCCTGGTAGAACAGAACAGTTTAATTCCCTCTGCAGACACAGAGTAAGGCAGTTCCAATGTGCTCCCTGGAGGTGGGGCTTCTGGGGCAGATACCTGCAGCCCAGCTGCCTGGCAGCTGCCCCGGCCTCCTTCCCTGCTGCTGTGGGGTTTCCCCAGGACACCTAGATTTGTGCTCCAACTCTCTTTCCTCCAACCTGAACCTGTCCCGGGCCCGCCCCAGCTCCAGCATCCTGCTCACCCTGACCGGGCCACTTTCAGCTTCCAAACCTGGTCTCAGCCCTGAGCGCTCTGGTACGCCCTTCCTGTGCCAGGCTTGTCACCTCAAGATCAAGCCTGGCCCTGTGGCCTGCACTTCATACACTGTCTCAGGGGCTCCCTGGCTCTTAGCTGAGTCTATTGTCAACTCCCCTGGTTGGAGTTTGGGGCGCTGCCCTGGTGTGTCTCCTGGTGTGGCCTGGAGCAGGAGGCTGCTGCCGTGATCACTCAGGGTCTCTGGCTGTCCCAGCACTAGAGTAGCGTGCTAGACAGTGGGTCTTCCCAGCACCGAGTCCTCATGCCAGATGGTCTGATGCTCCCTGGGACGCCCTTGTCTGACAGTATCGGGCCAGATATGAGGGGTTTGGGTACAGTACTCAGCCCTGGACACAGGACTCTGTGTCTTTCCTTAAGACTAGCAGGTGTGGAGTCAGACACATCCTGTGCCTGTGAAGTTGACAGGAGGGGGATGAAGTAGGTGAGGATGGAATTCAGGAACGCTGGTGGAGGAAGTTGAACTGGTGAAGGATTGGTGTTGGATTGTTGTGAGTCTGAAACTCAACTTTGTAAATCATGGCTCTTTAATAAATTTTTTTAAAATCAGGCAAAAAAAAAAAAGATAAGCAGGTGTGGAGGAGCCCAGCACAAGGCTATTCAGGAGCAGGGCAGGGGGCTCAATTATCCCTCCAGCTATTGTCCATGAATCCGTCTTCACCCACCATTCATCCACCCATCCACCCATCCATCCACCCATCCACCCACCCATCCATCCATCCATTCATCCATTCATCCATCCATCCATCCATCCATCCATCCACCCACCCATCCACCCACCCACCCACCCACCCATCCATCCACCCACCCACCCACCCATACACCCGTCCGTCCATCCATCCATCCATCCATCCATCCATCCATCCACCATCCATCCGTCCATCCATACACCCAGCCACTCACCCACCCACACACCCATCCGTCCGTCCATTCATCCATCCATCCACCATCCATCCGTTCACCCATCCACCCATCCACCCACCCACCCACCCACCCACCCATACACCCATCCGTCCGTCCATCCATCCATCCATCCACCATCCATCCGTCCATCCATACACCCACCCACCCATCCATCCATCCATCCTGACTTACTTTTTAACTTAGTCATGCAGTTGCTTATTCATTCACTCAGTAATTCCTCTATCCCTCCATCCATTCATTCTCTCACTCACTCTTTTATTTACTCACACACTCACTTATTTGCTCAGTTATTCATTCACCAACTCATTCATGCATTCAACAATCCATTGACCCATCCATTCACTCACTCACTCTTTCATTTATTCAAACACTCATCCATTCACTCACTCATTAGATGATTCATTTATTCAATAATTCATGCACCTACCTCCTCACTCACTCATTCACTCATTCACTCACCCGGGCCCTGTGGCATTGTCAAGGTGCTGTGCACACAGGATGGTGGGCCTCAGCTCGCCTGCCCATGGGCCGTTGGTCCAGCAGAGAGCTGACCCCACGTTATACAAGCCAGCAAGAACTGAGACCAAAGCTGGCAGGAAACTGGCAGCAGTGACAGGGAAGCTACTGAGGCAGAGATTTCCAGGACTTCTTAGAGAAGTGACTTGAAGCTGAAACTTGGCAAGCCAGAAGCAGCTGTGGAACATTCCAGAGGGAGAGCATGCCTGGACCAGGAAGTTGCTGGAAGGAGCCGGGACTGAGGCTGGGCTGGCTGATGCAAGCACCAGGGGACAGCGGGTGTGCTGAGGAGTGAGTAGGGGTGAGTGAAGGTGTGAGGGCATGGCTGGGGACAGGTCAGAGGTCCTGGTGGACCCGGAGGACAGTGCTGTCTGATTCTGGGGTAGAACTTAGTGGCCAGAGAGACTGAGGTTGGCTACAAACAGGGCAGGTGTTATGGCTCCGAGCCTCACTTTTCTCATCTGTAAAATGGAGAGAATAAACACCTGCTTCATCCGTCCAAGTAGCAGAGAGAGTGGCAGTCCTGAGTGATCCCACAAAGCATGTGTGGATAACTGGGAACAGTTTCCACATCCAGAAGTTTCCATACTGGGCACTGCAGTATAGGGTGTCCCCCGGGCAGTGAGGAAGACCCCAATCTAAGCTCAGCAGAGACTGCTCCTCACATCGCAGGCTTCAACGCCCCGTCCCTTCATTTCTTCATCATTCTGACACTCCTGAGACGCCCCGATGGTCTCTGGCCACTGCCCAGCGTCAGCCTTTGCTAGCTTGCAGGGGGCTTGTGATTTTCGCTCTAGAAACTCATGGCTAGCTCCCGGTGCTGTAGCCTGGCCCCTGCCGGGTCCGCTTTTGCTAGCTCGTGAGGGGTAAATCCTCCCCCGGCCCTGCCTCGAGATCAGGAGCCCTTCATGGAAGACTGCTATGAAGGCAAACACAGGGCCCCAGGCCGGCCCCACAGTGACTGCGAGCACAGTTGGCAGTGCTGGGAGCAGCGGCTGAGCTGCAGGCTGGTGACTAGAGCCTGGCTGGCTCCTGGCCATCAGCTGCGGGTGCAGGGGTGTTTGGACAGTCGGTGAGCAGCCCCAGAAAGTCAGCAGCTATAAGGGGTTCTAGACACGTGGCCCAGATCTCCCAGCAGCCAAGAGGCCCTGCAGGGAGGTGACAGGAATGCTGATCCCTCCCCCCAACCCCCAAGATCTCTGGCTGGGAACTGGACAGTCAGCCGCTGTAGAGTTTTCTCTCTGATCCCTGCCCAGCAGACACAGGGTCTGGTGCTAGAAGGTGCTGGGGGAGCCCAGTACCTGACCCCGAGTCCTTGTGCCCCAGACCCAGTGCCTTGAATCAAGGCATTACCTTGAGCAAGGAATCACTTGCCTGGCTGCGGTGGACTGTGGCCTCCTTCCGGCCTGTGGCTCAGGCCTTTGCCCTGGCCCGGTGCTGTGCTTTGCCCTGTCCTTGTCCTCTCACCGCAGCGCTGACCCATGCACAGACCCCATGGGTTCCCTCTGGCTCCAGGGCTGCTCCTGGCCCAGCCACTCCTTACTAGGTCACTTCTCCCCTCATGGCCCGCAGGCAGGAAGGACGAAGTAAGCACACATTAGGGAGATTGCCTGTGAGTAAGAGACTGGCCCTGCTCTTGGGGGGCTTGGACGAGAGCAGAAGCTCTCATGGTCCTGCGTCCACCCCCCCCCCCCCCGCCCTACAGCCCCTCTGGGGCGACACACCCGCAGCATGCAGCTAGGAGCTCAGGTCTGGGGGCACTGTCTGGCTCTCAGTCTTGGGGGTGGTGGCTGGGCAGGGAGCGGCCAGCTCTGCTGTCTGGGAAGAGCAGATGGAGCCAACAAGCCCTCAGCCCCTGTCATGAAGGCCCTTGACAAAAGCTGGCCGGGGTCTTCACATACCGGGTGAAAATGAGGGACAATTAATAGAGCAACTACCGGCCACCTTTGAGGCCCTGACGATCATCAAACAAATGTGATTTAATTGAATCACCGTGAATTGCAAAGTGACAAAGATTTATGATTGAGTTTCAGGCGTATATTGTTCCAACATCCATTCCCTCACCAATGTCCACTCCCCTCACCCATGTCCCCAGTTTAACTTCCACCTCCACCCCCACCCCCGAGCCCACCTTTATGGCAAGTACTTCCCCCCTCCACCATTGTCCTAATAATACAAATATTAAAAACAACAACAACAACTCCCAATTACGTTCTAGTTGAAGCCAGACCCAGCCAGGAAAGGGTTTTCTGCAGCTCAAGGCTGTGTGGATGCAAGGAAGGACAATTGGCCGGTGACAGGAAGGAGAGTCTGGGATGGGGAGTCTCCTGCCGAGGTGCAGCTGGACCGGCTGGGAGAATCCCAGAAACCATGGTGACGGGAATCTGGGAGGAGCAGCTGTTCCCTGGCACCGGGAATAGGGTTGGCATGCCTGCTCACCAGCCTGGCACTGCCCTCTGTCCATCTGGGGAGTCAGTGCCATGGAGGGGCCTCAAACTCGGGGTGGCTCAAACTCAGACAGCCCCTGTGCACAGTGGTCTACAGTGCTCTTTTGCCCAAACAACACCCACCAGGCCCTCTCTGAACCCCTGGCTCCAGTGGGAGTGGGGGGTGCGGCCAGCTCTCCATGGGGGTAGGGGCCACAGCTGTCCATGGAGCATGTCTGCCCATCTGGTGTCAGCCACTTATTTGTTATTGTTGTTTGATTTGGGGGTGTAACTGGTGGTGCCAGGGCTTACGTCTGGCTCTGTGCTAAAGAGTCACTCTGGGTAAGGGCTCAGGGGACCATATGTGGTACCAGGGATTAAATCTGAGTTTGTCTGCGTGCAAGGCAAGTGCCCTCCCCACTGTGTGGTCGCTCTGGCCCCTTCTCTTGCCTTTATTGATCGATTGACTTTTGTCACTGGTGCTGCTTTGTTTTGAGGCCACACACAGCTGTGCTCGGGGCTTATTCCTGGCTCTGCACACAGGAACCACTGCTGGAGGGGCTTGGGGGGCCCTGTGTGGTGCTGGGGATTGAACCCGGGTTGGCCTCGTGCAAGGCAAGCGCCCTCTCTGCTGTCCCATCGCCCTGAGCCTGCAGCCCCAGGGTTGCAGATATTTTCCCCAAAGCCTTCCCCGCTCCATCATTCACACGGCTCTTTCCTGGAACCCTCCCCCCCCCCGCCCAGGGGGCTATTAGGTGCAGAGGCTAATACGTGCATTGCTCTGGTGGGCTGGATGCTCTGGTCCAGAGCAATGCAGACGAGACCGAGTGGAGGCCTGAGCTCAAACCCCTGCAGGACCATTTATAAAGTGTACAGACCACTGAGCCTCCTGGCCCAACCCTAGCTCCTTGGTCTTGCCAAGGCCAGGTGAGGGCCGGGTGTGAGGACGGTGCTGGCCACAGCACTGCACGTGGTGCCAATGCTCATTTATTTCTCCTCCCTCCTGGGTGCCACAGTTTGTGTGCCGCGGTCAGGTTATGGAGCAGTTTCTGGGAAGCCACCAAGTACTGGAGGGAGATGGGACCTCCCGGCAGAGCCCCTGAAATCCCCCACTGGTCTATGGAAATTCCTCCAGCAGAGATTGCAGCTGGAGGGCGGCACAATCTAGGAGGAGGAGGAGGAGGAGGAGAAGGAGGAGGAGGAGGAGGAGGAGGAGGAGGAGGAGGAGGAGGAGGAGGAGGAGGAGGAGGAGGAGGAGGAGGAGGAGGAGGGCGGGTGGGGGAAGGGCACCTCGCAGGTCTGGGGGAGGAGCAGCAGGCAAGGGACGGGGTCACCCTGAGGATGAGGTCCTGGCTGCTCCATCGCCTGCCAGGGCTGGGCAGAGGCTAATAAGCGCGTCACTCCAGTTTGCCCTGAGGGCACCTCCCGGGGAGGGAAACCATTGATTTCCACACTAGACACATAAACCCTAACTTATTCTTTGTGCTCTCTGGCTCCCAGCAGTGCCCTGGTTGGGGAAGCTATTACAGAATATATCACACACACACACATGCACACACATATGCACATGCATACATGCACATACACGCATGCACACAAACATGCATGTGCGCACTTGCACACACATGTGCATGCATGCCCCTACACATGCACTCACACAGTCCAACCAGACTGCCCTAGCCCTGCTGTGGTCATGTCAGCCCCTGCGCCCTCTCTGCACATATCCTTTTTTTTTTTTTTATAATTTTATTGAATCACAGTGAGATAGTTACAAGCTTTCACATTTGGGTTACAACCACACAATGATCAAACACCCATTCCTCCACCAGTGCACATTCCCCTCCACCAATATCCCTGGTACACCCCCCTTTTCCCACTCTCCCCCTGCCTCCGTGGCAGACAATATTCCCCGTACTCTCTCTCTACGTTTGGGCATTATGGTTTGCAATACAGACACCGAGAGGTCATCATGTTTGGTCCTTTATCCTCTTTCTGCACATATCCCCATCCCGGTCGATTCCTGCAGCCGTCTTTTTCTTAGTGAGCCCTTCTCTATTCCAGCTGCCTTCTCCCCTTTGCTCATGAGTCCGCACTTATCCTTGGTTGCTCTGGAATCTCCTTCCAGCCCCCAGAGCTGGGCTCAAGAGCAACCGAAGGCAGAGGAGAGAGGAAGGGGCTTGGACCCGGATCCTGAGGCCCGACAGTAGCAGCCCCAGGACTGTGATCATGACTGGACGCTCCATGCCTGATACTCGCGTCTCTGAGTGAAGCTTCAGTGGCACCTTCAGTGCCCGCCCGGAGAAGGACAAGGGCATGTCATGGGGGCATTTGGAGAATGGGTGTTAAGACCCCAGAAGCAGGGTGGGACATGACCTTCGGCCTGACCTCTCAGGCAGGGAGCATATTTCCCTAGTTATAGACCAGCTGCCCATTTTACAGATAGGAAACCGAGGCCCAAGAGAGTGAGTGCCAGTGCCCCGACCCCAGCAGCCTCTTCTGCTTCTTTCTTTTCTTGCATAACAACCCTTAAATACTCAAAATGTTTTCTTCTGTTGTTTATCTGGGCATTGTGAATGGTCTAAGTAGAAGTCACTTTTCTTATTGGTTTGTTTTTGAGGCTGCAGCCGAATATGGCCGGGGCTTACTCCTGGTTGTGGGTTCAGGCGTCACTCCTGCAGGGCTCAGTGGACCATAGGTGATGGTGGGATGGAACCTGGGTTGGCCGTGAGCAAGGCCAGCACCTTACCCACTGGCCCGTGTCGCCAGCCCCTCGTTTGTCTGGAAATGAGGCTCAGGCCCCTGGTGACACCCACCAACCAGGCTCAAGGCTTTCCTCCAGGGCCCAAGAGCAGATGCGATGCTGAGGATACCCGGATCACCCGTGTGCTGCACCTGGGGATGCTTGGAGGCCACATGATGCCGCAGTTAAAGCAGCCCTAACCACTGCACTCTCTGGCCCTGCACTTCACGGAGAGTTAAAGAGAGCTGCTATAGTACTGAGAATTATTCTAATGTTTCTTTTAGAGAAAATACAGAAAAGTAAGTGCTCAGGGACATTTGAAGAGGACACAGTCTTGTAGATATCAGTGACATTAATCTTATGATCTATATGATTTTGAAGACATATAGTGATTTTTCCTCATTATCTCCAGAAGAAATCTAAAATCATCAAAATCTCCTCCTCCTCCTCCTCCTCCTCCTTCTTCTCCTCCTTCTCCTTCTCTTTCTATTTTTCCTCCTCCTCCTCCTCCTCCTCCTCCTCCTCCTCCTCCTCCTCCTCCTCCTCCTCCTCCTCCTTCTCCTCCTCATCCTTCTCCTTCTCCTCCTCTTCCTCTGCCTCCTCCTCCATCTCCACCTCCTCTGTAAGTGGTTACTCCCAGTTCTGTGCTCAGGGTTTGCTCCAAGCTATGGTTGGGGAACATGTGGTTCTGGGGATCAAGTCAGAGTGCCCTGCAAGTAAGCCACACAGCTTCTGCCTTGCACTATGTCTCTGGCCCCTGCCTCTAATGGCCCAGGGTCCAGTCTCTGTTGTGCTCACATCTCTGCATATGGGTCCCCTGTCCCCCACCTCTCCCCACTGAGGCAGGCTGTTCTAGACTCTTCTCTCTGATTTCCTTAACTCACCTAAAAGTCTGGAGGCAATCGGCTTCCTGATAGCGCCACGTACTTTCTGCCCCAACGTCTGCTTGCTTATGTGGGCCCTCCTGTTTGTTTCTTCCTGGCCACAAAATTGCTGCCACGGCCCCATGCTTTAATTCTATGTCCGAGGCAAGGAGGGGAGGAGCTGATTTACAAGGCATCTCCTGGACCAGTCTCTTCAGAGCAGCACTTCCAGCTACAAAGCAGTCTGGGAAAGCAAACACCAGCCCAAAGCCAGGAGACTTAGCGACTGCCCTCACACATCCTGGTTCCTCCCAAGGGGCTAGGGCTGGGCTCTCTGAACTGGGCCGGCATTTTCTAGTCAAAAGGAGGAGAGTGGTTCTGCCCTTCTGGGTGATTGCCTGGGCATCATGGCAGTGTCTGAAAGGGCTCCTGACCCACCCACAGCCTCGTGGGCCACCTTGCCCATCGACCTGCCAGTCCATTGGGTTACCCATCCATGCCTTAGCTGACAGCTCTGGCTCCCTCTCCTTTCCAGGCCGGCCCGAGCGCTGGCCCCTGCATCCATTCTGCCCTCCTTCACCCTCCCATCTCTCGGGGCTCTTGCCCCTTTGCTCCCCATGACAGGTCTCTTAGTTTCTTTAATCTGCTTTATCCAGTCCCACTCTCTAATCTGCAGCCACCAGCGGTTTTTCTTAAAGGAACTGGTGGTTCCTAGTTCACACTTTGGGGACCACCTCTGTCCTCATAGCCCTCGATCAGAAAGAGAGCCTCAGAGCCAAGAATGGGCTTGTGGCTTCTCAGACTGTCTTGACAAAAGCCGACTGGTGGCAGGATGTGGTGTCAGCTCCCAGGTTTCTGCCATCGCCTGCTCCTCTGCCTCATTTCCATCTGCCCCGCGGGATTTCACGGGACCGTCCACTTTCCTCTCCCCATCCCTCTGCTTCCTTCCCCCCAGCTCTTCACTGTGATGGAGCCGACCTTCAAGAAGAGCATCTCAGGCGCTGTGGTTTGCTGCTGCAGGAGCTCAGGGAGGTGGAGGGAGCTGCTCAGAGATGCACGGGAGGGGCCTCTACACACAGCATCTTTGAGGGGCTTCTAAACGCTCTGCGTCACAGGCGCTGGTCCTGATCCTCCTCCCCGCGAACCCATGGGGAAGCACAGGGTCGTGCCTGAGTCCCTGACCCCTCACGCTGGTGGCTCTGCTGCTTGGTCCCTGTACCTTCCCGATACCCAGGGCCACACCTCTGGCGTCACCGAGGAACCCCCGCCCGCCCTGTCATCCTGCCGCTGGCCCCTTCCTTCCTTGCCAGCTCTCCATCTCCTGTGCCCCCAAGCCCGCCTCCCCTGCCTCCCCTGGGACCTGCCTGTACTTGTCACCTCGCATTACCTCGCCCCTGTGCATCCTGCTCTCTCCCATCTTCAAGCAAGGAAAGCAATAAAGAGAGCAGAGATGCTGCTACTACCCCCCCCCCCCCTCCTCCCCGTTATCCTCTGCTGTCGCCTTTGCTCTCACACCAAGTATGCAGACGCAGCGAGGCCCCACCCGACCCTGCTTGGGGGCCCTGTTGGAACCGAGTGTTCCCCCCTAGGACCTCCCTAGAGTTGTGCTGGCCAAGGTCACAGAGTTACCTCCTAAATGCCAAGTGTAGTGGACCCCTCAGCCTCCATCTCATCTGTCCTCTCCCCGCCCTCCAACCTTGCAGGCCTCTGCCTCTTCCTTGGAACAGCTTCTTCTCTTGCCCCACTCCCTGCCCCTGGTTCCATCCATGCATCCCTTTGCTCAGGCCCTCGCTCCATTCTCAGGGCTGTCAGGGAGGAGACTGAGGTGTCTCCTGCTTCTGTTATCTTTGTAGCTCTCTCAAGGACTCTCAGACCCAGTGCTCCCTGCTGAGCTACAGATCTAAAAATCTGGTCCAGAGGCTTCTAGAAATTTCTACCTGGATTAGCATACTGACACTGAGTATATGCCCTTTTTCTTATAGTGGGGTCACACCAGATGGTGCTCAGGGATCACTCCTGGCAAGGTCAGGGGACTGGATAGAGTGCCAGGGATTGAACTTTGGTCAGCTGCGTGCGAGGCAAGGACCGTACCTGCTGTGCCATCATACCATCCCCTGAACATATGATCTTTTCCTCCTAAATTCGCTCCTTCTTTCAACGGTTCCGCGGTAGGCCGAGCATCAATGCTAACATAAACCAAGAGTTAAAAATCACCTCTAGTTTGTCTCTGTTGCTCAGTTCCCACGTTGGATTGGCCAATTGCACAGATGCTGTGTTTTCTAAAAAAAATGAATTCCACATTCTATTCATCATTTACTCTTCAGTTCCACCGTTTACTTTTTAGGGTTTTTGTTTGTTTGTTTGTTTTGGGGCTACACTTGGCAATGCTCAAGGGTTCAGGACTTACTCCTGGCTCCTCACTCAGGGGGCCATATGGGATGCTGGGGATCAAACTCGGGTCAACCGCATGCAAGGCAAATGCCCCACCCACTGGACTATCTCTCCAGCTCCATCGACTATTTATTTTCCAGTTTGGGTGTGATGTTCAAGGTTACTTCTGACCCCGTGCTCAGGAATCACTCTGGTTACTGCTCAGGGCCCAAAATGTGATGCTAGAAATTGACCTAGGGTTGACTGTGCAGGGATGTGCTGTACTGTCCTTGGGTCCACTCAGTTCAACTGACGTGTCTTTTAAACCAAAGATGAAACAAACCCATGATTCTGCTTACTTTCTTCTCTTGGAGTACTGGCGAAAGTCATGGACTACATGGCGTCCATCCCTCCTGACTCCTGACCCCCACTGCAGTAGAATGCTCACCACAACCCAGAATTCCTTCACCTGGGCTTGGCCAGCCTCTTCCCTTGCTCTCAATAGTTGATCCAAACAACTGAATCTCTCCAGGACATCTGCCCTATGCTCACAGAGAATCAGTCTTGATTTCAAGGGATAAAAATAATGCTCCTCAAAACCTTCCCCACAAATTAGCTTCTTACTGAAGGTACCTTGCGCCTGGTAAAAAGGAGAATCTTTAAACATCTAAGATACCAAAGGTGTTTTCTGCTTCCCAACTCACCCTTGGGAACTGCCAGGGAGTTTGTTTGAGAAGACGGAGCCCTTTGGAACTAGTTGCATTGGTGTCAGAGTCTCTGGTGACTATTTACATTGAGATGGACATCCTTAAAAGTAATCAGAGATGGTTTCTCAGCATGTTCAGTTCGCCAATTGCATGTGGCTAGTGCTTTCCATGCTGGGCCACTCCTATCAGTACAGAAAGTCCTGCTGGACAGTGTTTCGTTGACAGTGTTATCCGCCTTGATTTTATAAGAATGGCTTCTGTGAAAACCCAGTCTCCAGCTCATTCCTTTCTGTTACTGCCTGCCATCAGTAGTTTAGCCCTAGATCCTTACTGACAGGAAATTAGGCTGTTTCTGAGTCATGCTGTGATAAACTTACCACAACTTTCATTGCATAATATTTGTGTCTACACACAGAATGTCTGCAGGATCAGTTTCCCCAAGTGGAATGGCAGATTAATAGGAATGTGAGCTTTGTTGCATGGAAAAATATTCTCCTAGGACACCCTCAACAGTAAGGCCCCTCCAATTCTTTTTATTTGATTTATTTATTTTTTAATTTTAATGAATCACCGTGAGATACAGTTACAAACTTACAAACTTGCATGATTGCGTTTTGACCATACACTGTTTGAGTACCCACCCCTCCACCTACGCTCATTCACCATCACCAATGTTTCCAGTATCCCTCTCCCAACCCCCACCCCTTCCCATCTCCTGCCCCTGTGGCAGGCACATTCCTTCTTACTCTCTCTCTCTCTCTCTCTCTCTCTCTCTCTCTCTCTCTCTCTTTCTGGGTCTTAAGGTTTGTAATACAGGTACTAAGCAGGCCCCTCCACTTCTTCATGACTCTTTAAGCAACATGCATAGACTAATATGCCAGTCTTTATTCATTGGACGGGAGACACATTACCCCTCATTGTTGTCTTACTTTCAAAAGTTAAAAGTATACTGAGTTGTCAGTTATATCTTCTATAGCCGTGAAATGCTCATTCATATGAAATGTTCATCAGCGTTTCTGCATTTCTTTGCATTTTTGCATTGCTGCTTTTCTTATTGATTTGTAAGTATTCTTTACATATTTTAGCCCATTGGCGTCTGGGTTGCAATGGTTATAATCTGTTGTTGTCCCTCCTCTTGTCCAAATGAATTGCTTAGTGTTAATGGAGGCAATACTATCAATATTTCAATGGCATTTGAACTTTGTCTGTCTTAGGTAAGCGTGTACTAGACTAGCATTTTACTATATTCTCTTAGGGGCTGGGGCTATAGCTCAATGTGGAGAATAGGCCCTCTTGTGTGAGACCCTTAGCTTGATCCCCTGCACGTCACTCTTCAAGCTCCACCACCAGCACCACTGGGGTGACCCTGGAGACTTCAAGGGTCATGGATCCAGTTATCACTGGGAATAATCCCAGGCCCCCGGCTCTCCTTAACCTCCAAATATTATTTTGCATTTTATTTTATTAATTTTGGTGTGTAATTCTCATTTCCAGCTTGTATAAGGTAGGGACCACGGCTCTATTTTTCCAGATAGATGGTTAGCCTCAAATTACTTTTTGAGTGATTTTTATTTCTCTCAATGAGCTAAAATATCATTGTCTTTATGCTTGAGTTACAGAAACTTTTCTGTGCCTTAGTCATCTGATTTATAAAGTGAGAATAACAGCTTTGATATGGAAGAACTTGGGAGGTTGCAAGGTGGGTTGCCTGGGTCGCAGGGTAGATGATCGATAAAAGCTGCCTCCAGGTATCTGTTTGGTTGACTTCGGGACCTGTTTTGTCTGGGCCTGGATTTGAGCTGCATTATGGAAGGTCCTCTGTCAATTGGAGTGGGAAGGAATTCGCTAAAAATCGTTACCTGGATCAAGCAAAAAGCCAAGAATCCAGGAAGCCTGCACACTCCCCAACATTTCTTTCCCTCCTTTTTTTTAATTTGGGGTCACACCCTGCAGGGTTCAGGGCTTTCTCCTAGTTCTCTGCTCAAGGCTCAGGGGACCCTCTGGGATGTCAGGAATCAAACCCAGGTCGACTGCATGCAAGGCAAGTGCCCTAGCCACTGTACTATCTCTCCTGCCCCGGGAGCTTGCTGCAAGTTTGCTGTTAGGAAGAGGTGGGCAGCAGCTGAGGGGCGGCAGTGACCCTCAGGAGCCTTCCTCGGGGCCCTAGTGTCTGCTTCCTGGTCCAGCAAAGGGGATGAAGAGGGCGCAGCTTTCCCTGGAGCCCGCTCTCGCCAGCGCCTTCTGTCAGGTTTCAGCTGGTAAAGGCTGGGCTGCTGCCTGTGACTTTGGCTCACACAGACAGGGGTTCAGAGAGAACAAGACTCTTTGCGGTAGGACTTTTACCGCCTGAGCACAGCATGCGTCTCCCTTGATTGAGTAGTGTTTGATGCCCTTCAG
This sequence comes from Sorex fumeus, assembly GCF_029834395.1. Taxonomy (NCBI): domain Eukaryota; kingdom Metazoa; phylum Chordata; class Mammalia; order Eulipotyphla; family Soricidae; genus Sorex; species Sorex fumeus. The sequence goes on along the minus strand of NW_026606077.1, from coordinate 13,709,459 downwards.
TAGAGTTTGTTTTTTTTTTTTTTCCCCTAGAGCTTAAGCATATTTGGGGTTAAGTATAAATCTAGATATTCTTAATATTACTGAAAATTGGAATGCAGTCAGAGAGATAGGACAGCGGGGGAGGAACTTGCCTTGTACATGACCGGTGCCAGTTTGATCATTGGCACTCCCCTGAGCCCTGTAGGAATGATCCTGAGCACAGAGCAAGCTCTGAGGGCCACTGGGTGTGCCCCCCCCCCCCCCACAAAACAAAACTGGGGACATTAAAAGCTATTTATTTTTGTATATATCAAGTCTTAAAACCTTTCATTTTTTTTTCTTTTTTTTCTTTTTGGGTCACACCCGGTGATGCACAGGGGTTACTCCTGGCTCTGCACTCAGGAATTACTCCTAGGAGTGCTGGGGGGACCATATGGGATGCTGGGAATCGAACCCGGGTCGGCCGCGTGCAAGGCAAGCGTCCTACCTGCTGTGCTATTGCTCCAGCCCCCAAACCTTTCAGTGTTTTGAGGAGCTTTTATGGGATTTTTTCCTGTTTTGTTTTAGGGCCACACCTGGCAACATTCAGGTGTTCCTCCTGGCTCTGCCCTCAGGAATCACTCCTGGGAGTGCTCAGACCACATGGGGTGCTGGGAATGGAACCAGGGTTGGCTGTGTGCAAGGCAAATGCCCTACCCACTGTGCTGTCTCTCAAGCCCGTTTTGAACAGCGTTTTAAGTTTTTTTCTTCCAGTGTTTTAAAAGTATAGAGCCAGATCATCAATCAAAAAATCATTTTTTTTTTGGTTTTTGGGTCACACCCGGCGATGCTCAGGGGTTACTCCTGGCTCATGCACTCAGGAATTGCTCCTGGCGGTGCTTGGGGGACCATATGGGGTGCTGGGAATCGAACCTGTGTCGGTCATGTTGGCTGCGTGCAAGGCAAACGCCCTACCCGCTATGCTATCGGTCCAGCCCCCAAAAAATCATTTTTACACTCTCTTTTCGTGCTATCCTTCCCAATTCTGGCTCAGGTTTAGTCGCACTGGCCTGCAGGTCAAAATATGTTTTGTAATGATGTTGGGTGGGCTGGGAGACGATGGATGGATGGTCACAGTAATGCTGCAGTGAAGCTCCGAGACCACCGTTCAAAGCAGCTGTGCATCCTTGACCATCTGTCTGGGTCCAGGGAAGGATTCTCATCCAGGCAGGGCTGGACTGGGCGAGCCTCCAAGCCACAGCTTTGCTCTCCATCTTTCTCATCCCTTTTGTCCAGCTTGCAAATGAAGGCAGCATCCTCTGTGATGCTGGAACTGCAAGGGTGATGCAGAGAAACACTCACCCCTTCTTCCCCAGCCCTCAGAATTGGCAGTCTGTCCTGCCTGCCTGCAGCCCAGGAGCCAAACCGTCACAGGCCCCAGCTAGCATCAGAAAGGCGGGAGAGATCTATCTTTAGGAGGAAAACTGCCAAGCCCCACGGCGAATGGGCGGCATGGTGAGGCTTCCGTGGCACGAGGCAGCCTCTTAGCAGAGGCGTTCTTGGAGGCTCCTGCTCTCACGGGGTTTGGCATTAGCCTGAGTCAGGAGATCTACATTTCAGTTTATTCACTTTATATTCTAGAGGTTTCAGATTGCCTTTACCACCGCTTTTTGTCTTTTGGGTCACTCTCAGCTCAGTGCTTGGGGATGACAGCCCCATCCAGGTATGGGGGACCATGCAGAGGTGAAGATTGAACCCACCTGCTGGTATACAAAGCATGTACACAACCCATTGTGCTATCTCTCTGGCCCCCGTATATAAATCCTTTAAAAAATTAAATCACTGTGAGATCCACAGTTACAAAGTTGTTCGTGATTGAGTTTTAGTCAATGTCCCAACACCCATGCCTTCACCAATGCACATTTTCTACCACTAATGTTCCTAGTTTTCTTCCTTCCCACCACCCTTGACTCCCCTGCAGCCTGCCTCTATGAAAGACACTCTCTCTCTCTCTGCTCTCTCTCACTCTCTCTTTCCTCTTTTGCTCTCTCACTCATTTCTTTTATTTCCCGTTTTCTTTTTAGGCATTAAATGATTTGCAATAAAGATCTGGGCCGGAGTGATAGCACAGCGACAGCACAGCGGGTAGGGACGTGGCTGACATGTGGCCAGCACGTGGCCGACCCGGGTTCGATTTCTCTGTCTCTCTCGGAGAGCCCAGCAAGCTACCGAGAGTATCTTGCCCGCACAGCAAAACCTGGCAAGCTCCCCGTGACGTATTCGATATGCCAAAAACAGGAACAGCAAGTCTCAGAATGGAGATGTTACTGGTGCCCACTTGAGTGAATCGATGAACAACGGGAGGACAGTGCTACAGTGCAATAAAGGTCTGAAAGGGTCTTATGCATATCCCTTTGCCTCCTTTCAGCACCCAGTTCTTGTCCAGAGTGATCATTTCCAACTCCCTTTGTCATCGTGGTCCCTTCTCTGTCCTAATTGCCCTCCCTGTCCCCTTTGTGGCAAGCTTCCTATTGTGGACTAGTCCTCCTGGCACTTGTATCTACTATCTTTGAGTATTATTCACATGTTACGTTTTTTAAAACATCTTGCAAATGGGTGCAGTCATTCTATGCCTGTCGTGACCCCCCTGACTGATTTCACTCAGAATGGTACTCTCCATCCCCATCAGTGCAGAAGCAAACTTCATGACTTTGTTTTTCCCAACAGCTGCTTAGTGTTCCATGTTGTAGACATACCAGGGTTTCTTTAACCAGTACAGTTATTTCCAGATTCTGGTCCTTGTGAATAGTGCTCAATAAACATTAGTGCAAATGGCATTTCTGCTGTATATTTTTGTCTGGTCCCCCCATATTGGGCTGGAGCGATAGCACAGTGGTAGGGCGTTTGCCTTGCGCGCAGCCAGCCCGGCCAAGCCGGGTTCGATTCTTCTGCCCCTCTTGGAGAGCCTGGCAAACTACCAAGAGTATTTCGTCCGCACGGCAAAACCTGGCAAGCTATCTGTGATGTATTCAATGTGCCAAACACAGTAACAACAAGTCTCAAAAAAATGGAGACGTTACTGGGCCCATTCAAGCAAATCGATGAACAACGGAGGACAACGTGTTTTGGACAGGTCCCCACATTGACCTGTTTATTTAGAGGGTTCTCCTCCCACTCCAGTCCATGGTGATTGAATTTATTTGTAATTTTTAATATTTCTGGCAAAAGTGAATTAATCACAGTTGAGGCAGTTATAAAATGATGTACTCACAAAAAAAACTCACGACACCTTGATAGAAATTAGTTTGCACAAATAAGAGAGAAACCTTCAATATTACCCACAACTATTATATGAATATAACACGAATGACAGGAGGCTCTTGACATTTATATTTGACACCTGGCAATGTTTTCCATCACCAAAATATCTTCTCTCCAGATTTAAAAAAAAATAATATGTTCGTTTCTACAACAAAGATTTTTTTTTGTAGAAAAAGCAAAACCCAAACAAAACCCAAAAAACAGCTAACAAGTCACAGCAAGGTAATGAGTAGAAAACCTGCATCAAACAAGTACTGAAAATGAAAGCTGACTGATTAGGGGGTAGTAGTTGCCACTGCCTTGACTCAAAGTTGAATTTTTATCCACTTCCTTCCTATTATATAGAGTCACATCCTCTGTTTTGTTTTGTTTTGGGGACACACCCTTCAGTGCTCAGGGCTTACTCCTGGCACAGGGATCATGGCTGACAGACTTTCGGAGACCATATGGGATGCTGGGGATCAACCCAGGTCAACCATATGCAAAGCAAGTGCCCGACCTCCTGTACTATTACCCCGTACCCCAAGTCAGATGGTTTTTAATGGGAAGATTTTTCTTTTATGGACTATGTGAGCTGATTCCCACTTAGAGAACCATCCTTGCATGATTAGGATAAATCTACTGTGGTCAAGGGATCACGATCACAATCATCCTGTTGTTCGTTGATTGCCTAGAGCAGGCACCAGTAATGTCTCCTTCGTTCTAGTCCTGAGATTCCAAAAAAGTGCCACATTCAAGGCTCTTTCAGGGTAAGGAGAATGAGACCCATCATTGTTACTGGTATTTGGCATATTGGGTATGCCACGGGGAGTTTGCCAGACTCTGCCACGTGGGCAGGCTACACTCGGTAGCCTGCCAGTTTGTCAGAGCAAGAATCAGATAATATGATGTCGCACGGCCGCAAATGCGGCCGCGCGCTTCCGGGAGCTGGGTTTTATAGTCTCTGGGTCTTGGCCGTTGATGGGATTACACGGCGCTGGGGGGCAGTTGGTGGGTGTGATCCCCGCCTACTGGAAGATGGAGGATCTGGGTAGAGGATGCTCAGTCCCGATCCGAGCAGGCTTGCAGATCTCAGCCCCGGGACCCGCATGCCTTTGTTCCTCTGCCGGTACCTTCATGCGTGTGGAGAGTGGTCTCAGCATGGTTGTCATGGGATGCTAAAATATTTTTTCTAAAGCAAATTTTTCATTAGGATTTTGCATGTACATCAACTTTTTTGTTTTTGTGGCACACCCAGGTATGCTCAGGGCTTTCTCCTGTTTCTGCACTCAGGGATCACTCCTGGTGGTGCTCAGGGGACCATGTTGGGTGCCGGAGATTGAACCCAGGTTGGCTGCATATAAGATAAACGTCCTCCCCACTGTGCTATCACTCCAGCCCCTGCATGTATATCATCTTAAATATAGGTTTTTTTTTTTTTTTTTTTTTTTTTTTTGGTACAAGGGCTTCACCCTCCTAGATTTTGTTTTCACCATTACACGAAATTCCTTGGAATCATTTGAAAGTCTTCTCCTCTTCCTTGTCTTTCGGAGCAGTGGAAACAGCATAGCAGTTATCTGCTTCTTAAAACTGTGATAGATTTCACCCATGAGGCTGTCCCGGGCTCACGCTTTAATGGAGAGTGGCTCTTTGACAACATTCTCAATTTCTGCTCTGGTAATTGGATGGCTTGGATGTCCTATCTTTTATTGGGCTTCTTTTTCACCCTTTCTGTCTCCTGGAAAATCACCCATTTTGTTTGTGTGTTCAAATTTATTTATTTTCAAAGCATTGAATTGAGTAATTTGTTATAATTCTTTTAATTTCCTCTCTCTGTGGCAATTTTCCTGGTCCCATTTCTAAAGATATGTCTTTGTACTATTTGTCTTGATTAACTTAGCCAGTGGTTTAGAGATTTCACTTCTTAAATTTTGGCGGCACCCATACCAATGGACTTCCATCAGAGCCCATTCTTTGTTCTCACTTCTTCGTCTCTCTTTCCTTAGAGGTGGCCATCTTTGCCTCTAGGCCATCCCTCCATGCTGCAGCCTTCTTGTGGCCTGGGTTTTAAAACCCTCTCTTCTTTTTTTGCATCTTTTCCCACAGGTTAAAAACATTCTTCAGTTTCTCCTATCTTGCAGTTTGCTTGCTCAAGCTAGCAGATGAGTAGTAACTTGCTTGACTTCCTCCCTTCCTGCCTTCCTGCTTTCTGCCTTCCTGCCTCCCTTCCTTCCTTTTCCTCCCTCTCTCTCCTCTCTTTCCTTATCCATCCTTCCTTCCTTCCTTCCTTCCTTCCTTCCTTCCTTCCTTCCTTCCTTCCTCCCTCCCTCCCTCCCTCCCTCCCTCCTTCCCTTCGTTCCTTCCTTCCTTTCTACCTCCCAACTGGTCTCAGGGGCTACTCTTACCAATTCTCAGTCAACCAGGTTGCACAGTTGAATGTGAGGTACTGCACGGGACTGATGGTGTTGGGGACCACAGACCCACACCTAACTGTGCTCTGGGGCCTCAATGGCTGTACCAGAGAAACTTGGAGGGAGCATGTGGTGTTGGAAATTGATCTGGGGTCAGACCCACGCAAGGTTAGCCCTACTTTCTGTGCTCCCACTGGCTCCCCTTATGCTATTTTCTGAGTCTGCGGGGGAGTGAGTGCTTTTATGAGTCCATCCCATGGACTTGCTCTCTGGTGAATGTACTTTTTACCTTCACCTGGCCTCCGTGGTTTCCTGTTGGGCTGCTGTGATGTTCTTCAGGACAAGGTGATGGGAATTTGTTTGTAATCACCTTTCTAAACTCCGTGTGAGAAGCTAATGGTGATAGGGCTTATCTTCCTGGAACTCACTTACACCTGGGTCCCAACCCCTCCCGAGTGATGCCTCGTCTTCCCTCCCTGTTGTCTTGTACTGAAGGATTCTGTGCTTTACATCTTCCAGAAGAAAGTCAGCTCTGGAGATGGAATGGGTACAAGCCACAGACAGAAAAGGAGAAAGGACAAAGGTTTTGGAGTTGTTTGGATCTTGTAGTAGTGTCCTTTGCAAATCTCTCTTCTTCTGATTCTCCCAAACATGCCTGTCCTAGACGATGTTCTTGGGTGTCCTCACCCACACAAGCAGCGGCTTCTGTGAGCACTTTTATACTGGGACCTCCCTGCACTCTCTTCAGTTCAGATCCAAATTTTGTTCTTACCCTCTGGATGCATTCCCATTGAGTTCCCGCAGTCACCTCAGTTCTGAACTTTATCATGCTCCTTTTGACACTGAAATGACTACCTTTGTGGAGAGCCACTATTTCCTCTCTGGGAATGTGTTGGTCATCAGTCAGTCTCACCTCTGGGCTTGGCTGCCTCAATGATTTCCTGTGGCTTTTAGGCTCCAGGCTCACTATCTTACTTTGCCCCATGGTCCCCATGCTGCGAATCGTGACAGCCTCTTTAAGCTTCACCTCTCAGTAGCCTACATGCCCCATTGCTCTGGTCAATGAATTATTTGAATTTCCTTGAACGTGTTAAGCTGTTCCAGATCTCTGGAGATTCATGGGTCATGTTTCGACTTCTTGGCATTGCTTTCACTCCTCTGCTCAACTTTCTTTCTTCTCTGTTGCCCAGAGAGTTGGTTTAAGAGTTATCCCCCTTGTAAAGTCATTCCTCACCATGATCCTGGTTTGGTTTTGATGCCTGATTGCAGGAAAAGAGGAAGGCTGTTGAGTTTAAACACAATTATGTCTTGTACTGAAGGATCTGTGCTTTACATCTTCCAGAAGAAAGTCAGATCTGGAGATGGAATGGGTACAAGCCACAGACAGAAAAGGAGAAAGAACAAAGGTTTTGGAGTTGTTTGGATCTTGTAGTAGGACTTGCTCAGAATCTTTCTCAGAATCTCCCTCAACTGTCGGGAGGGAGAAAGGAGTGACCATCACACCCTATTCCTGGGACTAATGAGCACGTATGTGTTAACGTGGCTTGCACAGAATGAATATTTTCCTTTGTCTCTCAATGCTTTGAAGCCCCTCGTGGGCTGTAAAGGACGTGGCCAAGCCCTTGAGTACTGGACTAGCCAAAGCAACACTGGAAACAGAGATTACTGGGGGCGAAGATATGGCACATTATGCTGCCTGACCTCAAATTACACTACAGAGCAACAGTGATCAAAACTGTGTGGCACTAGAATACAAACACCACCCAAAGAATGAGTGCAGAATGGAAATTCCCGGAATAAACCCTCGAGGAGAATGTGGATAGTTAATTTATGGCAAAGGAACCAAGAGCATAAATTGGAAGAAGGGAAGGCTTTAGTAGAAGGTGTTGGGAAAGTTGGGTAGCTTCTGCAAAAGAACAAATCTTGATTGCTGTCTCACACTATGCACAAAAGTTAATTTACAGTAGATTAAGGACTTGAATGTTAGACTCTAAACCATAAAACGCATTGAATAGAACTTAGGAAACATTCTGTGATATTAGCTTTATGATACCTTCAGGGACTTGACTCTAGGGGCAAGAAAAACAAGCAAAAAATCAACAAATGGGATTACATCCAACAAAAAAAGCTCTGCACTGCTAAAGAAAACTACTATTAAAACAAAAAAGACAGCTGACTGAGTAGGGGAAATATTTACACACTGTATATCTAACAAAAGGCTGCTATTCAAGTGTACAAAGATCTTATACAGGGGTAGACACTCGCCTTGCATGTGGCAGAGAAAAAACAAACAAAATCTCCCAAACAACAAAAAAGATCTCATACAACTCAACCAGAAATAAACAGCCCCATCGACAAATGGGGCAAAGATCTCAGCTGATTTTTCACCAAAGAAGATATTCAGACAACCCAGGAAGCATAAATTGAAAAAAGTGTTCATTATCATTTATCATTAGGGAAACACAGATACTAATGACCACTACATACTAACTCACACCAGTTAGAATGGTCTATATGAAAAAAGTCCCAAACAACAAATGTTGGCAGAGATGTGGGTAAAACGGAACCCCATTCACTGTTGGTGGAAATGATTGCTGGCTCAGCACTATCTGTATAGTATGGAGATTTCTAGAAATATTGAAAATAGGTCTGCCATATAATCCAGTGATTTCATCCCTATCTGAAGAACACAAAAAAGCTAATTCAAAGATATATAATATTTCCTGCAGCCTTATGTGCCATAGTCAAGATTTGGGAACAACCAAAGTGCCTGATAGGAGATGAGCAGGTAAATATTTTGTGTATAAATACAAGGGAGTAGTACTCAGCTGTACAAAAAAAAATCTTGACTTTTGTGAAAACATGAATAGAATGAAAGGGGACTAAACACAAAGACTAAACTATACAATCTCATATGTCTGATGCAGAGGATTAAAACAAGGAATAAACAAAGTCGAGAGAAAACAAATTCTTGGACTTTGATTCCAAAATGGATTACCAAAGGGAGAAGGAGGAGGGCAATAAAATGGGGGAGGGGATAATGGAGGTTGACGGGGGAATATTGCCATAATGGACATGGTGTGGTAACATACATGGGTGGGGGAGTGCTTGGGCCACACCTCGTGGTGTTCAGGGTTTAATCCTGGCTTAGTCCTCAGAGATCACTCCTGGCAGGGCTTTGGGAACTACATCAAGCTGGTCTAAGTCAGTCATGAGAACCCCATTACCCCATTATCAAGAGTTGGGGATCAAGTCATGGGGGGCTCCACTAGTGACTTCTGCACTAGTGACATGGCTGACAATATACATTTTGAAGATGTGTGAAATAAATACCCCCAAATTATATACAGTCTTGCAATCAATTACTTCAATTAAAAAAAAAGAAAAAGATTCTTCTAGAAATCTCAACAAAAAGGTGTATGTTCATAGACTTATATAAAAATGCTTATAGCAGCTTTATTTGTAACTTCCTAGAATAGAAATATTTTTTCAGAAGGAAAATAGAGAGACAAGAGTGGTCTGCTTACACAAAGAAATACAACTTAACCATCAAAAGGAATATACTATTGGTATACCCAGACCAAGGGTGAATCTCCAAATAATTATGTGAACGGAAAGGAAGCAGATGAAAATAGACAAATGGTAAGGTCCATTTATGGAAGGTGTGTGATAGAAAGCTCATCATTGGCTTCCTGGGGACAGGAGAGAGGGCTGGAGGGAAGAATTAAAAAGAACACAAGGAAACTTTTGGGGTTATGGACATGCTCGCAATCTTGATTGTGGTGACGGGCTCATAGGTTGAATCTATGTCAAAGTATATTATATCCTACACCTTAATATGGCATCTAGTTTAATGCATGCTAATTAACCCTCAATAAAGTCATCAGAGAAGAAGAGTTCAGTGATAACAGACTTGGATGCCTGCCTAGTCAATATGTGGTCTCCATTTCTGCAGGTTAATGGAACCTTGATTTGGTTTGGGATGGCGTTATAAATGGATCATAGCTGGTCTAAGTCAGTCATGAGAACCTCATTACCCACTGATGTGCCTCTTTTGCGATGGTGAGTGGTCAGATGACCCAGGTTCTAACAGACCTAAGCTGCAAGCTTCTGGTGATGGTTCTGGGAAAACTTTGACTCCCATTGAAAAGGGCTAACAGGGGCTCGTCCTGATTCGAATCCAAACAGAACTGGGTCTGCCCCAGCTCTTGTATCATATTGAGGAAGAAGGCAAAGGAGTGGTCAAGATTCTTGCTCTGATCGTGTGGCTACCCCTTTCCCTTTGTTCACGTGTGTGTGTGTGTGTGTGTGTGTGTGTATGTGTGTGTGTATACATATATGCCCAAGAAAATCCTATTTTTTGAATTCACTGAAAGTAGGTTTTCTTTTTCTGTATTTATTATTTTCAACATTTATTTCATCTTTTGGAGGTTAAAACTCAGTGATTTGCAAAGTTACTCATAGTTGTGTTTTAGACATCCAATATTGCAGCACCGATACCAACATTAGTGTCAACTTCCCTCGCCAATGTTCCCGGTCCCTGCCCCCGCCCTGCCCCATACCACCCACCACCCGCTCCAGCCTGCCGTCCTAAGAGCCATCTTTCTAAGTCCAGCTGTTAAAGTTTGGGTCTCGTGGTGTCAGTGCTGTTGACTCTGGGCTGTGGTCTGGGCTGTGGATAATTGGCTCCACCCTCCCTTACCCCCACCTCTGCCTGACTCCCTGCCCTGGCCCTGCTGCTTCTCGTCAGTCTCTTCTCCCCCTGCCCTCTGCTCTTTCTGAAAGTGTATTTTCTTTCTTTCTTTCTTTCTTTCTTTCTTTCTTTCTTTCTTTCTTTCTTTCTTTCATTTTTATTAGTGAAACACCATGAGGTACAATTGTAGATTTACAAATTTTTGTGCTTGGGTTTCAGTTATACAATGATCAAATACCCATGCCTCCACCAGTGCCCATTTCCCACCACCACGGATCCCAGTATCCCTCCCACCCCCCATCCCCCACCCCACCCTGCCTCTGTGGCAGGGCATTCCCTTTTGTTCTCTCTCTCCTTTTAGGTGTTGTGGTTTGCAAAAGAGGCATTGAGTGGCAATCATGTTCGGTCTCTAGTCTATGAAAGTGTATTTTCTTCTACTTGCAGCCAACCACAGTCCAACTGATATAATTAGGTTATAATGCACTCGTTTACTGTAGATAAGAAATTGCCTCGAGGGGCTGGACACTAGTGCAGTGCGCAGGACACTGGCAGTCTACTCGGGCTCGATCCCTGGCATCCCATACAAGAGCGATTCCTGAGCACAGAGCCAGGAAAAACCCTTGAGCACTGCTGGGCATGGCCCCGAAAAAGAAATCACCCTGATACCCGTAACTTGAAGCTCCAGTCACTTGGTTCCTCGTGACCCTTTAGGCCAGAGTCCTGCCAGGGCACTGCCGCAGTGTGTTCTCTGGAAAGATTCGAGTTGAGAACAGTCCTGTCTACTGTTCACGTCCAGGGCTTCTGCTGGACGCGGCCGTGGTGAATGAGCAGAGCTGAGTGTCCAGTGCCTGAGTGTTCGAGACGGGCCGTTGGCTGTGTGCTGGTGCGCGAGCTGGGTCCTGGCTCTATCCCCCAAGGCCTCTGCTTGCATAGCTTGGAATCCCGCAGGAGAGCAGTGTCGGGGCAGTTCCCAAGGGAATCTGCCAGGAGGGCGGGAGCAGCGCCCTGCAGCCAGGACAGCAGTGGTGGCGGAGGCCACCTCAGCTTTGACCTGACCATCTCGGTGAACTCTGAACTCTGAGCACCACCATCGTGAAACCTTGGGCCACACCCCATTCCCGACCTCTGTCTCAGAGCTGTCCATTGCCTCTCACTGAACTTCCCGCACGTTTCTCACCCGTCCACAGCCCCTCGCGGGCCCTCTGAGCTGGGGAACGCTGCCTCTCCTGCCCCCCGCCCCCATTCATCCTCAGGGATGAACTAGCACATCGCCCAACACCCTTCTAGAATCTTCCTTGGCTAGTCTTCACTTGCGGCTTCTTCTCCCAGGCCGGCCAGCCTCTCCAGCCCACGCCGTCCTTGTTCCTGTTCCTCTGATACGCTCACCAGAGAGGGAGAGCTTTTGGCCGGGAGTCCTCTGCCGGGGAGCCCCAGCTCCCAGCATGGGGCCTGGCGCAGGGCCGGCAGCAGGCAGTGTCTGTGGCAGCCCAGCCGGAAGGCTGGAGAGACGCAGTCTGCACAGCAAACCTGTCTGGGGATTCTCACAGGGCTCTTCCCTGCCGGCAGCCTCTGGCCCAGAGCGTGAGCCCGTCAGCTGTGTGAGTGGGGGGTGCGGGGGTGCAGCGGGCGGGGAGGATCTGCTGTCATCACACATCGCTGAGGCTGCAACGTTTGTCAGATCCGCTCCTGCTGGGTTGCAGCGCGGGAAGCCGGGTTGGCTCCTGCCGCAAGAGGCTTTTCCGCTGGATGCTGGGGGCTGCCACAGTTGGTGGCCTTCCAATGGAGCTGGTGCATGTTCAAACACCTCCCCTGTGCCCAGCCGTGTGGGGTGGCAGTGAAGCTGGCATCAGAGCAGAGACACGGAGCTGGAGCATGAGCGGCCGGGGAGAGGGGGGCTGCAGAGAGGGCAGAGGGCAGGGCCCACTCCTCGGCCTGTCCAGCGGGGCTTTAGCTCTGCTCCGTGCTGGCCGCACTGACCTCCTCCCTGCGTGGTGCGCCAGACTGGTGGCTCGCTTTTAAGGAGATGCCTCCTTCATTTTGGGCCAAAGAAGGAAGTTTGGTTTCTAGCCTAAAAGGGACCTGTTTGGGGGGACCTAGAGAGATGGGGGTGGTGGTTGGATGCTGACCCTGTGAACAGCAGACCAGGATTTGGTCTCCGACTCCCCAGACAGCCCCCTGAGCCCTGCCAGGAGTGATCCCTGAGTACACTGGGTGTGGCCCCTAAACAAACAAGCTAAGGGGCTGCTTCAGTGGGTGGGACAGGGCTGGGTCCGGCGCCAGCTGTGTCTGTGGGCGGAGAGGGGCTTGGAGGAGGCAGGGCAGCAGGAGGCCTTCCAGGGCTCGGGCACAAACAGGCATTGGTGTTTGGGGCACAGTGAGGCCGGCAGTGGGTTCAGGGATCCGGGGTTAGGCTCTCTGTGGCTTCCTGGGGGGTGAAGGGGGGATCTGCAGGTGCTGGTGTGAATGAGTTCCCCCCATTTCGAGGAGTTGAAGCTCCTTCCCGTGTCTGGCTTCCGGGTTCTCCAGTGGCCCCAGAACCTACATTTCCTTTGTGCCGTGAGTCACCAACCTCCCACTGACTCACTCCTGGTGGCAGAATTAGTCAGCACCCTTCCTAAAAGCACCCTGTGAGTGAGCTTCCCTGGGGGTCCCCCCCGCCCAGCATCTGCGGAGAGACAGAGGGGGCGGCCCTGAGGCCACAGTGGACAGAGCAGCCCTCCCCTTGTGCAGGGCAGGGAGGCTGGAGAGAGGGTGGGGCCGGAGTTTGTCCAGGAGCCAGGACACAGAGCGCATCGTGGATGGTGCAAAAGCAGTAACGGGGTGGATGGAGGTGGCATGGACGGACGGACAGAGGCTGCGTGCAGGTGGGAGGCCCTCCTGGAGGAGGTGGGGCTGGCCTTTGCATGGAGCAGGCCTGCACTTGCATGATGGCATCGCCGGACTGTGGGGGCTCCTGAGTGTGAAGAGGGGTCCCGATGGGACTGCGACTGCAGCTCAAAGGGCTGGAGCCCCTCTCTGAGTGCCTGGGCTCCATCCATCCTTGGCACCCCTGGCTCCCCGAGCACCGTCAGCTGTGGCTGGAATCACAGAAGCACAAAAGACAAAGGAGAAAAAAGGATGCTGAAGTCAGCCGGGGAGGAGTGGCGGCTGGTGGGCTGGGCGCTGGGGATCTGCCATCTGAGGTAGGCGATGAAGCAGCCCCGAGGGGGAGGAGCTGGAGCCGGGGGGGGGGTGGGGGGGGGTGGCCGGAAGCCGGGGAGCTGGACTCGAGCCATGTGGCCAAGGAGCCAGACCCGAGTCTGAAAGAATCTGCCAGGCAGAGGGAACCTGTCGCGACTGCTCTGTGCCGTGGGTGGGCAGGAGGGGTGAAGGACCTCAGAGCCACTGTGTCAGGCTCCCCGCTAGCACAATGCCCAGGGGACGAAAGACCACGTGCACACAGAGTCACGCATGTGTGTCCACACATGTTCCCAAACGCGTGTCCACACGCACGCACTCAGCACTGACCCTGCTGGGTCGGGGGGGGGGGGCGTGCCACCCCACCTCCTTCTCTTCTCCCTGTGAAGTCAGCGAATAATTACTGGGAGGCATTTTGGCCTGAATTTTAGATGAGCATTTTGACAAAATATAATATTGGAAACAATCTTTATCAAACATTCATGTGTCGTGTGAGAGATAAGGCCCTGAATCCATAATTCATACGGAGTGTGTATTACCAAGTGCGTGTGCGAGGCTGCATTTCAATGAGCCGCCTGAACAATATTTCCTGCCAGACGCAGCTTTCATCATTTACATTATTCACTGGGTTTTCCAGAACAGTAAATCTTAAATATATATTTGTGTTGGGAAGAGCCTCAGTGCGTGTCTGTATACACATACACACACACCCGCATGCCCATTTGGGCACGGAATTGGCAGTGGCACGTTCCAGCTGAGGGGCCACGAGGTGCCAGCAGGGAGCCTTGGCACTGGCAAGGAACGGGCTCTCTGCACAGGCTGAGCCCACCCCTCTTTCAAGCCCACAGCATCTCCCTGGGCACCTCAAGGAAATGTCACCAAGGGGAGGGGGACTGTCCAGGTCACCACTGCCCTGATGCTCTGGAGGTCAAGGCCTTGAATTGTGCTCTCATCCTCATGCTTCACCCCTTTAATGACACCTGCACTTGGTGGGACCATTTCTGCGTCTGCGTCATGGCTGGGACCTCAGATCCCCCAGCATCGTCCCTGACCTGTCCCTTAGTTTGGGGGGGACACACCTGGAGGCATCCAGAGGTTACTCCTGGCTCTGCACTCAGGAATCACTCCTGGTGGGCTCAGGAGACCATAGGGAATGCCGGGGCTAGAGCCTCAGTTGGCCACAGGTAAGGCAAGTGCCCTATCCATTGCACTATCTCTTTGGCCCCTACGCTTCTGAGGTGGCTGAGAGGACCTGGCAGTGACGATGTGGAGAAAGGACGTTGGCTGACTGTTGCTGAGTGCCAGCTGTGGGCCAGAAGAGAACTGGGAGGCTAGAGGCGGCTCCTGGCCCCCAAAGGCCCTGTGAAAGCTTCTGGCCCTGCACCACCACGGTCCGGGCAACCCGCTCCTCCAACTGCTGAGTAAGAGCTGAGGCTCAGGACAGACTTCACTGTGAGGGAGGAGCAGGGGGGATATGAAGCCGGAACTCTCACCACACTGTGTCAGCCGGGCCAGCTCATGGCTGAGTGGGGAAGAGTGGGCGGGGGGGACAGGGTGAGGAGATGCGGTCAGTAAACTGAACTCTGAGCTCTGGGTCAGCCAGAGGGCTTTTCTGTCCAGTAACACCTGGCACTCTCGGCTGCCCCCAAATGGTGTTGGGTCGGCCCTGCAAGAACCAAGCCATGAGCACTGACCCCCAGTCCCCGCCCCCCACCAATCCTGCCACAGCACTGGTTGGAGATTGGGGTTGAATGGCAAAAGGAGGGGAGAAAGGGACGCTGATGGTTAGCAATCAAAGTGGAGTCTATCCTTCAATACAGGTTTCATGCCCTAGCAGGCCCTGGGCCAGGATGTCCATGTGCCCCGGGTGGTTCTGGGAGTTGGGAGGCGGTACAGCCTGCCCTGTGTGGAGCGGTAAAGCAGGATGATCATCTGGGCAGGGCAGGAAGGGACAGAGTGGTGAAGGGATCCGGAAGAGACAGCGGGAAGCCAAGGAGCAAGTGCATTAGGGAACTGGGCGACCCCCCTCATCCTCACCTCCATCCCCGGGAGCCACAGAGAAAACCTCTGCGTCATCACCACCAGGGCTCACCCCATGCGGGCTCAGGAAGCACAGCCAACCGGCGATGCCAGGTTCTGAGGGAAGCTCGGACTCAGGGGCTCGCTAGCTGAGCTCCACCTCAGCCCCACAGGGGCGGCCTGAAGCACTGAGCGAGGGAAGAGCCCCCAGCCACTGAACCTGGCCATCAATTTCATAAAGAAAGGAAAATGGCCTGAAGCAGAACATAAATGTATTCATGGGCCCAGTGAATAATGAAGTACCTTCTAGTCAGAGTTCAGGAAGGAGGACGAGGCAGGAGGCAACAGAGAGATTGGGGAGGGAGCACGTAGACAAGAGTCCTGGGCTTCTGGGAGGGTGGACCTCACTGTAGGGCAGGTGGCCCCACCAGCCTGGCCCAGCCTGGCAGAAGCAGACAGAGTGGCCCTGAGGGAGGAGCCCTGTGTGGTCTCTGCCACTGGCCCGCAGTCATGAACAACTGGTGGGCAGGGAAGCCAGGGCTAGGGGCACTTGCCAGTATGGTCACCTGGCCCCCCACTCTCTCTGGGAGGCGGAGGGTCTCAGTTAGATTGAGGTGTTGCTTTCTCTTCCCGCTATCAGGCGTCAGCTGGGGCTGCATTTGAAGGCTTTCCTGGAGTTTCCTTCAGCTGCTTTCAACCATCCTATCCCACGGGGTCTGGAGTCCAGGCTGTGAGGTGGGCAGTGGACATTCGCCCACTGGGCTCCTTAACAATTTAAAAAAAATCATGAAGACACCATGATTTACAAAGTTCTTTGTAGCTGAGACTTAGACAGACATTTTAGCACCGATCCCACCGGCAGTGTCAACTCCGTCAACTCCCTCTGCCAGTGTCCCCGGCCGCTCTCACTCCTGAAAGCCCGCCATCTTGGCAGACTAGTTTTAAGTTTGTCTGTTGGAGTTGGACCTCATGTTCTGTGTTGTGTGCTTTGAGGTTGGGATGTAGCCATATGCCACTCCTCTGCCCCTCCCACGTACCCAACGCCCATCCCCTATTCCTTCCCACCCATTTCATCTTACTACCCCACCGTCCTCGATTTTTTTCCTTCTCTGCCCTCCTCTCTGCACTCTGGGGTCCAGGGTGACCGAGACATGTCCCTAGACACCTTGTGTTCCCTTGTCTAGTTAAGTTGTTCTAGATACCACAGATATGTGAGATCATCCGGTGTTTGTCCTTTTTCTGGATTACTTTGCTTAACATAATATCCTCTGGTTCTATTCATCTTGCAGCCAGTCCCATGATTTCCTTATTCTTTGCAGCTGCATATTATATTGTGCATATATATATATATTTATGTATAAACACACCATATCTTCATAATTCATCCATCTATCGTTAGACAATTAGATTGGGATCAACTAACTTATTGTCCTAAGCACTGCAATGAATGTGCATATGTTCTTTTGAATGAGTGTTCCTGTGTCTTGAGGGGTAGGTACCCAGAGGTGAAATTGCTGGGTTGTTTTTTGTTTTGTTTAGTCTTGGGGCCATATCTGGCAATGTTCAGGAGCTACTCAGGTTCTGCGCTGAGTCATGACTCCTGGCTGTGCTCTGGTGATCATATGTAAGATGCTGGGGATAGAACCCGGGTTGGCCAGTTGAAAGGTAAGCACCCCATCTGCTGTAATATCTCTCCAGCCCCCAAATCTCTACGTCTTAAGGGAGTTCTTTTTTTTTTTAACCACAACCTTGCTCACCCAGACTGTTCCCAGTGTCTTTGATATGTGCCATTCTCAGTAGTGTGAAATGGCATCTCAATGTTGTCTTGATTTGGATTTCCTTAATAATAAGTGTTTCATGTGCCTTCTGGCCACCCCTCTATCTTCCTCCAAGAAGTTTCTGCTCCTTTCTCCTTTCCTGTCCCCATTTTTGATAGGTTTTTTTTGGGAGTTTATTGTGTTGATCTTTGTGAGAATTTGGATATCAACCGTTTATCGGATGTGTTGGATGTAGTCTCTCCTCTCCAGTTAACTATCATTTAGTTTTAACCCGTGTTTCTGTTGCCACACAGAGTCTCTTAAATGTAATTGTTGTCCTGTGGGTCTTATTGGGTTATCCCATTGTGTACCCCCAGCAACTACCACCTTGTGAACCATGGGCACAGCTGTGAAAGTGTGACTGAGGCTCTGGTGTGTAAATGATGTGGATAAACATGCTGACCCATCCTGCAACTTAGAGACTCACCCATGCCCTGGGAACCCTGTGCTTCCTGTCCACAGTCCTGGGGGGCTTCTGCTAGCAGCAGCAGCAGAGGCAGGCCATGTACTTGGCTGTAAGATGCGGCTCCATTGGTGCCGATTTCCAGCAAGAGAATGGGAGGGAAGGTCAGATCCCAGCCTGGCAGGATTAAAGGGTTTGCTTGTTGAGGGGCCATTGGGATAGTGCTACACAAAGAAGGAAGGTGGAGGGGAAAGGGTTGACTTTGGGAACATGTGAGGCATGATGGACTCTGATTCTTCCGATGGGGGAATGAACTTGTTAATCAAACTCTGCGGCAGAGAGAAAAGAAAAGAATGACGGCTGTGGATTCAGACCCTTCCGGAATTCGGTAAACTGGTTCTTACTGAATTTTGCCCCTCTGCTCCTGGACGCTCTGGAACAAGAGCCTGATGCTGGACGCGCCCCCCTCCCTACTCACCACCCCCGCTGATGCTCGGCCAAGGGAGAGAGTCTCACAGAGGCAGGATGAGGGGGATGCAAGTCACACCTGCCAGTGCTGTGCGTGGCGTGTCCACTTATTTGCCTCTGTTTCCTTTAGAGAAGAGTAACTGGAGTGCTAGTGGCAGGATGAGTCACTCCCGGCTCTTATTAGATGGATCTGTGCCTTGCAGGGGTGGGGGCAGGCTGGATCCTGCAGGGCCATTTCAGAGTGGACTGATGCACCATGCAAGGGCCAGCTCTAGGGTCCCCCCCTCCATTTTATTTTATTTTGATAAAGTTGTTCACAATAATTTGCCACACTCAGTATTCCTACACCAATCCCACCACCTAACACCTTCCTATTGCCTTCAGTTACGCCCCCACAACCCAAGCCTGTCCTGGGGAGTAGAGTATAATAGCCCAGGGATTCTGAGGTTTGGGGTAGGCTGATACAACTTGTGGTTCTCTTGTGAGGTTTATTTGCGAGTCTCTGGATCGTGGCGGTTAATGAGTTTAAATGGTGCTGGAGGTGGCTCACAGGTGCAGCCGCTGGGCTCAGGGAAGACAGGGATATGAGTGGGGGTCGTCCGTTCCCAACTCTGCAAGAGCCTGGAGGTTTTGGTTACAAAAGCCGCAGACCTGAGGTTTTCAATGGGTTCATTCTTATGTGTGGGGAGCTTGATCTGAGCCATGAGCATGGCAGCAATTGAATTCTGGAGGTTTTCCTTCAATGTGAGGTTCACGGAGGCTTCCCTGTCTCTGCAACTCCCTTTGAACTCTGGGGCAGCCCAAGGGTGCTTCCTTCCCTCCTCTGGGTACCCTGGGAGACTTCTGGACAGAACCCTCCTGCTATGTCTCCTGATGACCCCTCTCTCAGTGACCAGGGTGTCCTCATGGGCTGTCTTTCTTTCAGCCATGTTCTTGGATATCTTCAGACAAATGGTTTCTAAAATAGTTATCATAAAAAATTCCAAACAAACAAAAATACCACAAAAAAAGAACCTTTGGGGCTGGCAATAGAGTACATTGGGTAGAGTGCTCACTTTGCAGGTGGCTAACCTAAGTTCAATCCCCTGCACCCCACGTGGTCCCCTGAGCCCCACAAGGAGTGATCTTTGTGCGTAGAACTGAGCCCCTCTGCCTGTGACCCAACCCCACTACCCAAAATAAAAAAGAAATAGAATCATGCTATTTCAGTACAGAAGACTCTCACCTTCTCTACTGTAGTCCCTATATACTTATTAATGTGATCCAAGTTAGAAAATCTCTTCGAGCCATGCCACACTATTGACTTTTCCAAACTCATTCTTGTTAAAAGTACCTTTCCGCTTTGCTCCTGTTAAATCTTTAGTCTCACTAACCGTGGGCAGTCAGCTTTGCTTGGGCAGGGGAGGGGGGAGATGGAGGGATGGCTGGAATCAGGCACAGGACATAGATTCTTCTATTCAGTTTCATCCAGTCGACTCCCACTTATCATTTTTACCTGTTGAAAGCTTTTTGGATCAGGCTTTCATTCGATTCATTTATCTTCCCTTTCAAATTCATGTCAGACTCAAATTTGATAAGTTGACCTTCCCCGTCCTTATTCAGACTCTTAATGAAAATGCTCGACATCCTGTTCTGAGCTGTGGGGCCCGACAGCCTCATTCCTGGGTGTGATGGGGACAGAGCCCTGCCAGGGACATGACATCTTTCCTTGCCTCTTCTTCGCCTTTCTGGGGAGCCTCTGACAGCCACGGCCACACTAGTGGTCCCTTTCTCTGTGCCACCACCTGAACTCCCGCTCCATCTCTCCCTTCATCCTTGCCTGGGTCAGCCTTCTGGCATGGTTCTGTACTGACCCCAAGTCACACTCCACGAGCCAGGCCCATGCCCACTCGGGATCCCCAGAACTGACTGACGCTCACGGCTAGGACTCAGCCCTAACTTCCATCACACTGCTTTCATTTTTCCCTCTGATTTTTGGGTCACACCCCCTATACTCAGAGCTTCCTCTGGCTCTACTCTCAGGAATCATTCCTGGTAGTGCTCGAGGGAACATATGGGATACCAGGGATCAAACCCAGGTCATTAGTGTGCAAGGCAATGCCTCAACCCCAGCACTATGCCTCTAGCCCTCTCTTGCTAGTATTATTTTTTAATTTTTAAATTTTATTTTCATAAAGTTTCTCTCAATAATTGTTTACATTCAACATTTTAACATCAATTCCACCACCATTACACCTTCCCACAACTATTATTTTGAATTCTTCCACCACCCTAGCCTGCCCCTTAGGCAGATGCTAGGTAATTTATTTTGTATTGCTTGAATAGTATGAGATGTCATATGGCCACAAAAGCGGCCACACATTCCTGGAATTCTAAAACTTATTAAATAATTAGGGTTTGGAGATATCTCTGTGGCATGCTGCTCTCTTCTGAGATTCATTTGTGAGTCTCTGGATCATGGCCGTTAACGCGCTTAAGTGGTGTCCAGAGTCAGTTCTTGGGCCTGACTGCAGGGAAACTGGAAGGGTAGGCAGATGGGGGGAGGTCGCCCGTCCCCGACTTTGTGAAGTCTGGAGTTTTCAGTCACTGGTCCCGCACACCTGAGTTTTTCAGTGGGCTCATTATCATGCATGGGGGACTCAGGATGAGCCTGTGAAAGACAGCTGTGAGTGTGGTGGCGATTGGGTTCTGGAGGTTTGTGGCTGCTGGGGTTCATTTGGGGCAGGTGGAGGGACACACCTGTCCCCCTCCGAGGTGCCCCAGTGAAATCAGCCTGGAGTGGGGTGGGGGAGGCATCTCTGCAGCATGCTGCTCTCTTCTAAGATTGATTTGTGGATCTCCAAATCATGGCCGCTAATGCACTAAAATTACCTGATTTTGACCTCTTCCAAGATTTATTTATGGGTCTCTGAAGTAGGACCAACAAGTAAGTGTGTGTAGCCGACTCGGAGGTGGTTTGTGGGCATGACTCCCAATATCTAGCTTTTGGCCATTTAATTTCTTGGGGAACTTGGTCGCAAGTTGTTGGGGTCCAGCCAGAGGCACATTTTGGGATATCAGGAAGCCTGAAGGTGCCATCAGGCTGCTGATGCACTTGCCCTGCAGGTACAGGTTGACCTGCTGGGCGGTACTGTACCTCCTCTCTTGCTAGTTTTTAATGGCAGTTTAAGTTGGGCTCAGGTCTGTAACTTGGCCCTGGGTGAGGGGAAAAGAGATGGACTGAGTCCTCAGGTAGATTGGGCTCCTCCAGGATAATGCTCTGGGGAGAGAACAGAGCTCACTTCGGCAGAGACCAGGCTACTGAGGCTATGGACAGTGTCTCTCCCATGCCTGAACCCAATTGTCTTTTCTCTGCTGCTCTTTGTAGCACAGAGAGGTTAAGTGACTTGCCCTGAGCCACACAGTTTGTCTAGTGGGCGACTTCCTGGTTTCCTCAAAAGAATGCTCAGTTTACAGGTGAGCTATTCTCAGCCCAGAAGGGGGAATAGAGACTTGGCAAGTCTTGTGGTAAGCGGGGAGTAAGTTCCTTGCTGTGATTCTATACATTCAGCCTGTGGCAGGAGTCTACTCTATTGAATTAAGAACATTCCTTTGTTTTATTTATGGTTTCCTATTGTATCCCCAGCTCCAATCAGGGTGGGTGCCTACCTCACAGTGCTTTGGGCTAGATAGATAGGGTAGTGTCTTCTGGAGGGCTGGAGGGCACGCCATATAGTCCCCTGAGCCCCACCAGGAGTGATCCCTGAGCACAGAGCCAGGAGGAAGCCCTGAGCACAGCTGGGTATGCCCACACCCGCTAAAAAACAAAGGAACAATCCAAAGAGGACACTTAGAGTGTCAGTCATGCAAAAGGGCCTCGTGAGCCCCAAAACCCTGCTGAGAAGCCCATGTGGCATTTATTGCATCTGACCATGGGGTGTGCTCCTTCTGCTCTGAGTGTGGCTATCGTGCCCAGGCAGAGGTCAGCACACCATCACCGCACCGACTCTGGGCCTCCCGCCAGTGGATGCCAGAGAATTGGCTGCGTGTCTGGCCCTTCTGGAGGTTCTCCTATTTGAGACCAATGGCGTTCAGCTCCTCAGCGCTCAAATTGCAGCCTGAGCATTTTCCAGGACGCAAGGTGTGGGGTGACCTGTGCTTTTCTCTGAGCAGATCTGAGTTGTTGTCTTCTCTATTCTGCCTCCTAACCACACCTGGGCGGGGGCTGATACTCTAGGGAGCACACAGCCTCACACGCTGCACAGCTGACTGCCTAGGGACCACAGAGCCTCACACACTGCACAGCCGACTGCCTAGGGACCACAGAGCCTCATACACTGCACAGCCGACTGCCTAGGGACCGCACAACATCACAAGCTACCCAGCTGACTGCCTAGGGACCACACAATATCACACACTGCACAGCCGACTGCCTAGGGACCACACAACATCACACACTGCACAGCTGACTGCCTAGGGACCACACAACATCACAAACTACACAGCTGACTGCTAGGACCACACAGCTTTATGCCAGGAGCAGCCTGCGGCATTGCCAGGCAGGTTGTGCTGTTGAGTTCAACTCCGTTTACACTCTTCACTCCACCCCTCCCCCCAAAGAAATGTGAACACACAAGTTCTCTTAACACAGCGCTGAGAGCGTGTCTCCACAAGCCTCTCCAGGAGTTCATTGTAAACACTGCAAGGAACTCACTGCAGTGGTTTTGACTAATGCAGACATGTGGCCTTTGGGGGTGCCGGGAAGACCCTGACTCCCTGGGGACTCCCTGGAGAGCAGGGCAGGGCGGGGACCCACCTAAGTCATCCAAGGGCAGCCTTCAAGCCACTTCTGTTGAAGTCTGAAGGACACTGTTGAAGTATGTCCAGGGGCAAATATTTCCACTATTACTCACACCCCAAGTCATTGAGCACAGAGAGGCTTGGCATGGTCCTGGCGTGTCTGCCTCCCCCTGCCCTGGCCTCACAGGCAGGAACCATGCTTACCTCTGGCCTGTCCGGGGACCTCAGGCTTTGGCTCAGCAACACGATGCAGTGCACTGACAACTCCCTCAGGGCGAGCTGATCTCACCAACTCTGCTCCTTGCACAGCCAAGGGCCCGGGCCTTCCATGGATGACAAACATGTTCCCTTGTATGTCAGCAACAACAAAACCCTTCATTTTGTTTCTGCTGCTAGGCCCTTTCTCCTGGGGGCACAGCTGCCCATGCGGGAGCCATCAGGGCCACCAGGGCTATCCTGGGGCCAAGGAGTCAACCCAGGACCCTGAACAAGCAAGGCTTGGACCCCACCATCTGGGCTGTGTCTCCAGGCCCCTCAGGAGCTGGTGGGCCTCGAGGGACCACACGGATCTCACTTCCTTACAGAGAGGAGGACATGAAAACGGCGAAGTTCAGGGATTCGATCAAGGTCACCCAGCAGGCAAGTGACAGGGCTGGATTCAAGTTGAACATCTGGACTCCCAGATCTCAGCTTCAGCCATGGCCTTATGGGGATTCTTAGAGAGGGAACTCACTGTCATCCCCCACCATACACACAAACGCACACACACATGCACACACATTACACACATGCACAAGTCATGTGCAGGCATGTACACGCACAGCACACACACATGCACTTTCACAGTCCAGGCATTCTGGGGGCTGTAAATCCTGGACTGAGGTAAGGCCTGAGCCGGCTTCCAGGGCTGGGAGGGAGAGTTTGTCTGTCCAGCCTCTGCCAACTTCCCAGGTGTCCCTGCCTGTCATCCTCGGCTTGCAACCCCCACTCTGTTCTTTGCTCCAGCTCCACCCAACTGGCCCCTACCCTGCCCTGTGTTCCCACCTTCAACTAAATCTTTCCTCTCTCAGAGGCTCCATCCTAGGGCTCTAGCTAGCTTTTCTGCCCGACCCTTCCAGCAGCCATCAAATTGTAATCAATGTCTGAGTTTCAGGCAGCGAGGGTTGTGACTCTGGCATGTAAATTTGGGGTATCCACTTCACCCTGTAAGGAGCCTGGTTCTGGGCTGGAGGCACTCACCTTGCATGCGATCAACCCAGGTTTGATCCCTGGCATTCCATCTGATCCTCAAGCCCCGCAGGAAGGATTCCTGAGTGCAGAGCCAGAGTAACCCCTGAGCATTGCCGGGTGTGCCCCCCAAACAAACAGAAACAGGAAGGAAAGAAAGCAAGCAAGATAGCAAGAAAGCTGGTTCTTCTTTTCTTTTTTTATTAAAATTTTTTAATTTTAATGCGGGAGTACTGCTATTTATTCAGCCATTGACTAGGCTGATTGAATTGGGCATGAACTCTGCCTTACTCCCCCCCCACACTTTTTTTTATAAATTTATTTAATCCCTGTGAAAGCAGTTACAAAGCTTTTGGGTTTAAGTCTCGGTCATACAATGATGAAACGCCTATCCCTTCACCAGTGCCCATTTTTAACCACCAAAACCCCAGTATACCCCCCATCCCTCCCCCTCCCCCTCCCCCTATCTGTGGGGCAGATAATTTCCACATTACTCTCTCTCTACTTAGATTACATTCAATATTTTGACACCAGACCCACCATTATTATTTGGGATTTTACCCCAACATTCAGATCTGCCGAAAAGGCAACCGTAGACAATTTGTTTTCAATTGTTGGTTATGAATAACATATGATGTCGCTCAGCTGCAGTAGTGGTCACGCAATTTTGGAATTCTGATATTTTAACAATTAAAACTGGAGGGATTTCTGCCAAAAGCCGCTGGGTTCCAAGATTTGTTCTTGAGTCTCTGGGATCATGGCCATTAAGAGCAAGCTGGTTAGTGTGATGAACGTTTTCTGGTTTCCTCTCATTGGACAGAGCATCTTTTCATGGACCAAATCACAAAGCTGAGTCAAGCGTGAGTCTTTGCAGCTGGAAGGAGCTGTTCTGGTGCCTCACGGTGGAAGAACCAGCAGCTCCTGGAAGGTGCTGTGCCTGGGGCCCAGTCTCTCTGGACCAAGCAGCCCCTGTGGAGTGTTCAGTGTGGGTGGGCAGTGGGAGCATCTAGAGAGGTGCAGGAGAATTTAGGTCAAGCTCCAGCTCTCCCTCGTCACTGATTGGTGGGCTTACCGGCATGGGCCCATTGTCTGCTGTGGGCCAGTCAGTGTGGGCAGAACTGGAAATCTTCTTTTTTAAAAATGGTTTTTGGGCCACACGTGGCAATTCTCAGGGCTTACTCTTGGTTCTGCACTCAGGAATCACTCCTGGTGGAGCTTGGGAGGACCACATGGGGTACTGGAATCGAGCCTGGGACGGCCAAGTGCCTGCAAGCACACTCCCTGCTGCACCATAGTGCTGGCCCTTGAACTGGAAATATTCTGCCAGCAACAGCTGCGATGGTGCCCGTTAGAGGGGCCAGACCACTCCATGGAGGCTGGTAGAAACACCCGGGCATCACTGCCATGGCAGCTTTGACGCCTTCCAGACTTGGCTTCTTAACTAAACTGTTAGCACTTGGATGGAAGAGGTGCACTTCCCAGACCAGAGCACATCCTGCTGGAAGGCTCCGGTGTGCGGGCTTGGCCTCCTTCCTCACGACGGGATCCCAGGAGCCCACGGAGGCTATTTCTATTTGATGGAACTGTTTGGAAGCGTCTCTGTGGCCGCTGGCCCTCACCCCTCTGCTCCTGCTCCTTGCTCCCTACCCTGTCTCCGTGTGTAATTAAAGGGAAAATGTTCTGCATTCATTTACTTTATACTTTATCAAATAACCGAGAGATAAATTAAGAGGTCCATATTTCTATTTCAAGGTTCATGTGCTTTCACAAACTGTGCAAGTTGTGCTCGTAAAACCTGCCACCTCAGCAGGAAACCGCCTCCAAACCCGACTGCGCGCCCCCCACCCCCCGGCCTCTCCCTCCCCAGCAGTTTCTACACAGCCCCGTGACTCCAACTCTGCATGTGAGAGACAAAGGAAGGACTCAGGCCGGTGCCTAGCCTTTCTGCTCTTTCTCTTGGATGCCTTGCTCTCAGTGGGGAGGGGTGTCGCGGTTTTGACTCAACGGGCTTGACCGCAGTAAACACCGATTGAGTACCTACTGTGTGCAGAGGGTGTCAGTGGCCCTCACTGGAGAAACAAAAATGTTCCTATCTTAACTGTCTTTCACTTTCCTAGTTAACAAAACACACCCCGCTTGTAACTCCACTGAATTCTTGCACAGACCCTCTGACAAATATTATTGTTGGCTTTGCCCCTCTGTGGTGAGGAAATGGAGGTGGAGAGACGAACAAACAGGGGCCCTTGACTTTCAGAGGGTTGAGCACTCCTTCCCCCTCAAGCCCGCCCCTTGCGAGATTTACAAAGTTTATGGACTCCAACTCAGGGTAATTTGGCTGGGTGGGCCACAGCCAGCAGTGCTCAGGGGCTACTCCCGGCTCTGTGCTCAGGAGTGACCCCTGGCAACGCTCAGTGTATGTGGTGCTGGGGACTCGAACCAAGGTCACAGTTGCCACAGCAGATGCAAGCTTTACCTCCTGCACTATCTCTTTGAGCCCAGAATAATTTTTTTGATTTATAAACAAAAATACATAGTTTCATATAAGTAACAGATAACATAGAAATGCAAGTTTTTCAAAATACTAAAAATCGTTTGATAGAGCACTTTATTTTTTAATAAGGGATTAAATAACTGTATCCTAAAAACTATCGTAATTAAAAAAATTTTTTGAGCCACACCCAGTGGTGATTAGAGTTTACTCCTGCCTCTGCACTCAGGGATCATTTCTGGCAAGGCTTTTGAGGGACCATAATGCGGTGCTTAGGATCAAACCCAGGTCAGCTGTCTACACAGCAAGCACAGCATCTATTATATCTCCAGCCCCTAAAATCTATCTAATTTTAGAGCAATGACTTGCTAATCTAGGATTAGCAAACTGTAATTTGCATTACCACTTGTTTTTTAAATAAAGTTTTATTGGCCCTTGGGCACATCCATTCATTTTCCTATTATTAATGACTGCTGCAGAATTCTAGGGGCTACACTGAGTATCTGCAGCAGAGATTCAATGGATCGTAGTGTCTCAAATATTTACTCTTTGAACCTTTAGGGAAAAGGTTTCCTGACTCCTATTTATTCAATATTTTGAAAATAGCTGCAACTACTCTAATAGAATAGAAAATTATCTGTGATTTCAACTGGTGACAAAAGTCTGATATTGCAATGTTGAAAAGACATGTTATCTCCTTTTGCGATTAAAGTCTTTATTTTTTTCCCAAACAAGATATGGAGACCTCAAATTCTACCTAGGATGCTGGTGGTATTAGAAATTCAAATCCCAGTTGGTCTAGTTCTAAAACTCTTTCCTTTTCCTCTTGATGTCTGGAATTTCACTCTAATGAAGACACACACACACACACACACCATACTCACCTACACACACACACACACACACACATGCACGCACACACATCCCACATACCCTGAGGCACACATCTCTCTAGGCAGGCAGTCCCTGCTTAGGCTACCAATGTAAGAGAGAATAATACAGGACGCGGAGGAGGCAGTGTTCCCAAAATCCAAGTCCGTGATAACTCCAGGGCTACAAGCCAAGGGGACAAAGTCGACTCCAGCTCAGCTGCCCAGTCTGGTTATGTAGAAGGTGCTGGTTAGGGAGAGTTTGGATGCATCTCTCCTAGAGTGCTGTGATTGGGTCTCTGAATTCAGACTCAGAGGGTGCTTACTAATGTATGGTCAGTTCCTTTAGAAATAGCTCAAGGCTGTGTGTGAAACTTTGGCTGTCACAGTCACACCCCACCAGTGTAGCCACGCCAAGAGCGAAACTCCAACACTTCGAGAGTATTCTTGCAGAGATGCCAAACTGAATAATTTCTGGTACTCTGTGCCTAGGCTGAGAACTCTGGTGTCTTCTGGGAGTTGGGATGGGGACTCCCTCTAACCCTAACTTTTGGAAACCTGGAATCCACAGCCACCTCCCATATCTGCCACCATGACAACTCATTGGCTCAGATTATAGATCCCAAAGTCTCTGATCCCCAAAGTGACATACGTGAATGCATGAACAACTCCTAATCCCTCAATACTACATTCCAATAGGAACACATCCAATTCGGTGGGAAAGAAACACAGAAACTAACTCAAAGCAACAAACAAACACAATAACACCGAAGGCTCAACTAGAAACAAACATCTTAGTAGATTCTTAGGCAAGTACTTAACAATCCCATAATGAGATATAACAATTTTCACATTAAAATTGACTTTTAGACTTATTGAAATTGATATTGAAACTCTGTTACCTAATTCATTTCAGCTCTAGAGTTATATATATACACATATCAACAGTTGTGGCTTTTGTCTATATTTAAATAAATTAAAAAATAAAAAAAGAACTCAGGACATTGATGGGGAGATTACTGGATAGTTGTAAAGAGGGAAGTTCTGGTGACCTTGAGGGCTTCTAAAGCCCTCGCTGGCTCTGCAGACTTTTCATTCCCTCATCTCTCTACCCACATTTCCTCTCATCCTTCCTCACAATTCCTCATCACTTGCCTGCTTCTTGTTGGCCCTTAGCCGAGAAAGGTTGATTCTGACTCTGTCATTTCCCAGCTTTGTTACCTTGGGCAGTGCCTACTCTCTGCTCTCCATTAGCCCATCTATAAAATGGGAACCATAAATATATCTGTCACCTTCTCGCGGATCGGAGGTGAGTCCGAGGGGACTCGAGTCGGCAAGAGTGATAGGGGAAGCGGTCTCAGAAATTGAGAGGAAGGAGCCATCGCCGTCGCTCGGGTTGATCAGGATGATTCATAACACAAGTGGCCTTGAGTCGGGTCTCCAGAGACGGGCAGGATTTAACGAGGCCAGAGGTCAGCTGAGCATATTGGAAGATACCAAAATAGCAAGAAGGGTGAGGGGCGGGGCTGAGCGGAGCCGTGAATCTGGCTTTTCCCTCGAGGAGCTGCACGACTCAACACGCTCCCTGATGAAATTTTAGAGCCAGCCAGCAGGCATTGTTACGAGATCGTGTTTATTATTATCATCTTCATCAACATTATTATCATTATTAATAATATGATATTTGGAGCATTTATGCACATTAATTTTAAACAAGCATGCGCCGCGGCAAGACAGAATGCTGCCACCAATAAAGAGCCATAACACGGATCTTTAATTTGCATAAAATTATTTATGCTAATTTAATTAGTCCTTTGTTTACAACTGACTAGAAGACGGGCTGACTGCGGCCCCGAGCAGAGCCAGACGCAGGCGGGCACACTCTTTCTGAAGGGATCCCAACAGAGAGGGAGAGACCCTTCCTTCGTTCTGGGGGGAGAGGCCACATTCAGATTCAACGTGCCTTTGTTGGGGACTCTGATGGATGCTGTCCTGTTGATGGACCCAGTCCCAATAGCCACGTCGTGAAATGTGGATCACAGTAGTGTCTTGCAGGACCTGATATTCTAGGGCACTGTGGTAGGGCAGATGCCACACCAGCGGTATCTGCTTTCAGTTCCAGCCTCTAATAAAACTCTTCAACTCTTCAATAGAAGAACTAGTAGGGTAGATTCAGTGAGCACTGGCTGGATGAATGAGTGAATGAGCAGTAGAGAGAGAGGAGATGCCAGGTGAGCACTGGGTGAGTGAATGAGTGAATGAACAGCATCTCTGTTCCAGTTACAGTGCTTTCAGGTGTTTTCTCCCTGGCACTGTGAACCCCGAAAGAAGAGTCTGGAAAGCTCCATCTTGCAGTGGGAAGAGGAGGGCAGCACACTCTGAGTTCAGTGCTCTCCATCACCCGCTGCTGGTGTCACTGATTGATGCCCTAACCTTGACCTGACCTTGACCCTTGTAAAAATGCTCCCCTCACCTCCATCCCTCCTGCATCTCCACTTGCAGGATATTAGGAAGAATGCCTTGTCCTTCTGCTCCCATGAGCAGAAATTAAAGAACAGGCAAGAGTGGGAAAGGTGCCGGGTGCCGGGAAGTCTAAGGTGGCATTTGTCAGACTCGCCTTGGGAAACCTTGAAAAATGGAATGGAAGCCACTGGGCTGGGCTCATTCATCTCCCTTTAACGGCCCCGTGTCATCTGCCTGGGCTTTTCCATTCCTGCTCTGTCCAATCCTGACAACATAATTTAGTTCCAGGGAACTTGAATAGAACACGGTGGACTGATATTTCCACGCGCTGGGGCCTTGATTAATACCATCAGAGCAGCAGCCAGCAAGGATGAGGAGCAAGAGAGGACAATGGCCTGCCGAGTCCAGCCCTGCAGGTGGCTCGTCTGGCTCAGGTCCTGCAGGTCCGCTGCCCCTTGCTCCTCCCGCCCGGGCTCTGCCCAGCCCCTTACCGGGATGGACATTTCCCACCCGCCTGACAACACGTTGCTTGCAAACAGAACAGTCAGATCAAGGTGGGTCAGAGATAGGTAAGGACCAGCCCTCATCCTTCAAGAACTAAGCAGGGCCAGAGCTGGGGTGCAGAGGTGTGCTCTGCCTGGCAGGACGCTCCCCAGGAGACTGAGTCCTGTGGGATCTCTCTGGACAGAGGCAGCAGAGAGGAGGGTGGCGGCTTCTGCTCCAGAGACGCCTGACGCGTGACTAAGGGTCTGGGACGCTGAGGTGCGGTGGGAGGCTCAGAGGGAGGCTGTCAGTAAGGCAGACAGGGTGATTGGGCTTTGTTCCTGTCCTGCGGTTGGGCACCTGAATGGGCATGGGGAGATAGGAAGCAGGTCAGAGGAGCACTGCCAGCAAGGCTTGGGAAGCAGGTATGGGGGAATTCCACCTCCTCCTACGTGGGAGATGGGTCGGGTTGACCAGGGGTGGGAATGGCAGGGAAAGGGCTTCCCTTGATGAGAAGGGGCCATTCTGGCAGGTTTCCAGTATCCCAGTCGGGTAACAAGGGCTGGGGGAGTGTTGGGTGGGAGAGGGGAGCTTTCTTCTCTCTCTTCTTTCTCTTTTCTTTAGGGAGGAGGTCACGGCGAGCTGTCTTTCTTATCTTTCTGTCTTTATCTTTCTATCTTTTTCTTTCTTCTTTTTCTTTTTCTTCTTCTATCTTCCTTCCTCCCTCCCTCCCTCCCTCCTTTCCTCCTCCCTCCCTTCCTCTCTCCCTTCTTCCCTCCCTCCCCTCCCTCCCTCCCTCCCTCCCTCCCTCCCTCCCTCCTCTTTCTTTCTCTCTCTCTCTTTCTTTCTTTCCTTCTATCTCCCTCCTCCCTCCTTCCCTCCCCTCCCTCCCTTCCTCCCTCCCTCCCTCCTTTCCTTCCTCCATCTCTTCCTCATCCTCTCTCTCCTTTTTCTTTCTTCTCTTCTTTCTTTCTTTCTTTCTTTCTTTCTTTCTTTCCTTCTTTCTATCTCCCTCCCTTCCTCCCTCCTTTTCTCCTCCATCCCTCCCTCCCTCCCTTCCTCCCTCCCTTCCCCCTCCCTCCCTCCCTCCTTCTTCTTTCTTTCTCTCTCTCTTTCTTTCTTTCTTTCTTTCTTTCTTTCTTTCTTTCTTTCTCTCTCTCTCTTTCTTTCTTTCTTTCTTTCTTTCCTTCTTTCTATCTCCCTCCCCTCCCTCCTTTCCTTCCTCCCTCCCTTCCTCCTCCCTCCCCTACCTCCCTCCCTACCTTCCTTCCTCCCTCTTTCTTTCTTTCTTTCTTTCTTTCTTTCTTTCTTTCTTTCTTTCTTTCCTTCTTTCTATCTCCCTCCCTCCCTCTCTCCCTCCTTTCCTTCCTCCACCCCTCCCTCCCTCCTCCCTCCCTTCCTCCCTCCCTTCCTCCCTCCCTTCCTCCCTCCCTCTTTCTTTCTTTCTTTTCTTCTTTCTTTCTTTCTTTCTTTCTCTTTCTTTCTTTCTTTCTTTCTTTCTTTCTTTCTTTCTTTCTTTCTTTCTTTCTTTCCTTCTTTCTATCTCCCTCCCTCCCTCCCCCCTTTCCTTCCTCCATCCCTCCCTCCCTCCCTCCCTTCCTCCCTCCCTCCCTCTTTCTCTCTTTCTTTCTTCCTTCCTTTCTTTCTTTCTTCCTTCCTTCCTTCTTTCCTTCCTTCCTTCCTTCCTTCCTTTCTTTCTTTCTCTTTCATTCTTTCTCTCTTTCGTTCTTTCTTTCTCCTCCCTCCCTCCTCCCTTCCTTCTTTCCTTCTTTCTATATCCCTCCCTCCCTCCCTCCCTCCCTCCTTTCTTTCTTTCTTTCTTTCTTTCTTTCTTTCTTTCTTTCTTTCTTTCTTTCTTTCTCCTCCTCCCTCCCTCCTTCTCTCCCTTCCTCCCTCCTTCCTTCCTTCCTTCTTTCTTCCTTTCTTCTTCATTATGATGAGGAGGAGGAGGACTAACTCCTGGCTCTGCAATTAGGGATTCCTCCTGGTGGGCTCAGGGAACCATATGAGGTGCCAGGGATGGAATCTGGGTTGATTGCATGCAAGGTAAGCGGCCTATTGCTCTGACGCCAGGGTGTGGACTTTCCTTAAAAGATGCACCCGCCCAGAGCTACTAGAATCTGCTCAGTGCACTCAGGAAGATGGTTCCCTTCTGTGGAGAGCGAGATTCCATCTTCAGAGTCAAACATTGACCTTGTTTTGCTCTATCACATCTGACCTTTCCAATCGATGGGCTCAATGTGCTCATCAGTGGCTGTGAAATGAAACTAACCCCATGGCATAAATTGGACCACAGGGATGGTCCGTGTCTCACTTGGCAGCTGGGAAAACTGGGGGGACTGGTCTCCCACTGTCCAGGGTGTCTGGGTGCCAGAGATCATGGGCAGACAAATCCTGCTTTGGCACCACGCCCGTTCCTCATAGAGAAGCACCGAGGGTCTCATTCCAAAGGCTGGGAAAGGGCTCCTCTGCCTGTTGGCTGGGCTGAATAGTCCAGGCCTGCACTGGCCTGGTTGAGGGGCTCTTCCAGGCGCCTGCTCCTCTGGACTCTGGCAAGCACAGCTGCTGGATGGAAGATGCTGGAGTGAGATTCAGCACCAGGTCCCCAGTGGGCAGGTGCACCTTCATGACTAGCTTGGCAGGTTGGGGAGGCTCTTTCTGCTCCTTGGTTCCATGCCTCTGTCTCCTCATAGATGCCCGGGATCACTTCCGAAAGCCAGGGAAGTAACCCACATGAGCAAGCCCACCAACCTGGACACAGCCAGGGCTCAGAAGGGCATTATTGCTGTCCACCCTGTTTCTCAGGTCCCTCCTCGCCCCATGGCAGGGGTAGGTCTAGGTCACTGGGCTCACGTGGAGGTGAGTGGGGACGTGAGAGGCCAGTGACCTCCAGCCTCTTTCCTGAGAGGGCCCCAGCCTGCCCCGGGGGGCCACATCCGGTGTGTGGCCATGCCACTGGCTGTTAAAGCAGAGCGAGCCGTGAACGGTGCGTGAGAAAGAAACAGCGCTCTGGGTGCTGGTCGCTGAGCTTTGAAGCTATGGAGCTCAGGCTCCTTGGGTGGATGGACACTTGTCCACAGACCCACAGTGGTTTGTGGCATGATTGATGCTGTTTGGGGGGTCCTAGGATCCCGCCTCATGCCGCAGTGAACACTACCAGACTAACACGGTCAGTTTGAATCCCAACAGGGCTCCGGGTCGGCCCTGGATCTCCCCTTCTGGGAAAGGTTTCACTGCTGCTGCCCTCCCTGGCCTTTGACCTGAACATACCTCACTGGGTCACATGAATGCCTCACTCTGCTCTAAGCACGGCTGCTAGATGATTAGCCTGGCTTCCAGCCCCGCCCCGTTCTCTAGCTGAGCAGGGGGGGCCCAGAGTCCAGGCTCAGCCCCAGCCCCAGCCCCAGCCCCAGCCCCAGCCCCAGTCCTATTCTCTAGCTGAGGAACGGCCCGGGTCCGCTCTGGGAGTCCCCAGGCATCTCCTGCACCAGTGCCAGTGGCACCAGTCAGCAGCTTGGAGGACACACTGGGCAAGCACAGCTGTCCCTGCCCCCCAGGCCCTTTTCTCGCAAAGAGGGTTGCTGATCCTGGGAGGGGAGGCATGGCCTGAGGTCACCCTGGGAGCTGACCAGACACAGTCCAGCTCTATTGACCCCTGGCCCTTGAGTGGTGGCACCTGGCTCCACTCTGTGTCCTAACACTGAGGCCGGGGAAGTCGGGTTCCAGGTGTAACTTTTGTTGGTTCTGGGGCCCTGCTTAGGTGACCAGTGACCTCCCCTTTCTGACCCTCAGTTTCCCTATCTGTTACATGTGGATGATGAGGGCCCAGCAGCAGACGTTCTGCGGGCAGCCGCTGACCTGGTGTGAACTTGTGGGGGAAGCTGTCAAATCAGTCGCCTTGACTGCCACAGCGGGCTGGCACAGGCCAGGGCAGATCCTGGAAAAAGAAACCAGCCGGAAGCACTTGTCTTTCTCCTCACCTGCCTAGTCTGGGGCCTCTTCCGGGTCTCAGTGAAATGGCCATCACCTCTGAGATGCCCTCCCTGTGACCCTGTGATGGCTGCAGGATCTTGGTCCCCCTCACCACTTGGTAGAACTAGTCTCTACCGCAACTCAGTGACCATCACCAACGGTCCTTTGTCTGCTCAGTCTCTGTTTTTCACTCTAAGGCTTGTGCGTTCATCTCCCTTATCCTGCAGTGCTGAGCAGGCACAGGTACACACGGGGTCTCAGTGACCCCACCTGACCCATGAACGACAGAGTCTATACCTTGTGGCTCAGTCATTTTTGTTTTACTTTGTTTTGGGGCCAGGGGTTACTGCACCCAGGGATGACTCCTGGCCGTGCTGGGGGACCCTATGGGGTGCTGGGGATCAAACTCAGAGCAGCATGGGCAAGGCCAGCACCCCCCCTGCGGCACTATGGCTCCAAGCCCATACCCCTCATGTCTTAGGTTCCTTACAATGGGGCAGGCTTGAGCGTGAGGAGAGGTTGAGGGTCATGCACAGACCTGCTCATCGACGTGTGTGATCGCCAGGCTGCCCCAACCTGGAAGGACCCTGACGCCAGTGCAGGGGCAGAGCCTCAGGGCTGCTCAGAGTCACCAGTGGGCCTCGCTGTGATCCCTGCCTGCTCCAACTCCATCCCCAAACCAACCCGGCACCCCAGACTCCAGTGAGCAGCAGACCCTCGGGGAACCAGCTGTGGGGGCAGCGTGCAGACGCAACTTCCCTGCTTGGCTCCCCGGAGTCATTTCAGCACGTGTGGCTGCGCTGCCTCAGGGCGCATGGGCCCTAAGCTGGTACCTTTCTTTTTTTTTTTTTCCTTTGTAATTTTGCAGGAGAAACGGAATAATTGCATTCACTCAACATGAGCACACGTTTCTGCTGTCGTTTCCTGTGATCTTGTTCAAAAAAGTCCTCCCTGGCCAGTGGGAGCAATTCACCGGCCAGGCAGCCTGCCTGGGTCATGGGGTCCAGGAGGAACCGTGGGGCCGGTCCTTGGTGCTCACTGGACACCAGACAGCTCCAGGAGGGCTGTGAGCTGGAAGTAGGGGTGGGCACAGACTTGGGGGAGAGAAGCCAAAGGGATTGACTCTGGGCTCATGCGGTCTCGCCAAGGGGGCTGTGACACGTCCGAGGAGAGTGATTCTGACTGGTACCCAGCACCCCATCAGAGAGGGGAAGTGCTCTCGGAGACCGGGGGGGGGGTGGTGGGGATGGAGGGGTAGCCTGGGCTCCCTCTCGGCCGGGCCACCGCCCTGGGCTTCCGCGTTAGAGGGGCGGGCAGTGGGCGTGCGTCTGCGTCCCCATCTCCTGTGGGACCCTCTGATCAGACAGGCCTCTGGCAGCCCCTAATTCGTCTCCTTCTCTCATGGCAGGATCAGCTTTCTGATGCAGAGGACCCCGGTAATGAGTTTCTATTAAAAGAGCTGAATCCCCACTCTCGGAACTCAATGTTCAGAATAAACAATGGGGCAGAATCCTATTAAAAAAGGCTTCCAACACGGACAAATTAAGCCCTTGGGAATGCCTTACAAAGAATACATTTTTTTCCCCCTTCCCTGTGTCGAAGCAAGATCAATAGAGAAAAAACAAATAATTTCAAGTGGGAGTCACGGTAATGATGCTCAGGGCCAGGCAGGGGCTGGGCGCGTGGTTCTGGCCCGCGGACACCGCGGCAGAGATAATGAGGGCAGAGGAGAGTGAGGAGCGGTGGTGAGGGGTGCTGGGTCTCCCCGGCAGCGGGGGGAGGAGGCTGTCGAGATTCATTTGTCTCTGTCGAGCCTCCCTCTTCTCTGGGGGATGGAGAGCCCGTGGCACTGGGCTCAGCCCAGGGAGGGCTCTGGCAGGGCTGGGGCGTGTGTGTGTGTGTGGGGGGGGTCTCAGCTTTGTCCCCCAAAGAGAAACCTTAGTCCTAGCATGGCAGGAAGCTGCCTCAACGTGTGCAGTAGAGACAACCCTAGCCATGGGCACAGATGCCTGGATCGTCCCTTGGATTCTGCTATGGTCTCATGACGTGCCGGCAAGACCCAGTTTGACTCCTGGGAGCTGAGCAAGACCTCTGCCAGGGCTTGGGCTGGTGTGGAGCCCTTCCTCCACGAGCCTGTTCCTGAACGTGAGCACGCAGGCTCCTGGGTCCTGCTCCCCTGCTACTCCGAGGGACCCTGCCTTGTGTGCTTGCTGTTCCCCCAGTTCTGACCATTCACACACTGACACAGGTTGTTCTCCAAGCCTGCTGGGGAAGAGGCACTCTGGTGAGGGACAGACAAGCAGTGGGTGGCAGGGACAGAAGTGGAACCCGCTTCTGGGCTTCTGGCCAGCAAGGAAACCTTTGTATCCGTGAAAAGCACTTTCCACCTGCCTCTGTGTGTTCGTCACACATGACAGACGCCAAGAGTACCCCAAGACAGGACTGTATCTCCCCCCCATCACAGCAGAGGAAATGGAGGCACAGTCAGGCTAGGAAAGGGGCCTAGCCTTGCGCTCCCTCAGCCTCCCCCAGGGAAGAGTGTGGAGGTGGGTGTGGGGTGTTCCATACCTGAATCAGGGGAGCGACGGGGAGAGGTGGACCCAGAGCTGCTGCTCAGGGGATTCGGGGGTGTTGCTCCTCTGACCATCCTTCATGTCCTGGTGATTCCAGTTACTCATGGCTCATTCAGCAAAGGCCCTGAGAAGTCCTGCAGCAACCTGGCATTTGTGGTGTCTGGCAGACATCCTTACGACCGAAGCCCAGTCTGCTCCCTTGTGACACCGCAGATCATCCTGGGATCATTCTAGGTCACAGAGCTGGAAGTGCAAGGCTGGGCCTAGTGACGGGAGCATGATGTGCAGAGAAGCAGAACCAAGGAGGTGGGGTTTTCTGCGTGCCAGAGGAGGGCAGGGAGGAGGTCTGCAGCGGGGATGAGGTGGGAGCATGCGCTGTGCTGGTGGCTGGGCCTGGGGTGGTGGCTGCGGCTGGCCTGTTAGCATCGCTGCAGGCTCGAGCCTCCGCTCTCCCGAGGCTCACTGCAGCCGTGTTGGGGGACGCAGAGGTCAGGGACCTCGGTGCTGACCACAGTGGGGAGGCTTTGCGGGTGGGGAGACTGACAGCCTGATCCAGAGAAGAGGCGGGCGAGCACTGGATTAACGGAGCAGACTTCTGCTCCCCACTACGTGAGGAAACAAACGTGCATGAATGCAGGCTCATACACAGTCACGCCAAGAACACAGCCACACACACGTGTTCCTAGGCATGCCACGATACACACAGTGACACATAGTTCTCACACTCTTTGTTGTACATGAACACACGTCTGCATTCGCACAGAACACCAGCATCTGGCCACAGAGTGTCTCTGGATCCTGCCCTGCCAGTTACGAGATTTGTAACCTTGGGAAAATAATCTAACCTCCCTGTTCCAGCTTGATCATCTGTAAAATATGGCTAATTATATTTCAACCTCAAGAACTTATTGAGTGGAGAGGTGATTAACTGAGTTAATATGAGCAGAGAAGATGAGAGAATGCCTGGCCCATGACAGGGGCTAAATAAGTTAGTTGTTGCTGTGACCATATTTCATCTATTATAATCCACATTTTTCCCCCCAGAGCAGCAACTGAGATATGGTTTCCATCAGGCCATTGTTTTATTGGCCACGGTTTTCTTTTTGGTAGCACATGGGGTAATGGCATGTCTGACTGTTGGAGATATCTTAGGCATCATAAACTGGAATATTATTTTCAGAGAATGTTTACTTGGGCTACATGTACTGAGGAGAAGTAAACTCGGGACACACACATGCCCAGCTCATCCGAGCAGTTCCCTGGGGATGAGTGTGGGGAAGGGGTGTCAGGAGCCAGGAGCCTTATCAGGCCGCCGTGGTGTTTTACAAGCAGCATGGATTGGCCCACGCTTCCATGTGGTTTCACTTAGTGTTGCTTGGCTGCCGTCGGCAGACACTCACACTGGCTAACTTAAGCAAAAAGGAATTTATGGGCAGGATGTGGGGTATTCAGAGAAGTCACAGGAGCCCAGACAGGCAGGCCGGGGAGCGGTGAGTGCCCATGTCTCTCCCTGACCCCGGATAAGAACCCAGGCCCCATCTGGAAGCAGGAAACATCTGGTCTGCATGCCGCCTGAAGGAGTGATTGCTGACCTCCTCCTCCATCTCTGGGTCAGGGTCTTTGTCCTTTGTGATTGTCCCTGATCGGAAAGCCTCCCTGTCCTTGAGAAATTCTCTATTTTAAAAGTCTTGGGGCAGACAGTAGAGATAAGGACCAGGAGGATTGCTCCACAGCTTGGAAGCCGGCCTCACATGCTGGGGGAAAAGGCAGCTCAGATAGAGAAGGGAACATCAAGTAAAGGATGCTTGGAGGGTCCGCTCAGGATGGGAGATGTGTGCTGAAAGTAGACTACAGACCGAACATGATGGCCATTTAATGCCCGTATTGCAAACCACAACACCCTAAAGGAGAGAGCAAAAGGGAATGCCCTGCCACAGAGGCAGTGGGGTAGGGGGTGGATATTGGGAACACTGTTGATGGAGAATGGGCACTGGGGGAGGGATGGGTGCTCGATCGTTGTGTGACTGAAATGAAAGCATGAACATTTGTAAGTCTGTAACTGTACCTCACGGTGAGTCATTAATAATAATAAAAAAATGTCTTGGGAGAAGTGACTGAGCAGGGAGCAGTGGACAGGGAGCAGGGATCCATGCAATCCCAGCATCCCTTGCAGCTGGGATGTCCAACTGCTGAGGCCCAGGAGCAAGTCAGGCATGGAGTAAGGCAAACACACCCCTGCTAGTGACAGGCATGGCCAGTGTAATAGCCACAGCCACTTCCAGGGGATCTGCTGGTCAGAACGAGGCTATCTTTCTCAGTGCCCAGTGCCCACTGCATTGGCTTAAGAAGTCCCTTCAGTCCCTTCAGCCAGTTGTGGCCTGGCTGCTTTGCTTGGCTCTATGCCTGGTCAGCTCTTTCTCATAAATATCTGCTCCAGACTCAATCTAACCTTGCTGGATTCTTTTGGCAGAGACCAATGCACTTATCCATAGGCACCTTCACTCCTCACCCAGCAAAGTCCGAGAAGAGAGGCCAGGCCTGTGCCTGCTCCACACTGTACCGGAGAGGGGGAGCGAGTGTCGTTAATGGGAGGCAGAAGCCTCAAATTCAGCGATTAAGGTTACACACAGTGAGGAGGAGACAGATTCCAGAAGAAAATCAAGCTGCTAATTAATGGGGTTATGGTAGAGAGACCAACAAGCATGACACTATTATTTAACCAAAATAAGCAGAACAAGTAGACATATTCAGCAATCTATCTATCCATTTGCCTTTTTACCCATCATCCATCCATCCATCCATCCGTCTGCCCATCCTTCTGACTGCCCATCCATCCATCCATCCATCCATCCATCCATCCGTTCATCCATCCATCCATCCATCCATATATCCATCCATCCATCCATCCACTCATCCATCCATCCATCCATCCATCCATCCATCCATCCATCCATCCACACATCCACCCATCCATCCATCCATCCATCCATCCATCCGTCCGTCCATCCGTCCATCTGTCCGTCCATCCATCCACACATCCATCCATCCATCCATCCATTCATCCATCCACACATCCACACATCCATCCATCCATCCATCCATCCATCCATCCATCCATCCACACGTCCACACATCCACAGTCCATCTGTCCATCCATCCATCCGTCTATCATTCTATCCATCCATCCATCCATCCATCCATCCATCCATCCATCCATCCATCCACACATCCACACATCCATCCATCCATCTGTTCATCCATCCATCCATCCATCCGTCTATCGTTCCATCCTTCCATCCATCCATACATTCAGTACATTTATGGCAATCTAGGGACTGTGAACATATACTGAAATTCTTTCAGGAGCTACAGTCTGGTGCTGCTAGCAAGAAACAGAGAGGGACAGGCAGAAGGCCGTGGACCCAGCTCCACATCAGCTGTCCCAGCGGCAGTTAGGGCAGGCTTCACAGAGGAGATGGCAAGTAAGCTGGGTCACGAAGGAGAGGCAAGAAGGGCAAGAATGGCTTGGCTAGCAAGGACCAGGGGATAGAGGAAAGGTTTGGGGAGGTGGAATGGACACAGGCTCAAGGAGAGTGGGGGGACACAGGGTCCTTAGGAGAACAGAAGGTGGGTGAGCCTGAGGCCAGGGCCATGAAATGTGAAGTGACGGTGCCACAGCAGAAGTGTTTGCAGTGACACCCCACCCGTCCATCCTGGAGGAGGAAGATTTGGGAGGACGAGTACGGAGCCAGAGGAGGGTAAGTCAGGGCCAGGGCTTACCGGGAGGAAAGGGCAGGCATGGGTTCAAAATCTCGGCCTCCTGAGTAGAGGCCATCCCCTGCCCCTCCCCCCCTTGGTATGCGGGGCGACTGGACATGCTGCCTCCCTACTGGGTCACCGTGATTTCCAGCCCTGCCGTGGAGTCCCCGGGGCTTTCCCAGAGCCGCCTCACTGGGCCTACTTTACATATTGAGGTTTCACCTAAGATTCTGTCTTAGGACTGGTCCTGCTACCAAGGGCCATGGGCAACCCCCTGGCCTGGCCTGGTCTCCTGCTTCCTGTGCTCCTCTGGCCCCTTCAGACGAAGTGAGGCCTCCAGGAAATGCCCAGAGTGTCCCTGGACATTCTATGTGGTCCCTTGAAAAGCCCCATGTTGAAGTTCCTTGTCTTAATGGGGTGGCTGCCACCTTATGCAGGCAGAGGGGAGTGGGTTCTTGAATCAAATATCCTGGCACTCCCAGAAGCCAGGGAACACTGTGGCTGACTCTCAACTGGGAACTGGCAGATCTGAGCCCTTAGTGGCTGCAGAGTTGTGACGTCCTGGCCCTGTGGAACATGGTCCTGGGGGTCACTGGGAAGGAGGTCACACGTCAGGATGGCTAGGAGGAGTCTCTGCCTGCCAGGACTCATCAGTCCTGGGGCCGAGTTTGATGTGAGGAGAATCCCAAGAACACTCGCTTTTGTGACTAGTAGTTCATTTTCCTCCATGAAAGTTTTGAGTTTTGTTTTGGGAGCACACGTGGTGGTGCTCAGGACTGACTCTTGGCTCCGAGTTCTGGCGGGAACCCAGGCCCTATCCAGGAATGACACTGGAACCAGCCGCATACCAGGCAAGTGCCTTGACCTTTGTCCTAGCTCTCTGGCCCCAGTGTTTTGTCTGGAGGGAGAGGGCAAGGTTGGGCCAGGGGCTCCGTGAAGGACACTGTCGGGGCCTTCATCTTTGGGCTATGCCCAGGCCATGGGACGACTGAAGTGAGGCTCAGGCAGCAGCTAAGCAGGAAAGCAGGTTTTCTGGCACTTGCTAGACACCCCGGTGTGCACTTGCTGCTCCTGTCAGGCACATCCGGCTCGGTCTTTGCCAGCAACCCTGCCCTTTGGCCAGTTGGAAGGAAACCTGGGGCATAAAATTCGCTGAAAAGCTGATTTGAACCCATTCAAGGCTTCCCTTTGTAAGAGAACAGGGAGCCGGGCCCGTCCTCCAGCTGCTGAGCCTGCCTCAGCAGTGGGGCTCTTCGTGACACGGGCACCTGGGCTCCTCACTGTCTGGCCCCAGTCACCGCCCTCAGCCCCGCAGAGCACTTGCTGCCAACGTGGGCATGAACTTCCTAAGGCCCCTGCTGCAGAGGCCCTGCACACCTTCTCGACAGGCCAGATGGCAAGCGGGGTGGCCCAGCACGGCGAGTCGCTGGGCCCTGACCCCCGCCCCCACTGGGCTTCCTGTGGCCACTGCATCCAAATGCGATTTGCTTGCCTGCAGCCCCCAGTGAGCGGCCCCATCTGGCTCCAGTTCCTCCCGGTTACTCATCAGGATGTTTGTGCCAGCAGCTATTGGAGGGCCAGGCAGAACTGGGAAAGTTTTCAGAAGCAGCAAATAAGTGTTCACCACCCTGCGAAAGTCATGAAATTGCATATTGCTGAGATGAGGGTGGGTGCGGGGGACAGTCTGGGGACCTCACCTTATGCAGATAGCTGAGGGCCAGGTTGATTTTCATGCTAGTAATGCCTATTTGTCTGGCCTCTGCTGGACCCCTGAGCCCTCCTCTGAGCCCTCCTCATCTCTCCTGATGCCCAAATTTGGGATGGGAAGAAATCAGTGCACAGAGACGCCCCGGCCTGTCTGTGTCTTGCTCGGCAGCCAAAAAAGCTTTTAGCGAGGCTCCTCTTCCCCTCCCGTGCGGGGCTGTGTTTGGGCCCCACGGCCTTTCTGTGCGGGTCATGGGGGCTCGAGATGGAGCTGGACCGAGCTGGAACTTACTCTGTGGCAGACTTCACGGCAGCAGCAAGGAGAGGCAGACGGGAACCTTCTCTTGACTTGCTGGGCTGGTGGCCGGGGCAAGGAGCGGTGGCCCACTCCTCCTTTCTGCACTCTGAGCAAGTACCTGAGGCCACCTGAGGTCCAGCTGTCCAGGGAAAGTGGCCTGCCTGGCATGGATCACCTGTAGGCCCCAGACCCTAGGTCCCAGTTCATGGGGAATCCACGTGGCCACTTGACCCCAACCACAGATGCCACCTATCATTTCTGTCTGCAACTCACAGACATGCTGGGATTGTCCTCAGAAGGTAGACACACAAGGCTAAGAGGCAGATTATCAAATTTCCAGAGAAGTTAGAGTGCAACAAAGAATCAAACTTGCTTCAGGGCAAGAGGGAGATGCGTGGCTTCTTCGAGCCATGTGAACCTTCTCCCTCTACCTGCCTCTGGTCATGTTGAAGGGGCCTGTGGACGAAGGGCCAGCAGGAAGGTAGGCTTCTGGGCAGTTGGTGGTTGGGGCCATGTTTTGCTGACCATCCAATGCTGCAGTTCAACTCCCCAGGCAGGTAGTGGGGGTGGAGGGTGGACCAACCTTGGTGGCCTTCCGAGCAGGATTCTGGGGGCACCTGCCAGTGTGTCCCTGGACCCCCTCCTGAGTCTCACTCCTGACAGCCCATAGCTCCCACTATTGAACACCGCTCCAGAGCTCACCAACCGTCTCCCCTTGGAGCCCCTCAATTGCTCTCTGCATAAGACAGACAACGTCTTCTTCTGTGATTCGGAAGGAGACAAAGTTCAAAAGGGGCCTCCCCACTCACCAGCTCTGAACTCCAGTGCTCAAGGGACAAGATCTGGATGGAGAATGAGTGGAACTGGGTGCCTATGTCAGCTCTGGAGCCTCAAGGCCTGTGCTGTGGGGTTGCAAGTGTGTGTGTGTGGCGGCGGGGGGGGGGCGGGGGGGTGCGGTGCATAAAACACTTCCCACGCAGTGAAACTCACCCAACAGTTTCTTCCCCTCTGATAGG
This sequence comes from Sorex fumeus, assembly GCF_029834395.1. Taxonomy (NCBI): domain Eukaryota; kingdom Metazoa; phylum Chordata; class Mammalia; order Eulipotyphla; family Soricidae; genus Sorex; species Sorex fumeus. Next base: position 13,665,582 of record NW_026606077.1, on the reverse strand, counting down.
GATTTTGGCTGAATGAATACAGTAGCCAGGTACAGGAGGGCTGCTGTATCCTCAGAAGGCAGATGCAGCTAAGAGGCTGATTATCAATGATTACCCACTTTTCTCTCAAGGAGCTGTTATTAAACCTCTGAAAATGAGATAGCCGCCAGAGTTGGGTGATTCCTCTCTCTGTCCCCTACAAGAAGGTGCCCTGAGTCCTAGGTACTGATGCAAGTCTTTTGTTTGGGGCCAGACCCATGGTGCTCAGGGCTTACTCCTGGTTCTACACTCAAGAATCGCTCCTGGCACCAAAGAAAGGGTGTTGGGAGGATCCTCCCAGGATGGGAGAAGCATGCTGAAAGTGGACTATAGACTGAACACGATTGCCACTCAATGCCTCTCTTGCAAACCACAGCACCCAAAAGGAGAAAGAGAACAAAAGGGAATGCCCTGCCACAGGGGTGGGGTGGGATGGGGTGGATGGGGGAGGGTGGAAGGGATACTGGAGCATTGGAGGTGGGGAATGGGCACTGGTGGAGGGATGGGTACTCAATCATTGTATAACTGAAACCCAACCACAAAAATTTGTATGTTTACAACTGTACCTCATGGTGTTTCACTAATAAAAATTTCAAAAAAAAAAAAAAAGAGAATCGCTCCTGGTGGGGCTTGGGAGTCCTCTGGGGTGCCCAGGGTTGAGCCTGGGTCAGCTGAGTAGTACTCTGGCTCTCTGGGAGACAGCAGGGGTCTGAAACAAGGGGCTGAGGGCCAGCTCTGCTCCTGTTCTTCTAAGGGCGTGGCTTTGCCTCTTGAAGGCCTGGTTTCGGCTGAGGAGCGTCAGGGCGCGTGACTGCTCCATGCAGACTGCAGATGACCAACGGCAGCACCCTCCCGGGCACACAGTGGGGTTTCTATTTCCCTGCAGTGCTAGAGAACATGCCACTGGTTGCCCTCAGCTCGCAGCTTGCTCTGGGAGCCCACCGGCAGGGGCAGGGCCTTGACCACAAGAAGACCGTGCCGCCAAGCCCCACCGCTCAGCACACACCAGCCCCTTCTTGCGCGTCTCGTACCGAGAAGCCGGGGCCAGCAGGGAAGGACGAGCTGACGGCCCAGCTTCCTTCGAGCCTTCACCCCCTCAAGGCAAGAGCCAGGCTGCTCCTCTCTTCCCAGCCCTGATGCAGCTCCATTCTCCTGACACCCTCAAGCTGCGGGGTGCAGGAACAGGGGGGCTTCAGAGAGCAGACAGTCAGAGACACGGGGGCCGGGGGTGCTTAGTGCATACCCCCCGAGTCCCGGAAGCTGGGTCCCGCAGTGCAGCTGCTCACGCAGTGGCCCGCAGCGGACCTGAGCCTTCTGCAAAGGGGAGCAGCACCGCTTCCACCCCAGGCCTGGGCCATCATTTATGCAAGTCAGATGACCCCCAAATCCTTTGCATCCTCTACCATGGTAGGGGAGGGTGAGGAGGAGGTGGTTGGGGGAATGAATGGGGAAACGACTGCAACCACCAGGGGTGCTGCCAGGACAGAGCTGGGCTTAGGACAGAAGGGGCAGCCAGGCAGCAGCAGGGCCAGTGGCTGGACCCTTCCAGCCCCTTTCCTGCGTGCACAGGAGTCCCTGACCAGGGCCCTGGGGTGGGAAAAGCAGATCGGTCACAGCCCAGATGGACTGCCCAGCCCTCACTTCCAATGCCACCGGGGCTGAGGATCCCGTTGTCTCAGGCGCGGCTTGTTTTGGCCAGAGCAATGCATTCTTTCCCCCGGTTATCTCTCAGGCTGTACGGGTTCAGCCTCGCTGAGAAATTTCCAAAGCTTTCCACACCGTGAGATTGGGCAGTAGCCCAAGAAGGTCTGTTTCTGGAACCCCCTTTCCGTGGCCCTCAGAGGGCCCACCTCACCATCAGGAGTGGGTCCTTGCCCTGGTCCACAGCTCACTGGGCCACAGCTCACTTTGTTATCCCCGAAGCTTCCCTTTGTTTTGGAACCTCACCCATCGTGCTCAGGGCTTACTCCTGTCTCTGTGCTCAGGGATCCCTCTTGGAGGGCTTGGGGGACCACACGGGGTGCTGGGGATCAAACCCGGGTCACTGTGTGCAAGAAGAGCACTTTCCCTGTCCCACTCCTCCAGCTCGTTTTTCTGATCTAATGGGGCAAGCAGTGAACTAGAGAAGGTAATTATCCAGGAAGATAACTCTCACACCATCTCCTTCAGGATTTGGGAAAATCTCGAGATCCTTTCCCCAGCTCCAGGCAGTGTTTGGAAGATGGAGTTAGTGGCGCCTCACTTTGAGGTCTCGGAAGGGCTGCCATGGCACTGGGGAACACGTGGAGCATGAAGGTGTGGTGGGTGTCAACGTGGAAGAGAGAGGTCCAGATGTGGGGACGATAGCACAGCCATGCCAGACTGTGCCAGCGTGTACTTGGTCTGTCCAGGAGAGGGTCCTGCAGCCGGGAGCACGGTCTTTGGGCTGAGCATCTCCAGCCTGCACTGAATTCTCTGCTGCTCCTCACTGTCCCACCGTCCCCACCTGCATCCCAAGCACAGCTGGACCTCGGGGCCAAGGCCAGCCTTAGTCAGCTTCAGCCCACCACACCTGTGAGGGAATGTTCTCCATCGAGCCTGGGTCCTGCTGCTCTGGCAGCCGGCAGAGCTGTCTGATGGCCGGCGTTTAGGGAACCACCCCACACAGTGGGACTCAGCTCTGCATTTGACCCCAGTGACAGCATTGACACGGGCCCACGACCCCAGTGTGCTTCATTTGTCCTAACGTGCTGCCACTCTGGAGAAGTAGGGGCTGGCATGGCTGCCTGCCTGGCTGTGTGGCAGGATCTGGTTCCCAGGTCCGCCTTCTCCCTGGAATTCCCCTGGAATGCCGAGTGCTCCTGGCAACGTGCTAGGTGCTTTACACATCTCATTTAATGCCTGCAGCCAGCTGGCAGGGAAGGCAGGTGCACCCCTTCCATGCAACCATGCAGTAGTGTCAGCGAGATAGCAAGAGGCCTCATCCGGAGCTCTGAGGGTCAGACTGGGCGCAGGCCTGTCTGGGACAGTCTCTGCCTGGCCCTCCCTTTCTGGGGCTCTGAGTGTGCATAGAGACGCCATGGGCCACTAGCCCGACTTAGGAGTTTCTACCAGGCCTTTCTGGAGCTCAGGACACTGAATTTCAGATCGTGGAAAGGCCAAGCTCAAGGCCATGATGCTGGATTCTGAGCCTTGCTTGGTTCATCTTTGGTCTCCCAGAGCTCAGTTTGGCTTCCTGCTTAAAGGGAATAGCTGATTCCCTGGTTTGCCTTAGCAGTTAAGTGGACAAAGCTCTGCCGGTTCCCACGTTTAGGAGACAGCCCTGTCCTTCCACCCCAGGCCGGGCTTAGGTCTGCTGGGCCACGCGTGACCTCAAGCTCTATAGTTGGCCCCTTTGTACCTGAGCCATATATTCTGAGATCCCCAGTAGATGCCTGGAACCTCAACCCTGTGTGTGTGTGTGTGTGTGTGTGTGTGTGTGTGTGTGTGCATGTATGTGCATGTGTGTGTGTGTGTTTCTCTGCATATGTGGCCATGCTAGCGTTTATCAGTCAGATACAGTCAACAGGGAACAACAACTGTTACTAAGAGAGAAAAAATGATAAGAACAGATTGTAACACAAGTTGCATTATGATGGCCTCTCTCAAAAGCTCTTACTGTTCAGAAAAGTGCCCTCAGCGCTCAGAGAGGAGGGTGGAATCAAGTGTTAGGGTTTACGTAGCATAGGCACGAGGCCCCAAGTTTGACCCTTGGGACCGCATGTAAGCTCCCTGAGCATGACCAGCTGTGGCCCTGGTGACCCTATAAACAAAAGCTCAGCAGCTGGGGGCAAGGTGCTGAACCCACACAGCCTCAGCTGGTGTCAGCAGGGAAGGGGCCACTGCAAGCCTCCAGGGACCCCACCTCCCTGCCTGAGAGTGGCCTCTTGTGTTTGGAGTGCGGCTCTCTGCTCATCACACCGCAGGGTGCTGGGCGCTGGCACCAGCCTCTTCTCCCGGCAGTTGGTCCTGAGTCCAAGAAGGTCCAGCTCCTTGTGGGGATGGGGAGAGTGAGTCTCAGAGGTGTGTTCCTGACTGCTCTCGCACTCGTCTCCCATCACACTCAATCCCACCCAACACGTGTGCGGAGGGCGGTGGTGGTGCCAGGAATCTCCCTGTGCCTGCACCGTGGGTAAGAAGGCAGGTGAGCCCTGCCCTGCCCGGTCTAGGTCCGGCCCATGGGGAGGGGTGTGGAGGACCTTGTAGGTGAGGCGAGCGGCGCAGTGAGCAGGAACCTCCTGCCAGAGTCCGTGTGCTTGGGGGGAGCACTGGCCAGCCCCCCTGCGTGTTCACCCTGGGTTTGCTGTTACACTGCTCTTCTCGGGACACCTGGGCCCTGATTTCAAAGGAGAGCTTGACCCGCCCAGCGGGGAGAAACCCAGGGCATCTTCTCTCTCCCTCTGCTATCTCCACCCTCCCCCCATCTCTCCTCTTTGTCTTCTTGGCTTTTCCCCCTCATTGCTCACAAGACCGTGTCAGGGCCCAGAGCCTCCTGCTCCTGAGGACCTGCCCTCATGGAGCAGGATCCTGAGTGTGACTGCAGTGCGTGATGCTTAGCTCATGTCTATCTGTGGGGCTCGATGACGGGACATTTGCAGGGGACGTTCTTGGAGACAGCATGGGTGTCATATATAGGTACCATGTATAGGTGTTGGGCTGGAGCGAAAGCATAGCGGGTATGGCGTTTGCCTTGCTAGGAGCCAACGTTTGCCTTGCAGGTGGCTGACCCAGGTTCGATTCCTCCGCCCCTCTCAGAGAGCCCAGCAAGCTTCTGAGAGTATCCCGCCCGCACGGCAGAGCCTGGAAAGCTCCCCGTGATGTATTCGATATGCCAAACACAGTAACAACAAGTCTCGCAATGAAGATGTTACTGGTGCCCACTTGAGCAAACCAATGAACAACAGGAGGACAGTGCTACAGTGCTACAGGTATTACATAGAGATACCATATATCATGTACAGGTATCATGTACCATGTACAGGTATCATGTATCACGTATAGCTCTCATGTGTCATGAGCAGGAATCATGTGTAAGTTTCACGTACAGGTATCAAGTCCCACAGGCTAGCAGTGCTTGTGGTTCCTTCATGCCGAAGGCCCCGCAGTCTGGGCTAGGGGGCTGTGTGGGTCATGGAGCCCAAGGTCGCCCTTCCTGTCACAGCCTCTGCTCTGTCCCCAGCTCAGGGTCAGTGAACTAAATATTGATGCTTTCTGAGCAGTTTTCTTTTCTCCACATCACCAAGAGGTCCCAGGTGCCTGGTATCCACACAGCCTGACTTGCTCCTTCAACTCCTACCCATCCCTACTCACCGTGAGCCTGGGCCTGGGCTCCAGGGAGGAGTCGAGGACATGGAGATCCTAATGCCACCTTCACACAGGCATTACCACATGAGCCAGAGACATGTGGGCTGGGATGCACTTGGCATGGTGGCTTAGCCCGGGTCATAGCAGGGGGCTGTTAAATGATGGTTCCCAGTGCCATGGACTGCCATTCCCATGGGTGACCGAGCGTGGCCTCCCGGTGGAAAGCAGTGGTCATGGGCGTTATACAGCATATACCCACTGGTGTAAATGCACATAAACAAACCTACCTACTGCAAATAAGACAGGCCCTGAAAATCTACTGTGCTTTTGTGATATGCCAGATGCTCTGCCCAGAAGTCACAGATATACTTGGCTACTCTGTAGGACTCTGGCACCATTCCCATTTTACAGGTCATAAAACTGAGGCACAACAAGGTTCTGTAACTTGCTCAAGGTCTCTTAGCTGGTAAATGGTGAAGGGAGTATTTTTATGGAGGAAATCTGGCTCCAGGGTCTGAACTCTGAGTCAGTGGGCAAGTACTCTGGGGCTGGTCTGATTCCCCGGTCTCAGGAAGAAATCTTCCTCTCTGCAGTTTCCTGAGCCTGCATCCAGGTCCCAGTTGCTCTTGTGTCCAGGGTAGAGACTGGAGTGCAGTCATAGACTTCTGGCATCCCGAACAGCCTCCTTCTTGCAGACGGGAATGCACGGGAGTAAGGTGCCAGGTCTGGGAGGGGCAGGTGGTGTTTGTGCCAGTTAGACCCTCTTCTCAGCCTCTCCAGGCTAACCAGAGGCTCAGCTCTCTGGTACAGAGAGATTCCCACCTGGAGACTGCTCAGAGCAGGGTCCCCCCAGGTAGGGGGAGCTGATAGAGAGTCCCCATCAAGAAGTATGGCCATGCATCTGACGGCCCTGCTCTCAGCTAACTCTCTTTCCAGGGTTTCAGCTCCTTTCCCAGGGGGCTATCAGAGCCAGGTCTTGGTCACTCCAGGAAAAAAAGAGCCAAAGCGTTTACCAATCTAGAGCAAGGCTCTCTTCTCTTTCCTTTCAGATATTCATATCTATGCTTCTTCCGTGTTATCCTTCTGTGTCTCTGCAAAGTATAGACAATCTATTTTTTCCTTCTCTCCTTTGCCCATCTCCTCATAAGAATCACTCACTCCTATAGTTTTACTCACTTTGGCCCAAGGAACTGCCAAACTCATCGTTAGCTTCATCTTCTACCCTCCTCCAGTCAAACCCCGAGTTTTATCTCAAACTAGCCATTGCACATAGAATGAATCAATCAGTTCCATACCACTTTGTTGATAACTCACTAGGGACGAGGCCCCATGCTTGGTGCTGGAGAGAAGAGGGCTGGTGTGGGCATGTCTGGTGCCTGTTGGAGAGATGTTATCAAATCATCTTGCAAATAAATGTAAACTGGGGATTTTGACAAGCATCTTAAAGGAGAGATACATGGTTCGTTGCCATTTGACAAGTGGTTCTTTGCCTGGGTGGGGGTGTTTCTGATGGTGATAAGGCTGGAGCTGAATTCTGATGCATGATTAGCGGTGAATTAGGTGGAGTGAGAAGAGAGAGAGAGGCAAAGGCAAACACACTATCCATGTGACCAGAGACCATGGCACGAAGGAAGTGGTGGGCGGAAGTGATGTCAGAGGAACCAGGGCAGAAATCAGGGGGGGAGAGAGAGAGAGAGAGAGAGAGAGAGAGAGAGAGAGAGAGAGAGAGAGAGAGAGAAGAGAGAGAGGACCCTTCTTTGATCCCCAAGACCAAATATCTGTATTTGTAACTTCATGCCTTTGGACTTTAACTGGGCCCAGGGCAGTCTGGATAAAGGCTATTATAGTTCCTGTCCCTGGTCTAGGGTTGGGCACATGGAGAAGTGCTGACCAAAGCAGCATAAGTGCTATGTGTGCTTTCTGGGAAATGCACTTTTGGGGTGGGCACAGCCCTCTTTGCCCACTACTGACTCCAGATGGGTGAAACTCAGCCTTTATATCTTGGGTCAGAGTTGGCTCCATGGACCACTGCAGAACCCTGTGTTGGAAATGGCAGAAGGGCCCAGTAGGACTCTGATGGCTGATGCGCTGGGCCTGTGGTGAGCTGCTTGTCTCTCGGTGATGAAAGCACAGGGTTCTCTTAGTCAAGCCACCTGGGAGCCTTGATACCCTGCAGCTAGGGAACCCTAACTCAAGGAGACAGGCAGCAGCCCAGCCATTCCAGATAGGCGCCTTGCTGCTCGTGGCTGGAGCGTGGTGAGCAGCCCCAGGGGCTCTTCTAGGACTGAGGGGCTCCAAGCAAATTCCTTTCTCTGGGTGTCATTTGCAGCAGGTGTTTGCTGAGAATCGACCACACGTCCAGCCCTGCTCTACACCCATCAACCATGAATGTTCCAATGAAGAATGAGACAGATTCTGCCTCTGAGTCATGAGATTTGGGGTTGAAGGGGACAGTTTGAGGTGGTTGTCCATGGTAATGTCAGCCAGGGGACGTGGAAAGCACAGGGTGGGCATAGAGAATAGGCACAGGTGCTGTCCCCAGAGCGGCCTCCCAGTTCTCTCAAAGCTGGACACATCCAGATGAGCACCTCAAGTGTCCATTGAAGGTCAGGGCAGGGGGATTGCAGGGTAAGGACACGGGAACTTGTTCACTGGACCTTACAAGCACTACTGTCTTGGGAAAAAATGCTGTGAAAATTCTAGACTGGCATTTCAAGGCATTCTGTCAGAGGTGAAGCATGGGAAGGGCGGGAGCTGAAGGGTGATCCAACCGGGGGCTCAAGAAGGGCAGCCCAGACCTCGGCATAGTTCTTAGACTCCTGGACTGTGTCGGCAAGAAAAAATATTGACTGTGATGATGGAAGGTCTCGGGTATTAGATGAACCTATGAAATGCCCCAGGAACACTGAGGAGGCCCCGACACACTTGGCCCGGCCTTACCTTGGTGTGTGTGTTTGTCTGTGTTGTGTTTGCTCTTGCATTTGTCTGTGTTAGTGTTTGTATTTGTGTGTGCGTGCACGAAGCATGCATTTGCAGAGGCCAGGGGCATTAACAGAGGGCTTCACAGAAGAGGCGGCTATTGCGGAGAGTTCGAAAAAAGAGAAGTGAAAATCTCCCCTCTGGACAGGAGGACAAACTTGAGAGGGGATTCCCAAGTGCGCTCAGGAGGTGTGACTGCTCACCGTAGTGGTTCTCGGCCAGGCCAAGTGGGCGGGCTCTCTGGCAGGCTGTGCAGTGGCGGAGCAGCCCGGTGGTGCTCAGGGCAGCATCCAACAGTGTTAGGTAGAAATGTGGTAGCAGGGATTGAATCAGGGCTCACCCACGCAAGGCAAGCCTTAACGTCTATGCTCTGTCTCTGGCCCCAAGGAGGTACCAAGGCAGCTGAGCCTGAGGGAGTGGACAGGCCTGGAGGGTCAGGATCTGTGACGTTCACCTTCTCAGAGGTGAGGTGAGGGAGATTTCGGAGGAGCCAGGGAGTCCGGCTAGAACCGTCTATTGTGCGTGTCAGTAGAGAGGACCCGGGGAACATTCGAAGCTGCAAAGAGCACAGTCAGCTCTGTGCTTAGAAAGAAGAATTAATTGCGACAAATTCCCAGCATGTCCCTCCATCAAGGCTGTATGAGAAGGACTGGTGCGGCGTCCAGTGGAACTTTGCCGAGTCGTTTAAAGCAGCGCGTCGGAGCTCCATGCGTGGCGATGGCGCTGTCTCCAAGATAAATCGTTGCAGTTAAAATAATCAAGGTGCTGCAAGGTGTTTGTAGTGCGGGTCTGTTCGTTTGAAAGATGGGCACGGATGTGTAGACGTGGAATCATCTTTCTCTCCCTCTCTCTCTGCTGTCTCTCCTGGGAACAATTTCTATAAAGATGCACAAGAACCAGCAGTGTAAAGAGAAGAGTGTGGAAAGACTTACTTTACCTTCTAAACATGTTGTGATGATTGGAATTTGTTTTTTACCAAGAACACGCATTATTTTTCCAATATATTAAGTAAAACGTGTACTAACATGTTTTATTTTGCTGGAAATGTGAGTGATGGTGTGAAGAGACTAGAAGAGGGTGGTCCCTCCCCCACCTCCATTCTCCTGATTAATGGCCACACCATCCATCCAGTTATTCCATCTCAAACCTTGAAATCATCTTCCACCCCCCATGTCTAATCAGTTATCAAGTCCTGCTGTTCTACCCCAGAAACCTCTCTCCCCTCAGCACCAGAATAGACAGAGAGATGGATGGGTCAGTCCTGCAGGCCCAGAGACAGACTGGAGTATGTATAAATATTTAGTATGTGATAATGGTGACATTTCAAATCCTTATGGAGAGAATGGATTATTCAATAAATGATGCTGGGAAAAAAATTAACTCTGATCCTGAGCTCAGTCATAAACTAAAGTACATTCTTGGAGAGTTAAATATATGCATGTAAAAATAAAGTCACAAAGCCACTCAAAGAAAATGTAGGTCAGTTTATATAAATATCGGTCTGCAGGGGGCCTTTCGAAGGAAGATGCTGAAAGGAAATGCAAGACAACGCTGATCGGCCGCACTGTATAAAACCTGCGATGCTACGTGCTCGAGTCAGATAAAGAGAATCAGAAACAAATGTAAAGCAGCAAAGACACTTTGCCAAATATGGCATATAAAGTGCTAATATTCTTAATTTATAAGGAAAGGTTATAGAACAGCGAGACAAAGATGACTGTTCCAATAGGCAAATTTGAGTGCAACATGAAGAGAAGGGAAAATCAAATGACCGATGAACATATGAAAATTGTTCATTTCTTCTGTTTTAAAAACGTTTCTAGCTTAAAAAATTGAGTTATTATTGTTCAGGTACATGTCCACAATAGTGACAACTTTTAGGGGTTTGCTGTACCCAGATACTGCATTAATATTTTAAATAAAGAAATTTTTCCTTTTTGGGGTCAGGATTCTGGACAACAACATTCTTATGAGGAAGGAGGACGTATATGCAAATCAGCTCAAACTCCATCGTCTACATCAAAATCTTCAAGAATCTACCTTTTCGGACTCATTGATCTTATTCGAAAGAGCACATCCCGAGGAAATAATTAAGTTTCTCAAAATGACGTTTGGACAGTGTGGTAGAGAAGTTGAGAGAGTCCCAAAATTCACCCCTCAAATTCCTTGAAAAGAAAAATGATGAAGTAAATTATAGTACATCTAAATAACATAACAGTGTGTGACTCCCCAAATTACTTTGGCTTAAAACTCTATCCCTACTCTAAAAATATTTTTGTGAGTTGTGTTTAGAAGCCAGTGTGTACATCGTAATCCCTGTTATACACAAGTATCAGGCATGCAGACAAAGCACTACATTTTCAATAGTAACAATTTTTGGTGTGAGAAAATTAAAACTGATTCTTACTTTCTTAATAAAAACACTATATTTAAAAATTACTTAATAAATATACACTACGGGGGAAAAATCATAAAAAAACACTTTAGAGATACCTGTCCTATTGCACCAGAAACTACCAGATTTGTCAAAAGAAAAGATTCAGAAGTGTGAGATTGTGCAGGGTCATGAGATGCTTGGCACAATTTTATAGCAACAGAGAAGGGAATAGCAGCGATGCTGGAGGAAAGGGCACAGTCCAAGGCAGAGAGGCCGCAGCTGGGCCCAGAGTGATAGTACGGTGGGGAAGGCACTTACCTTGCACACAGTCAACCTGGGCTTGATCCCCGTCACCTCATACGGTCCCCAAACCCTGGCCAGGAGTGATCCCTGAGCACTGAACTGGATACAAGCCCTGAGCACTAGGGTGTGCCCCCAAAACATATTAGGAAAAAAATGGCTGTAACAGAACCAAGTAGTGATACAAATCAACAAGTAGAAGCACGTTTGCTAAAGTGAAATAGGTTATACCCAAGAATGAGTGATGGCAAAGTTGGCTGCATAATCGTAAGCAAAATGACAAGCCCTGTTGGAAAGAAGCAGGAGATCCTAGGAAATTTTGCAACAAGGTTATTTTTAGATGCCTGAGTTACAGGTAAGCTCTTTTGTTTGACATTGGCATGTGTTTTTGAATGTTTTCATTTCCACACGAATCCCCCTTCTTATTTGTTTCCATTTGGGGGCTGTTAGAACATTATCAAGACCAGTAGAAGTCAGATGACAAAGCTAGGGACATATTGTGATATGTGTGATGCCCAAGCTTCCTTCACATACTTAACAGATAAAGAGCTCTGACAATCCAAGAGAGAAAATGTGAACATCTCAAGAAGAAAAGATTTGCATGGGAGGCACAAAGGCAATTTTTCAAAGAAATGCAATCATTTAGTTTTCACATGAAGAAAGGCTAAATATCAGCAGTGATAAAGGGAATGTAACTCAAAAGAGTCGAAGTTTTGCTCTTCGAATCAGAATTCCTTCCTTGACACGGGTCATTCTCTGTCACTGTGGGGTGGGGAAGGAGTCCCGTGTACTCAGAATGAGGTTGGCAGCATAAAGCATTCCTCCCTCCAGAGAGCAGTTTGGCATAGAAATAGAAAGATTCTTGAAAATGTTCATTCTTTGTGACCCAGCTCAGTTTCTGGTGATTCCTTAGGAATATTTCTGAGGAAGCAGTTGTGAGTGTGCAAAAGAAAAATATTATGGCCAAGAATGGTCTCTGTAGCTTTACTTACCATGATGAGCATTGAGGAACAATTCAGTCAGCAGTGGAACCGTAGCAAGGTTGATACAGCAGTACCGGCCTCTCGTCTGAGATGTACCCAAATCCACAGAGCCCAGAGAGCTATTTCTTTCTTTCTTTTAAAAAAATTTTTATTAGTGAAACACCATGAGGCACAGTTGTAGACATACACATTTTTGTGCTTGGGTTTCAGTTATACAATGATTGAGTACCCATCCCTCCACCAGTGCCCATTCTCCACCTCCAATGCTCCCAGCATCCCACCCCCGCCCCATTCCCCCCCATCCCACCCTACCCCTGCGGCAGGGCATTCCCTTTTGTTCTCTCTCTCCTTTTGTGTGTTGTGGTTTGCAAGAGAGGCATTGAGTGGCAATCGTGTTCGGTCTATAGTCCACTTTCGAGAGCTGACTATTTCTACACTTTTGCTGCGGGTTCTCTGGTGGCAAAAATCTGACCTGAGCTAAAGGAGGCTTTGAATTTGCCATTATTTGTCAATCTTAGCAGGATTCCTGTCGATGTTTTCTTGCCCAAATTTGTACTTGCTCTGGATGCTACTGCAGTCAGTCTTCTAGCAGGGCCTTCATTATATACCAGTGTAATCCTTCCGTGGCTTTGTGAAAATCCAGATAACTTTGATTTGGATAGGTATGGTCCCAAGGTTTCTGATAATATTACAATACTGTGACATCTCTTAAATTTATGTTTGTGGGGAGCTTTGTTGGGTATTTTGGTTACCACACTCTTTCCCTGTGTTAAAAACAAATAAAAAGCCCCCACAGAATATAAAATGATGCATTTTGGTGTTTTTTTTGTACAAAAAGCGTGTTTCTAGGACTAGAGAGATAATACAGTGGAGAGGACACTTACCTTCATATAGCCAACTGGGTCCAACCCCCAGCACAACAAATGGGGTTCCTAAGTCTCTCCAGAGGTGAAACCTGAGCACAGAGCTGGGAGCAAGCCCTGAGCACCACTGGTTGTGGCTCCCAAACTAAACCAACCAACAAAAAGCCTGTGCCTACAGATCCTTTTACTAGACTAAAGAGACATGAAAGAGTATACAAACATTTCCCCAGTGGTTATCTGCATGATAGAATTATTTGCAATTTATATCTTCTTCTCTCTATTTTCCCAATTCTCTATAATATCTTTATATTATCTTGATAAAAACATACATTTTAAAATCCAGAGCTAAGCCTAGATGGGTTTTCATCACCCAGAAACTGAAGGATAAGCTCCTTAGAGAAAAGCATCAGACGCATTGCTGGAATTCAGACCCCATTCTTCTAAATCTTCCTCCTGGGTTCCTCTCCTCCACAGCTTGCATCAAAACCAGAACTCTTGGAAGGGAGTTCAGCACCACTATGTGTGGTATTCAGAGTAATCGGATGAGGAAATGCAGTTGTTTAAGGTGTGTGGGTGTGTGGGGGGGCAGGAGGGGGACGCTTAGATGGTCCTTGGCCCCAGAGCATGGGGGGAGGAGAGAAGAGTGAAGGGGAGGGGAGAGGAGATAGATGAGAAGTGATTGATAGGAGCAGGGGCGTAGGGGACCCAGGTACACAGTGGAGTTAAGGATTGACAGAACTAAATATCCCAACCACAGGGTCAGCAACACTGACATCATGAGACTCAAACTTTAATGACCAAATTGAAAAGGCGCCTGTCAAGATGGCAGGCTGGGGCTGGTGGGAGCAGGAGAGGGAGCCCGGGACACTGGTGGAGGGAAGCTGACGCTGGTGGCAGGATCGGTGATGGAACACTGTATGGCAAACACCCAACTATGAATGACATTGCAGCTCCTGGTGCTTTAGTAAGATAAAATTTGGAGTGAAAAAAAATGAGGGGGGGTGGGAAAGAAAGGGAATTCAAACTCATTTCTGTGGACAAAGGCATGAAGAGACATTCAGGACTCTGCCACAGTGTTTAGCGGGCTGTTTGCACTCTATGTTCCTCCATGCATTTCCCTAAGAAGGCTTGACATGGGTTAAGCTCCTCCAATAGATTTAGCCACTAAGTGTTTCTATTTTATTTTCACTGTACTCTCATTTAAGTTATCTTGTGGAAAATCTTCTAGGACATCTTGAGAATGTGATTCCCATAAAACCCTTTGGAAATGCAACTCCAATGGAAAACTTTACCCTTCCACAGAGGAAAAAATACACAAGCAGCATTTCTTGAGTGACAGCGGGTTCCCTGGTGTGCCGACCCTTCCTGCTCTGCAGAGTGATCTTCATGCTTCTGGTCGGGCCTCTTGTCCTCTGAGATGAAAGCTTTCCTGAGAGGGACAGATCCTGAGGCAAAGTTCTTAGAGGTGGGCAGTCTAGGCCCTGACCAGCAGTTAAGCTCGGGACCCACCCAGGTATTTTGGGCATGCCATGTGCCTCTCAGCGACATGAGACGACTTAGGATACTCCCAGGAGAGGGGAATTTTGTGAAATGAATCCTAGCCAGGAGACAGCAACTGCAAAGCTAGAGAGACCTACTTATGCAAAACGCAATCTCTGTTGGGGTTTTCCTTCTCGATGCCTTGGTCACTTTGTCGGAAAGAGTAGGGGCTGATTGGGACAGAGAGGCAAGCTCTCTCAGGCTTACTTGCAGATGGTAATCACTCGGTAGAGGCTCTCTGGAGCCCAGGCTCCATCCCAGCTTAGAGAAAGAATATCTGGATTGATTAGCAATGTCTGCCCTGGGTGCAGAGAAGAGTGGTGCCGTTCCTGTCTTCACCCTGCAGAACTGTCTGTTTGCTCTGAAGACCTGAGTTAGAGTGGACACGTGGGAGTCCACTTCCAGATTGAGCCCTGTCCCATCAACTCTGCTGACTCCTGGACTCCATTCTCTGCCCCTCGCGGTTACTCTGATTCTCTTTCCTCCATGGAGAGGATTAACTCTGCTCCTGATCTCCATCTTAGCCAAGCAATGGTTTTCCACGACAGTCTTCTCACACTCCGTTCTCTTAGCATCTTGCCAGAGATGAAACTGTTTTTACAAAAGGGAAAGAAGAAAAAAAATACATATGTAAAAATCACACATCCTCACCATGTGCTAAAATCATGTATTTTGGCAGCAAGAACAGCTTTCTGAGGCCAAATGGCATTTTCCTTTTCTTCAAAATGAGAAAAGAAAAAAAAAAGAAGAAAGAAAAGAAAAAGGTCTTACTTTCCCAGCAATTGGCACCAAATTATTATTGGTTCTTGTCAGTCCCTGCAGCTAAAGGTCCTCTGGCTCAGGCAACCTTGGGAGACACACAAGTTCTGGGGAAACGGCTTTGCACAAGGACTTAAATACACACTCACTTGGCTGGTGGGGCCATCTGTGTGGGGCTTCGCAGAACACGGTGTTCGAATGGATCCTCCGTGCCCTGTGATCCTGGTCTCCTCTCCGGCTTTCCGAGTCCCAGAGCCCCAAGTGCTAATGGGATCAGCTTGTTACTGTGTGTGAAAGCACCGCTGGGAAACTGGTCTCCTCTCGGGGAGGAGAGGCAGAGGAGAGTATAGGCATTCGTGTACAGTGGCTTCAGGAAGCTCCACGCAGTCTTGGGGAGTGGGCAATGCCAGTGGGTGCCACTGAGGGTAGGGCCCAGAGGTGGTAAACGTGTGCGTGCCTGGCCTCCTGAGGGATCCACGACTCCAGTCCTGGGGCACCACCACGCGTGGATGTGGGAACTGCAGGGAAGCCCAGTGTGGGATGGAGTGAGTGTGGCGGAGCAGGAGAGAGGAGGGGGCATCAGGGATGGGACTGGCAGGCCAGCGGCACCTCCTGACCACTCGGGCTTTAGTGCTGAGGCAGATCTGGAGCCCTGCATGCTTCTCCTACAGGGAGGAACTTGCTGATGGTGTTTGTGTGCTCTTGGACCACTACCCCTTATTCCTCACTTTAACAACAACTGAAAACTTGCAAGGCAAATCTAGCAGCAGAGGGACTGGTGTGGCTCAGGGGTACCAGGGTGCTTGGTGCTCCTGCCTTGGGCCAGGAGCCCACAGAGGAGGTAACGGAAAGAGGGAGGAAGATGGGCAGCCTGAGATCCCAGCTCACCAGGGTGTGTGGGACACTGTGGAACAGCGGGGGACGGGCCCCACCTCTCAGCTTTATGCCTCCAATGCTGTAAGAGCTGGTGGGGTCAGGCCACTTCGAGTCATTGGCCCTGCTGGGGGCTCTAGAGCAGGGCAAAGGCATGAGGTCTGGGGGCCTCCTGGGGCCTCCTCACTCACTCCAGCATTTCTCAGCCTGGCTTTCTCGCTAGGCCTCGGGGGACCGGCAAAAAGGTGACCTTGTGGGAAGCTTGACCCTTGTGGTGGGTGAGTGTCCTCTTAAAAGGGGGGGGGGGCTGCTCTGAGATTAGAAGGTGTCTGTGTGTTGGGGCGGTGCCTGTCGCACTCCACTAGATCTCAGCCGACAAGAGCTGTCGCCAAACACCGTTTGTTCTAAGTCCTCCGTGTGTCAGCAGACCAGCGAGCAGGAAGTCCTGCCGGCCACCTGCCCCTAGCGCCACAGAGAACAAGCTTGGGTTACACAGGCACTTGGGTCACTTATCCCACGGCCCTGTGGCCCAGGGACTGGCATCTATTTTGGGATGACACAAGAGCCGGGATGGTGAGTGGCTTTGCCCAGCTGCCTTGCCCTTGTGGTCAGAGCCAGCCTTGGTCTGTGACCTTGAGGCAAGCTCCCAGCTCCATTTCCCTTCCTGGGAACACCCCTCAACACACACACACACACACACACACACACACACCACACATCACACCCCCAACCCCCCACACACAAACCCACACACCCACATACACACACACATCCTCAGTGGGGGTCTCCGTGGAGTCACAGTGTCAGATCCGGGCAGGGTGGGGACAGCTCTGTCCTCAAGGGGGCCACAGAAGTGGCTTCTGGCTGTTCTCCCATGCCTTCTTCCAACCACCTCTCGGAACATCCCCCTTCGGGGAGACTCCCCCATGGCCCAGGCCCCCACATTCTCATCTTGCAAATCCCAGGGGGGCAGTGAAGAGCTCTAGCGGCTTCCTGGAGTCTGAGGTTCTGGCTAGAATTTGGATGTATGGGGCAGGACTAGGTGGATAGGGGGACGGGGGGCACACCCACATGTACACAAGCGCACATACAAGCACACACACGCACACACGCACACACACACACATGCACATGCACAAGCACACATGCAGGCTGCGGAAAGCCTGGCCATGCCACTGCTCAAAGCTCTCTGTCCCTCCGTCACTGAACTGAAGGCCCTGCTCCTCTCTGGCATGCGGAATGCATCCTTTCGTGCAGGGCGCAGGTGTGAAGGCGGCAGTAGCCCGACTGGGTGCCCTTGGCTGTATTCACACTGCCCAACCTTGCCCCGGCTCTCGCCAACACCAGCCTGCAGTCAGCTGGGCAGAGGCCTGGAGCCCAATGTGGCCGAGCGCTGGGTCGTTCTCCACTCAGGAACATGCGGCATGTCTTGGGGCAGCTCTCTGTTTCCCTGTAGCTGCGTGACCGTGGCTGGGGCCTCCCCCCTCTGGGCCTGCATATCCAGAGCAGGAAGTTTCTCTCTCGCTTTTCCCGGTTTGGGCACTCTCTGGACCCAAGGAACATTTCTTGGGCCTTCCCAGGCGGGTGAGCAGCCAGGTGGATAGCACTGGCTACCAGCTACCAAGGTCGGCAGGACAGGAGTTAATCATTTCCACAGAACACGGGCAAATACGGCCCGTTCCCATGTGTGCTGGGCGGGTGGAACCACCACCCCTGCCGCTGGGGACCTTCCCCTCTGGATGACCCAGCCAGCAGTCTGACCTTGGGCCACACCTGCTCCACTGCAGTGTCAGCCTGGTCATCTGTAGGATGTGTCGGGGGCGGGTCCTTGATGGTCTCAGGGCTGGGCAGGGGCCTGGGGCTGTGGCTCATACCTCGATGTCTGCCTCTGTATCTCTCACTGCCTAATACAGCTTGTGCCCGAGACCACCCTCTGCCCCCACCCCAAAGACAGTCCACATCCCCTTCTCCGCCAGTGCCCAGTCCCTGACTGTGAACACCCAGGAGGGAGCTCTGCCCCATCCCCCGACTGTGAACAGTGAACATGGTGGGGGGGAGGGTGGAGGGGGGCTATACCCCATCCCCCGACTGTGCACACTCAGGAGAGTTCTGCTCCACCCCCGACTGAGCACACCCAGGGCGGAGCTCTGCCCCCAGCACCCTGCACTTCAGTTGTGTGCCCATCAGGGCTGCCTGCCCGAGGGTGCCTGCAGAATGGGCCGTCCCAGGAAGATGCCTGCCAGGTTGTTTGTGAACCCTCAGGGACTGGATTCCAGGAACAACCGCATCCCCTCCCCCATCCCAGTAAGTGAGTCAGACTTGAGATACGGTCACAGGCAAAGCACCAGCAAACTACTGAGGGAGAATACGGGAGCCCACTGACCCTCACGGCCCCTCCTGACTGAGCGGGCACCTGTTCCCCGGGGCACTGAAGGACGTCCTCAAAGGCCACATCCAGCTCTGCCTCCCCTCCCCAGCACCTCTACCAGCCTGCCCCCGGCCCCCCTGGCCCCCCCACCCCCGGATCCCCCTGGCCCCTACTCCCTGGAGTGTGCCCTGTGCAGAGCCCAAGTGTCGGCGTCTGATTCCAGCACAGACACCTCTGCTCCGTCCAGCATGGTCTCCATGTTCTCCTCTGGGCTGAGCGGCAGAGGGGGACCCAGCAAGGTGGTGTTGGGGAGCAGGAAATGGTGGCGGGGTTGGGGCTTGCTCATGGCGGAGCTGAGGCGCCTCTTGGGTGCTGGGTGCTGAGTGGTGGGACTTCCCTTTTCAGGGCACTGGTGTATTGGGTGTGTGGGGGTTGCTACACTTGTGGCTCTGCTCCCTTCCTCCGGAGCCAGGGGGGATGAGGAATGGCCGCTGCTGTGGGTCCCGGTGGCAGGCCTTGGGGTACAGCCTGGACTTGGAGCCGCAGCTCCTACAGCGACCACCGTTCTGCTGGGCTCAGACTCAGACGAAAGTGACGAAAAAAGAGACGAAAGCCCCCCTCCCCCCGCCCTGGGGCCCCCTTCCCAGGACTCCGTGGGCAAGCAAGGGGGTTGTGAACCCTCGGGAACCTGTTCTGGGTGAGCCCCAGGTGGGCAGGTTAAACAGCAGATAAAGCCACAGCGAGAGACAAGAGCCTGTTGTCTTCACCTGTCCAGAGTGGAGGCCTGGAGACAGCGTGGGGGGCAGCAGGAAGTGGCCCCAGGAGCTGGAGGGGGTGAGCCTGAGAGCAAGCAGGCTGAGAGTGACGCAAGTGAGGGGCTGCCCGGGATGGGCTTAGCCTTGGTCCTGACCTCCAGCACTCTGGGCCTCTGCTGCAAGGTGGGAGCAGGACCCCTGGGGAGAGTGGGGAGACTGGGGGAGAGGCTGGTGGCCCAGCACTGACATGGGTCACTGGGCCCTGCACCCTGCCGAGCCCACGGGGGAGTCAACTCATTGGAATTCAAATGCCTGGCTCCCAGTTCTTCACCTGAACGGGAACCAAGCAGGTATTGCAGGCTGGCCAGCCAGCATCACCCGCCTCCCCAGGTCATTGGCCAGTGGGTGCTGAGGCCGAGGCCGTCCAGACCCGGAGCTCCAGCCCCTCCCCACCCTCCCAGAGCCACAGAGACTGCTCCCACATGCCACGTGTCCCCCCCTCGCGGCCCCAGCTGCAGTGGCTTCTGTCTCCTGCCCGTCTGCTGCCCAGGTACCGGGAGGGTGGAGAGCCACGGAGAACCTCTGCTCCTGAGGATGTGACAGTCGACAGTCTGGTTTCTCTGGAGTGACTCAAGGCCCAGAGGCTCGGACACCTGCCCCCTCGGCACCTCTCAGCCCTTCGGACCTGGGACCTCAGCTAGACCCCGGACACGCGGTCACATGTGGGCGCAGTGGAGAGGAAGCAGAGCCTGGGGCCGAGCTCTCGTCTCTCAGGAGCTTTAAAAATTGCCTGTCTGGGCCCCACCCAGAACAGCCGTGAGAGCTGCAAGTTCTCTGTGCTGCCGGGCTGGGCGCTCTGACCTGGGCTGACTGCTTTAGAGAAAACCTGGCTGAGGTGAGATCTCTGGCCAAGAAGCCAGGCTTGGGAGGGGCAGGGGCAGTGAGCTCCCTCTCTCCCACCACGCCTCCCTCACTCCCAGGACCATCCCCACACCCCGAGGCATGCGTTCTTGGCTGGCTCTTGGCCTTGTTGGCTCCCAAGATGTTTGTTGGGTTTATGAGCGTGGCCTTGCTGGCACCCTCTGCTCCCCGGGACTGTCCCCGCGGGTCCTCTGGGGGCAAGTCAGGCTGCCTGAGGAAGCTTCATGCCTGAGTGGCTTGC
Source organism: Sorex fumeus (assembly GCF_029834395.1). Classification (NCBI taxonomy): domain Eukaryota; kingdom Metazoa; phylum Chordata; class Mammalia; order Eulipotyphla; family Soricidae; genus Sorex; species Sorex fumeus. The sequence goes on along the minus strand of NW_026606077.1, from coordinate 13,645,284 downwards.
AGGGTCTGCTGGGAGGGAGGACACCAGGTGCTGTGAGCGAGTGCCACCCACGCGTCAAACCTTCTCTCATTTGCCCGCCCCATGGTGCCACCCACCTCCCCCTCCAGGCCAAAGCTGCCGGTGATGTTATGGGGAAGGAAGGAGGGTGCTGGCCATGGGCTGGGGGCTTCGTCTCAGGGGTGCGTCTAGTACAGGAGCGTTTTCTTGCCAGGGCTGCTGCGAGGTCCCTGCCCACCTCCCCTGCTCCCATGGGCTCTGTGTGCAAGGGGGTGTCCCTGGGTCTGTGAGCAAGCCCCACCCAAGAAGGGGGTTTGGGATGCCCCACAGTTGCTGCTCAGAGCTGTGAGGGGAGTGGGTGGGGGACGACAGAGGTGATGGGTTGGCAGGAGGTGCCTCACCCATTTTATAGACAGGAAGACTGAGGCTGGCAACGGGAGGGCTGATAGGGCGCTGCAGACTGGTCTGGAGTCTCTGAGGCCCGATACTAAGATTTGGGAGAAAAGCTGAGTGTGTCGGGCCCCTAGCATTGCTCTGGGCATGTCTGGGCCTGCCGGGGCCACCCAGGTGACCCGGGTCACTCTCGGACGGGGAGACTGAGGTGATGGCCAAGGAGGATGGCAGGACTCCTGCAGAACTGAGCTCCAGTCCTCCCTTTGGTGCCTGCTGGGATGTTGGGAAGCTCACTTCCTCTCACTCTTTGGGCCTTTCTCCTTGTAAACTGGTGTTTTTCTTTGCTTCCTTACTCATGAGTCACACCCAGCAGTGTTAGGTCTTACTCCTGGCTTTGAGCTCAGGGGTCACTCCTGGCAATGCTCAGGGGACCATATATGGTGCTGGGGACTGAGCCCGGGTTGGCTGTGTGCAAGGCAAGTGTCTTATCCTGCACTATCTCTGCATTATCTCTGCAGTCCTGCCTGCCCGTTGCTTTGTAATCCTGACCTCACAGTGGGTTTGGAAAGTCATCATCTAAGAAAGCGGGCGTGAGGGGCTACACAGACGACACCCCTGCTCTATAGGGGGGACTTATGGCCCACATAGGCACTATATGTCCCCTCAGTTGTATTACCACTCCAGACATCACCAAAGGATGGCAGACCTTCTTCCCTCGGAGCTGAGATCCTGTCTCACAGAACAGTCGGGGGAGAGGGCTCCAGATGGCCCTGGCCTCTGGCAAGAACTTGTGTTCAAGATGGAATCTCGTTTCCACCTTTATGTCATCGGTGTCCTGAGAAGCTCTGGAGTCTGGCGTCTCCAGGAAAAGCCAGAACTGGGGTGGGAAAGAGGTGGAATGGCCGGAGGGGAATGAGAGTGGTGAGCTGGTTAGGGCAAAGGGCTCTTGAGAAGGACGTCACTCCTCAGCTGCTCTCTTCTTTGGGGTCACCTGAGGCTACTTTGGGGCCTCAGTTTACCCATGGAGGACTGAGAGCCTGTGGTCCAGGACAGGGTCTACAGGGTGTCGGCACTGGTGCCTGGAAGTTTGTTGGAATTGCTGAATGCCAGGCCTGGCGCAGACACCATGCCTTCGGGGTCCCCGGAAGCAAAACGCTGGTGGGGGGGGGTGAGACCACCCAGCTCGTGGGGGCCGGAGTCGCTTACACACTTGCACACTCCGGGACTCTCATCCTCAGCCCCTAAGTCCATCACAGCCCAGCCTCGGAGCCTTCCAGGAGGAGCAGTCTGTCGGCAGGGCCTCCCTTGGGCATGGGGGGCCAGGCCTCGCCACGGCGTCTGTGTGCAGGGAGCCCGTGGCAGGGTGGAGTGGACATGCCCACAGAACAGTGGCCCCGGACAATGGAGGGAGAGGCAGAGGCCATGGGGGGCCGTGGAGGGGACGTCTGGGGGAGCTGCTGTCCGACACAGAGCAGAGAGGCTCACCGTGGCCCCCAGGCCTGGAGCTGTCTCAGCTCTGGAGGTGACTCCAGGTCCCACCGGCTGACCGCTCGGGCCTCCTGGCCAGCAGCGGGCTGCCATTAAGTTTCAGTGCTCATCCATTTCCCCACAACCAGCAGCATTTTCCAACCCTTTTATGGATTTCTGAGGCATGATAAAACGCAGCTGTTTTGGCTTTGGAGCCAATGAAATAATAGAAGGTGGCCCGAGTCCCCTCCAGGGAAATCAGCCGCTTGCTTATTTACTCTGACTCCAAGATTTCTTCCCTCTCCGGCTCTCCAGGAACTCTGGCCTCTTCAGCTGCCCCTCAGCTGCCGGCCCTCACCTCAGACCTGGCTCTGGCGAAGCCTCTGCAGACACTGGGGCGTGTGACCTGGGTTTGTTTTTCTCCATTTCATGTCGCTCGGCCACTTCTGGCAAACTTGTGTCCTGTGCCCCCAGCCCCACACAGGAGCCTGAGCAGGGAAACGAACCCTGCAGGGCCTGGCCTGGCGCAGGGTTGAGCCTGCCCTGGGGCTGGGGGCAGCTGCTTGCAGGAAAGGGCCTGGCCAGCCCTGCACTGCTCAAAACCGGGGCCTGCCTGGACAGAAGCCCTGTGGAAGGCAGAAACCCCACAGCCCGGGGACCTCCCTCAGGGCCCGTTGGCCAGTGGGGAGGGCCCAGGTGCCCTTTCTCCTGGGGACAGCAGGCCTGTCCCTTTCTGACCTCCCCCTCTCCGGGACCCAAGGAGCGGGAGAGGGGCCGCCGGGAACACCCCCTGCTATGTGTTTCTGCACTGTAGCCCTGATGCCACATTCCAACAGCCCCCCCTGACCCCGTCCCCACCCCATTAGCCCTGCAGGTGTCCCAGACCCAGCTCTGTCCCACGGGGCGGGGGGGGGGGGAAGGGGACTGCCACCAGGTGTGTGTTGACCTCTGACCCAAGCATCCCTCTGTTCTTTATGATTTGCCATCATGAGGTGCTAAAGTTGACCTTAAGATTCTGGCATTTCTAGCACTGGGGCTGTGTGAAGTGGGTGCGGGCATCTCCGGCCAGGGAGAGGCCCCATCCGACCCCAGGCCTGTGGGTGGGAACTACTTCTTTATTTGGAACCGGGTCACCCAGCAGGAGGGAAGGACAGGCTGTGAGTAGAAAACACGGGGTTTCAGGGGTCCTGAGGAGAGGGTGGACAGCAGAGACCCGGAGAGACACAGGCAGATGTGGCTGCTCCCCAGGCCAGGAAAGGGGGTGCCTGCACCAGGCGGCCGGCTTCTTGCTGGAGGGCCCTGTGGACATGACCTTGGCCTTCCGATCTTCTGAACTACCAGCAAATCAACGGGTTTTCTTAAGCTCCTCAGGGTGTGGTTACCTGTCACCAGACCCCAGGAACCAAGTTTACCATAAAACTGGAAAACAATTTGTGGGGTGGGGGTGGGGGAGGGGCCTCCCTCCTGGCTCTGTCCAGGGATCACTTCTGGATCAGGGGACCATCTGAGGTGCCAAGGATTGAGCTCGGATTGGTCATACAGGCAAGTCATCCTCCGTGCTGTGCTATGGCTCTGACCCTCCCAAACTGGAAAATAATTTTCAAACAAAGACACCCTCCAGGGCAGGGACGGGGCTGCCTTACAATGTGAGGGGCTGGTTTTCATCCCCAGAACCCCCAAGAAGAACCCAACTGAAATACAGTCAAGAAACCACCCACACATTTGAACTGTTTTGAGTGTTGTGGCCACAGGGGCCCAGCAGAGCGGAGGGCATTAGGGGAAACCCCTGTTTGCTGAGATTGGGGTGGGGGACAGGCCCTGGCCTGAAGGGGAGTGTAGAGGCAGGGTGGGGAGTCTGAAGGAGGTGGAGAGACCACCACTGTGGGAGTTGTGGGGCGCTAGGGGGGCTGCTTGGCCCAACCCCCACCCCCAGGCACCAGGCACCCCCAGCATAGGCACCAATACGCTCGCAACCCAATACACAAAGGACAGGGAACGGGGCAGGGGGTGGGCTGAGACAGGAGGACTGATCAGGTGCTGACAGGGGCATGTCCCATGTGCTGGGGGCGGGGCCGGACCTGCCGTGCAAGCAGTTCCTCTCCTCTGGTCGGACAGACACGCAGATAGCTGCACACTCACTCACTCACTCACACATGCAGACTCATACCACCACACTCAGACACGCAGACCAGGCAAGCCTTGGCAGATGCCCCCCACCACACACACATGCATGCACGCGCACACACACACACGCATGCGCGCACACACACACGTGCACGTGTGCTCACATTAACACAGATGGGATACATACGGGCACCCCCCAGACCACAGACATTGGTTCAGACATCAGGAGACATGCAGTTTCTCTCTCTCTCTCTCTCTCTCTCTCTCTCTCTCTCTCTCACACACACACACACACACACACACGCACACGCACACATGCGCACACACACAGAGCCACGGAAACTTAGGCAGAGCCGTGGAGACAAAGGGGCTTTGAGCCAGCCAGCCGCCCCAGAACCCAGACATCCCAGCTTTGCAGCCCCCCCAGGAGCCCTCTGAAACGCCAGGAGAAATTCCTGGGATATTAGCTAAATTTCAGACACAAACATTCCGGTCTCCCGCTCCAGATGGGACGTGGGTGGAAGGCTGAGCCGCCCTCCCCCGCCCGGCCTTCCCAGCCCTCCCAGTCCCTGGCCCCCACTCCTGCGCTCTAGGAATGCCGATGGTGGGCTCAGAAATGGGGTGGTCCGGGAGAGGCGGAGAACCACACTGGGCCGGGAGCACTGGAGAAACAGTGGCAGGCAGAGATGAACCTTTGGAAAACGTGTTCGGTTTGGGTACACTCCTCAGTGCTCGGGCTTCTTCCTGGCTCTGCTCAGGAATCACTCCTGGAGGTGCTTGGGGGACCATATGGGGTGTCGGGGATCAAACCTCGTCAGTTGAGTGTAAGGCAAACACCCTCCCTGCAGAACTCAGAAACCAGGGTGGAGCTCAGTCCCGGGCCCAGGCCAGGCACCCCAGCAGGAATGTGGAGGGGAGACCACGGGGCCACCTCTCCCGCTGCACACACAGCTCCTCTCAATTCCGTTCCAGCTCAGTGTCTGTCCCCAGAGCCAAACCAGCCACCTCAGCCTCTTATCTTTCCGGAAACACCCGGCTCTTCCTTCTCCCCCCGAGCCCTGGGCTCTGGTCACAGGCACTTCTTGATCTGCACAGTCGCTGTTGGAATGTGCCTCCCCAGGGCTGGTCCAGAAGTGAGCTCAGGGATGTGTCTGTCATGTCCAGCAGGGGCTCAGCACGGCAAGTCCTGAGCTACCTGAGGCCATATACATGCACGGGAAGAGCCTCTGTTTTCACATCTGTGAAGTGGTCTGAATTTGCATTTCCCCTAGGAAGGCCTTTTGGGAAGGAACTGAACCTGAAGAATGTTGGTGAGTTCTGGAGGAGATTGTGCTGAAACGTTATAGCATGAGACCCTCACTAAGAGTCCTATAAATCACGATGCCTAATAAAACACACAGAGAGAAAAAAACGATAATTACTAAAAAAAAAAGAAAGGTTTGGGGCCACCTCAATGAAGCCTCAGGAGTGATCTAGGTTCCCCAGAGGGTGCCTGATTTGGGTCGGGAGGACCCCAGGGTGAACATGCTCCAGGAGTACTCAGAGAGCTTCCAGAAGCACCTGCAGGGGCCCAGCTCTCCCAGCCGGAAGTCGGGCTCCTTCCTGTGGATTGGCGTAACTCAAAGTCCCCTGGAGTCATCAGTTATTCAACATCAAGCCAGGGCTGCAGCCACCGTCCCTGGGTGGGACGATTGCCTTGCACCAGCTACTCTGGATTCAGTCCCTGGCACCACTTACCCCGAATCCCACCAGACATGACCCAAAACAACAACAAAAACTGCAGTCCAGGGGCACATGGCCTGGAGATCTGCATGTCTGCCCCCACTCAGCCCTCTGAGACCATGCCTGCCTGGGGAGGAGGGCACAGAGCAGGGGCCACTCTGGAGCGTGTCTGAGGGTGGCCCTGTTCTGTCCCCTGGCCCCAGACCTCTCTTCTTCTGGCCGTGAGAGATCTACAGCTTCTGCCCAGGACTATGAGTACCATGACCTCCTGCCAGGTGGCTGACCATGGCAAATGTCCACTTCTCTTTATTTTTGGGGGGGTGGGGTGGGGAGCGGGGGTGATGGAACACCTGGAGATGCTCAGGGCTTCCTCCTGGCTCTGCATTCATTCCTGGTGGACTCAGAGGACCATATGGGATGCCAGGGATCAAACCCAAGTTTGCTACCTGCAAAATGCCCCCCTGCCATCTGTCATTCCAGCCCCAAGCATCCACTTCTCAGAGCCCCAGGTCTCCGGATCTTCCTCACCCCATGATTTTTCTTGACAACGAAGTGGCTCCACATCGCTGCGACTCCCAGTGGTGCTCCTGGTACCAGACAGGCCCCATGCTGGTGACGAGGATGCGGTAGGTGGTGGCCTTCCCAATGTCAGCGGGCCCCGTGCCAGAGCAGAGACGCGGCTGTGGTGGGGGCCTGCCTGCCAGCCTTCCACCTGGACAATGCCTGCTCGGCCAGAAGTAGCTTGTTAGGCGGGAGATGTATGTCCTGTCGTAAAGCGTTTCCGAGTTGAGCTCCTAATTGTGTTAGCAGAGACAGACAGCTGTTTATCCTCATCACTCTCCCATCGCTGTCTTTGGCAGGGCCCACTGGGCCCGGCCAGGTGTTTCCTCGCCTCTCCTGCTGAGAATCTGGGTGGGCTGCGCAGCCGCCTCCAGGCCGTACCCTGTGACCAGTGGGCAGTGGTGCTGGCAGGGACTCGGGATTGTGCAGGGCACCCCGGGGACACAAGGCAAGTCCCATACCCTCATCTGCTCACCAGTTTTCGTACACGCCATAAAAGTATGATTCACCTTTCTTGGGGCTGGCCTGTGAGGCAGGAAGTGCTAGTGTGTGTTGTCAGTGTATGTTAGTGTATGCTTATCAGAGTATGGTACTCGTGCACGTTGGTGTATTTTGGTTAGTTAGTATGTTGGTTAGTATGAAGGGTCTCATTCTCCTAACTCTGAAAGAGCCTTGAATATGGCACTTTTTAAAAAAATCTCAGGGCTAGGACGAAGGAGACGTTACTGGGGCCTGCTCGAGGAAATGGACGAATAACAGGATGGTTGCTGTGATTGTGATTGTTGTGAGTATGTTGGTTAGTGTACATTACTTAGTGTACGTTAGTGTGTGTTGGTTAATATGTGCTAGTCTATGTATGCTGGTGTATACTAGTGTATGTTGGCTGATGTGTGTTGGTTAGTGATGTTAGTGTGTGTTAGTTTATGTTAGCATATGTTGGCTATTGCGTGTTGGTTGGTATATGTTGGTTTTTGTATGCTAATGAAGATATGTTGGTTAGTGTATGCCAGTCAATGTTAGCGTATACTGGTTAGTGTATATGAGTGGTTTATGTTAGTGTATGTTAATGTGTTGGTTAATACATGTTAGTGTGTGCCTTGTGTTGGTTAGTGTATGTTAGTTGTATATGTTAATGTATGTTAGCATCCACTGTCCTCCCATTGTTCATTGGTTTGCTCAAGCGGGCCCAGTAACGTCTCCATTGTGAAACTTCTTGTTACTGTCTTTGGCATATTGAATACTCTCAGTAGCTTGCCGGGCTCTCCGAGAGGGGCAGAGGAATCAAACTCGGGTTGGCCACGTGGGCCACATGCAAGGCAAAAGCCCTACTGCTGTGCTATCACTCCAGCTCGTATGTTAGTATAAACCAGTGTATATTGGTGAGTGTGTGTTAGCATAAGCTGGTGTTGGTTTGTTAGTGTATGCTAGCATTTGTTGGTGCATGTTGGTTAGTATATGTTAGTATATGTTGGTCAGTATATGTTAGTTGTATATTTTTGTGTGTTGGTTAGTGTATGTTGGTGTGTGTTAGTGTATGCTATGTATGTTGGTTAGTCTATGTTAGTTGTATATATGTTAGTTGTATTTGTTAGTGTACGTTAGTGTGTTGGTTAGTGTATGTCAGTGCATGTTAGTAAATGCTAGTGCATGCTAGTATGTTGTGTATGTTGGTGCATGGTGCTCAGGATACAGGGGAGGGAGCTGGCCCCAGGGCTCTCTTCACTCAGGTTTGAATTTATTCAGTACATTTTCTTATTTATTTGAAATTTTTTCCTGTAGGAGGAGCACTGCAGAATGAATGATCACTCAGACTCCTCCCCAGGGAAGACCCCATGGCCTGGAGAGTGACAGTAACTCAGCCACAGGGCCCTGGTCCGTGGCTGGCAGAGTCGAGTCTCCAGGCAGCTGCAGCTCTGCTGGGCTGGGCTGCACCGCGGGCTGTGAGCCCCGGGCTTGGCTTCCTCCTGGGCCTTGCCCCGCCAGCCCTTCCTCCCCATCTCCTCCCTGTGTCCTCCCAGACACTCGTCACTGCCTGCATGCTGCCACACACGCTGCTCCCCCTTTCAACTCCTGCCTTTAGCCACGCTGATACTGGGGTTGGGGGGCAGTCAGAGAGCGTCTCTCCACACGTCCTTCCATTCAAGCCCCTTGGTTGTCTGCCTCTGCTCCCCTCCTTCCCAGCTGTCCTCATGGGAGTGCCCAGTGAGAGGACAGGGCAGTGTGAATAGGGCCCCAGGGACCCTGTGGAGGCCCCAAAGCTAGCAACTACCAGAAGGAGGGGCTTGGAGGGGCACGGGGCTGGCACCCTGGCTTCCACTTTCACAGCCGGGGCCAACAGGAAGTCGCATTCTGCCCGGGAAGGAGAATCTCCCCAGTCTCAGCCCGGTGACTGCCTCCATGTATGGAGCCATCCCTACATGTAAGTCCCTTGGCTGCAGCTGCACAGACTCGGCTGGGGCCATTGGCTGGACATTCATGTGAGAAGCGACTCTCGGGTCCTGTGGCCTTGAGCCTGGCATGGGCTGCTAGTGCTGGGCAAGGCAGCAGCACCTCTGGATTCTGCCCAAGAGCAGACAGAAGCCATGCCTGGCACAGTCGGGCAGAAAGGCAGACCATGTCCAGACTTGGTTGGGGTCCCCACCTCGGCCTCAGCCCTGACCACTGGGCTCTGGGCCCACAGGGCAACAGGCCATGCTCTGTGATACTCCTGCCTTGGGCTCACTCACTGCAGCTAGCCCAGCTCTCTCCTGACCCAGACCCTCACCCTCTTGTTTGGGGGCCACCCCTGGTGGTGCTCAGAGCTTACTCCTGGCTCTGCACTCAGGAATCAGGGATCACTCCTGGTGGGGCTCAGGGGAGGTGTCGGGGCTCACACCCTGGTTGGCTGCGTGCAAGACAAGTGCCCTACCTGCGGTCCCATCGCTCTGTACCCCCAGCCTCTTACTCCCCAAGTGGAGCCCTTTCTCCTGGGTGTCTCTGAAGACCACCTTCGCGGGAGCCCACCTGCACCTCGTACCTGTGGGTAGGATGAGCCTATGAACTCCCTCCTGCCTTGGCAGCTGTCTTCATACTGAACAGGATCATCCCTTCCTCCACTCTGCCTGCGGATGCCCCTGGGCGGGGGGCGGGGGGGGGGTGGTCACCGCACTGGAAGGTTCTGGAAGGCCCAAGTGACAAGGCCAGCTCGAGGCCTGCGTGTCACAGCAGCCCGCAGTGAGCTGGGGAATCAGGTGAGGCAGGAGGGCAGGAAGACGGGGGGCCCTGGAAGGGGGAGTGACGGCCTGAGGAGCTGACCCTGCCCAGGCCTGCGGGCCTCTGTGCGTGGGGTGCCCGCTGCCTGCCAGGAGCCTTCGCAGGGATGTGGGTGGCACCGCCAGGTGCTCAGCCCGGAGCAGCGAACAGACCTTGCTTGTTCTGGTGCAGCTGCCCGGGGGGCTCTGGGCCATTCTCTACAGCAGCTGGGGTGCAGGGGGGCGGGGATACCCGCCGAAAATAAGACCCAAGCTGGGCGGCAGGGAGTGAAGTCATGTGGAAAAACACTCAAGTCAGAACAACACTGGCCGTCTGCACATGACCTCATCGGGCTGCCAGTGCCGGGCGGGCTCCACCTCCCGCCTCCTCAGCCGCCCACAGGAGGAGCAGGAGGACCAGTTCCTCAGGTCCTGTTGCACAGCGGGCCCGGCAGGCCAACCCTGACCCCAGCGGCTGCTTGGAGCTGGCCCTCCCGTGCCTCAGGGCTCTGTTCTGAGACCCACAAAGTAAAGCAGAACCTGCTTTGTGAGGGCACAGCTCCCGGAGACCCGAGGGCTCCCAGTTCTTCCATCTCTTCCCCAGACCTGGTGACACTGGAGTTCTGTCTGGACAAGGAGAACCAGCGGCATTAGGAGGAGGGGAGAGGAGAAGAGGAGGAAGAATAGGAAAAGGAAGAGGAGGAGGAAGAGGAGAAAGTGGAGGAGGGAGAAGAGGGAGAGGAGGAGGAAGAGGAGGAAGAGGGGAAGAAAGGGAGGAGGAAGGGAAGGCAGAGAAGGAGGAGAAGCAGGAAGAGGAGGAGGAGGAGGAGGAGAAAGAGCGTGCAGGGTAGGGCCTGCTAGGCAGGAAGGAGCAGAGCTCCCCCAGGCCAGCCTCGTGCTGCCCTGGAGTCCGAGTGTGCCCACTCTTGCTACGGCCTCGGGACACAGGGCCTGAGAAAGCCCTCCTACAGCTTCACCTCAGAGTCTTGTTTCTTCGAGGTGCGGGGGGCACACCCAGTGGTGCGCAGGAGATCTCTCCTAGAAGGGTTCGGGGACCATATGGGGTGCTGGTGATTGAGCCCAGTCAAGGTGAACAAGGCCCTGCCCACTGGACCATCGCTCCAGCCACCCAGTCCTGGGAAAACTCATCGCACAAGTAAATCACTGCTCATTTTTACTTACCTGGGGGGCGTTTGGGTCCCACTCTGCAGTGCTCAGGGCTCCCTCCTGTCTCTGGCTCAGGGACCACTCCTGGCAGTGCTTGGGGATTGAACTTGAGTCAACTGCGTGCCAGGCGAGTGATGACCTACCTGCTGTCCTGTTGCTCTAGCGCCTTAACCCAGTTCTTAACAAAACCCCCTCGATTTCTCTTTTCATCGTTATTTTGGGGCCAGCCCCAGCTGTGCTCAGGGCTTCCTCCCGCCTCCAGATCACTCCTGGCAGGGCTCAGGGAACCCTGTGACGTGATAGCCAAGCACTTTACCCTTCATGCTTTTTCTCCAGTGCCATCCCTTCAAAGTCTTGCTTTGGAAGTAGACAATGTCCAAGAAAGCCCAGTGGGACAGGCCAGAGGGGAGGTGAGTGGGCGGGCACGGGTTGTGCGACCCTCAGCACATGCCACCCTGACCACCCGAGAGAGCGGGAGGCCTTTGTCTTTTTGCTCTGGAGGCACCAGCAGTGCTTGGAGGCACAGGTGGCCTTCTGCACCTGTCCCTGGAACCACAGCCTCAGGGGCTGAGTGTTGGGGCCCAGGAAAGCAGCACAGCTCCACCCCATGTGCCGTGTAGCCCAGGGCCACACCCCCAGGGGCCACCAAGGCTATTCTCTGCACTCCAGGTCATGCTTGGCTGGATTTGAACTTAGGGCTTTGTTCATGTGAGACTTCCTCTCTGCCCCTCTGTGATGTTTTCCTGGAAAACCCCGAGCCATAGACATGCAGGGAAAGGACAGGTGAGGCTGGGAGAGTCCAGGGAGGTGTGGCGGGCAGGCTGCAGGCCGCAGGGCAGCCTTCCTTGCTTGTGAGGGCTATGGACCCAAGAAGGTCGGTGGGGCTGAGGAAGGGGCGTCCAGTCTGGGCATGCACTGGACCATGGCCATGACAGACCCTCACCAGGCCAGGGCCTGCTCAGGGAAAGGGAGGCAGCCCGGAGTGGAGGGTCTGGGGGGCCTCGGGAGGGGGTGGGAGGCAGAGTCTGTCTGTCTTCTGGTCTTACACAACTACCGCGGTGGTTGGTTCCGACTCTGCCAGAGCAGACCCACCGGCCTGCAGAGTGTGAGAGGGACATTGGCACCCTGCTCTGCCCGCCCCAGTGCCAGCGTGAGGCAAAGAGGGAGGGCGTCCTCCTCGCTTCTCTGAGATGGGATGTGAGGCCCCCAAATTCTCATGGACCAATCCCAGACAGACTGCCCGGGGCCAGGAGGACTAGTGATGGGCTGCGTGGATGGCCATCAATTCTTCCATGCGGGACCCCTCCATGGCGAGACAGGCCTTCCCTCTCTGAGCTGGAGAATTCCTCCTCACCAAGTGACCCCAAGGGCTCATGCGGATGTGTAGCCGTACACATTTGAACTCTGATCAGATCTTTGTCAACGAAGATGGCTGTCTTGGGCAAGGCTGGGACACTGATTTAACCTTAATCTTCCCAATGGTTAAAGGAATATGGTAAACATGGACTCAGTGGGGCAGCTGAGGCATCCGAAGACCCACAGGCTGACTGACAGACTTTACCCAGGGCAGACACTCAGGCGGGAGTTTGTCTAGGGGGCTCCACGGGCTTCTGGGAGGGGCTTGTGGCTCTGAAACGGTGGGAAACACACAATGATGCGCTGACCCTGAGCCCACTGTGCTTCCTGCTTGCTTTGACCCCAGCTGGCAGGGGGACTGGCGGGTTCTGGGCGTGGGGCTCCGTCCAGCCCCGCAGGGCCATGGGTCTGCGCCTCCATCCCTTCCTCCCCAGCCTTGTCCCTGGCTGAGTTCTGATTTGGCTGCCTATGAGCTTGGCACGCTCCGCTAATGTCTCCCAAGCCGTCCCAAGCGCTGCCAGCCAGGAGCCAGTTGCACAAGCGAGCCGCTGTGTTTGGCCCCGCCAGGTGAAGAGAACAGTGGCTGCATTAACCAGGCACTCCGCCCTGCGTATCACCTTCCCTCCAGCCGCGTCTCCAACCAGGAACGAGCTTGGCCCTGTCCTGGAGCCAGGGGTTTGATACTGCCTGAAAGGAGGTTTTCATACCCCAGCTTGCTGTCTGCCCACCATGGCGCCTGCCGCCGTGGCCAGGCACGTGAGCCCCCAGCTGTAGGAAAGCCAGCGGGTGGAAAGAGCCGGTTCTCCAGGCTCCTCTCCACCCCGGAAGGAGGAGAGGCCAGTGCAGGAGGGAACTGACTGGACGGCAGAGTTCCGACCCCCCCACTGAGGGACCTCAGCCCCCTGAGGAGGCTCGAGGGCTGCAGGGTGTGGGTCCATGTGGAATGGGCAACTCTTGGGGTGTTCGTCTATGAATTCCACCCTGCTGAGGGACACAGGGGTGCAGAGGAGACACCTGCTCAGGCCCCTGAGGGCAGCTGGTAACCCCAGGGTTGGTGTGGCCTGGCCCTGTCCCGGGTCCTGCCCAGGTCTGTGATACCCAGTGAGAGGCCATGACACTGGCTTGTACCTCCCTCAACGCCACCCAACCTCTGTGGCTCAGGCTCTGTGGGCCACTGGAGGCCAGTGATCACGGAATGTGGGAAATCCATGAACGTGCCCAGTCCACAGGTGCTGACCCCGGTCACTTGCGACCCTTCTGAGGAGGCCTTCTCGGAGCCTTAGGTTCTTGATCTGCCAACTCAGGCAGCACCTGTCCACTCCCTCTGGAGATGCTGCCCATGCCGGAAACTCAGCCGGGGCCTGGTGCAGTGGACACAGCACTCACTGCCACCAGGACTCTTCCTCCCATCCCAGACATGGACACCAGTTCAGAGCAGAGAAGCTGAAGAACTCTGAGGGGATCCCCAGGAGGTAGGGTGCTAGTGGGGCGACGTTCAGGAAGGCCTGTTTGTTCTGGTGGTGGCCTCGGTCAGAGCAGCAGCGTCATCCTGTCTCATTCTGACGGGCTTTCCTGGGCAGGCCGCACGGGGCCTCTGGGAGGGAGTAAATCAGGAATGAAACGTCAATTCCAGCGCTCTGGAGACTTGGGCCTCCTCACCCCTGCAGCCCTGACGGCCGCTGCCATTCGGCTGTCGGCCATGCTCCTAGAGGGCCTCCCAGGCGAGCTGGCCCAAGAGGCCCACAGATCCCCTCGCAGGCAGGTGGACAGGGTGCTGAGGGGGCTGGAGGCTGGGTGAGCGCTGGGCTCAGGGCAGGCTCTGTGGAGCCTCCAGGGCCATGGCTGTCTCTGGAGGTGGACTGACACACATCCTCAGTCCCCAGCACACGCACAGCCAAGGCCGCAGCCCAGGAGGAGTTGGTGGGTTTAGACTCGGTTTCTGGCTTCCTGGGGACTCAGCCCTGGGTGGGCCCACACACGCTGACGGGAAGAAGAGGCCAGACCCTGGGCCTCGTCCACCCTGTCCTCGCATCCCCTCCCCCTGCTCAGCCAGTCCTCCAGGGCCCGGCCCCCTCCCAGAGGAGCTCCAAGAGCCCCATGCTAGTTTTGGGCCTGCTTCCGGGGTTCCTGGCTCTAGAAGGGTGTGGGACACTGAGTGCCGGGACATGCCAGGCCTGGCTCTGGGCAAGGGCCTTGGCTCCTCCCCATCCAGGGGGACATTCTCAGCCCGCAGGCTCTGGGGCCCTTGCGCCTGGGAGGTGCATAGCGGGAGGACGGGAGATGGTGGGGAAACCCCAGCACTGGCTGGTGGGAGGAGGAAAGGGGGTGTTCCAGCTTTCTATTTAGGGCGCGGGCTGTTAGGGGACTGGGGAGAAGGGCTGACTCATCAGTCCTAATGACAGCGAGTGAGCAGCCGAGGCCCTGGGGGCGCTTTGCTTTTGGGGCTCCACCAGCAGGCGCCCATCTTGGCGTCCCTGGAGTGTGTCGTGCTCTGGCTTTTCACGAGAAGACGGCGGAGCGCCAGGCAAAAAGCTAGGTAATGAAATATTTATCTGCTGAGGCTGGAAGCTATTGTGAACTCCTGGAGAAGCCGAGTCCTAAATTAAAGACACGCATGGCCCCAGACAAAGCACATGGCAGATACGCTGAATCCCACAGCCACGGGTGTGGGCCTCGGCCCCGCGCATCCAGGCATCTGTCTGCACTTGAACGGGCACACATGCCACCCCGCACAGTAGGGCCATACGCACGCCTGTGCCGAGGACACACACGTCCTTCGTGTCCCTCACACACCAGTGTCCCCCGCCAAGCCCACTCTGCCCCTGTTCCCGCCAGCCCCCACAGCCCCGGTGAAGCGTGAAACCTTCTTATCGTCTTAGCTGGTTTGAGGGGAGTGAGAAGCCCATCTCTGGCCCAGACTGACTCTGGAACAATGCTTGTCTGTCTGGCCGTCCCAGGGAGACTGGGCATCAGCAGGCAGAAAGCAAACGCCATGCAGGGAAGTGTGACTCAGAGGGGGCTTGCACAACTCCAAGCCAGTCCGTGTGCCTGCTCTGCCCAGGAGGTGGAGGATGGGAAAAGCTTGCAAGTGTGAAAGCTGAAAGGGCTGCTCGCTCTTCTGGAAGCTTCCACATTATGAGGCCACTTGTCTGGGCGAGCAGAGAGCGGCTCCCTGAGGGCCCCATGGTGGGGGTAGGGGGAGGGAGTGTGAGTCCATGGCAGGGGCTGCCTCTGAGGGTCATCACCACCCCCCCCCCCCCGCCCACACACACACACCTGCTTTCGTCTGTCCCTCTGACTCGTCATCCAGACTCTCAGTTGTGACACTCACAAAGCTGCGTCTTGGCCTTGGGAATGTGGGGTGGGCACCAGGTTGGCCAGGGTCTGCAAAGGTCATGCCTAATGTTTTGGGAACCCCACCTGAGCAGCTCATAGAAAGAGGATCAATACTGACCCCACATTTGTGGAACTGCCTGGCGTGGAGAACAGCATCTTGAGTTCCTGGACACTGCACTTCTTCCTCTGGTCCTTCAGCAGTACCCGCCTGGTGTCTGCCAGGACCTAGGGCCTGGGTGACAGACTCAGCGGCCCTCAGGGCCTCAGTCTAGAGGGACACAGACACAGGCAGTTGCGGACACTCCAGCTCCCGGAGGGAGCTAACTGGTTCTAGAAGTTAGCAAAAGCCAGACAAAGAAGGAAATGGACAGTGGGTGAATGGGAGGGACGGGACAGAGGTGGGACATAGAGAGGAGGGAGGGTTTAAGTCAGCACTCACAAAAAAGCATCTCTCCCAAACAGGTCACTGTTGGCAAAGGACAACCAGAGGTCAAGTCCTACTCACTTCCTGTGTTTATAAATAAAGTTTTGTTGACACACAGCAATGTCCGCTCGTGTGTGTGTGTGTGCATGTGTGCGTGTGTGTGTATGTTACTTCCTTTAAATCACGTGGCAGAGTCGAATCGCAGCCTAGTTCTCAAAGCCTAAAATATTTCTCATCTGGCCAGTTATAGAAAAAAAAACTGCCAGTGCCTGTCTAGATGGGCCAGTTACTTCTGGAACCCAGTGGAGACGTCTCAAGACAACCTCAGAACTTCTAGAACCCACTGCACAAGTCTAGAACCCAGCCTGGTTTTCTAGAGCTCCCGTCTACAAGTCACACTTGTGTTGGGATGTGGAAGGTTTACATACAGCAAGTTTTGGCATCAATTTCCCTATTTAATCCTTCACGAGCCTGTGTGAGGTTAATGGTAATTTTATCCCAATTTTGCAGATGAAAAACCCAAGACAAAGGGGCATGAAGGGACTTGTGGGAGACCACATGGCTGGAGATAGCCTGGTCCCGGGCAGGCTGAGGCTGACATTCCATGCTCTTTCCACCACATTAACCTACAGATGTTTCTTCGTCACACATTCCGCTGTTCAGCTGCCCTCCCTGACAGTCCATTTCCCCTCCCCGAGCATCCTGCCGCCACCAAGCAAGCCTTTTGTTCATTGTGCTGCCTTTGTGGGAGTCAGGGTTCGGAGGAGAATCGAATTTCCCGTCTGCATGTCTGCTGGTGTCCGGTGTGCCCTGGGACACTAACAAACAGTGACAGATGAGCTTCAACTGGCGGCGCGCGTGGAGAACCACTGGACCAGGTAATGCCGAGCTGCAGTGTCCTCAGAGCTGCGTCCAGGAGCAAGCCTGTGGTGGCAAGACTGGCCCTGCAGAGCGGCCCCTGGGCCCAGTGGGAAGGAGATATGGAGGGAAGCCTGAAGTCCTCCTGGGGGGCTGGGGCCCAGCGTGACCCCACCAAGGATAAAGATCACAGCACCCAGAGTGACTCCGAGAATAAAGATCACAGCACCTTTGTGCATTTGCTTTCATGGGAGCTGCTCTTAATGGAATCACATTTCATTTATTAGAGGCGAGACCTAAGATGTGGCTGTTATAGCAGGAGAATTCTGAATTCTCTCTCTCTCTCTCTCTCTTTCTCTCTCTCTCACACACACACAG
This sequence comes from Sorex fumeus, assembly GCF_029834395.1. Taxonomy (NCBI): domain Eukaryota; kingdom Metazoa; phylum Chordata; class Mammalia; order Eulipotyphla; family Soricidae; genus Sorex; species Sorex fumeus. Next base: position 13,628,271 of record NW_026606077.1, on the reverse strand, counting down.
ACACACAGACACACACACAGACACACACACACACACACACACACACGAGCTTCCGACAGCTCCACGCCGCCACTCACTAGAACTCTGTAGGCTGCGGGTAACACACTTAGCTCGATAAAATATAATATACGACAGGATCATATTTTAGCAAGGAAAGCAGGGCCCGAATGGACAGTGGAGCAGTGTGCCTGGGTTGCCATGGAAACGCCTGGTTCGGAATTTCCTGACTCCTCGGAGATTACATTTTCCAACTTAATGCTGTATTAACATAAGCGTTGGCACTAATGTCTCTGTTTCTCACCTTCCTGCTGCCCTGGCTTTCAGGCGATGGAAGCAAAGGAAAAGAGCCCCCACGTAGGCCAGAGATGCCCCTCACGAGTGGCCGGCAGCGTCCTTTCTGGATGCACCACGGAGCGGCCCTGCTGTCTCACAGGGAGTCTCATTCATCCCCTCCAAGCGTCCCCCTTGGGCCGAGCTGAAGCCCCGGACAGTGGGAGCCGCTCTTCCGTGGTGTCGGCTCCACTTTCCTCCCCACTGCTCCTGCTTTCAACTCTTCAGGACTTGACCTTTGCTCCCCACGTCTCCCTGCTCCACACCCACCCTCCCCCTGCCCCCACCAGGTTCCTTCTTGCTGCCTGATTGATCCGTCCGTCCCACAAATTTGTTCAGCCCATGGTTGGCTTCACAGCTTCCAATGGCCCTGCCAGGTACCAAGAAATCCCAACTTCTGTACATTTAAGGATTTCTACCTCTCTCTACAAACTCCTTTCTAGAAGTTTCCACAGCATTCTCTGTCCTACTCATCACCTCCTGGAGACACTGAGTACTCCCAGGGCCACTCTTCTTCTTAGACCTTGGGCTCAGTCTAGAGCCCCAGATGACCAACTCCTATGCTTCCTCCAGTCCAGCCAAACATCCTCTATGCCCGGGTTCCCAGGGCTCCGGGTTGCCAATCTTTTTACATCGCTTGACCTTACAGTGATTGTATTCCCTACCAGTGCATGATGATGCTGGTTCACGCATCTTCTCCACACAAGGCAGCTTGGAAGCGGTGCCTGTTCACTGCCATTTTGCCATTAGATGCCGTGGTTCTGTGGCCCTACACTGAGTCTTTAGATGGGGACTCAGAGGGGCCACAGATGGGCTGGGTGCCACCCACTGTAAGAGACCCAGGAGGGGTTTCTGTCCTAACTTTCCACCTCCCTGCTCTGGTTCCTGAAGTCTCAGCCCCCTACCACAGACCATAAAGGCCCTCTCTATGTCCAGCACGACACCCTTCTCTCTGTGAAGACTCTCGCAGTGTCCTGAGGCCACTGGAAAGCTTCAGGCTGGAAGAGGAGGAAGCAGAGACCACCAGAGTCACTGCAGCCTGTGTAAGAACCCACAATTCTTCTCTCCTGCGAGCAGGATCCGAGGAAGTGGGTGTCCAGGTCGCAAGGACCGGCTTTGCATTATTAAGAATGAAGCAGACACTGTGAAGGCCAGAGTCCTCAGCACTTCAGCTGGGTGCTGGGTTTCCCACACAGGCAGGAGCCCCTGTACCCACAGCTGAGGCCGCTCTGTTTGCACTGAGGATCTCTGAGGTGGCATGAGTAGAAGGATGTTGAGAGGAGTTTGTCCTGGCCTGGGGTAGACCCTAGCTTCAAAGACAGGGATTTATTACAAGAGATGGAAAGAAGAGATCCAAAGACTCAGGGGGGGACAAAGGCACGTGGGGAGCAGACAGGTGGAGTCATGGGTTTGCCCCCAGGACGACGTGCCTAGCCGGGCACTGGGCTTGAGGCCTGGACCAGACTCAGCCTGATGCTGCACTCCCAGTGTGGAGAGCCACAGGACAACACCCTCCCATGGGCATCTGTCCCCTGCCCTGCTTGTGCCAGCTGCATCGCAGCCGCCCAAGGAAACCACACAGCCGAAGGGGAGCAGAAGTCGGTGGGCCCCCCCACGCCTTCTCACACTGCCTCCAGAGTGTCCTCGTTGGCGCCGAGCCCTGCTGGCCTGCCTGCCCCGCCCCCGCCCCTCCCCATGTCTCCTCTCCCGTCGGGGCACCTGTGCCCACTCAGCCCTGCCAGCGACAATTGTACTGTTGGTCTTCTTGATTATGCTACACTGGCTGGTTTGCCCACTCTCTCGCCTCCTGCTGGCCAGGCAGGAGAGCTGACCTCACAGTCACCCCGCTGCCACCCCAAAGGACTAAGCATCTCCTGTCCTTAAGGCAGTCAGTACACATTGGCCTTGCCTGTCTCCATCAGGCGCAAAGGTAGGCCCTGTTGCTGGGCAGATGGAGGTGGGTGTTACCCCAGTCTGATGACAACACCTTCATCATTGTGTTTCCGGACTGGATTTCCTGCAGAATTCAGTAACACGCAGTGGAATGGTGGGGAGCGGAGGCACATTTTTTTCTTTAAGTGAGAGAAGAGTGTGACAGGTGACACTTTGAGAAGTGTGTACTGCATGTCCCTTGTCTGACAAGCAGCCCACGAGCATGCACTGTGCTTGGCCATCACGTGGCTGAGATGGACAGAGCAGACTGCCAGAGTTCTGACTGGGCTAGGGTCAGCTGGAGCCCCTGTGGATGCAGGGGATCCAGGAGTGGTCCCGCCCACTGCTCCCCCACCCGCTGTACACAAGCCCCACAAGCTGTGCCTGCTCACTCGCACTCTGGCCCAGGTTCTACAGACCAGAGACTTACCTGTGATGGTCCAGGGCAGAGGACCAATGTGTGAATGACTTGGACCCACGTGCCCCTTGGGTGGGCTGAGAAGACAGATGAGCCAGTGAAGGTGCAGAGTGGCCCTGAGTGGCCCCTGGGGTGGCCCCTGGGGAATAGAAAGGGCAGCTCTCCTGGGCAGATGATGGGATGTAAGTGACTTTTGAGTTCCATCAGCTGCTAGTTTGTCTTGTGAGTTCCCGATTTTGGCATATCTTCAGTGGATGTGTGGAGGATAATAATTGATTTGTCCTTTCTCCCTTTCCACGAGGATCTTAGGTTTATCAGGCTGCACCCATCAAAGTGCTCCCGAGTCACTCCCATTCCTTGGTTTGTCTGTAACCACTTCTTTGTACTCTCTTCCCCAACCAGTTAATCAGCTTTTCCCCTAATCAGAATCTGTTACTTTGTAAGGTCAGATCCTCCTAGGACACTGAACTTGTATTGTAAACTATTATTGCCTTTCTCCTCTCCTTATGTCTTTTGAATGGTTTACTTTAATGCGATGTCCATTTTGTATAGATACAGGTAAAGGTAAAGGTAAAGGTAAAGGCCCTCCCGTTGATCGTCGATTTGCTCGAGCGGGCCCAGTAACGTCTCCATTGGAGACTTTATTGTTACTGTGTCTGGCATATCGAATACTCTCGGTAGCTTGCCAGGCTCTCCGAGAGGGGCGGAGGAATCGAACTTGGGTCGGCCATGTTGGCCGCTTGTAAGGCGAACGCCCTACCTCTGTGCTGTCGCTCCAGCCCTGTGCTATCGCTCCAGCCCTGTGCTATCGCGCAGGAAGACAGTTAATATTATGCTTTGTAACTTAGGATTTAATTGACTTTGAATATTATTCATTCCCGGACCTCTGCTTTCTCGACTTAAGCCTCAGTTGCCCTCCACTTTCTAGCGCCCCCAAAAGCAGGGTCCCGACGAGGGACTGAATGGAACCAGGGCAAGTGGTAAACTATGTGCTGCCCTGGCATTGAGATGGGCCAGGCCAAAGTGCCACGATTCTTAACTATAAGTTAGGAGTTTGATCATAGACAAATGCTGTCATGATCCAAAAGTAACGACAAGACTAGGACCCTTCGAGGAATAGGAAAGACTATCTGGCCTGAGCACTATAGTCTGAGATTGAGATGGCCTTAGGAGAGCAATTCTATAAGCTTAAAGTATTTCTAATTGTGTCCATACAAAATGATTTATATTATGTATGCTTATATGTTTGTTGGACAAGGAGAGGAGAAACACACCCAGGGGATTCTGTTTTAGGGTGGGTTGATTTGCTAAACGAGAATCTGTCTTAGAAGCGGCTTTCCCCGAGAGAAAGAACTCTACCCCTATTGATTGTGACCACACCTAAGTGTAATTGTTACCCCAACCTGTCAGGGTGAGCCCACATAGACTGCACCGCACAATGGACAGGAACATAGGGACCCATGAAAAGAGGCGAGATTTCTCGTATGTCCTGACTAACTTGGATGAGGCTGAACATTTTTCCTTTTCAAATTGCCTTCACTAAATAATTTCAGTATATTTTTAGAGGCAGTTTTCCTTTTCTCACAGAAACCTGGCTGGTCTTAGACATGCAGATCTCAGGTGCTAGCCAGGCCTGATCTTTGGGATGTAGATTCCAGGCTCTAGCCAGTCTAGTCTTTGGGATGCAAAGTTCAGATTCTTGTCTTTGGGATGTAGATTCCAAGCTCTAGAAGTCTATTCTTTGGGATGCAAATCCAAGTGCTTGTAGCCCAAGACAGGTTTCAGTTTTGGTTTTATATCTTTTTTCTGGAGGCCAAAATTACTGGCCTGAAAATGTAAAGAAACAGTGTATGTTTTGCTGCCTCAATGTTCTTTCCATAACTCCTTTTGATGACGTCACTGCATTGCACCCTTTAGAGTTACCATGATCAATAAAAGGAGATTCCGGGACTCTCTAGGGGAAACACAGGCTGAGAGAACCTGGGGGTGATAGGTCTGAGAGAACCTGGGCCCTCCATGACAGAAATTTCTTTTATGGGATATAACGAGACTGTAAGAATGGGCTGGGAGAAGCAGAGAGGGTAGAGGAGTGAATGGAGAGAGGACTGGAATAAACTGAACTAAGACCAACCAGCCTGGCCCTTGTTTCCTTCCTTTGCCTGCCCATCGCCATCGACCTCCCTGGGGGTGGGGGAAACGGCCCGAGACTACCGAACGCGGGCGGTGGGAGAGATAGACCGCTGCTGTCTTTTTGTGTTTACACAGATGTGTAGAAGAGTGTCTCCTTCTGAGGAGTACACACGGGGGGCCGGGCGATGGAGAGTGGCGGAGACAGTCTCGAGTCTCAGGCTGCTGCCCCTAGCCCCAGATGGCTCAGAAGAAACACAAAGAGGTTGTCTCAGCTGGAAAGTCTAAAGAAGGGGGTGCCGGGAGGGTCTTCCCTCTGCGCACAGAGGAGCCGAGGACTAATGGTGCAGAACCCGCCAAGCCCCTGAACCCCAAGGTGGAAGTTTCACCAGGTTCCAGTTCCAGGTAGTGACCCATGGGCTGCTCAGTGGAATAGGACATGCAGTGATGGGACGGACACGCAGGAAGGCATTATTGTCACCGGGAAGCGAATGCATTCCAGGACCTCCTCCTACTCTGGGGGTCGCCCTTGGCCTCCTTTTGCATCCTCTGCCCATGCCCAGCAACCTGGCCGGGCTTTGGTTGACATTTTCTAGATTCTGTATCGATGTTCCTGTTTCCCGGAGGCCTGCCTTGGGCTGGCCTTCCCTCATCCAAGCAGTGAGGATAGACAGGCCGTGAGGATTGATCCCCTCTCGGGTGCCTCACGGAATGTCCTTGCTGGTGGCTGAGCAGAATTCCAGAGAATGGGTATACCCGGTCGTGCCGCCCTGCTGAGGGCCGGCCTGAAGACAGTCACTGTGGAGATAATGCATAGGGCCCTTCAGGGTGTTCCTCCTGACACCCCCAGCCCCCCTTACAATCACCATCAACACCCACTTACGATCACCCCCACCACAACTTACAATCACGCCTCACTCCACCTTACGATCACCCCAACCCCCCTTAGGATCACCCCTCCCCCCCACACCTCCATGTCAGCAGCAGGTGAGGTCTCAGGTACCTGTGGTAACCCTGGCTGTCCCCTGGTGGATGTGAGGACGCTGTTCCCCCATTTCAAACTTGGTGTTGCCTGAATGGTACTACCAAGACTTTGGGGAGGATGGGGGAACCTCCCCAGCAGTGCTCAGGGGCCAGTGGGCCATCGCTAATGACACTCAGCCCTCCAGGCTGGCACTGGGCCTGGGCCTGTGGAGGACACGGGACCTCCTGGCACACAGCTGGCGCTGCTTTGGGACTTGAGGGCTATTCCTGGGGGCCTGGAGTGGGTCAGTACTTGCAGGGCACGAGCCCCTCATCCATGTGTGGCACCCCATCACCCCGGGGGACCGGAACCAACATCGAGGACTGGGTGGTCTGTCAGTGTGGCTTCTGTTTCCCTTTCCCCAGTGCCGGCAGCTTCGTGGTGTTCCTGTGCCGTTCCCGTCTCACCCTCAGGAGCACACGGAGTGAGCGAGCACCCGGGGACATCAGCCTGGTCCCCCAGTTCAGCGCCAGCAGGGAGCCAGACGGGGCAGCCCGGGTTGAAGACTGGCGCCCCTACAGGGGGACTGGGGTACTGCCCCAATGGGGACCCATCTCAGGCCAAGGTGGGGCAGCCTACACTGTGGCCAGCCTGGAAGACGGGGTCCCCTGAGAGGCCCCACTGGACTCTGCTTGGTTGGACCATAGACATCAGCATAGTAAGTTCAAACTTGAAGCTGGGGAGGATCTTCCTTGCTCCGGTTTCTGTTGTGGTTTGGGTCAGTGCTCTGTGTGGTTGGGTCAGGGCTTGTTCTCTGTGCTCAGGATTGCTCCTCACAGTGCTCACTGGGGACTGTGCGGAGGGGGGTGGCTTCTGGCCCACCGGGGAGAGAAGCTACCACACCCGTTGCCGGCAGTGTGAGCCGCTCTCTCCTGCTCCTTTCCCGAAGCTTCCATCAACTCTCCCTCTTCCAAGTCCACCGTTCCCGCCAGCCCAGCCTGCCCTGCACACGCCGCCAGGAAGGTGCCTTCTCCAACTGCCAGATCCACCACTGTGGGCTGTGGGCGTGTTGGAGAAGTCTCTGTCTCCTCACGCCCCTCCCTGCATCCTGCCCCGCCCCGACGAGCCCAGCCGCAACTTCCCCGTTGGTGTTTCGGTGACAGAGCAATTCCCCCTAGACATGCGGTGGGAGCTTTCAAATGAAATATTGAACGTGTGGCTTTGGCAATTCGCTGTTGTGAGTTCTGAAAGCCTGTATTTAGGGACCACCTTTTTATGAAACCTCAGGGTTCTCCTGGTCTCCAATGACATTCCGAGGCGTCAGAATGAGACAGTTTTTTACGGGGGGTTGTATTATTTGTTGTGACTTGGTAATACTAATGTTTAAATTTTGAGCCCTTTTACTGCTGATTAAACCTCTAAAGACTAGAGCAGAATTTCCGCTTCATTGCTAGAAGAAAAGGAAACAGCGCGGTTCGTACCGAGGAGATCACTTGAAGAATGTGCGGGAAGGTTGCTGCATTTATGAATAAAGGGAGGCATTATCATTTTTAATAGGAATTAAACAGCTAGAGGGAGAAGTCGGGCAATGCTGTGATCAGTGCAAAGGAAAACAATCTAACAATTTTAATTAACTGTATTTTAATAGCTTTAGTTATAATTGAATAATTTAAATACCAAGGGAAACAGTTAAATCTCCTAAAAGCCTTTTTTTATTTACATTTTAAATACAGTTCACGGTGAAGAGATGACAGTGTGAGCGGTGGGGGGTGGGGGGTGCCAGGATGACTCTGGCAGCTGGGCCACAGGCCAGGCAGGACGGAACCAGCACTCCCGGGCAGGGCTCATGGGCCCCTCACCTAGCCGCCGTGTCTCCAGCATGGCCAGGCGCGTGGCGGGAGCGGCCGGGAGCCCCTGCCTGCCCGGCCTGAAGACACCTGGGTCTCAGCTCTCTTGGCTAGTGGCCTGTGGAGCGAGATGTGCTGCTTTCAGCCTCAAGCACGGCTCTTGGTGAGCCTACGGGATCTGTCACGATGGCAGGAATAGAGGGGAAATACAGCTGGCACTTGCTGAGGGCTTCTGGAACGTTCGGGGCTGGAGCTGATGGGGGGCGGGGGTGGGCAGAGGGAGCTCCATCCAGCCCTCCGGATCTTTTCATCTGGAGGAAGAGACAGTCAAGGAGCAAAGCACCCAGGAAAGTGAGTCACGGCTGAGAGGAGGCCTTGGAAGCACCCAGCATGCTAAAATAGAGCAGAGTGACAGCTCGGCGAGGAGGGCGCTTGTCTTGCACACGGCCGACCCAGGTTGAGTCCTTAGCACCCCATATGCGCCCCTCCCCCCCCCCCCAGCCCGCCAGGTGTGATACTCGTGCACAGAGCCAGGAGCAAGCCACCTCTGAGCACTGCTGGGTGTGGCAAATCAAAACAAAACCAAATTCAGGAACTGGAGTGGAGGGTGGGGGAGGAATGGGCACCCCCTGGAGCCGATTCGTGGAAACATTTGGTGGGACGCCTGATTTCCAAGCCCAAGCAACGGAAGATTTGCTGTTAGCTGGGCCAGCCAGTGCAAAGGTCCTGGGGTAGGGGGAGATGCTGAAGCGTTTGGGAGGATTGAGAAGTCATAGAGGTGAGAGAGAAGAGGAGAAGGTGGGTTGAGGAAGTGGCTGTGGATGATCAACCTGAGGCTCTAGCTGCTGTTTTCCAGGGCCTTGGACTGGGGCTGTACTGGGGAGCCTTTTCTTCCTTCTTTCTGGGGCTGCCCCAGGCACACTAAACCCCCTCTTCCCCAAGCACCTGAGGGAATTGCACCCCGTCCCTGGCAGCCGTGCCAGAGCCCCCCGATTCCCATTCTTCTGTCACGTCTCATGAACGCCCCTCTCAGGACTGACCCCCTCAAGACCACCCAGGTGCAGCCGGCAGCCGGCACCTCTCCATCTGGTCACTGCCTGGGGCGTGAACCGCCCCCCCCCTCCCATAGACAAGTGAGCCCCTCCTCAGAGGGTTCTTCCTGCCGCCTGTGCCTTGTGGCAAGAGTGGGGGCTGCATCCCACTAGTGCAGCGGGGACTTGGGCTGTGAGCTCAGGCGTTCGGGACCAGGCACCTGTCCCCGAGGCCTGGCTGCTCCCACAGCAGCCAGGGCAGGACTCTGGGTGCTGTTGGTGGAGCTGTCGCCCAGGGGACTGGCTTCCTTCCCCACGAACCTCCCTGCTTCCTCAGCGACTGTGGGCCCAGGCCTCAGAGAGCCACACCTACAAGGGGCCACAGGTTCCCCCGAAACCGTGCTGAGAGTCTCCAGCCCAGGTGCACGGCGGGTGATCCGTGGAGGGAGGTCAGGCAGGTGCTGTCTGCGGTGGAGGTAGAGCCGTGCTGAGGGCCACGGCCCCACTCTCCCCGGAGGAAGCCCATCTCCCTGTGGGCATGGTGGGACGGAACATGGGAAGCGACAGGAGAGCCCAGGGCCTTCCTTGTTAGGACGTGGTCACCTGCAGGCTCCCCTCTCCTTAGCCGCTGTGTCCTGACCAGTACACTCCCAGCCTCCTGACTGGTGCTTGCTGGCCAGGGTCCGTCCCAACAGAGATCTTCCCCTCCCCTGGGGCTGCGGTGGCCTCAGCTGGTCCTCGAGCATGGCAGGATGCTGGGCAGGGCAGGGGACAGGCGGGGCTGAGACTTTGTAGGGAGGAGGGCCAGGAAAGAGACCTGGAAGGCAGGGGGAGCACGGCCACAGGCCTGCGAGGAACTGCCACCCCTTCCGGCCCCAGACATCATCTGGGAAGGGCACCAGGGAGCGTCTCACAAGGCCAGGCAGCTGCCATTCTGTGTCCTGTGTCTGGGAGTATGGAGCGTGACAGAGAGAGAGAGAGGGAGAGAGGAGGGAGGGAAGGGAGGAGAAAGAAGGGAGGGAGGCGAGAAGGGAGGGAGGAAGGGAGGGAGGAAGAGGGGAAGGAAGGAAAGAAGGAAGGAAGGGAGGAAGGAAGGAAGGAAGGAAGGAAGGAAGGAAGGAAGGGAGGGAGGGAGGGAGGAAGGAAGGAAGGAAGGAAGGAAGGAAGAGAGGGAGGGAGAGAAGAAAGAAGGAAGGGAGGGAGGAAGAGAAGGAGAAAGGGAGGGAGGGAGGAAGGAAAGAAGGGAAGAAGGAATGGAGGGAGGGAGGAAGGAAGGAAAGAAGGAAGGGAGGGAGGAAGGAAGGAAGGAAGGAAGGGAGGAAGGAAGGGAGAGAGGGAGGGAGAGAGGAAAGAAGGAAAGAAGGAAGGGAGGGAGGAAGAGAAGGAGAAAGGGAGGGCCCAATAACCAGAGAGGGAGGGAGGGAGGAAGGAAAGAAGGAAAGAAGGAATGGAGGGAGGGAGGGAAGGAGGGAGGGAGAGAGGGAGGGAGAGAGGAAAGAAGGAAAGAAGGAATGGAGGGAGGGAGGGAGGGAGGAAGGAAAGAAGGAAAGAAGGAAGGGAGGGAGGGAGAGAGGGAGGGAGGGAGGAAGGAAGGAAAGAAGGAAGGGAGGGAGGAAAGAAGGGAAGAAGGAATGGAGGGAGGGAGGAAGGAAGGAAGGGAGAGAGGGAGGGAGGGAGGAAGGAAGGAAAGAAGGAAAGAAGGAAGGGAGGGAGGGAGGAAAGAAGGAGGAAGGGAGGGAGGGAAGAAAGAAGGAAGGAAGGGAGGGATGGAGGGAGGAAGGGAGGGACACAGGGAGGAAGGAAGGAAAGAAGGAAGGAAGGGAGGAAGGGAGGGAGGGAGGGAGGAAGGAAGGAAAGAAGGAAGGAAAAAGAAAGGAGAGAGAAAAGGATGGAGGGAATGAAGGCAAGAAGGTGAAAGAGGAGGGGAGGGAGGGGTGCCTGGGTGCCCCCAGGGACAGCCCTGCAGTGTCAGCAGCCATGCCTCACAGCTCGCCCACTGTCCAGCCACTGTCCCTCCTCTGGTCTCTACCCCCCTCTAGGCCCTTCCGGGAAAGTGGGGCTTGCTGCGTGGGCCAGGTGCTATGGCCCTGCGAGCCACCTGGGGTTCAGCGTGTGGCTCAATCCTCCTGTCAGTGAGGCTCCTGAGTGTGGCTTGGAGGCCCCACACCTGGGTCTCGAGCTTGGGGTCGCTCCATGAGAAGATGGGGGGCTGTCTCTTGCCAAGCGCCTCCGTGCTCCCCAGGAGTGACCTGAGCTCTTCCCCACTCAGATGCTGTGGCGGGGGGTGGCCCCCTCATGGCCAGTGTTTCAGAGGAGAGAAAGAGGTTCTGGGTCGGCCGGGGCGGGGCAGTGGTCTCTGGGCAGGCTTGGCCTCTGACCAGGACTGCACAGCCTGCTGACTGGGGGATGGCGGGCAGCCGCTTCCCTCTTGCCTGGCATCTGGTCAGCAGGCGTGGAGGACACAGCAGGAGGGGCTGGGAAGCCGTGGCCCCGGGGCCTGCCGCAACTCCCCGGCTTGGAGTCCTGCAGGCCCGGGCATGACTCCCGCCGCCCACACGTACTGCCAGTGACCTTGGACAAGTTACTCCACCTTGTGTGGCAATCAGGAGCGCATCTTTCTTCTGAGGGGGCTGGGGCGGACTGACTCAGCTGTGTGAGAAGGGCTGGACCTGCAGCCAACACAGACTCCACCCCAGAGGGGGTTTTGTGCGGCCGTTCGAGGAACGCGCCCCGTCTATTGACCAGCAAGCGTGGACTGTACCCTGTTTGGTGTGAGAGCTCAGCCGACATGTCCTGGCCCACCTCGGCGCTGACACACAGGGAGGGCCTGGGCTGAAAGACTCCTGGGGTGCCGTGCGGACCACGGAACCCACAGGTGGATTCTATGATGAGTGCTTCACTGTGTGGGAAGACGGGAGCCGTGCCAGCCCGCAAAGCACAGCTGACAGACAGGCTCTTACTCAGCCTTCAAAACCCAGCCCAAATGGCCCCTGACCCCAGGCCACTCTTTGCTCTTGGGCCAGAGTCCTCCCAGCACTGGATCCGAGCTGGGGAGCGTCCCCTGTCTGTCAGCTCCGGGCACGAGACTCTTCATCCTTGACTTGAGCTGTGTCCTGTGTGTTTGGTTCACCAGCCCATGGTGGGGTATTTCCTGAGCAGTATAGAGTGGTGCTGGGTTGGGGCTGTCAGGCACCCAGCTCTGTAAACTGAGGTTAACGTGCAAGATCCTCAAGGGCTGGAAGTCTGTGGTAGCCTCCTGCCGAGCCTCGGCGTGTTGGGAGTGTAACGGGCAGGAACCATCAGCTGTGGTCCCCTGGACATCCCCCACCCCCACCCCGAGTCCTCACGGTGCAGTGCTCAGTATCAGTCCAAGAAAAGCTCCCTCTTCAATGAAGCTGTTCCCCTTACCAGGATCCCAGACCAAAATCGACCCATGGAGGGAATGCCTCAATGCCTGAAGCAACTTGTGGGAGCCTGGAGGCAGCACGCTGCCTCCTCCCACTCCGGATGAGGAAACTGAGGCCCAGCAGCCTGGTGGGGTGGTGCCTCACAGATTCTCTTTGGCGACTCGTAATGTTATTTTGGTGCTTTCGTGCTGTACAGATTCTTCAAGTCAGTTTCTTTCCCATCGAAACCGTTTTTTGTGTGTAGAGGAAATATCAAGGTGTATGATGTCAGCGCAGTGAAGTAATCCGACCAGCTGTGTAAACATCTGGAAGTAGTAGACACACATCCCTGCGCTCGGGCGAGGATGGGGCGAGCAGACGTCTCGGGAGGTGTCTGGACTGTGAGCTGTGCCGCAGAAGCCCCTTCACACTCTCCTCGTCCCCCACTCCGTGCTGGGTCCGGGCCCCGAGGGGACGCCAAGAAGGCCACTGTGCCCAGCCCAGGTGACTGTGGAAAGCGGAGGTGAGGTGTAGGAAACTCTTGCTGAGGGCGTGTTAAAGGCAGCTGGAAAGGGCTTGGCAGAGGCAGTGAGACGTGCCTCGGAGTCCCACCCCATCCACACAGGGATTCAGGACTGGAGGAGGCCCTGGGCAGGTGCGGGGCGCTGAGGCTGGTCTGATGAGGAGCGTTCAGAAGTGGAGGCCGGATGGATTCCTCTTGCCAGTGACCCTCTCACGCAGAAGTTTCTGGTGGTGTTGGGGGGGGGGGGAGGCTCTATGGGGCAAGAGGGCCCAATAACCAGAGAGGGATGCCAGGTGGCCAAAGTCATGCAGCAGGGCAGAGAAGGATGGAAGATTCTAGAAGTTGAGCTCCTTGACTCAGAATGTGTGCTGGTTCCCCTCTAAGCGAAGGGCCTACATTATTTTCCACATATTCGTTATTGAAAAAAATATTAATCTACAAAAGCAACATTGTCTAGAATTTGGACAATACTCAGAAGCACAAGATAAATGTCGCAACACAATCTCAGGCAGGAGAAACCTTTGGTTACACACCCACTCCCACACGCATCCATCTACACACACTCAGACATACACATACCCTCCCCACTCACACACACATTTCCCCACTCACACATACACTCACACACTCACATATACGCACACTCATACCCCCGCCCCCACCACACACACACTTAACCCTGCCTCTCTCTCTCTCTCTCTCTCTCTCTCTCTCTCTCTCTCTCACACACACACACACACACACACACTCACACGTGTACACTCACACCGTGGTACCTCACTCCCCTTTCGTTTCTGGAAATCGTTGGCCCCTGTGATCATAGTTTCTGGCTATTGCCTCTGTGTGAAATAGACGAAAGGGAAAGGGGTGCCTGAACTCAGTTTATTCTTAACTCCACTGTCCTCATCTGTAAAATGGGTGGAATCTGCTCCTTAGAGGAAGTGAAATCACTGCAGAACGTACGCAACGCCTCCCTGAAACATTGTTCTGCTGCCAGCCTCTGCTGAGGCGCTGTGTGCTGAGTCCGTGTTGGCTCCTGGCCTCACTCTTGCTACCTCCAGGCAGCTGCCCACTTCCTCCCCAAGCCCAATGCCCACTGCTGAGTCAGTCCCTCTTTCACTCCAGCCCTCGAGAGCCTCAGAGGACAGATCCAACTACAGAACCCTCTGGCCCGAAAACCAAAACCCAAACCGAAAACGACCCCGGAAGCTCTCACTGCTGTGCGCTTGGTCCCGGCAACTGGTTACAAGCACTGTGCCTGCAGTCTCTCTTGACGCAGGGCCTTCCTCCATCTCTAACGCGTGCATAGACTCAAGCCTGCAGGACACCAATGTCTGCATTGGAGGGGGAAGCTCTCTGGGACCCAAAGGTGCCCTGGTGGGGCGGGATGCTGGGTCTGTGGGGATGAGTCGGGCCATCGTTCCCACCCAGCCAGTGGGTGCTCCTGGCCCTTCTCGGCCTCCCCTCCTCCTTCAGGTCTGCCCAGGCAGGAGGAGATGGATGCCAGCCAGCGACTCTCCTGGGAACCCGCAGAGGCAGGAGCCGAGCCCCAGGAACAAAGGCGTCCATTCAGTGGGCGGGGCAAGAAGGCCCCCCGGAGAGGCCAGGCGAGCGCTGGCACCTGCCTCAGCCCCGCCGAGCTTCAAGGGACGCGCAGATGGGTGCGGCCCCACAGGACAGGAACACCCCCTGCAGCTCCTGTCTGTGCCAGCCTCCGCCTTGGCTGCCACACAGCGTGGTTTCAGCTTCACCTCGAAGGCCCCGAGAGCCTGGAAGCAGATGCCTTAACCCTCTCGGCACCCTGGTCTCATCTGCCAAGTGGGCACGGGGTCAGGTCACTCAGCTTCCCCTGGGCACAAACAAGGATGTGGAAACTATTTCCCTGTCCAGGGGCCACTACTGGGCGGGCAGGAAGTGGGGACCAGGGAGTGGGAGGGGAAGAGGTTGGCAGGGCCCCCTAAGGAAACGAGCCCTCCTCAGGTCTGTTTTAGACAATTCCAAGCCTGTCTCCGCTGTGGAGCACTGCAGGAGGCCCCGTCCCAGCCTCGCTTGCTGCTCTGGACAGTTTCCCAGTCTGCGCATCAGAGCGTCAGGTTCAGGGTGCTGGGTACCTCCCTCCCTCTGGGTCTGCCCAGGGAACGTGCCCGCAACCTTGGCCGACTTGCATGGCCTTGGTCTGGGAGCTCTGCAGATACCGGGGGTTAGGGGGGGGAGGTGGGGGCTGAACGTCCCTCTAAGCAGAGGTGCTGGAAGGAATCCCTTAGCGAGGTCTCAGCAAGCAGGATCCAGGGGTCCTGCCCCCAGGCCAGCAGCCCAGACGAGGGTCTGCTCTGGGAGGGGTGCAGCAGGAGCTCCCTTGCCCTGTTGTCCTCAGTCAAGTCCAGGGGGCTCCTACTGACCAGGCAGGCATCATCTCTCCAAATCCCCTTCTCTGGCGCTTCCTAGGAAGACTGAGTCCCGGAGAGGGCCGGGGCCTGTCCCTTCACCAGGAAGAGACGCCATCTGCATGCAGATTTGCACAAAGACGCCAACTGCTCCTGGCACATGCCTTTTCCTCTTCTCTGTTTTGTCATTCTTTTGTTTGATTTTGGCCCACGCCTGGCTCTCTGCTCCAGGATCCCCCACAGCGGTGCCGAGGGTTGGACCAGGTCAGCTGCATGCAAGCAGGTGCCTTACCCACTGTCCCATCTCTCCACCTTTCCCCTCCTTAATACTGGCAGGCATCAAGGGCAGTGATGCCTCTGGAGGATCCTTGGTTCCCAGATCTCCCTGGGGGCGGAGGAGAATGTGTGACTAGGTTCTGGTCACGCAGAGAGAAGTCATAGTTTCCTTTAAAGGTCCTGCTTTCTTGTTCCCTTTCTGTACCTGGAATGGAGAAATGAGGCTGGAGTTTGAGAGCCTTGCTTGGGTCTAGAGGTATCCTGGGCTAATGAAACCAAGTACCAGCCAGGTGAGACCACAGGATTGAACTTTTACTTTCTTGCCCTTCGGAGACACTGAGTCAAGCCATCCACGCCTGTTTATGGATTCACAGACAAGCAAACAGATTGGGCTGGAGCAATAGTACAGAGTGAGGGTGCCTGACGTGCACGCCGCTGACCTGGGTTTGATCCAGGTACTACATATGGTCCCTGGAACCCTTCTAGGAGTGAGCAGAGAGCACAGTGCCAGGAGTCCTGCAGGGTGAGGTCCTCTCCACAAAACACCTAACCAAGAAAAGAAAGGCAAACAGACTGCTGTTTTGTTGTTGCTGGGGGTTTCCTGTCATACGCTGATGAACCTGATCCTAATAAGTGTGCTTGTGCTTTGTCTCTCATGTCTGGTACTACCGTATGGCATTTTATTCACCTGTATGTTCCTAGACCTCGGCACTGCAGCAATATCCCCTGAACTCTGGACTGGCGGGGAGGGGGGTGGGCAGCGTGGAGAGAGAGCTCCCAGGGAGGGTGGAGAGCCAGATGTGAGTAGCCCCTGCCTTTCAGTGGTTCCACTGCCTTGAGTGCGGCACCGCAGACCCTCCGAGCCCCAGTCCTCCTTACCACGGAGTCCTGAGCGGTCAGCCTGCGAGCAAGAGAGCGAGGCTGGTGGGGATCACGTCTCCTGGACCATGGCCTTTCACTAGCTGTGCCTTGCCATTCTAGCGTAGAGAGAGCTTAGCTAGTTCTTTATCCATGAAGCAGAGACAACCGTCACCCTCTTGCAGGACTTCAGAGAGCTTGGTGAAATTGTGCGTGTGGGGCTCATCAGACACCGAGTCTCCAATAACACATAATATTGTTATCACTCTTCATTTAGCTGACTTAGCAATGACCGTGCACAGAGCCTTGTACCAGGCTGTGTCTTTCTCTGTACAGTGAGGTCTCTTTATCTTTGCTAAACCAGGCCTGTTTGACAAGACTCTAGTTGCTCAGTTGCTCACCCTTCCGTGCCTGATGCCTGAGTCTTCTGTTCTGGGATCTTCCCAACGCTTGGAGTTAAGTCATCTGAGAGCCTAGTGACTCTGTTTGGAAGCTCACTCTTCCACCCGCTCATCCCCTTTCACTCTTATTTCATGAGGAGTGGTTTTCATGGACTGAAGACTCTCGGGCTCAAAACCATGTTCTTTCTCTCTTTCATTGGTACTTAATAAATGTGTGCTGACTGGATAAATGGATGAAAAGAAGGAAGGAAGGGTGAATAAATGGAAGGAAGAGTAGATGGGTGGGTGAGTAGATAGATGGGAAGTAGGGTGTATTAATGGAAGGAATGGTGGATGAAAGGATACACAGAAGGATGAATGGATGGGTACAGGGAAGAAGGGAAGGATGAAAGAATGGAAGATAAAATGAATGAAGATGTGCGAAAGGGCATATGGGAGTATGCATGAATGGTTGGATGGTTTGATGTGTGGGTGGATGAATAGATGAGTTATTGAATTAATGGAAAGATGGATGGATGAAGGGTGGGGGTGGATGGAAGGATGGATGGATGGAAGGATGGGTGGAAGGATGGATGTGTGGAAAGATGGATGGTTGAATGGAAAAGTGTATAGGTGGATGGAAGGGTGTTTGTATGGAAGAATGGATGGGTGGATGGAAGTGTGGATGGGTGGATGGAAGGATGGATGCAAAGATGGATGGAAGGATGAATGGGTGAATGGAAGGATGGATGGGTGCATGGAAGGATGGTGTATGGAAGGGTGGATGGATGAATAGAAGGATGGATGGGTGCATGGAAGAAAGGAAGGATGAGAGAATGTGAGAAAGGATGAATGGATATATATGTGGAAGAATAGTTGGAAAGATGGATGGGAGGATGGATAAATGGATGGGTAGATGAAGAACTGATGGATAGGTGGAAGAAGGGAATAATGGAGGAAAGGAAAGATGAATGAAAAGACAGATTCTGAATGAATAGATGAAAATGTTGATGAATGAATGGAATAATGGATAGAGCAAAGGATGGGTATAAGGATGGATATATGATGGGCAGATGGCTGGCTGGATGATGATAGAAGCATGAATGAAAAGATGGTCAGAGGAGTGAGTGGACAGTTGGACTGAGTAATTGACAGTGAGATAAACATTTTGAAGTATGAGTATACAAAGTATCATTGGAGGAAAGGGGTTCTAATTTACTTAGGTGAATGAAAAATGATAAAGATGGGCTCAAACCAAGGCATGCAAGGGTGAGATGTTACCTATACAACGTCATACAGCAAAACAAGTGACTCCAATGGTCACTTTCTATGGGCATGACACCCCAAAGCCTCCCTCTGGAACTGAGGGAAGAAGAGGATTTCAATATTTCTTCTTAAAACTCTAAACTAGAGGACTAGTACCAGCCTGAGTCCTTCCTCTTGGGTGAACCATGATGTAAGCTTGTCATAAAGAGACTGAAGGATGGTCTCAGGGCACAGAAGCCAGGAGCCAATTTGAAGGCACCATCATGGCCAGAAGTTAGACACAGGACCTTTGAGCTACTCCTGCAAATAGGAGGAAGACAACACTTTACTTTTCATGGAAGAGGCAAGATCAGGATGGGATCTTGCCTCTTCCATTTGACTGACAATTTATTGCTTCCCAATTCACCAGCTGTGGCTGAAGTAGAATCCAGAGAGGGGCCAGGGATGGAGGAAGGGAGGGAAGAGAGGGAGATAGAGAGAGGGAGACGGAGGGAGAGAGGGAGAGGGAAAGAGGGTGAGGGAGAGAGGGAGAAGGAGATGGAGAGAGGGAAAGGGAGAGAGAGAGGGAGAGAGAGAGAGAGGACACCTTGGTGGAGGGCATCACAGCAAAGGATATTTTCTCCTAACACCCTGCCTTGTCCTTCTCTGTCCTAGCAATCACACCTGCTTTCCAAATAAAAGCTCACATTGCCAGATTCCCTTGATGCTGTATTAAGATCTTACCAATGAGAGGAAATGGAAGCTTGACACAGTCACTTCCAGAATCTTCTGGAAAAGACAGTTGACTCAGGCCCTTTGCTTCCTGTCTACGCGCGAGGCCCTTCTTCCTGCTTGGGAGTGTGTTTGACTGATTGCTGAAGCCAAACCCTATTTCTGGGAGGCCTGTATCCTGTGTGGTCTGAATGGGAGACCCTGCAGGGAGCACACAGAAGTCTGAGGAACAATGTATGTGGTGGAATGGAATGCTGGAGATTCGGGCTACTTGTGGGTGCTGACCAAGACCATTTCTTTAACCAAACCCAGCCAGGTACCCACAAAGTCCCTTCCTTGACTAAGCCTGAACCTTGGCCTGGAAAGACCCAACCAAACGCTACATTTCTGACAGCACAAGGCCATGTTCCTAGTATTGGCTCTGGAAGCGACTTCCTGGAAAGGTGTGTGGCTGTTCCAACCATCACCATGCCCAGGTGCACCTGAGGCTCTGGAGGTGGGACAGGAGACATAGGTCCTGAGGGCCAGAGTTCGGCAGCACTGTACCCCTCTCTATTTCCCCGACCTCACTGCCCTGTTCTTTCCTCTCTCTTGTCAAGTGACCTCGATAGAAATTGAGCTGAGCACAGTTCACCTGGGGCTCTTCTTGGAGAACTACAGCTACTTCCGATGCAAAGTATGAAGTATGAAGAGGTCGATAGTTGGGTACATGCTTAGAAAGTGGAAGACCCCGAGTCTATTCCTTGACACCACATGGCCCCAGAGCAACTCTCAGGACAGTCCTGGTGACACCCGACCCAAGCACCACCCAACAGCTGTGCAGGCTCAGCTCTGGGGATAAGACTTCTCAGGGAAGAGGGGAAACAGAAACCTATCTGGACCATGGAAAGAAGCATGTGATTTGGCTGCTCTCTGACTGCACTGAAGGTGAGTCAGGTTCTGGCTGGTCCCTTGGAGCCTCACCTGGAGGACATGGTGATGAACGTGACCTAAGAGAGAGAGGGTGGGGGGGAGAGAGTTGGGGGGGAGAGGGAGGGAAGGAGAGAGAGAAAGAGAGAGAGAGAGAGAATGTTTATGTGTGCATGCAAGATGCAAGTGCCTGTGGCTCCCTGGGCCATGCTGTGCCTGGGTGGGGTGTTCCGGTTCAAAATCTGTACACGCCACCCACACCACACTATACCATCACACACAGGGCAGAGCTGAGGGCCCAGAGACAGGGCTCTAGAGACGCTCACTCACTTTTGGGGACTGTGAAAAGCTGAGCTACTAGATGGTGGTCACTGTTACAGAGAGAGGTGGGGGCTGGAAGGAAAATGCTGGGTCTCAGGGGTCCTTGCCAAGGATGTGGGCCCCACTTTCTTGGCTTAGGTTAGCTCTGCAGAACCCCCACTCCCATACTATGGGCTCCATTTTCTCTAACTATCGAAAAATAATGTGTCTTTTACAAAGACAGAGGGAGAAGATCTTGTTTTGGGGTTGTGTCTGGCGATACTCAGGACTTACTCTGGCTCTGTGCTCAGAGATCACTCCGGGCAGGCTCTGGGACCCTATGGTGTGCCGGAGGTCCAACCTGGGTTGGGTGCATGCACGGTAAGCTATTCACCCTATGTAGCATCTATATGACCCAGCTGGGAAACCTTTTGACCTGTGGAGTGTGAAGCTGACACCAGGATCTAAGGCCTAGGTCTCAATTTTATCGATTGCTCCATGGTGGAATTTCTATCCCAGTCCTGAGCCCCTAAATTTGAACAGCGCCATTGCGGCAATATTGGGGAAGCTTGAATTCTCTCTGAGGTCAGCACAGAACTCTGGTTTCTCATCAGACCTCTGGGGCTGAATCAGTCCACGCACTAGACTCACTCCAGGAACCAACCCCTCCCACCCCAGCAGCGGGACCATCAGTGGTCCCTGTCCAGCATCTCCTCTGGGTGCAGGCTTCTTCCGCCCTCCTGCCCCCATGGCCAGTGAGAGGGAAGAGGAGCGAGTGCAGGGGGGAGAGCAGCCGTGTGTCCAGATGACAGGACTTCTTGGCTTCCTCCCCTTTTGCATTTGTATGAGTTTTTAATTAAATTTTAACATGATTTTATGAGGTGGCGTGATTTTAAAGATGTTCATATTTATGCTTTAGGAGTACAGTGGTACTACCCCACACTCACCACCAAAGTCCCGATCCCCCATGTCCCTCGGTCTCTTCTCGTCTGCCTCCCCTTGCTCCCTCCCCCAACACACACACACACACACACACACACACACACACAAACACATCTTTTGTTGGGCACTTGGGTTGGTTCCTGAGCATGGCTATTGTAAACAGTGCTGCAGGGAACAAACCCCAACAAACCCCAACCGTTTTGAACTGTCAAGGTAATACAACGGTGTAGGCTCTTGCCTAATAACTATGGTGATGACAGTGGTTCCAATCCTGGCGCTGCCTGGGGTCCCCCAAGGTCATCAGGTGTGGCCCTGAGCAGGAGTGACCCCTGAACACATAACTAGGTGTGATCCAAACCAAACAAACTAAAAAAGGGTAAAAAAGTACAAAACTCAAACTTCAAGTGTGTTTATAAGAGACACACTTGAACTTTCATGATAAACACAGACTCAAAAAAAAGGCTGGAAAACAATTAGATAAGCCAATAGCAACCTCCTTGAAGGGCTGAAGTGGACACACTTAGATGAGACAAATGGATTTCAAACCAAAATCAAACCATTGTATAGTGTCTCTCTTTATATGAACATAAAGACATGTAGGTCCAGAGGTGGACAATATACAGTAAGGGGAGAAATTACAACAGGTTCTACAGAAAGAGAAGTGATCTTTGTAGTAGATTACTCTGTGAAACTGTGCGGCTACAGAAGTGTGGATACTAAGCATTAAACCTCCCCAGCCACCCTCCCCCCCCCCCCCAACTAAACAAAACAAAACAAGACTGAATCAGGGGAAAGTAGAAAACATAAACAGGCCTATTACTAAGAAGGATACTGAAATACTAACCAGGTCCTCCCCGCAAATGAAAGTCCAGTTCATGATCACCAACGAGCTGTCCACACCTCCAGAGGGACCAGCCAACTGCCTGCTGGTCTGGAGGGCCGGGTAACCCATGGCCATCTGCGCCTTCTGGAGTAATCAGCACCTTCCTCCTCCAGTGGGAACCGAAAGTGTCCCGAGACACCACTGCGCAGCCCAGGGCTCACGAGGGTCCCTGAGCTGGGACACTGCCTCCAGTAAGAGGGGTGGGAAGTTTGGGTTAGAGGAGGCTCTCTGGCCCTGCTCACAACCAGCCCCACTTATCGCAGCTGTGTTCCCAGTGACAGGAAGTGATGAGCCCCATGCCTCAGTTTCCCCACCAGGATGCTCCCACGAGCACTTGGTGTGTGTGTGTGTGTGTGTGTGTGTGTGTGTGTGTTTCAGGACCGAGTTCTTCCGGGGCTCTCGCCCTCTCAGGTCTGGGCTTCCCCGTCTGCACCCAAGATCCAGGCCCATTCTCCTTGCTTGCCAGGGTCAAGCCTGGTATATTTGGGGGCAGTGTTCCCAAGCTGGGGGCGGGGTGAAGAATGGGGAGTAAGGGGACTTGGAAAGAGGTCAGATTAATAGATGCTGGCTCATGTCCTTGTCACATATATGAGAAAACACGAGCTCTGTGAAGCCTCTGCTTCTGGACAAAGCCAGGGTGTCTCATGGGGTGAGGCAGGGAACTTCAGAGAGGCAGAAACAAGCAGAATTTCCTGGAATGCCACTGGGCACCACAGCCTGGGAGACCAGGGGCTGCTGTGGTCCGGAGCCTTCGGGGGGGGGGGTAGGGGTGGGGGTGGCTGACGCATGTCTCCCAGACCCGTGGACCTTGGGGACTGTGCAGGGAGGGGACCACACACAGCTGTGGGCTCAGAGGCCTCCTGTGCAGAACAATGGGACTCTGCAGCCTGGGACCCCCAGGCAGGGGGCGGTCTGGACACCCACACCCGTTACTGGGGTGCCCTGGACTGCACACAGCACTTGTTGGGGCGGTGACTGGGCGTGAGCTGCAGTAACCAGGTCACTGGCATCAGAGCCTGATGGGGGCCTTGAGTGGAGCTTTCAGGGGGCAAGTGTGAGCCCCACCTGCATCCCTCATCGAAGCTCCTCTCCACACTGGGTTTCCCCTCCCCTCCTTGGCCCCCACTCTGAGGACCCTCATCTGTCAGGGGCATTCACTGCCTCAGTGCTCAGGCCTCCTGTGGAAATTGCTAGAACAACAACCCTGAGAGGGAGAGCCCAGATTGAGGCAGACATGCCCACAGCACTGGAGAAACACCACAGCTCATTGTCTGCCCACTGGCCAAGCCCGCAGTGTCCAGGAGTCCAGGCTGCGGAGGCTGCAGCCAGGGCCAGACCACCGCGAGGGCCCATATGGGCCTGCGGCTGCTGGAAGGAGCGATGTGCAAGTCCAAAGCGTGAGTGTCTGCAGCCCCAGAGAAGACTGTGGCTCTGGGCACTTTCTGGGGACTCCCTCTGCTACTGTGGGCTGACCGCCTGCCCGCCTGCCCAGGCACTAGAGCTGAAGTCAGAGAAGAGAGCTGCTAGCTCAACCGTTAGAAGTCAACACAGAATTTCAAAGAGAAGGAGAGAAAGAAGACCACACATAGCACACACGAGGGAACAAAGCCAGGTGCTCCCGCCCCCACACCCACCCACCCCGGTGCAGCGTGACTAGGTAAATTACCGGAAGAAGAGTTCAAAGCAAGAGTCTGACACTGCTTATAAAACTCAGGAGTGGAGTGGGTGAACGAAATGAGAACAACGGCAAGGCAAAGAGAGAGGAATAAGGGGAAAATTCAAATAGAATAAAGGAGCTCTCTCTGGGTAGAAGCTGCACAGGAGAGGAAGACAGCAGATAAGCTGAAGGGGTTTCTGGAGCTAGTGAACCGGAGGACAGCGTCCCAGGAAACACCCAAACAGAACAATGATTGAAGAGCACAAAACTAGCGTAGAAGTCTTCTGGGGTGGCAACAAGAACAGCATCTATGTCACGTGAGTTCTGGGAGAAGAGAGAAAAGGGAAAGCTATTATTTAAAGAGCATAGCTGAGAACTGCCGTAACTTGGGCAAGGAATCAGATTCTTAGTTCCAGAGCTCAACGAACTATAAACAAATCAAACTGACACACAGCCAAGATAGCATCGAATTAAGTGGCAAACGCAAAAGATTAGGAGAGGACCCCAGAAGCTTCTAGAAAACAAAGTAATGAACAAGGGAGCACGTCAAACTTTGTGCAGGCTTAGAAGATGATTTCGAGCTCTTGCCTGGCAAGCACGAGGTCATGAGTTCAAATCCCAGTGTCACCACCTGAGCTGAGTGGGATCAGACAGTCCCAGCTGAGAGGGGTCTAGAAGGTGGCTCGGGGTCTTAGGGAGTTCCCAGAGAAAGTACAAGTTCTGGGACTCAATCCTCAATGCTACAGATACACTGAGAGCATCCTGACCACCACATGATCTAGGATCTCCAGGGAGAAAGAACAAATAAGATTATCTGCAAATTTCTCCCGGGGAAACTTTCAAGACAGACGGGAATGGCATAGCCTACTTAAAATGCTTCACAGGGAGGATTTGGGGCCAGGAATGTGCTACCTGGCTTGATTACCACTCAGTATTGAAAGTGGGATAAAGAGTGTTACAGACAGGCAAAAATTAAAGCAATTTATCACCGCTAAAGTGGCCTTGTGAGAAGTACTCCGGGGATTCCTCTCAAATCAGACTAGAGCCTACCTCCACGCAGCCAGTCTCCAAAGACACTGCCCGGGAGGACACGGGAGAGAGGACACGGAGGCCATTAGGATGGGCTGTAGATCAACCTGTCCGTCAGGGCACCAGCAAACCTCATGCTTGTCTCAAAACTCGAACCCCAGAAACAGCCGCTGAAGAAACAGGAAGACAGAAAGTATGGCCCACAATGTGTCACCAGGCAGGCGGCAGCTGAGTCTGGGGACCGGTCGGGGCCCCTTCTGGAATGTGTCCAAGCATTTTGAAGCCGAGAAAGTGACAATGGCCTGGTTTGTCTAGGAGGTGCACCGGCAATGCTGAGTGACTACGGGCCTGGCACGCCGCGGTGACAGGGTGCCCTGGAACAGGAAGATGGAAGGGCCTGAGGCTGCTGGCCTGGCTGGAGACGCAGGACGGAGCTGAATGCTGAGCTCCGTGCTCCCAAGGACTCTTTCTCTCCCAGCCCCCTTCCCCCTTCGTGGCCTTCTCCTCCACTCCCCCCCTGCCGGCCTCGGCCCCTGAATATTGAGGGAGCAAACTCTGCTATTTCCCCAGCTCTCACACAGGATGGGGGGAAACTGGGCTTCAATGGGTTGATTGGGGCTTATTGGGGCAGGAGTCACGCTTGCTGTCCCCAGAGGCTGCTCCTGGCTCTGTGCTGGCCCTGGTGGTCCCAGGCAGTGCTGAGTCTCACCCAGGCCGCCCACATATGAAGTGCTGGGGGCACTCAGCTTGCTGCAGCCTGAACTCAGGTTCCAAAGTACTAGTTGAGTAAACGAAGGAGTGCACCCGAGGAAGGCCTGCGGCTCAGTGCTCTGACAGCTTCCGGAGACGGGGCTGACCTGATGTTTCCCAGAAACCGTCAGCCTCAAGACCCAGTCTGGGGTGGCCGAGGCAGGGAGGTCGGTTTCCAGAGTGTGGTTATGGCTTAGGTCATTCGCAGGGCATGGCCCCCAAGAAGACTTGAAGTGGCCGCTCAGCTTGGGCACTGGTTCTCCGCTGGGCCTCGGGTCCTGGCTGTGGGCTCAGCTTGTCAGACTGTCAGCTGTCTGGACAGATGCCTGGCTGCGGGGTCAGAGCTGAGACCTACAGTCCCAGGAAAGTTGTAACAGTGGCAGGACAACAAGCTTCTGACTTGGGGGTGCGGGAGACTTTGCAAGGCCCCCCGAACAGCCCCTGGTTGCACAGGCAGGGCCGGACCATGACCAGAGAGCTGTGCTTGGAGATGTGGATGCTTTTCCTAGGGTGTCTTACCTGTCATTCTAATGCACGTTCTCCCCAAAGCAGATGCTGATTCTGCACTGGGGTGCTGCTGGTTTATCTGAGAAGTGGTCCCAGAAAACAGGTGCAAGCAGTGGGGAGGGTGAGGCAGAGAAAGGGGCAGACCACTGCGCTTTAGGGAGCTCATTGCCACTGGCAGAAGTGGTGTCTAAGAAGTCACCAACGTTGCTGTTTTTTTGAAGGGGAGGTGTGCCTGGTGGCGCTTAGGGCTAACTCCCACTCTGTGCTCAGCGATTACTTATAGTGGGGGTCCTTTTGGATTGGGTGCCGGGATGGAACTTGGGTTGACGGCAAGCACTGCAAGTGTCTTAGCATCTGTATTATCCTCCAGCTCCAAAACACCACTGCAAAGCTAGGGAACATTTTTTAAAACTCCTTTCTTTCTTTTTCTTTCTTTCTTTCTTTCTTTCTTTCTTTCTTTCTTTCTTTCTTTCTTTCTTTCTTTCTTTCCTTCCCTTCCTCCCTTCCTCCCTTCCTCCCTTCCTCCCTTCCTCCCTCCCTCCCTCCCTTCCTTCCTTCCTTCCTCCCTCCCTCCCTCCCTCCCTTTCTCTCTCTCTCTCTCTCTCTCTCTCTCTCTCTCTCTCTTTGGGTGGGGGGGCTCTACCCAGCAGTATTCAGGACTTGCTTCTAGTTCTATGCTCAGATAATGCTCCTGGCAGGATTGGGGGTACCATACGGGTCACTGTCACTGTCACTGTCCTCCCGTTGTTCATCGATTTGCTCTAGTGGGCCCAGTAACATCTCCATTGTGAAACTTGTTACTGTGTTTGGCATATCGAGTACGTCACGGGTAGCTTGCCAGGCTCTGCCGTGTGGGTGAGATACTCTCGGTAGCTTGCCGGGCTCTCCGAGAGGGGCGGAGGAATCGAACTCGGGTCGGCCATGTTGGCTGCATGCAAGGCGAACACCCTACCCGCTAGGGATCAAATCTGGGTCAGTTGCGTGCCAGGTAAGTGCCTGATGTGCTGTTCTATCACTCTGGCCCAAAGCTAGGGAATTTCTCCACTGGCTCTGGGCCCCGCTGATTCTAGTATTGCTTCAGGGATGTTAACTCCCGCCCTGAGTGATCTCTGACAAGGCAGGAGACGCCTCAGGCCTGCTGTGTAGCCTTGCTTGAGAGAAACTCAGGCAAGAGAGCTGACACAGGACAGCTCAAGGACCACAGCCAAGGTGGATGCACAAGTGTGATGCAGCCCTGGATGTCTGCTGCATGCCTGGCATCAGCATGGGTCTCACAGTAGGCACTGTTTTCAGCTAGGTGTCTCCAGTTTGACCCAGTGGATTGTTCTAGGCTCCTTACCTAAACTGGAAATCCTGCGTCCCACCCACCCTGGCACTGTACCATGTCTAGGCCTGTTATCGGTTCTCATAAAAACTGCTGGCCAATAACCCACAGGCTTTAAGTTGGAGAAAGATCATTAGACAGTTCTGGTGACTCAGATAAACTAAAGGCTTTCTGGAAACATCTTGAGGACTCAAAATCAGTGGGAAAGCTGAAAACTAGACTTGAAAATAAGGCAAGAAAAGTGGGCTTTTGTGGGGGATCAGTACCTGCCCATCACTTGGGTGGTCCAAGCCTTGGTTATTCTCCACATGTCTCTAAGCAGTGGGAAAGAACTCTTTTCTCAGAGAGAAACTGGCAAAATAGTTGAATATTGAGTTTCCATATGACTCAGCCCTTCCGTTCCGAGGCACAGATCCAAGATTAATGAGGGCGAATGCTCACATGGAAACTTGTGCATAAACGGGACAGCATTATTCACAAGAGCCCCAAATGCAAACACTTCAATGGCCGTTCATTGGCGAGCAGGTTATTGAACTTTGAAAATGATCCCATAGCAGAGTATCACTGGACCACCAAAAGCCAGCAAGTCCTGGGACCTGTTATGATGTAGATGGACCTTAAAAAACAAACTAAGGGAAGGGAGCCAAGGCAGGAAACACAGCCTGTGACTCCGTCCATGTGAAGCTCCGAGTTGGAACACCCAGAGAGGAGAGAGTGGTTTCCAAGCCTTGGATGGATTGGGGGACTGAGGAGTCACAGCAGAAGGTTCCAGTTTCCTGTGGGGGTAATGATCAAGTCCTAAAATGGTTGCAGGGCTATTTTCCAGTCCTGAATCAGCCAGAAAGCTTGGGATCATGCACTTGCAGGGGCGTGAGTCGTGTGTCTTGGGAACTCAGTCTCAGGGGATAAATGGGACCTGATGGGTTATGCATGGTTGGGTGGGATGCTTTGCCCACTCTTGGCTTTGCTCTCTCTTCAGGTGGGCATCATAGGGAAACACAAAGAAGTCAGGGGGTAGCTCTGGAAAAGAGAAATGATGCTAGGTATGTGCCCCTGTACACACACCAAATGCCACCTCTCTTTGCCGTGGGTAACGTGTGCTGACACGGCACACCAGGATTTGGATGGTGGATGCAGGCTGAGTACTGAGTTTAAACCTGTCCATGTGGCCCTAGGAAGGGCTGAGGTCCATCTCTTCCCCCACGTCTCACCCTTCGTCCTTCCTGCAAGGCTTCCAAGTGTGGGGTCCCCAGAGGGGCCTGCCTGTGCTGTGACCCAGTGGGAAGAGATCACCAAGCTGGGTGAGGTCCATTTTGGGAAGCCAGGGTCATGCTGACTGGGGGGGAAGGGGGAATTGGAGCCTTGGTGGGTGATTCAGGAAGGCTAATGGGGGTGACCCCTTGCCCAGTCTGGCTCCACCAGCACGATGGGGTTCCCAAATGATCTCACCCAAAGTCTCTGACTCTTTAATTAAAATAAAATTGGGGGCCACACTCAGCTGTATTCAAGATTTACTTCTAGCTCTGTGCTCAGAGCTCACTTCTGGTGGGGGTTGGGGGACCATATGGGATACTGGGAGTACGACCCGAGTCGGCTGTGTGCCATGTAAGTGCCTTCCCTGTTGTACTATCTCTCTGGCCTGTGAACGTGTTTCTTGATTTGATTCCTTGTATCTTGGTGCTGAGACCTTAACTGTAATTGTTGTGCTTTTTTGGTTATGAGTTTGAAGAAAATAAACTCGTAGAGGAGTTGAGATTATTTTAATGGATTTACAAAGCAAAGAAAAAAAACCAAAAACACCCAAACCCCATAAGAACAGACTTGAAAAAACTATTCAACTTCTGTCGCTTGCCTTACTCTGTTCTATTTGCTTGTTTTTAGATTTGGCTCTGTGCTCAGAGTCTGGAGTGTCTCAGGGAACCATAGCCGGTGCTGGGGATTGAACCAGGGTCAGCAGTGTGCAAGACATGTGCCCTCCCCTCTGTCCCATCTCTCCAGTGCTTGCCTGTGACTCTATAGTGTATCTGGACACTGCTCAGGAGGGTGACCAGATGCTAATCTGGAGGACGCTCATGGCGCAGGGACACCAGATGTCGGATATGAAGTCACCCCTTGGAAAGGGCCCCTGGGGCCTTCAGACCCTGGGGACTAGTGGTGGTGAGGGTGGCCGTGCATCCTGGCTGCCCCAAACAGATGCTGACCCTGAGCCCCTCATCTCTCCCTCCAGCCTCAGTTTTCTGCAGAGTGGCCACCAATGCTCTGGGCATGGATTTGAACCCACCCCACTCACCACATTTGGAACATGCTCTGCCTTCTCTTAGCTGCTCATCTGCAGCAGCAGGAGAGGCTACATCCTGGGATATGTATATCTGTGTGCATCTGTGTGTGCATCTGTGTTCTGCACATGTGTGTGGGAGCACGTGTGTCTGTGAACATCTGGCATGTGTGTATGTCTGTGCGTCTGAGTGTCTGCATGTGTGTGCGTCTCTGCATATAAGTGTCTGTGAGTGTGCATCTCTGTGTGTGCATCTATACATCTGCTTGTGTACATCTGTGTGTGTCTGTGTGTGCGCATCTGTGTGTGCATCTGTGCATGTGCATCCTTGTGTGCATGTGTGTGTGTTTGTGTATGTGCATTTGCATGTGTGTGCTTCTGTGTGTGAATCTTCATGTGTGCATCTGTGCGTGTGTGCGACTATGTGCATTGGTGCATGTGTGCATCTGTGTGTTCATCTGTGTGTGCGAGCGTCTGTACATGTGTGCATCTGCATGTGTGTATCTGCGTGTGTGTGCATTTGTGCATGTGTGCATCTGTGCGTGTGCTCAGGTAAGTGTCTGCACATGTGCATCTGTGCAGTTGAGTCACGTGCATGCACAGGGACCGTGTGCCTGGACAGCATCATGGCTACCCATGTGGAGGCCAGCAGTGTCTCGTGAGGGACGAGGTGGCGTGAGAAGTCTGTCTGCTTCATTTGTGGCCCAGGCAGGAGCTGGGCTGGGAGCTCCCACCTCTGGGTGTCACATGGGAGCTGAAGCACCGGCCTCCCCAGCACAGCTTCCCTGTCCTCAATGCCTTCCAGGGTTCCAAAGGGCTCCAAGGAGAGGCTGGGAGGTGGAGAGCTCCTGGCTTCGAGAAGGGAGTGTGGCAGGAGGTTGTGGCTGAGCCTGATGCCCCCGGGAATGTCGAGTGGGAAACGCTTAGCTCCACAGTGCCCTGGGCGACTTCAAGCTCCTCAAGCTGCTGTCCATGACCTACAGGGGGGCAGGTAACTGAATGTGGGGACTGTGAAAAACTTGATGTCTAGCTGTGGCAAAAGACACGTAAAAAATTCCTGAGCACCTAATGACTGAAAATTAGTATTTGAAAACTGAATATATCAAGAATCGGAGGTCCTTCTGGCTCAGGGTGGCATGAGGTCAGGAGTGGACAAAGTTGACGCAGCTGTGACCTCACAGCAGAAAGGATTATCGCCTCCTTAACTACCACATTCCCAATCAGGTGGGAGCCTGGGGGAGGGACATGCACTGGGGGCCTGTTGGCCTCTCGGTCCCCCAGAAGTGCCCTTGAGAGAAGGACCAAGCAGTGGGTGCCCTCGAGCCCCATCCTAGGCGGACACTCACTGGGCCTCATGGACGTGGACCCAATTAGTCCTCCGGGTCTTGATGATGATGCCGATCGGTGGCCTGGGCAAGATGTTCAAGTGGTCACAGGCTGTGGGGTCCCCAGAACCTGCTCCCTGGTCCTGCCAGGACTCCTTCTTGTGAGGAAGAGTTGGATGAGTCTCAACTCTTCCTCAAAGAACCCCCAGTGCCTGCTGTGCCCCCAACTTAAGGGTGAGGAGGTAGAGGTTCGCAGCACTGGAGGTAGCACCTGGCATCCTTTTCATATCTATTGTCAGAAAACGTCTCCTCTCTCTCTCCCCTCTGTCTGCCTTCATCTCTCTCTCTCTCTCTCTCTCTCTCCCTTCTCTCTCGTCTCTTTCTGTCAGTGTCTCTGCCTCTCTCCCCTCTCTCTCTCTTTCCCCCCACCTCTGTCTATCCCTGTCTCTCTTTCCTGTCTCTATTCTCTGCCTGTCTGCCTGTCAGTCTGTCTGTTTCTCTCTCGTCTTATTCCAGAAATCTACACAAAGCTTTACTGCCACTGAGGTGAAGAGTTCCTGGTCAGCTGTCATTCTAGAAGCATCTCGGCTGACCAAGGCTGGGTTTTTAGGGGCTCGTGAGCCAGGCAGGGGACTCACTCAGTCACAGCATTTCTGGGCTCTTCTCAGTGGTGGGGTTGGTAGGGACAACGTGGCTTCATTTCTCTCTCCCTCAGGAGCACTGCTGCTTCCGCAGACCCAGACTCCGAGTGAGGACCAGGGGAGAATCAACTGCAGCCCCTCGTGGCCGTGTTCTGCATCCTCACTTCTCTGCTAGAAACACACCCCACACCAACAGAGTGTCACGGCGTCAGCCACGCAACGCTTACACCTGTACTTCTGTCCCCTCTCATGCACTGCCAGTGGGCAGTGTCCAGCAGTCAAACCCACTCACCCCTACTTGCCTTTCCCCCTGGACTCCCACTAGGACCTTGGTTCCTCCTCTCCCAGACCTTCCAGAGTCCCATCAGATGATCTGTGTCTCTCCTCTAACTGTCCCTAGGTCCTCTCCGCACCTCTGGAGCCTCCCCTGGGTTTTCTGGCAGGTTTCTCCCGGAAGCGTCTCCTGCCTGTCCAGGCCCTTGCCAGCACCCTGATGCTCTTTGAACATGATCGCAGCCTCCCATACAGCAGGGTCTGGCCGTGCTGTGTCTCTCCAGGCCCGATGGCAAGTGTTGGTTCCTCTCTGTCACTGTCACTGTCCTCCCTTTGTTCATCGATTTGCTTGTGCGGGCACCAGTAATATCTCACAACAAATTGTGAGACTTATTACTGTTTTTGGCATATTGAATACATGGGTAACTTAGCAGACTTTGCCATGTGGGCGACATACTCTCAGTAGCTTGCCAGGCTCTCCTAGAGGGGTGGAGGAATTTTTTTAATTTAATTTTTATTAGTGAAACACCATGAGGCACAGTTGTAGACTTACACATTTTTGTGCTTGGGTTTCAATTATACAATGTTCAAGTACCCATCCCTCTACCAGTGCCCATTTCCCACCACCACGGATCCTAGTATCCCTCCCACCCCCCACCCCCCAATCCCATCCTGCCTCTGGGGCAGGGCATTCCTTTTTGTTTTCTCTCTACTTTTGGGTGCTGTGGTTTGCAAAAGAGGCATTGAGTGGCAATCATGTTTGGTCTATAGTCTACTTTCAGCATGCATTTCCCATCCTGAGAGGATCCTCCCAACACCCTTTATTTGGTATTCCCTTCTCTATCTGAGCTGCCTTTTTTCCTAGCATGTGCGGCTGGCCTCCAAGCCATGGAGTAAACCTCCTGGTACTTATTGCGGCTATTCTTGGGTGCTAATCTCCTATTTTGTTACTTTATGTTCGAGGGGTGGAGGAATTGGACCTGGGTTGGCTGCGTGCAAGGCAGACGCCGTACCCGCTGTGCTATCACTCCAGCCCTGGATAGCACAGCGGTAGGGTGTTTGCCTTGCATGCGGCCGACTTGGCTGACCAGGGTTTGATTCCTCTGCCCCTCTCGGAGAGCCTGGCAAGCTACCGAGAGTATCCCGCCTGCACGGCAAAGCCTGGCAAGTTACCTGTGACATATTCTATATGCCAAACACAGTAACAACAAGTCTCACAATGGAGATGTTACTGGTTCCTCTCTCTAGAACCTTTTATTCCCTCATGCACTGGGAAGTTTTATGGAGGACAGATGTGAATTTTACCCTGTGGAGCGCCTAGATTATGTTGAAGCTGGGTTTTGTTCTGGAGAGAAGCTTGAAGTTCCTGCAAACTCGTGGGTCCTGTCACTCTGGGTTTGAAATTTGCCGGGGCAGAGGCAGCACCTTCGCTTTGGAAAGTTGAGCAGAAATACTCAGGCGCAGCCCCTCTGCAGGCCCACTCTCGAGGTGGCTGAGGACTTGGCATTCTTGTGACTATTTAAACAGCTGCCCTCCCGATGAGAGCAGGAACCGCCTTTCACTCTGATTTTGTGGCTGTAGAAGCGGAGCCCTGTGCTCAGCAAAGACCCGTCAAGGGACCCTCACAGACTTGTTCCACTCTCACTGTGTCCCCCTTTCTCTTCTGCCCACACCCCCCACCACTCCCAGCTTTCCCACACTTCCAGCTCAGGCTTCAGCTGAGCGAGATTCTGAGTCCGGTCCCTCTTGCTCTTCTCCATGCTGGCCCCTAGAACTTGCTCTTCGGTGGAGAGTCGGGCTGACCCGAGCAGGAAGCAGTGGGGTCTGCCGTTGCCCCAGCTTGAGAGGAGACACTTCCTACGCGCTGCAGTGTATTACACTTACAGCAGACTGTTGACTCCAACCCCAGATACTCCAGTCTGCCCCAGTATTAGGGTGTTTATGAGTGAAGTCAATCCAAAGTATTCCAATCTTTCCCAATAAAGGCTTTGAAGAGTGAATCCTGTCAGGACTAATTCCAGAGTGCAGAGCCAAGAGTAAGCCCTGAGCACCAGCACATGTGGTTTTCCCCCCCAAAACCCCAAAGAATTTCTAAGGTGAGAGTTATTTATATCTTTAAACTTTCCTTTGAGAGCAAAGGAGCTTTTGGTTTGTCTGTTTGACGAAGTCTAGTTTAACACTTCTTCCTTTCTGAAATTTTTATGTACATGCATTTTAGCGAGTTCGTAAAAACTTGCCTTTGTGTTTTATTTTATTTTTAACATGATAGAATATGTCAATAGATTTTATACCTATGTTTCCCATATTATATTTTATTTAGTCATCATGCAAAATCATTCTAATATGTGGCCGGAGCAATTGTCCATCGGGTAGGGCACTGACTTGAATGTGGCCATCCAGGGTTTGATCCCCAGCACCCCATATGGTCCCTGAGCCTGCCAGAAGTGATTCCTGAGCACAGAGACAGGAGTAAGTCCTGAGCATTTCTGGGCGTTGTCCCAACCTCCACTACCCCCAATCATTTCAATATACTTTGGGATTTTATAAATATACATTCCTTTGTTTTGAATCTTTATACGTACCTTTACAAGGTACCGCAAGAAATGGTACCTTAAAAATTTTTTTGTATGTGTCTTTTCTGTCGCGGTAGGGCGTTTGCCTTACAAGCGGCCAACATGGCCGACCTGAGTTCAATTCCTCTGCCCCTCTCGGAGAGCCCGGCAAGCTACCGAGAGTATTCGATATGCCAAACACAGTAAGTATCCTTAATAGCAAAAATCTAACTTGTAAGGTGAATTGGAAATTGTTTCATCTTTTAAAAAATTCTGGAATAGTTTTTATAACTTGCTAATTGTCCATTCTTTGAAAATTTGGAGAAAACTTGTTGCATACTTTTTTTTTTGCTTTTTGGGTCACACCCGGCAATGCACAGGGGTTACTCCTGGCTCTGCGTTCAGGAGTAACCCTTGGTGGTGCTCAGGGGACCATATGGGGTGCTGGGAATCGAACCCGGGTCGGCCGCGTGCAAGGTAAACGCCCTACCCACTGTGCTATTGCTAAGCCCCAACTTGTTGCATTTTTACAAAGATACAAATTGTTTAGTTATGTAGTTCATTAATAATCTTTCCAGTTTTAGCCAGTATCTTGCTCTACTAATTTTAAGTTAATTTTAGCAATGTCTTATGTTCCTAGATAACCAAGTGTTTGAGCTTCATATAGAATCTTACATTATCCTCCCTGGCTCCCCTCCCTTTCCTGATTCTAATTTTGAATCTTTCTAAATTCCAACTGTCGCTATTAATTAGACTAATGAGTCATTTTCCTGTTTTGTTGGTTCAGATGCTCTGTACCGCCCTTACCTGCACCCTTGATTTTGAATATCTTGCTGGTTTAGGAAAAAGCACTTGATAGAGTTCTCTTGGGCGCCAGTTTTCTGGAAGCTTCCAAGAATTTGTTGTTTTGGAGATCAGGACACAGATGTCCTTAAGCCCTAAATTTGCATGTCGAGCACCTGAGTCACAGCCCCATGGTACATTTTCTCCCCTTTAGCTAACGACTATAAGTGGGTGTGATGTGGGTGCAGAGGCTGAACGTCCCTGCCATCGCTGCCCAGGGATCCGCTCTACAAGATCTTTGGCAAGATCAAATACTGCGTTTCTGGAAAGATTCCTTCTCAAGAGAGAGATCGGGGCAGACAACGAAGTTCTGCCACAACCGGAGCCCCTGTACCCCTCCCCAGGCTTGTGACCAAGCTATATGTGCTGATTCCTGGCACAGTCATGCCCCTGCTAGTGTGGTCCCCAAATTTGGACAGAGTCTGATCAATACAGAATTCTCCCATCCATTGTGAATTAGTAAGTATGATCTGGGGTCCTCGAAGAGTTCTCAAAGCTCCCATTAACCGCCTGCTCTTTCAAAAAGTTCTCCTCACAGATGGAGTTGGCCCTCTCCCCTGGGACCTCCTGGGGGCTGTTGGACCGGTCATTTGCTGTTGGCATCACAACTGCCTCTTGATTTTTGTCGTTGTTATTTTGTTTTCTCTTTCAGGTCTCACCTGGCAGTGCTCAGGTCTTACTCCTCATTTTGCATTCAGATCACTCCTGTCAGTGCTTGGGGGACCATATGGGAGGCTATGGATTGAACCAGGTCGGCTGTGTGCAAGGCAAGTGCCCTCCCTGCTGTACTATCGCTCTTGTTATTCCCATGTTCGTTCATTCAGTGTTTCTTTTGCTACATCTGTGTTCTGGGCTGGAGCGATAGCACAGCGGTAGGGCGTTTGCCTTGCATGCAGCCAACATGGCGGACCAGAGTTCAATTCCTCTGCCCCTCTCAGAGAGCCCGGCAAGCTACCAAGAGTATCTCGCCCGCATGGCAAAGCCTGGCAAGCTCCCCGTGATGTGTTCGATATGCCAAACAAGTAACAACAAAGTCTCATGATGGAGACATTACTGGGCCCGCTTGAGAAAATCGATGAACAACGGAAGGACAGTGACAGTGATAGTGACATCTGTGTTCTGGGGTGGGTGCCAGTGGGACCTGAGCTGGATCCGGAGCTCGTCCTCGTGCCTGAGCCTGAGGTATGGTGGCAGGGAGGGTAGGCAGGAGCCTGTGCTGTGAATCAAGACGAGTGCTCAGAAGTGGAGGGGCGGGTACACCAGGCACTCAGGGCCTGAGAAGGCAGAGGAGAGTGTGTTGGAACCTGGGCCAGACTGGCCGAGTGCAGGGATGGGGAAGCCACCTTGGGCATCAGGTTCCTCGGCCTTTGGGATGCCGTATCCTGGAAACAACTCTGACACTCGCTGGGGTCTCCAGCTTGAGAGTAACACACTCCAGCGTGGAGTGGACTGGGTCTGACTGGTCCCAGGTCTGTGTTTGCATCAGACCCCAAAGAGAGAATGAGCAGAATGTCAGGGTGCACAAGAGGGGGGAAGAACATGCACAGAAATATTCTCCCAACCTGCTCAGGGACTACTGTGTGTCCCTCAGAACCTGGGGGAGAACATGGTCCTACCTGTGCCCTCTCCACTTGCAAGTTCCTCGCCAACCAAACAGGAGCTGTTCTGTGGGCTGAGCTGCACGCCAGGGTCTGCTGTGAGCTCGGGCTCAGTGGGAGCATCCAAGAGCATGGAGCAGTCCTGAGCGGCCTGCCCACACCCAGGGCTGCCGGTTGCTCCAGGCCCCCGAGACCTCTGCACCCTGGTCGCAGGATTCTGTCAATTGACAGTGCTCCCTACTCCTTTCCTTCCTGGGAGGTTCCCGGTAGCCACTTGGAGGGGCCTTATAAGCCAACATCCCTGAGAGTGGAAGCCAGTCTTCTGGATGTGCTGGGCAGCTGCGCATCGACCGAGCAGGCCCACCAAGGCCCTGGGGAGCACCCAGGTGAGCAGAGGCTCAGACTGTCTTCGTGACCAGCCTCCTTCCAAACCTGCTTGGCTGCAGCAGGGAGCGAGTCCCTCTGGTCACTAGGAAATCTCTGGTTGCTTACACAGGTCACCTCTGGCTTGCTGCAGCCCATGTCCTGATGTCCTGCAGGAGTGGACAGGCCAGGGCTTTGGGGCCTCACAACTTCCAGAGAAGCAACGTTGGAAAGAAATCCACGTCTCCGTGGCTGGGTTGATGCGGCCTGCACTGTCAAGAGGAAAGTATTGCAGAGTTGCCACGGCTGGGTGTGACCCATTGGGAGGAAGGGCTGAGCTGTACTTTGGATGAGCAATTTTTGGTCCCCCAAAATGTGAACATTTTCTTTTACTTGAATATTTTCATTTACTTGACTTTTTGGGTTGTTTTCTGGGCTATATTGGGCTGTGCCCCAGGCTTGCTCCTGGCACTGTGTTCAGAGATCTCTCTTGGCAATGCTCAAGGGAACTTATGGGGTGCCAGAAATCAGACTGGAGTGAGTCGCACTCAAGACAAGGGCCTTAATCCCTGTGTTAGAGACAAGAAGGAGGTGGTTTGTGCTGTATCCCTTCATGCCCCTAAATCATGAATGGTGCCAGCATAAGAGTTCACACCATTGCACAGAGGTTGTGTGTGTGTATGTGTGTGTGTGTGCGCGCATGCGTGAAGGGCGAGGTGGTGGGGGGCGGGGTGTG
Organism: Sorex fumeus; assembly: GCF_029834395.1. Taxonomy (NCBI): domain Eukaryota; kingdom Metazoa; phylum Chordata; class Mammalia; order Eulipotyphla; family Soricidae; genus Sorex; species Sorex fumeus. The sequence continues at coordinate 13,590,931 of NW_026606077.1, read as the reverse complement.
CGGGTCTCATGCTACAATTTCTTTCTGACCTTAATAAGAAATTACAATACTCTAATTGCCCCAGAATTTTCCCCTGTGATAGAAGTGAAATTTCCAATTAAATGACTTCTCTTCTCCCCGAAGTCAGTGAAGGCAGCCTTGTAGACAAGAGTCCTTTTGCACTTGGACACGGGGAAGAGAATCCAGACAGAGAGAGCCCGCCCTGCACACCTGCCTGCGCCCACCCGTCCCCGCTCGCTCCCAGCTAGTTTTTGACAAGTTCATCACCACGTTCATCCGAACACGCACAGCACGGTCTGGTCTTGCATCTGGAGAAGAGGAGCGCAGGCCGACAATTCCTCAGGGCTTCAGGGGCTGAAAGGCTGCAAAAGAGGGTTTGGAAGCACTTCACACACAGACCCACGTCTACACCTACGTCATGACCAGCATTGTTTGGGGAAAACAAGTTGTCCTGGAGGCTTTGGGAATTGCCATGGGGTTTTGCAAGAATTCAAAGAAGTAAATAGGAAATAAAAATCCCAGCCAGCAGCTACTGCGAGCTGCGCTCCCCAAGAAGCATTTTAGAATGGCTGGTCATGGGTCCCTCAGAACCTTGTGTGCCGGCTGCTCCCCACTCCTTGAGGGGAGCACCCACCCGCTCAGATCCCTGGGACTGAGGGACCCAGAACTGAGCCAGCATGGGTGGGCTCAGGCTGTTCTCAGAGGAAGGCAAATGCAGGCACAGGCGAGCAGGAGGACCTGAGATCCAGGGTGTGTCCCCTCACCATCTCCCCACAGGACACACCCCTCACCATCTACCCTCACTATCTCTCTCCCCACAAAACATACCCCCTTACCATCTCCCCACAGGACACACCCCTCACCATCTACCCTCACCATCTCTCTCCCCACAAAACACACCCCCTCACCATCTCCCCACAGGACACACCCTTCACCATTTCCCCACAGGACACCCCCTCACCATCTCTCCACAGGACACACCCCTCACATCTCCCCACAGGACACACCCCTCACCATCTCCCCACAGGACACACCCCTCACCATCTACCCTCACAATCTCCCCACAGGTCACACCCCCTCCCCACCTCCCCACAGGACATACCCTTCACCATCTCTCTTCACCATTTCCCACAGGACACACTCCCTTACTATTTCCCCACAGGACACACCCCTACCATCTGTCACCTTTCATCTGTCATCTCACAGGATGAACCCCTTCATCTGTCACCTCATAGAACAGAGCCCCTTCACCTGTCTCCCTACAGGACACACCTCTTCACCATTACTCCGAGGCTGCACCCCTTCACCCATCTCCCCACAGGGCACACCTCCCCACTGTCACCCCCAAGGCCATGCCCTCACTCTTCTCCCCACTATGGATACTTTGGTGATAGCCGAGGCTACTCTTGGGCTTCTTTGTCTTCTCACTGGTGAGAGGGCAGGTCTGAAGGACCAGATGTTACAGGTTCAGTTCTTGAAGCTTCTCCTCTCCCTGGTCCACATGTAAGAGTAGCCTGGCTTAGCGTGGCATGGCCAGTCGGGGCACCATCCCAGAGGCCCTAGTGATCCTTGAAAACACACCCAGGTCTGTGGGTCCTGTTTTGGATCCCCCTGGTGGAAAGGCCTGAGATCCGAGGCAATGTGTGAACCTGCCGAGATAGTACCCCACCTGCCCGGCCACCTGGCCGGGCAGGTAACCAGCAGGGTCTGCTTGGACACACACGGCTCTTGCTTCTGATCCGTGTACTTGCCCTGCTCCCACCCTGCCTTCCCCCCACCCAGGGCCACTCAGCCTCCTCGGATAGCCACACTCTGGCCCCTCTGTCTCTGGGCTGTAGGATTCACGGCAATTCTGGGATCAATGTGATGACTAGAAGCTTCTTTCTAGCAGGGGGAGGTGAGCAGGTGGGCATGGGATGCACAAATTGTTTGAAAAACCCAGGATCACCAAGTGATCATCAGCCAAGCAGCACAAATGCTGACAGACTTCGACTGTGAGTGTGGAAAGGTCGGACTCCAGCTGAATCTCATGAAGACAATGTTTATGAGAAACAGTCTCGTTCCTGACATTCCATTCGCTCTCAACGAAACGACCATCTCCGAATGCAACACTTATGTGTACCTAGGTCGAGAAGTCAACATGACGAATGACCTAGCACCTGAGTTGCTCAGGAGGAAGACAGTGGCTTTGAAATGTCTTCAAGAACGTTGAAGAAATAGCTAAGAGGACGAAGAACCACCCGTTCCAGGCACATCTCTTCTATTCCACTGTTCTTCCTGCATTAACATATGCCTCAGAGACCTGGGCCCTACAAAAACAGGATGAGAACTCTATTCAGGTCTCCCAAAGAGTAATTGAAAGAGCTATGCCTGGATTATCACGCTTCACTCAAATGAGAGAAAGAATCCAGAGTTCTGAACTCCATCGATGGTCAAGAATCAGGGATGCTGTCTCGTTTGCCAAGGCATCGAAAATCAGATGGGCTGGACATGTAATGAGATTTGGAGATGACCGCTGGACTAGAGCCATTACTGACTGGATTCCATGAGACATCAAAAGACCGCATGGCCGCCCACCTACAAGATGGTCAGACTTCTTCCTCAAGACCCTGAACGATCGGGTTTGAGGCTCTTCGTGTTCCTAGAATGAACAGACGCCATTGGACTACACTAGCAGGCGAAAGGGGTGAATGGAGACGTTACTGGCACCTGCTTGAGCAAATCAATGATTAACGGGAAGTCAAGTGATCAAGTGATCACCATGTGCAGGCTTTGGTGTGGGCCCACTGGGTCAGTCCCTATGGGGTGCCAGAGATCGAACCAGGATCTGCCATAACCAAGGCAAGTATGCCTTTTGTTCAGTGCTATCTTCGGCTCCAGGTATGTTGATAAAAGGATGAAGCCTGAAGTAAGATGGTTTGCCCTGATTGCCTAAGGTTCATAGAATGGTTCACAAGGTGACATTCGATGGGGGTCAAAGGGAGAGGCATGGGGGAAGGAAATCTTCAGTCAAAGGCAGGGGAGGATGAAATGAAGGCGGCAGTAAGCAGAACAGCATGTCCGCTCTGCTATTTGCATGCGACACGCAAAAGAAACGTGTGACTGAATGTGACTTTCCCAAACAGGATACAGAACCCGTCATAGAGAGTTGTGCTGAGGGTCCAGTGATGTCACAGCATGCCAGGATGACAGGCCTTCAGAGTCACTTCGAAGAGGATTTCATCTCCAGCTTGTCCACCCCCGGCTGCTGACTTTTCCCTCCCTCCCGCAGCTGGCTGGCTCAGAAACCACGCGCCATCCGCCTCCAGTGATTGACTAGTTGGCGGCGGGTCACTGATTGTGAGTCATCCTCTCAGGCCACGAGCAGGAATCCAAGCAGATGATAATACCCTCACGTTAGGAGGCAGAGCTACAGCCGGCCCGCACCTGCTCTGTAATCACGGTGTCAGAGCACACTCACACTGCAGTCTCAAAATAACAGCCATGGCCCGCTTGACTCAGAAGAGCCAAGTGTGGGGCCAGCAGGGTCCCAGAGAGAGCCATCCTGACAAGGACCAGGGTGAGACATGTGGCCACATCTGTGGGACTCAGGAAGCCAGGCCTGCACCCGAGTCATTCCAGACATGTCTTCTGCAGGTATCATTGAGTCACAACCGCCGAGACACCCATGCAGGGTCCTACTCTTGACAGCTCAGCAGCTCAAGCTGGTGCATATCAAAGGGTCAAGATTAAAGTCCAGAATTCCTTGACTCTTGAACCCCAGCTTCCTTCCTACCCATGGCTGCCACGGGGACCCCAACCCACTGAGAAATCCCTCAGGCTCTCTCTAAAGAGCCCGTTTGAGTCCAGCAGGGTTTGCAAGCACCAAGCCCAGCCCGATCCTGGTGATCTCTCGACGCAGCTTTACTCAGCACGTCCATCTGCACTGAGGCTTGTGTGTCCTTGTCTGCAGAATGCGCACGTGCTCGGAGTACTAGCCGGCGCTGGGCAGCAGTCTTCACATCACGGATATCTGAGGTGCAGTTAGTGCAGCATGTCTTAAGCCAGCCACCCTTGCTGCTCTCAGAGGCCACCAGGAGTCCTGAGAGCCCAGGTGAGTGGACCAGCCCCCTGTCTTGCTGCTTGTGGGCCTGCATCCTCTCTCTGCCGCTCTCTCTCCTCTTCCCAACTTGGGATGTCTGCAAATGTCTTCCCGGAGTACCGAGTGGCTGGAGACGGGGGCGGGAGTGAGGGAGGGCAGCCAGGGTAGGGTCAGCACTGTGACGATTCTGCTGACACAGGAGCCTCATCCACAAAGCCTCTGAGCTGTGTCCAGCAGCCACAGGAGGCCTCTCGCTCTGGGGGACTTACTTCCTTACGTCCACTCCTCTGCCCATGTTCTACTCTAGGACGTTAGTTGCAAGGAGAGAAAGACCCACCAAGAACTGCTTCTTGGTCCTGAGTCTAGCCTCTGGGCTGTAGACATTGGGTCAACTCTATTCACTTGCTGTCCCCTTAAGTAATTGAAAATGGAGATCCCATGCCTTCTGAAAATTGTGCACAGGCATCTACTCCCTATACTCTGAACTGATACTTGAGCGGGCATCAGATTATTAGACGAGGATGCCTCCTTTGTTCTACATGCACTACTTCTGTTAATGCAACCTCCAATTGCTTCTGCCCACTGAGAGTTAGAGCGCAGAGCTGATGCTTCTGGAGGGGCCATGGTAATGACACCCTTTACTTCACTCAGGCTTCTTCCGAGACATGGAGTTGAGGCTGGGTGTGTGTGTGGAGCCAGTGTTAGAGAAGTTTTACTTCCTCCCGTTATGCTATTTTATTCTTCACCTGTAAGTCTTGCTGCATCAACTACATTCCACTGAGCCATTTATACTGGAATTCCCATATCTGTGTCATGTGTCACCCCTCCCAGTTTAGTGGCAGCCACAGATTTGATAAGGAGCTTTCTATGCTTTCATTCAAGTACTCACAAAATTTGTTTTAACAGCAGAGAACCAAGAACAAAACCTTATCTCAGGCCCCTGGAGAGCTCCTGCAGAAACAGACTGAACAGGAATGAGTGAATCAGCAAGTCCTATGAATGGTTCTTGAAGTGGTCACAAACCCACTTTGTAAGGAATTACCTTAGCTGAGGTTTTCCACGCTATCTAAGAGGATGCCATAATTATGATATGCCAGATAGAAATCCAAATATCATGCCAACTTAGGATTTACTGTTTCGTCTAATTATATGGACTTCAATAAAATAAAGGAAGATGGGAATAAGAGAGGAAGATGAAGAAGAAAATAAAGAAGGAAGGAATGAAGAAAGAAAGAAAGAAAGAAAGAGAAAAGAAGGAAAGAAGGAAGGAATGAAGGAGGAGGAAGGGAAGGAAGGAGAAAGGAGGAAGATGGAGGGAGAAGGCAGGGAGGTAGAAAGAATGAAAGGAGGGAGAGGAAGATAAAGGAAGTAAAGGAAGAAGAAAGAGTGGGAGGGTGGAAGGAAGACTGAGGGAAGGAGGAAGGGAGGGAGGGAGGGAGGGAAGCAGAAAGGTTCAGATGCCGTAATGTCCAGGAACCCACGTCAGCTTATGTACTGTGCTCTTATGAAAAGTGTCCTTTTCATTGCTAGAATAATGAGCAGGAAAAACACCAGGCCAGGACCTTTAAATGTCCCCTTCATGTGAGTTTTGAAAACTGGAGCAGGCTGCTCATCTTTATTCCTCCCCCAGGCCTGTGGTCTGCCTGACACCGGGCTCAGGGCCAGGCTCCAAGTCCGGGAAATCCGTGACCTGCTCAGTCTCTCTGTGTTTCTTCTTCCTGATTTCACAAGCCCTTCAGCAGCTCCAGCCAAGGAGGACTGACTCCAGGGCCAAGTTCACTTTGGCTCAGTGTCCAGAGGTCCCAAATTCTTTGACAACTGTCCAGTGGGTCCCTCTCTTGAGCACTGAGAGCTTTGCTTTCCAGCCCAAAGGACATGCCCCATGCCGGGGAGCCCCAGACCCTTCTCCTTGCAGTGTGACCTAAATGCTGATCTCTGGCTCACACCGCAGGTTGATTCCCAGCTAGCTCTTTCTGCTTTCGGCATTACTTTAAAAGCTCGTCTCCCCCAGCCCTCATCTCCTCTTGTCTCTGGCCCCTCTGGTATTGACCTTGTACCCTCATATGTGTTGAGATCGAGAAACAAATGCAGAACAGAGAAAGCCAAACAGGTAAGGTTTCAGCTTGCATGGCTTTGTAGTCTGAGATCAGACTACGGTAACGGAGACTGGCACGGGGGTACAGGCCACTCTGTAAGCACCCGAGCAGGCTTTCTCTCTCAAATACCCTTGGCTTTGGCCTTCCAGAAAGTCAACGCAGTAGAGCAAAGTGTGTTTTCACTGGTACACTCAAGAGAAATGCTGGAATCAGGTGGAAGTGTTACCCTGCCTAGGTCATGTGCCTCCCTGGCCAGGGAGAGCCAGGGGCCAGCCGCCCCACTGAATAGTAGGACCGAGTATGGGAGGGTTGAGGAGCTCTGCCACTGAAAGAGAAGAGAAATATATGGCATGTTGTCCCCAAACACCAAAAAAATTGTCCTCAGTGCTTCTCAAAAACTTGGGGAGGGTAGTCACTCAAGTCATCTTTGTTGTCTGGCTCTCAGAAGCCAACATCCATTGTACTCTTCACATCCGTCTTTCCTTGATGTCCACGGGGATGGGAAGCCCAGTCTTGGAGCTGTCTGCATGAAGATCTTTCTCCTAGTAAATGAAACCTGAGTTGGCTAAGGTCTCGGTGCCCAGGGAGTGAAGGTCTGAGACCTGTTGACCTCTTCAAGCTCAGCACACCTCCAAACTCCTCTAGAGCACTTGAAAACCCCCAACAGTGGTTGGTGTAGGATCTGCATGTGAGACTTATGATGGGGAAGGATGACTCCAGGGCAGTAGAGAGACAGCTAGGAGGGAGCTTCCAGGATCAGATTCAATGGATGAATTCATCCAGTCAGGCCCTGGATCCATGTACTGCCCCCTTGCAGGACGGGGAAAAGGGCAGAAGCAGGTGGTGGTTTGGAGGACTGAGAGATGGGCCTTGGGATCAGGGAAGTAGAGGCAAGGTGGTTCCACTGCTCGGAATCAGCCAGGGAGACTGGGGGTAAAGAAGCCCCCCAGTGCCCTTGGGTGAGCAACAGGGGAAATAGAAGAAGAGCCCGAGACAAGAGAGGCTTGGTTTTGGCCTCTCGGAGGTCTGACATGTCCTCCAGAAGCTGGTGGACATTAGAAGCGAAGCAAGACTGGACACCAGAAACACAGACGTGGCCTTCAGGAAGCAGAAATATTTTCCCGCCAGCAAATGAGGAAAGGAAATGGGGGATGGTCCAGAATAAAGCCCCAGTGATGATCCAGCAGGGAAACCACTGCTGAGAAACAGTTTACTGTGTCTATGACACAGCAGCTGGAACTGGAGCCAGAGAGCTAAAGAGACAAGGTCAGTGATTGCCGCAGGATGGACAAGGCAGCTGACGGGTTCCGGAACTCTGTCTTACCCATGGTGAATGGATGAGGTCTTAGTAGGCACCCCGAGCCGAGGCGGCTTAAGCCCATGACACAGAAACTTCCAGAGGGAGAGGAGCACTATCCCTGGAGCTCTCTGCTGCTTTCGTCTTCCTGTTTTGGTGGCCATCCCTGGTGGTGCTCAGGGATCACTCATGGCAGGGCTCAAGGGGACCCTGTGCAGTGCTGGGGATCAAACACATGGCAAGTATCGCCATGCCCTGGCAGGAGCACTCTGCTCTTTAAAATTGTCTATTGGGGGGGGGGGGGATGGTGATACCTGGCAGTGCTCAGGGCTTACTCCCAGCTCTGTGTTCAGGACCACTCCTGGCAAGGCCTGGGAAGCCATATGTGATGCTGGGGATTGAATCTGGGTTGGCATCAGGCAAGGCGAGTGTCCTCCCGCGGTTCTATCGCTCTGGCTCCAGGGGTCCTGAAGAGCCTGGCTGGCTGCAAGAGTGGGCATTGCCCCTGCTGTGAGGGACCTGTGAAGCCACACCGCAGTACCAGCGCCCCCAGATCTTGGTGCAGATAGGAGCCCCCTGCCGCTGCCCACCCCTCTCTGGAGCTGGGGCCAAGCATAAACGATCCAATCAGCTCACAGGTGATTCTGATGCAGGCAGGAATGAGTGGACCTCTGATCAAGAAAAGCCCCAATGAGCCAACATGGTGAATCCTCCAGTTTAGAGGATGCTTGCGGGCTGAAATCTTCCTGAATCACAAAGCAAAGCCCAGCTTCGCCATTCCACCTGGCTTGTCCACTTCGTGCGCTAGCCCTGCCCCTCTTTGGGCAAGAGGCCTTGATTTCCTGCCCTTGACCTCCTTGGGCCTCCCTCCTGGTGTGTTTCATTCGGGAGACTGCAAAGCAGGGCACAGGAGACTCCAGGGCCCCTCCTGATGATCGAGACCAACCAGGCCCAGGTGGGGGAGCTCCTTGGTCCCTGCATGCTGGGCTACCCCTGCAAACCCTTGTCACCCCAAGGGGAGCCCAGCTGCTCTGGCCCGAGGCCAGTCTGGCCCTGATGTCACCCCTGAAGTTGGAACACTGATGTTGGCCTGGTTCGGCTGTGTGAGCCTTGGCCGTCCTTGTGTGGCTTCAGCCATGGCCTGTAGCTCCTGCCTGTCTGGGTTGGGCACAGAGTAGAGCAAGCTAGGTGGTCCCCTCCCTCTCGTGGGAGCTCTTTCAAGGAGTCTATTAACCTACAAAACGCTCACTGTGCCCTTGAAGTGGTTGCTGTTCAGGGCTCAGTCGGCTCTGGGTCCTTCCACTCTGTGACGATGGGGGTGGCCTGGTGGTCAGGAGTCAAAAGTTTCAGCATGAGTGGATTCCTGGAGAGAGATGGGGGTCAGTGGGAAAGGGAAGGAGACATGGGAGACCCCAGGGAAACCCGACCCTCCATCCAAGCTGGGCGTCCAGCAGCATACCTCCATTTTGGCCTCTGGTTTCCTCTTCCTCCCTCCCTCCCTCCCTCCCTCCCTCCCTCCCTCCCGCCCTTCCTTCCCTCCTTCCCTTCCTTCCTTCCTTCCTTCCTTCCTTCCTTCCTTCCTTCCTTCCTTCCTTCCTTCCCTCCCTTCCCTCCTTCCCTTCCTTCCTTCCTTCCTTCCTTCCTTCCTTCCTTCCTTCCTTCCTTCCCTCCCTCCCTCCCTCCATCCCTCCTTCCTTCCTTCCCTCCTTCCCTCCTTCCTTCCTTCCTTCCTTCCTTCCTTCCTTCCTTCCTTCCTTCCTTCCTTCCTTTCTTCTCTTTGCTCCCTCCCTCCCTCCCTCCCTCCCTCCCTCCTTCCTCCCTCCCTCCCTCCTTCCTCCTTCTTTCTTTCTTTCTTTCTTTCTTTCTTTCTTTCTTTCTTTCTTTCTTTCTTTCTTCAGAGGTGCTGAGGGTTCCTCCCAGCTTTGTACTTGGGTGTCATTCCTGGAAATGCTCAGGGAAACTCACCACCAGTTATTTTACGATTTCTGCCCTACATCTTATAGCACTTTGATGAAGACTGAAGGAGGAAGAGTCTGCACTGGTAGCGTCCTAGATAAATCTAAATATTCCAAATATGCTGACTTGGCTTTTAGCCTCTGTGAGGCTTGGGTTAGGTGCACAGGGGTGGCTGCTCCCAGGGGTCATGTGATGCTCCCCACACCCTCCCTCTCCATCCAGCCTTTTTCTTTATTTCAGTCTCAGTTACTCCTGGGTTCATGAGCAGCTAGAAGCCATAAAAGCCAAGAAAATGGGCCAGAGAGATAGACAGGGGCTGAGGACATGTGGCTGACCCTGGTTTGATCCCTGAACATGGAGCTGGGAGTAAGTCTTGAGCGCTTCCAGGTGTGGCCCCCAAACCAAAGAAGAAGCTGAGAAAAAGGCAACAGTGCTGCTAACTGGCTATTTTATCTCGTCACAATCTCCCTTGTGTGTGTTTTCAAAAAAGGGGCCTTAGGGATAAAGCATGCACCAGATCTCAAGGTGTTTGTTCCATCAAGAGATTCCGGAGACGGACCCTCAGTTCTGCAGGCAGAAAAGGGCCAGTGCCCTCACAGCACCGCAGGTGTCCATGGCCACGAAGGGCAGTCCCATTGCACAGGTGGTGGGCACCTGCCTGGGCGCACGTCCTGCCGCGTCTACTCTCCATGGATGGAACCGCCTCTCCTTGCAAGGCAAAGGAAACAGCACATCACACACCATAAGGAGTAGGTGGCGCGCGCGGGCCTTCTCCCTCAGTGGCAAAGTCACCCTGCACCCACAAGCCACGAAATTCCAGTCTCAGCGGGCCGCGGTTCAGGGGCAGGGGGGCCGACTCTGTCTATTGTGCCCAAATTCTCTTCTCCCCTCCCTCTTCGCATCCCCACACCAGGGCTGTGAAAGGCCACTGTCATGGGCGCACCAGCCTCTCTTCCGGTGAGATGTTCTTTTGTAGCTGACACCTATTAATAATTGAAACGCCTGCTCTCTTGAACAATGATCAAAATTAAGCGATTAGCCACGGGGGATATTTACATAGTCAGTCGGCAGCTGTTTAATAGCCTTTTCTACTCCAGTTTTCTTGTGACCCTCCACGTATCATTTGTAAGCGTAAGAATATTTGGTTATTATATGATTTTTCCCCTCTTTTGTGTATTCGATAAACAGGCACTGGGAATCACTTAGGACATGAATAAGGTAATTCTTTGTGATTTCGGCAGGCTGCTCAAGTTACAGGAGAAAGGCAATTACTTTTAGATTCCTCTACATGCAATTTACTAATAAGCTACAGAATGTAGAAACATGTAATTAGTAATTACGATAGTATGTAGTGAAGCAAGCCTTACCCAGTTAGTCTGTGGGCCTATAATCTTGAGGCAGAAACGAAGTGAGCTTTCGAGCCAGCCCCGTGAGGTGAGGGAGAGGGGACGGTCACTCAGGGGCACGTGGAGCCCACCTTCCTGTCCTCTCACAGGAACTCCCTTCCGAGAGCCCAACCTCGGGTCACGGCCAAGGGCAGTGGGTCTGGGCCGGCGTCCAGTGTTGGGGCTTCAGGCCAGTCTCAGCCGTGACACTTGTGTTGCAAAGGGTATTTTATCAACAGAACAGGGGGCTGGGAGAAACGAGGGACAGCGGAGGGAGCAGCAGTCCTGTCTGAGGAGTGGGTGCCAGGCCAAGCCAGGCCGTGACTAGGCTCCAGTGCCGAGGTGTCTTTGTGGCCTCTGGGGCAAGGGGTGATACTTATGGCCAAGAGCACTTGGTGTACAGTGGCAGAGTGGGGCGGGGGGGGGGGGGGGTCAGAGTGTCACCTGAGCCAGCAACCCCTCCTCCCCTCGTATACCAAGTGCAGGGAGGGGGTCTCACTCCTGAGCCAGACCCCCTTCCCACCCCAACCCAGGAATTTCTCCCAAGCTGTGACTCCCGTGTTCAGCACATCTTTTGTATCTGCACCAGACACCGCTGGGATAATTTGGGGCCAGTGAGACACGTTCATGGATAATAAGCTGTGAAAAGCAGCAACTTTGACCTGGTAATATTAATCTCAGAAACACATCTGAAAGATAACGATGATCCCCCAAATTGCAGATCAGAGCCAAGCAGAGACGTTCAACAAAGACATGGTTTCTAATGACAAAACCTGAAACAATAATTCCCACTCCTGAAGACAGCCATTGAGACTCAAGTTATAATTATACCGCAGGGTGAGTACTAGGCAGTCGCAGAAGATGATATTAATGAAGAGTTGTTAATAACAGACACAGCCTTCAAAGGGGTGAGCAAAATATAAAAGTGTGTGTATAGTAGGAATTCGCTTATGCGAAGAGAGAGCTACTTCCAAGCTGAGTATGGGGAAGTTCAGGGAGGCTTTTTAAAAATTAAGGAAATAGCCTAATTGAGATGAGTTTTGATACAATTCACCTACCCAGGCACTTGCTTTTTTCATCTGTGTTATTTATGGGTCTTAGCATGTCCACTGGCTGGAGCGATAGCACAGTGGTAGAGCTTTTGCCTTGCATGCGGCCAACTTGCCCGACCTGAGTTCGATTCCTCCGCCCCTCTAGGAGAGCCCAGCGAGCTACCGAGAGTATCTCGCCCGCACGGCAAAGCCTGGCAAGCTACCAGTGATGTATTCGATATGCCAAACACAGTAACAACAAGGCTCACAATGGAGACGTTACCGGGCCCTCTTGAGCACATTGATGAACAACGGGAGGGCAGTGCTACAGTGCTACAGCATGTGCACAGAGTGTGGCCAGCACCATTGCATGCTTTTAGAGAAAATGTCAAATCCCCAAACTACTGTCCCTCCCAATGCCCTTGCATGCACCTCTCCCCTCCCCCCCCAGACAGCTGCTGGTTAACACAGGCATATATTCCTTCTCTGTAAATCTGTTCAGGGTCTGTCCTACAAACAGAACCATTCAGCATGTGGTTTTCCTGTTGGAGCAAGTGTCAGTGTCAAGCGCATTATTACCTTATAGGGACACATAATATTTCACTGCATGGACATACCACTCCTTGTGTATTTGTTAATAAATCCTCCACACACACTTGGATCGGTTCCATGTGTGGACTGTTATAGGTATTGCTAATATGAACATGAAGCTATAGTACATTTCCAGTTCTCTTGAGTATATATTGAGAAGTGGAATAGCCAGGAACTATGCTCAACACTGGTGGGAAGTACTCAACTGCTAAACAATGACACACATTTTACAGGCCCACCGACAATTACTAAGGGTTCAGTTTCTGGATCATGGTCAACACTTATTATTTAGTCTTTTGCATTTTAACCAGGCAGGCAGGTGGGGAGCAGTATCTCAGCGTAGCTTCGATTTACATTCCCTTATCTTGCTTGTGTGCATGTTTTGTTTTGTGTGGGTGGGGCACACTGTGCAGTGCTCAGAGCTCACTCCTGGTGGAGAGGGGAGTGAACTGGGGTCAGCGCGTGGACGAGGAGGCAAGGGCCTTGCCCGGACTAACTGTCTGGCCCCCAAGATGATCATTTTAAAAGGTATTTATGTCATTTTTGGAGAAACGGACAATTACCAATGACATCCTTGGCCCCATCTTATATTGAACTCTGTAGGGTTTTTTTGTTTGTTATTTTATTATTGAGTTTGAAGTATTTCTTATGTATTCTGGACACTAAGCTTTATCAAATTCGCAAATATTTTGTGTTCTGTTCATTGTCTTCTCACCCTCTTGTTGATATTTTTATAATGTTTATAATTTTTGAGAAAGTCCAACTTTTCCATATGTTGCTTGTGCCTCCCTCGAGGACATTGAAGATGTTCTCGTATCGTTCCTTCTAAGACTTTCAGTTTTAAGTCTCTTATTTAGATCTCTAGGACTTCATCTATCCTTAGAAGTAAGGATCCAGCCTCTTTGGACGTGAGTGGCAGTGTCTCATAACCTTTTCTTGAAGCAACCTTTATTTCCTTATTGAATTATCTTGGCACATTTGTCAAAAATCAATTGCCTTTAAGTGTAAAGATTGTATCTGTACAGCCTCACTTCCATCCTGTTGATCGATATATCGATCCTTCACCAATACCACACATACTCGATTACTGCAGATTTAGAGTCAATTTTGAAACTGAGGAGTGAGAGTTCTCCAACTCTATTTTTATTTCTAAACATCAATGTTGGCTATTATGGTTTTTGCAACTCTTCCCAAACTTTAATGTTTGTCCATGTCTTTCTTGTCCCTTTTTAAAAAAAATCTTCACCTGGGGGTGCTCAGGGCCTACTTCTGGCTTTTTGCTCAGGAGTGACCCCTGACAGTGCTCAGGGGACCATGTGTGGTGCCTAGTGTGTGGTCACAGCATCCACAGCCACAGTCTTACTCTCTGCGTTATCTCTAGCTGTGTTGTCACATTTCATAACAGGGCTGCTGGGACAGTTCTCCCCTCTTCTTTCCCTTTGCTCGTGCTTTTGTGATGGCTGGGGACACACATCTCCTTGGTGGTGGGTCTTGACTAGGGTCAAAATCTGGCTGTGGCTTCACATGATCAGACTTGCACAGTGGGCCTTTGCAGTTGTGGCACTTGCTCTCATTTCTGTGCCAGCTCACACCTGTGCTCAGAGGGGCTGCCCACCTGGCATGCCCCCTAGGGCCGCACACCTTAATTATGGAGTTCACACACTCTGGCTATGGAGCATTGAAAAATTTTGTGCTTTTGTGGCACTGGAAACCACACAACCAAGTAGCCAGACCCACATGCAGAGCTTGCGGACGATATCCCGACGATGCAAAGTCTCGATGGTGCGGGCGATATCCCAACGACGCTTGTCAAGATGGTGCAGGGGCTTTCTGCTGTCTGGGGTGGTGAACCCTTCTCTGGGCCTCTCGCATTGCTTGAGCTGGGCTACCGCTCTGTCTCCCAGAGAATGGTCAGATTCAAGGGACACGTGTTCACCCTTTGGACGAGACTCAAGGAGAGAAGGGAGGCAGAAGGAGGACACAGGATGAGCACCCTTGCGTGCTGGACTGGCCCAGAGGTTTGCCTGCAACACCCAGGATGCTCCCACGCTGGGAGTCCAGAGACCACCATGCAAATGGGGGATGTGCCCATTGTGTGCAGAGTGGGAAGGCTTTCAAGGCAGGTGCTTCCTCTGAGTTAATCCCGGCCCCGCAGGTATGGGGTTTGGTAGGAATTGTGATGAACTGGAGACCGTCTCCCCCTCTTAACAAACCATGCCCATGCCCATTCTGGAAGCAGTGCCCGAGTCTGGGATGTCCGCAGATGCCCTCTCAGACTGGGCAGAGCAGTGTGGCTCTTTGCGACATTAAGGCGGACTTGCAGATTGTGTCTCTAAGATGCCTATTAGGGCCAGGCAGCTGCTCCCCCAAGGCCAGTTCTTGGCCATTCCATACACCACACGGCTTCTATTACTTAGGCCAGAAAGACTTTAAATACCTTCGGGTACCCCCTCGGCCATTTCCTGTGGAATACTATTTCACAGTCTAATAGATCTTCCTACAGGGAATTTCCCCTGCTACTTAGCCCACATTTCCTCTTTCGCTTTTGTTCATTGCTTCCTCTGGACCATGCCATTCCGGATTGATTTGCCTACCAGGGATTGGCGTGTTTCGCAGAATCGGAAGCCATATTCTTTCCAGTCATTGAGCACACTCTGGGCTTCACAAAGGAGGAATCTCCGGAGGCCCCCTTGGCAGAGCTGTCAGCGGATCCCCTTCCCGCCCCACCTCAGGAAGCCGAGAGCCACCGCATCTGATCCTAGGACACCCCGGAATGAAGGTTCTGCTTTTCAAGATGGTGCAGGGGCTTTCTGCTGTCTGGGGTGGCTAACCCTTCTCTGGGCCTCTCGCATTGCTTGAGCTGGGCTATCTATCACTCTGTCTCCCAGGAAATGGTCAGATCCAAGGGGCACGTGTTCACCCTTTGGACGAGACTAGAGAAGGGAAGCAGAAAGACACAGGATGAGCACCCTTGGGTGCTGGAAGGGCCCAGAGGTTTGCCTGCAACACCCAGGATGCCCCGATGCTGGGAGTCCAGAGACCACCATGCAAATGAGGAATGTGCCCATTGTGTGCAGAGTGGGAAGGGATCTAGCCCCCTGCCTCAGTTGCCTTTTCTCTGGAACATTCCTGCCGACCCCAGCAGCACCTCAGTATCTTCATCTATGGAATGAAGCTAGTGCATGAGCCCCTAGCTGCTTGGGAATGCAGCCGGAGGACCCAGGTGAAAAAAAATCAGGCTCAATAACTGTGCTATTGCTTCCCGCCTCTCCTCCCCCGATGACTGATCAGGGCCATTTCTCCAAGTAATTTAGCAGGCGAGTGTGTGCGGTCCCCCTTCTCCCAGCCTCCTGCCCTGCGCTGATAAGTTTTATTAGCAAAGAGGGAAGGGATTTTCCATGACTGAATTTCTTTGGGGCCTTCCAGGGGAAATTGATGGCGCTGCTGGGCTCTTTGCTGGCACTTCGTCCTAGAGGGACTGCCCCTCGTGAGCACTGACTCCAACCTGGCAGTAAGAGGTGGGCCAGGCAATGTCATTCTTCTTGGCCAGAAAATCGGTTGCCTGGGCTGAAGGACCTGGAGACTGCTGGAATTTGTCTGGAAACCATAGTGCTGTTTGCTGAACTCTGCAGATAATTGGGAATAAGAAGGTAGTCCTTACCTGCCTCTCGGTTCTGCATAATAAAGACCCATTGTCAGGGCATCTCATATAAGGGCTCTGAGCTGAGCTAGTGACAGAGGTTTGGAATTTTAAACAGGTGTGTGTGTGTGTGTGTGTGTGTGTGTGTGCGCGCGCGTGCGCGCGTGTGCATACTGCCTTGTCTGTGGGGGCAGATGTGTGTACATCATGCATACAAGTATGTAAGGTCTGCATGTGTATGTTGATATGTGTGTGGAGTATGAGTATACATGTGTATGTATTTGAGTTCGCATGTTTGCACACTTGTGGACACATGTAGGTATTAGGGTGTGTGTATGTTTCTGCTTCCTCTGGGAGCTGGATGGGGGTCCCCTGAAGGGGCTGAGTTTTGACCCCATGTGGATGCCATGATGGGCCCCTTCCTTGAGAAGCAGTGGAGTGCTAGAGTCATATTCAGAAGTTGATTTTGATTGGGTGGGAGGTGGGGGCCACACCCGGACATGCACAGGGCTTACTCCTGGCTCTGTGCTTAGGGACTCACCCCCTCCTGATGGAGCTCAGAAACCATATGCAGTGCTCAAGATTGACCCAGGTTGGCCACATGCAAGGGAAATGCTCTAACCACTGTACTATCTCTCCAGACCCCCAGATGGAGTCTTGACTGCTTCATGCAAGCTGAGCTCTCAGGGGAGGCTGGCTACTGCTCCCCACAGCTCTAAGAGTCACTCTCAGTCATCTTGCTCTGTGGTCCACTTCCTCCTGGAAGCTCCCCTGGTTCTGCCTCCATTTCTCCCTTAGCTTCATTCATGCCAGCCCTGTAGATTCTACCCTGGCGTGGCACCCGGCAGAGCTGACCAATCAGCATCCACTCTGAGCTTCGGGCATCCTCCCGAGTAGGGCTGTCTCTGCCTCGTGTCCCCAGGTGTGGGGCTGGTCAGGGACCTCCTAGTCACTCTACAAGTGTGTGCAGGAGAAGGAAAGTCGTGAGCAAGGGGTTCCAGAGTGGAGGCGCTTTTCACACGTGCAGATGCATTTGCGTGGCTCCAGGAAGGCTGATCTGAGAGGAAGCAGCTGAGAGCACGTGCCGGAACCTCAAGTGTCAGGTACAGGCACAGCCCACTGGACTTCAGGGTCAGAAGGTTGAGGGTCAGATACTTGGAGCTCGGGGCTGGCATCTCAGCTGGGAGAGACCCACTAGAACCTTCCATGCAGGCCTCAGAGACAGTGCAGGGCCTGGAGCTCTTGCCAAGCTGGTTACAAGGCTCAGTGCCCACGGGCCGGTGTGCATGGGAGGGAGAGCGGGGCCATGCAGCTGTGGGCCCCAGAGTGGCACAGGCCAGAGTCCCTGGAGATGCAGAATTCTAGCTTTGCTGTTTTCCCTTGCCAGCTTCCCTGCACCAACACCCGAGAGGGAGGGACCCGTGTAGCTACCCACCTCACTGCAGGCAGTCCTGCTCAGTGCCCAATTTTATTTCTGCATTTTCCACTTCATTAAAACACTGTGACTTACAGTTATTTATGATGATTTGTTACAGGTATTCCATATTCCAACACCAATCTACCACTACCGTCACCGTCCCTCCACCACTGCCTACGTTTTCCCAACTGCCCCCATAGCAGTCCCACAATAATTTATTTTATATTACTTGTCACCATTAAATGGCTAATGGGATGATCAAAAAATTATTTCCACAGAAGAAAATTTGTGAAAATTGTTGGATCTAACCATGGAGACATTAAGTTCTTGTCTGAGGTTATACTAAGTGTTGTTGCTAGTTAAGCGTCCTGCGTTAATGTTTTTGTTAGTTATTTTGTTAATGTATTCATTAGATATTGGTTGGCCTCCGTTTTACATCCCGTCCGCTATGGTGAGCTCCGACTGGGATGTCAGTGTTACAGAGTTTGGACATGTTGAATTCGTGGCTGTGCATTCCAGAATATCCAGAACATTTAACTGGGCAGTGAACTGGGCAATTAAATATTTAACTGGCATTGCTGCTGGTCTTCTGGAGGTACAGGGAGGTGGAGATAGGTTACCCACCCCGACTCTGAGAAGGCCTGAGTTTTCAGCCACAAAGGCCCGTGTACCTGGAGTTTTTGGCCAATCAGGTTCTCTGTGGCACTCAGTCCTGAGGCAGGGGGTCTGGCGGAGGCGTGACGGCAGCTGTGGGGTGTGGGAGCAGCTGGTGGTGGTGCCCCTTTTGGAGTGTGGTGAAGAGCTGTCATGAATACCCTTTCACTCTTAGGTTTTGGGTTTGGGGTCCTACTTGGTGGTTCTTGGGGCTTATTCCTGGCTCTGTGCTCATGGATCACTCCTGACAGTGTTCAACAATGCAGTGTCAGGATGGAACAGGAGTCAGATATGCAGGTGAAAGACCAGACCTTGGTCTCCAGTCCCCTTCCCCTGCCTTTACTCTTAAAAGTGACCCAGTTTGCACTAAAAGCAAATTATCTTCTGGGGTCAAGAAAGAGGAAACAGCACTTTTTTAGTCTGGCAGCCACTCTTGGAAGGAGGCTGGAGGCTGAGAAGCTGGGGTTGTGGGCAGTTTGAGTGGACGGACTCAGCCCGATGCTCCTTCACCAAACCCATGGTGGTGGGGGAGAAATGTTTGTGCAGACTTCTGGCATCTTACTAAGGGCTGAGCTCTTCTATATGGCATCTGACCTTGTCCTGCAAGTGTAGAGGGAACAGCAGCATGAACCTTGATGCACTATTGAGCAACTGAGCTCCAGAAAGTGACATCGGTCAGTCCAAGATCACACCGCCTGGACGGGAGGAGGCTTTTGACCTGCCTGGACCCCAGATCAACTTTGCTGCTCCTGGGCCCTTCCTGGTCTCCCAACACCAGCAGTTCTTCCCTTCCAGACATCCTCACGTTTTGTAGGCACCCTTCCCTGAGTTACAAGGTTGAATTCTGTACTGTAATGAGCTCCAACGAAGGGTGCCACCAACTGCTTTTAGAGGGAAAGATTGGCCACTTCTCAAGCGAACTCTCTTTCCACCCCAGCTGGAAGTGCCACGTCATCTCTAAGTGGGGTGGAAACTACAGCTCCATCACTACATTCCCAGTGTTGAGCATGGCTCTGGAACATTCCATGTTACTCACTAAATATTTGTTCAAGGGATGAGTGAATAAACCCACAGCTCCAGGGAAACCCAGCTTCAATATCAAAGTCAACTGATTTTTTTGAAATTGAGTTCTGACAAAGAATCAACAGGGCTCAAAGCCTTACCTATCCAACTAAACCACTCTTGTAAGCCATGAGAGAGAAATCAGACGCCTTCTAGCAGAACAGCTGACAGCACCAAGGGGCACCCATTCTGCAAGGTGGAGAGCCAGCCAGTCAGTCAGAGACCTACCCATCCCCTCACAGGTACTCTTGGGAGCTGAGAGGCAGAGGGTCCTGTTGCCTCCAGACTCCGCGTTCTGGGGGCTGGGGGCGCTCACAGAGCTGGGAGCAGGGGTCTGTCAGGAGGGGCTCTGGCAGAGCTGCGGGGAGAGCTGATTGCTTGTTCACCTCTGTCTCCTCACACGCTGCCTGATTGCGGGGCTGTTGCTTCCTTCCAGCGTCTCCCCTGCTGGAAGGGGCTGGCAGGGCATCTGATGGCATTTGCTGCACAATCCCTCCTGATTAATCAGGCCGCTCCAATCTGCGAGTCACAGTTTCCTGGGGAGAGGAGTCTGCCTGGAGCGGCATTCTCCTGCATCCAGCACCAAGGCAAGTCAACGCTTCATAAAGCGGGGAGGATCCCTGGAGCTGGACCTCTACACGCCGGGAGAAGAGTGCGTGAGAAGAAACGCAGCAAGAGAAGGAGGGAAAACGAGCCAAAAGCGCTGGGGCGATGTACGTGGCAGGTCCAGGACTGGGCAGCCATGGAGACACTGAACTTTCCCTTAAGACACTTCACTTTAGTGTTGGGTTTGGGGCCACACCCAGCTGAGCTCAGGGCTGATTCTTGGCTCTGTGCTCAGAGATCACTCCTGGTGGAACTTGAGGGATCTTATAGGGTGCGAGCCACCACATAGGTCAGCTGACTGCAAAGCAATGCCCTATCCAACTTTCTTTTTATTGGCAGGTTGGGGGACTGGGCCGGACCCAGCACTGCTCAGGCCTCCTACAGGCTGTCTCTGTATTTAAGGATCATTCCTGGAAGTACTCAGGGAACCATGTGTTGTGCTGGGGATCAAAATGGGTCAGATGCCTACGAGGCAAGCACCGTGACCTCTGCACTGTCTCTCTCACCCCAAGACCCTTCATCTGAGGGCTAAACATCTCCACTAGAGTCCCTTACACTGGGGATTATCAGGATTCCTGCCATTTATTAGCTGTGGGATCTGGAAGAATTGTACATGCTTTGAGCCTTGGTTTTCTCATTTGTTTCAGGACGGAACCAAAATCACCCAAACCCCAGTTTATAGAATGATCCCCACATGGACAGGCATCTCAATCAGAGTGAGGGCCACTGCCGGGCAGCAGGCAGTGAACGGCTGAACCCCACATTCAGAGAGAGCTCTGATAAGAATAGTGCCTTGCTGTTTTAATTATTACTGCTTTGTAGTACAGTTTGAAGTTCGGGAGGTTGATTCCTCCCATTTTCTTTTTCCCAAGAATTGCTTTAGCTATTCGTGGGGGCTTATTGTTCCATATAAATTTCAAGAGTGTTTGCTCCATTTCTTTGAAGAATGTCATGGGTATCCTTATAGGGATTGCATTGAATTTATACAATACTTTCGGTAGTATTGCCATTTTGACAATGTTAAGTCTCCCGACCCATGAGCAGGGGATATCTTTCCATTTCCTCATGTCCTCTTTTATTTCCTGAAGTAGCGTTTTGTAGTTTTCTTTGTACAGGTCCTTTACTTCCTTAGTTAAGCTGATTCCTAGGTACTTGATTTTCTGGGGCACAATTGTGAATGGGATTGTTTTTTTCATGTTGCTTTCTTCTCTCTCACTGTTTGCGTATAGGAAAGCCATGGCAAAGGCAGAACTGCAGACCAATGGAACAGGGTTGAATACACTGACATCTCTCCTCAATCATATGCTCATCTAATCTTTGATAAAGGTGCAAGTAATGTGAAGTGGAGTAAGGAAAGCCTCTTTAATAAATTGTGTTGGCATCACTGGACGGCTACATGCAAAAAAATAGGCTCAGAACTCTGCCTAACACCATGTACAAAAGTAAGATCAAAATGGATTAAAGACCTCAACATCAGACCAGAAACCATAAGGTACATTGAAGATAAAGTTGGCAAAACCCTCCATGACATTGAAGCTAATGGTATCTTCAAAGATGCCACGCCACTGGCCGAGCAAGTGAAAACAGAGATAGATAAATGGGACTATCTTAAACTAAGAAGCTTCTGCACCTCCAAAGAAACAGTGACCAAAATACAAAGACAGTCTACAGAATGGGAAAGGATATTCACCGAATACACATCTGACAAGGGGTTGATATCCAGGATATACAAAATACTGGTTAAACTCCACAAGAAGAAAACATCCAACCCCATCCAAAAATGGGGCAATGAAATGAACAGAAACTTTCTCAAAGAAGAAATCCGAATGGCAAAAAAGCACATGAGAAAATGCTCTACATCATTAATCATCAGGGAGATGCAGATCAAAACCACAATGAGATACCATCTCACACCTCAGAGACTGGCCAAAATTCAAAAGAACAAAAGCAACCGATGCTGGCGTGGATGTGGCGAGAAAGGGACACTCCTTCACTGTTGGTGGGAATGTCCACTGGTTCAGCCCTTCTGGAAAATAGTATGGACGATTCTCAAAAAATTAGAAATTGAGCTCCCGTTTGACCCAGCAATACCACTCCTGGAAATATATCCCAGAGAGGCAAAAATGTATAGTCGAAGTGACATCTGCACTTGTTTGTTCATTGCAGCCCTCTTTACAATAGCCAGAAACTGGAAGAAACCTGAATGCCCAAGAACAGATGACTGGTTAAAGAAACTTTGGTACATCTACACAATGGAGTACTATGTAGCTCTTAGAAAAGATGAAGTCATGAAATTTACATACAAGTGGTACAATATGGAAAGTATCATGCTAAGCGAAATGAGTCAGAAAGAGAGGGATAGACATAGAAAGATTGCATTCATCTGGGGGATATAAAGTAACAAAGTATGAGATTAATACCCAAGAATAGCTGAGATCAGCACCAGGAGGATTACTTCATAACTTAGAGGCCAGCCGGGTATCCTAGAGGAAAGGGCTATTCAGATAGAGAAGGGAGCACCAAATAAAGGATGTTTGGAGGATCCTCCCAGGAGGGGAGATGCATGTCGAAAGTAGACTATGGACTGAACATGTTTGCCACTCAATGCCTCTTTTGCAGACCACAACACCCAAAAGGAGAGAGAGGACACAGGGGATTGCCCTGCCACAGAGACGGGGGGATGGGGGGATGGGGGTGGGAGGGATATTATCCATGGTGGTGGAAAATTGGCACTGGTGGAGGGATGGGTATCTGATCATTGTATAATTGAAACCAAAGCACAAAAAATTGTAAATCTACAACTTTAAAAAAAATAAA
The DNA here is from genome assembly GCF_029834395.1 of Sorex fumeus. Lineage (NCBI taxonomy): Eukaryota > Metazoa > Chordata > Mammalia > Eulipotyphla > Soricidae > Sorex > Sorex fumeus. Next base: position 13,568,298 of record NW_026606077.1, on the reverse strand, counting down.
ATAAAATAAAGGGGGAAAAAAAAAAGAAAAAAAAAAAAACCCTGAAAAAAAAAAAAAAAAAAAAGAATAGTGCCTTGCCCCACCCTGTAAAACTAAGTAACAGCAACAGAAGGTACATGTGATCTGAGAAAGACCATTTTCTTTTCTTCTTTTAATTTTATTCTGATTAAGACACTGTGGTTTACAGAGTTGTTTATAGTAGAGTGTTTCAGGCACACAGGATTCCAGTGTTGATCCCATCACCCATGTTGCGCTCCCTCGCCAGTGTCCCCAGTTTCCCTCCCACCCTCTAGCCTGCCTCCTTGGCAGGCATATAACAAACTTATTCCATATTACCTGCTCCAACAGAACTTAAAGGAATGGCAAGTGGAATTGTCAGAAAATGAGAGAGACTTTATAATACTTTTTATGGCTACATTTGCAGGAAAAGTGGTTCATGTTAAGCATGTGACTTTCACCAAGAATTAGACTTCCCCCCCTCCCCCCCAGCCACAGAAATCCAGGACAATCTAAGCAGCTCAGCCCATGGTGGTGCCGTCAGCTTCCTGCCCACGGTGCTCAGGAAGCTACGTGAGGCTGGCCCACACTGTCAGGACCACCCTGGGGAGCACTCACTGAACAGCCAGGCATAGCCCCCGGAGAGAGCAGAGCCAGACTGGGCAGTGTCCGGGTGACAGATCCGCCCTCCCATGCTTCTGCCTCCCGCCTCCTGTTTGCTTGCCGATGACCCTTCCCTGGAAATGTACCTTCCCTCGCTCTGCAGGTCAGTGTGGTCCTGAAAGTGTTCCAGCCTCAGTCCTGGGAACCCCACTTACCCAGCCCGGGAGGGATCAGACAATCACGTGGCCACGCTTCCCTGCTAAAGAGCAAGAGCGTGCTGCTGTTTCCCATTGATCCAGCTCAGCACTTCCTCTTCATTCAGAAGATGAATGAGCCGAGGCTCCCAGACCACGGAAACCCACAGAGGCGGTGGAGAGTGTGAAAGATGAGATCTACCGCCCTGGAATATTCACAGCTAAGCCACCCAAAAGCCTGCTAAGTGACTGAGGATTTTTTGAAGTCCTGATTATTCTCCTCGAGGAGGGGAGAGAGTCATTTGTAGCCGGGCAACAGAGATCTGCATGTTCTTGCTTCATGCCAAGACATAAACAAGCCTTCCCTCTGCTCTAAGCCTGATGATGCTGAGACCAGTGCCTGGGAGTCTGAGGGTGGCGGCACTGATGGCAGTGGGCGGGGTGGTGCCAACAGTCAGGGCTGGCATGAATGGGCACCAACGGGGCACATCGATGGGCAAGGAGCACCTACCCAGGGCGAGCTCCACTCCTTGCTCTGTCAGTAACCAAGGTTTGGGGTCCACCATGGCTGCATTCGTGCCCTGGAGAGGGGCTGTGACTGACCTGCTCAGGGGCTGCTCTGCTTCCTGCCCGTCAGAGAACCCCTCCCTATGCCCCCTGGGGCTCCTCTGTTGAGTGCCCCCCTGCCTCCCAGGCACAGCCCCTCCATCTGTTCCTCTGACCCAGATCAACCCTTTGTCCCCACATGCATGCATCTTGCATGGTGCCAGGGACAGAGTTCCAGAGGCAAAGGAAGAAACGGACCAAACACACTCATCCAAACGAGGCTGCCTCTTGCCATTTAGGCACCTTGAGATGAACTGGGGAAGGTTCAGTGAAGATCATGACCTTGAGAACAAACCCTAGGAGCAGCAAATCTTAATTACCACTGGGGTGGCCATGAGCAAGGAGCGTGCTTCTGAACTTCAGCAGTTATTGGTCCCTCTGTGAAGCAGAGACCAGAGCAGTTCCTGTAAAGTGGGGATTGATGTCAACACCAAGACTGGACTTTGCAACGGGAAGTAAGAATGCTAGGCACTTCTATTACTACAATTACTCCTACTATTGCTACTATGACTACTACTATTGCTAGTGCTACTGTTATTACTATATTATTACTATTAGTACTACCATTACTACTACTTTTACTACCACTACCACTACCACCACCACCACAATTCCTGCTACTATTGCTACTACTACTATTCCTATTTCTACTACAATTACTATTACTGTTACTATTCCTACCACCGTTGCTGAGTCTGATGCTTTTTCTGAAATATCCTAATGTGAGCATGTGACACAGTTCCTGCCCCCCTCTCTTGGGCTGTGTGTGGTGATATTACTGAACCAGTTTATTTAGCACAGTTCCTAGCACCAACTGACCTTTGATCAGTGTGGCCTGTGGGTACCCCTAAGGCTCAGTTTGTGAGGGGGAGCCAGCATCTGCTCTGCAAACCATGGCTCTTTCTCATCTCACACCTCAGGGTCGTGTCCAAGCATAGGTGCTCCATGAGAGTCATTTCCACCTTCCAGGTCATTCTCACCTCAAGGGGAAGGTCAACTTGATGGTGAGTCGACCCACAGACAGCATCTCAAGGGTCAAAGCAACCCAGACCATGTCAGGATCTTCCAGCAGGATGAGTTGTGATTAACATGATACTCTACCCTGACACGCAGGAGTTGACCAGCACATGGAGACCAGCCTTAACATGAGAAAAGATCAGCTGAGCCCAATCCAGCACATGCTGCAAGTCAACTGGTCTTCACACAGGAAGATCAATGTCAAGAAACATAAAGAAAAGGGTAGGAGAGAGAGGACAGCAGGGAGGGCACTTGCTGTGGTCACAGCTGACCTGGATTAAATCCCTGGTATTACATATGGCCCTGCCAGGAGGAGGAGCTCAGAGCCAGGATAAGCCCTGAACATTGCTGAAATGAGAGAGAGAGAAAGAAAGGAAGGAAGAGAGAGAAAGAAACAAAGAAAGAAAGGAGGAAAGAGAGAAAGAAAGAGGAAAGAGAGGGAAGGGAGGAAATGAAGGAAGAAAGGAAGGAAGGAAAGAGAAAGAATGAGTGAGGGAGGATGGGGGAAGGGAGGGAATTAGAGAGGCAAGGAAGGGAGGGAAGGAAGGGAGGGGAAAGGAAGGAGAAGAGATTGAGGAGAAGAGCAGGAGGAGAAGAGGAGAGAAGAGAACAGGGAGAAGAGAGAGAAGGGAGAGAGGGTGGGCAGGCCAGCAGGCCAAGTGGTGTTTCAGGTCAAGGCTGGTGATGAAGATGTGACAAGTGAAAGTAACACACAAATGTGAACCTGGGCAGCATCCGAGGTTGGGGAGCAAATAAATTGGTTCTATCAGCACTAGCAACATAATTAAAATCTGTCCATAGTTTATAAATACAATTCCACTTTTGCTACACTTTCCTCATGTCCATCTTCAGTCTTTCTTACAAATTCAGGTGGGGCCTGAGTGACAGCACAGCCAATCGGACGTTTGGAGGCTGATGTAGGTTTGATTCCCAGCACCTGATATGATCCTTTTTGCCCCACCAAGAGTGATCCCTAGTGTAGAGCTAGGAGTAAGCACAGCTAGGCATGACCCAAACACACACACACACACACACACACACACACACACTTAGGGGCAAAAGTTCAAGAGGTCTTGAATTCAAATGGTTCAGAAAGCAGAACTTCCCTGAAATGACGAGTGAGATCTCCGTGTCTGTGATGGTCACTTGCTGGCTCTCATCCATGAGGACTGGCCTGGCCTGGGGGCCTATTTCATCTCCTTTGCTCCTTTCCGCCTGTGTTCATGCTCTCTGAGAACACACAATGCCTCACTCTCTTGTGTTTCTTTTTTATGATTCTGAGATTCATCCTCATTGTTGTGCATAGGGTGGTGTTTTTTTTCACTGTAGTTGTACAAAATTGCACTGGATACTGTCTATGTATTTTACATATATCTTCATTATCCTGTTGTTGTCCATTGGCTGTTCCCTCCTTTTCATAAATCTTAGCTTGATTTAGGTGACCAGGATTTGCAACAGTGTTCACAACAGGTCTCACAGTCCAGTACTCCAGTGCAGCACTGCCCCTCCACCAGAGCTGTGACTTCTCTCCCTGTCCAACCCCAGCCCCAGCCCCGCCACCACCCCGGCTCTCCATGGTGGCAAGTTCAGTTCCTTCAACCATGTCGCCTGGGCCTTTGTGTTCCTCTGCTCTGCCCCTTTGTCCAAGCCTGGGAGAGATCCCTGTGTCTGCCACTCTCCTCCTGGCCGGCTTCACTCAGCAGGACTCCCCCAGTCCTACCCACAGAGTAGCAAACTGCAGAATTCCATCTTCTCTTAAAGCTGCCGAGTATTCTGTTGTGTCTATGTACCAATTTCCTTATCCACTCAACTGTTCTTGAACACTTGGGTTGTTTTCATCTCTTGGCTGCTGGGAATAGTGCTGCAATGAACACAGGCGTGCAAGTGTCTTTTCTGAAGTGAGTTTTTGAGCCTGTGGGGAGGATGTCAAGAAGTGCAGTTGCTGGGTCATGTGGGAGCTCAATTCCTACTTTTTTGAGGTGCCCATATTGTTTTTCAAGGTGACTTAACCAGTTGACATTCCCAACAGTACTGAAGAAGGCTCCCCTTCCCCATACCACTGCCAGCACCGGTTGTTTTTGCTCTTTGTAACATGTGCCAGCATCAATGGTGTGATTTTCCCCCCCTTTGTCAATAGGATAAATTCTTTTGAACATACCCAAGTCTCTGGTGAGTTTACATGATCACTTATACTCCAGTTACCCCTCAGGGAGAGCTGATGCCTTGGGTGGGGCTCCCTCACAGTCAGTGGGGGAGTCCAGTGGGCCACATCCTTGCCAACACCTGTTCTTGTCAACAATTTGGATTTCAGCCTCTGCAGAGGGTCAGTCATGGCATTTCGATGCAGCTACAATGGGCATTTCTCCAATTACTTTTGAAGTTGAACCCTTTATGTTCGTTGGCTATTTAACTTGAGCTGTGATGAGGCATTTGCTTGAGTTCTTTGCCTATTCTCCAGTGAGCTACTTCTGCTGGATTCAAGGATTTCTTGATATATTCAGAGGCCTTTGGTCAGAAACTCTTGTTGTCAATAGCTACCACTTGTGGCTTGGCCTTTGACCTCTTCATGATACCACGATGAGTGTGGTTTTCAAGGAAGATCGGAGTTTCCAGTGGGGGAATTCAGAATCACTTTTCCAACCATAATCATTCTCATTAAGAATTAGACTAGGAGATTGTGGAGGATACACTCCTGAAGTTCCCAATTCTGGCTCCAAGCTGGAGGCCCCAGGTTTGAAGGTTCTTCCCAGCTCAGGCCCACCTAGGAATGTGGTTGACTCCACTCCTGCACCTACCAAATGCTCAGGATAACCAAGGAGCTCCTGGCGGCCCTGCCTGCCTGGGATTTCTCTCCAGTATGCTGTCAAAGTTGGTTTCTAGGGAATTGAGGGGTGAGACTCTGTGGTGGGAAGATGCAGAGTGGGAAGGAGAAGGCGGCCTTGGCTTCTCTTCCCTCATCTCCCCTGTTTAGCTCTGGCTCAGACCTGCCCCTGGCGCCCAGCCCTCTCGACTCACAGCCTGGGTCGTGTTTTGCCATTGGGAAGGGACAAGGCCGCAAGGTGGCACCAGGCCCATGTTGGGCCCCTGCCCACCCTGTTCACACATGTTCTATGTCTGTCTCAATTCTGGGTGTCGGCATGTGGGGTCGGCTTAGCTAAATGTCCTCCCTTGGTGCACTTCCAGGGGTGCTCTAGGGATCCTCACAAACTGGCTTCTCGATTGAAGGGAATCCTGACTTTAACCAGCCACACTGACCCAAGCCTCGGAACTGGGCCAGCAGCTGCCCTTTCTCTCATTTCTCACTGTATCCCCCATGCCCTATTCTACTCCTCCAATGGGTCTGCTACAGACCTGTTGACTGTACTAGACAAGGCTGGAAGAAGCTCTAATCACTGAGCAGTTTGGGCCACTGGACTCAGACTCCCTGACCACATCCTCTGAAATCTCATGTTAGCTCGTGCCCATGTGACTGGCTGCTGGGGTACAAGAACCCTGGGGAGTGGGTGGAACCTCAGGGCTAGGCTATCACTGCAGCACTGACCCTTCATTTCCCTGGACATTAGTTTCCTGTGAAAATGTGGGCCTGCCAACCTCCTCCTTTTAGTTGTGTTGACATTCTGCATGAGCTCACAGTCTCGAGGTCTCTGCTGTTTCACGGAGCAGAGAGCTGGGGACAGCTCCCTGATCCAGGCTCGGAGTCTCCTTGCTCAGCTCCTGCCATCAGGACGGTGACAGCAGGCCAGGAAAGAACTGAGATGACCTTGTATTTTCCCCTGGCATGGAAATGGCCTCTGGTATAGCTGTGGTGCTATGGCTTTAAGAACATGCATGCATGATCAACTTTTTGTCTCCAGGGGCCACTGGACCAGTTCAGGTCAAGGGGGCATCCTGGGTTGACCCGTACTTGCTTTCCACTCACAGAAACGAGACTCTGAATGAGCTCACCTATGGGTCAGTTCACAGTAAGCGCCAAAGCAGGAGAACAATGACTGCAAGCTCCTTAAAAGTGCTCCCCCTGAGCCTGGGTAGGCTCAGAAGGAATTTCCAGGACTCAAGGGCCTGGCATGGGGAGACGAGTGTAGGTGAACCCGTAAGAAGGGCGAAGAGAGCAGCGAACCCAACTCCTGGAGGTTCTCAGCAGTTCATGTCCAAGCTTGAGCGAGCAGGAATGTGGACAGCGCGTTTTATGCTTTGATCCCAGAACTCTCCATCCATCAGTCCCGTCACAGCAGAGTGCATGGAGGACCAGCCGCAGCATCACCTTCAGGAGCGGGAAGAGAATGAGAACGTGAGTGGGTCAGCGATCCCTGCTCCTCAAGGCCAACCTGGGCCGCCCGGGGAACTGTTTCATCAGCATCCAAATTAAACTGGACCCTGAGCTGAAGCCGAGAACAATCCATCTGCAGTTCATGTTCCTGGGAACAGAGCCAGCCTCTGTGGCTCAGCCCACCAGCTCTGTACAGGCGAGTACACACAGCGCTCTGGGGATGACATCACCAGAGCTCCAGTCTTATTCTCGGGCCCGTGTTGGGCTCAGGGAGGAAGGACAGCCCCTGCTCCCCAGAGCACCGAGTACAGTCTGCAAAGGATGCACAGGAAGAGTAGGAGGTGCAGATTAAAGACTGCAAGCCAGGGAGGAATGCTACGCCCAGCACAGTCTCAGAACCCAGTAACGCACCCACAGGTGCACCCTAGGGGCACTGCACACCGCATCATGCCGCAACTCAGGTGCCCGGTCTGTGTCAAGGTGGACACTGCATTTTTGTGCAATAGATTGTGCAATCTGATTCTCCCACCTGCTACCCATGACCCTGACTTAATCTCCAGGCAGGTCTGCCTCGGGCTCATGCCCAGGTGCCGCCTGGGGCCTCCCTGCTTCCCACTGCAAGGACTCCAGTCCCAGAACTGCCAGGTGCATTCAGGATCTTCAGGCCTTTTGGGGTGTTTCCTGGAAACTAGAGCTGCTCAAGGCCCATGACCTCCCTCCCACTGGTGCCCGGGCATCTGTTGTCAGTGCTTCACGATGCTTCTTCATGCTTCTTCATATCTCTTCAGCCACCCACAAAACTCCGTTGGCTTAGAAAACCTCCTCTCCTCTGCCCTGAACCCTCCCGGCAGAGAATGCGAACAGAGCCCGGTGGCTGGTGGAACAAAGCTCTTCCTCCACAGTGACAACTGTGTGTGTGTGTGTGTGTGTGTGTGTGTGTGTGTTGGGGAGGGGGGGAATCCCATTCTGAGGTGCTGCTGTGTGTCCTTGGGCCTTGAGCTGTGCTGTGTGTAGTGGTGGGGGGGGCGGGTGGGAATGATTAGGGCCCAGGGACAGGAGCAAGACAAGCCCAGCGCCAGGCAGAGGTGGCGAGGGAGAGGGAGGAAGGAGGGGAAGAGATGCAAGAATCAGTCAGGGTACAGGCGGAGGGGAGGGGGGAGGAGAGGGGAGCGGAAGGGGAGAGGAGGGGAACGGCTGCTTCATTTATTTATTATGATGCCAGTTGTCGTGCGGATCTCATGTGTGGGGCGCAGTCTGTATTTTATGTTTTAATCCTCCAAGCTGTGTGTGTGGGCTGGGGATAATTACATTGAAAAATGTGTATAATATGCGGAAGGTTCTTTTTGTGGGGAAGGGGAACGAACGCTCCGGCGGAATCTCTTCCTCACGGCCACCAGTGCCTTTTCCATCAGCTGCTCAGAGGGCCCGTAATTGGGAGCGCGGTGAGAGCCGGAGGGGCCTCCCTCCCCACCGAAGACGGCCAGACCCTCCCGTGTGTGAGGGGAGACCCCTGCGCCGAGGATCAGGGCCAGCCTCCCGCACCCGCCCGCCCAGCCCTGGATGACAGACAGGATACAAATGCGGGGCCTGATTGCTTTCCTGGCGCAGCCTTGGGGCCGGCGCTGAAGAAAGCAGGAGGGAGCTGACAGGCGGCTGCTAAGCCTCTGGCTCTGTGTGTGTGTTCGTACGCGCGTGCGTACACACACACACACACACACACACACACACACACACACCTCCACCTCCCCACACTCCTGTGTAAACACACACTCCTGCTCAGTGCAGAAACACACACATGTGCAAATGCACACTTGCACGCACACCTCCAGGCATGGTTTCAGAGACATATGTGTGCACACACATACATACACACACACACCTCCACCCCCCACACTCCTATGCACAAGCACACACCCCTGCTCAGTGAAGAAACACACATGTGCAAATGTACACTTGCACGTACACCTCCAGGCATGATTTCAGAGACACACGTGGGCACGCATGCACACGCATACACATACACACATACACACACACACTCGCTCTTAAGCCACTCAGTGTTCACAGTGCCCTGTCACACACATGCTCAGCTCACAGAGTGACATGCGTAGACCCAGAACCCACCTCCCCTTCCCTCACGCGCCCCCATGCACGCTTCTGTCTATATTCACACACCCGTGCACACACTGACCGCCTCCGACCTCAGCACAGAGAGCAGAGTCCTGGGTCCCTACAGGGCCCTGTGGGGATGAGAAAGACTGTGGTCTGACTCCCTGCAAGGCCACAGAGGAAGCCCACACCCTGACCTTCTCCGTGTTTATCTCTCGTCCACATGCCTCAGTGACTGCGCTGTTCACTTAATTTAAGCCACATGGTAAGTTTGCAAACTTTCCTCTGGCTCATACCAACTGCTGATTTGATGCCTGTTTACGCAAAACTGCAGATGCAGTGGGGGGAATTCTCTAATCTACTGAGGTGCCAATTAGCCACTCCTCCCAGGATGCTCAGCGTGCCACGGGAGAGAGCTGTGAGGTGGGCAGCAGTGTGGTGCCCAGAAGCCCAGCCTGGTGAATGTGACCTCCAGGTCCCAGGAGGCCCAGTGAGCTTAGTGGGAAATCAAATTTCTCGGCCCATTAGAGGATGTGCGAACAAGTGCTTATGGGGCAGGCAGGACTGGGGGACGGGGTACAGCCTGGGCATCAGCTTGGGGCAGTGCCCACCCCTGCCTGTGGGATCCCTATAGCTCCTTGCCCTGTGCCTGCCTCTGGCTCCCAGGGCCCGAATCAGCCCATGGCCACCAGCACGCTCTCCCACGCACTGCCCCAGACCCAGACCCATTGTTTGCTCCTGAGAGAATGTGCAAGTCGAGGACTCTTCCAGCCCTTCCTGCCTCAAGACACCCCAACCTGACCGGGGCAGTTTCTTAGACCAGGGCTGGAGAAGGGCACAGTGGGGAGGACACTTGCCTTGTTTGAGGTGGACCCGTGTTCCATGTCCTGCATGACAGAACCCTGCCAGGAGTGTTCCCTGCGGGTGGTGCCAGGAGCAAGTCCCGAGCACAGTCGCGTGTGGTCTGTGCATCCCCCCCTCACCCCTGTGACCCAGCCCCTGCTGCAGCCAGGGCCACCGACGGCCACTCCCCAAGGCAGGGCAGCAGCGAGTTCAACCCTTTCTGCACACATCAGTCAAAGGACGACTGCAGATGGCCCGGCCCTTGGGAAAGTGCTCATCTCTGATGGCCTCGTCTGTGCTCCTGCCCAGAGCTGACCAGGCCGCACTGGCCAGTGTTTCTGAGACTGTCCTTGATCCTGTACTCAGGCCAGCACCCGACCCCTCTGGTGCCCTCCCGTTCTCGTTCCTCATCAGCTCCTACCACAAGCCCCAGGCTCCATCTCTGGGGCAGTCTGCCACGGGCCCAAGCACAGGGACTGAGCACTACACCACGCTCCCTTGCCCCCTCCCCTTCACGCTGGCCGCCTGCAAAAATGCTCAGGGCTTGGGAGTTTGTCCACCCTGCGGGTGCTTGGCTCTCCCCAACCTGTTTCGTGACCCCCTGGCCCCCTAGGCCCCTCTCCTACCCCCTGCTGTTCCCTGGAACTGCCACTGCCTGGGCCTCTGTCCTCTAGGAGAGAGCAGGAGCTCCCTGAGGTGCACCCACCTAGTGCACACGCCCCCCTCCATGCCTGTCCACTCATCCACCCATATGCCTGTCCACTCCTCTATCCATGTGCCTGTCCAAATACCTGTCCATGTCTATCCACATGCCTATCCACATGCCTGTCCACTTGTCCACCCACGTGCCTATCCACTTGACTACCCATGTACCTGTCCAGTCATCCATCCATGTGCCTGTCCACTCTCCTGTCCACGTGCCTGTCCACTCGCCCGTCCGTGTGCACCTGTCCGTGTGCCTATCCACAACACCTGTCCACATACTCATCCACACACCTCATTCACACACCTGCCCACACACGTGTCCACATGCCTGTTCACATACCTGTCCACACACCTGTCCATGTACCTGTTCACATGCCTGTCCATATGCCTACCCACACACATGTCCACATGCCTGTCCACATGTCTGTCCATGTGCCTGTCCACACATGTGCACATGTACCTGTCCCCACAGCTGTCCACCTGGCCGTGTCAGCCCAGCCTGTCTTAGCATGGCCTGCTCTGACCATCGTGGGCTGTTAACAGGAGCTGCACTTTCACTGTTCAGGGGTCGTGCTGCATATTGACCCAGGAAACACATCCAGATCACACACCTACAGGCCAGGGGATAGACCAGGGCGCCTGCATGTAGACCTAGGTTACAGGTGCAAGTTATAGGCTTCAGGCTACAGGCTCCATCTCCCAAACTCAGGTCACGGACCCAGGTTATAGACCCAGGTCACAGACCCAGGTCACGGACCTAGGTCATGAACCCAGGTCATGGACCAGATTACATACTCAGGTCACGGGCCCAGCTCACAGACCAGTGTTACAGGACCAGGTCACCAGACCCAGGTAATACACTTGGGTTACATACCAGGTTATAGGCCCAGGTCACAGACTCAGGATTTACAAGTATTGACCGTATCGATGACTCACTGTGTTTTATGTGGTGGGGGGATGGTAGACTTCCCAGATGGTGACAGGGACTATTGGTCAATGGAGCTGGAGGTTCGATACAAGGGCCAGGGGATGAGGTGCTGCTCGGTCCCGTAATGCCTGAGGTGACCTGGGATAGCTCAGTTGCACTTAGCAATGCTGGGGACCATGTGGTGCCAGGGATGGAACAAGAAATGATCATGTGCTCAAAATACAAGCACCTTCTCAAAAAATCACATAGGTCGACACTTTATTATATCCATCTGACAGGAGAGCAAACTGAGGCTCAGAAAGGTATAGCTTCCACCTGTGCTCCAGCCGTGTTATACCCTCCCGCCTAGTGATTGCTCCTCCTTAGCTGGTACCCAGCTTCCACCAAGTGCCTAGTGTTGGAAGTGAGAGTGACAAGCAGGAGGGAGAGCATGGTCCTACCCAAGATCCACAGAGAAGTGACCTTCAGGTACTTCCCAGCCGTGTGATGTTTGGTAACATTTCTGCATTTCTGCAGCCTCTGAGCCTTTGTGTCCCTACCAATAAAATGGGTGCAATAGCCACCTCAGGGTAAGTCAGTCATGAGCTAGTGTGGTGTCTATAGAAGGACCCTGGTAAGGTTAAGCTTGTAGCCCCCACGTAATCGTGGCATAAGTCAACTCCAAGAAGGCCCTCACAGTGAAATTTTTTTGTCTTCACCCCAGAGCAGGCCATGCTAGGGCTGACCCGGGCATGTGGACAGCTGTAGGGACAGGTGTGCGTGCAGATGTGTGGACAGGCATATGGACGGGCATGTGGACTGGCTTGTGGATTAGCGTGTGGACAGGTATGTGGACAGGCATGTGGACACGTGTGTGGGCAGATGTGTGAATCAGGTGTGTGGATGAGTATGTGGACAGGTGTCGTATGATTTTGCCAGGTGCTTGCCCATGGTATGGTGGGTGTCTGTGCCTTCACTTAGAAGTTGCCTGGTAGCACAAGTGCCCACTTCCTGTGTGCTTGCAGGCTTTAAGATGCCAAGGAAAAAATCCCACCAGCATCTCCAACGTGTGTAGGGTGGGTGCAGTGACGATTCCCCCCACCAAAGAGGAGTCTGGAGGACTGAGTTCTGCCAGGGTGAGGAAGGACAAAGAGGGAGTGGCAGGTCCCCCAACCGGGAGGGGGCAGGAAGCAGTACCAGGAGGAGGCTTGCCAGGGTGAGATTCCCAGCAGTCGGGGGCACAGACTTTGTCCACGCAGGTCCCAGGACACTGGCCAGCCACAGCCTCTCTGCCGCGGGGGACAAACAAAGCCAGAGGTGCTGTGCAGACAGGCGTGCGGCTGAGAAGCAGCGGCCGTCTGTACCTTTCAGTGCTCTCGTCTCATTAATCTTGAACCTCTGCAGTTCTTCTGAAGAGCGCACTCACAGCAGCTCATTCATTACAGCTCTAATAACAGAGCCCGGCACTGAAGCACCGGCCGCGGAGGAGCTGGGCGCTGCAGCTGCGGAAAGCCAATACCTTCTTAAATACATTTACACAGCAATAAATAAAAGCGGTCTCAGTTTCCCTCTTTATTACACTCTGGAGTTAAGGGCCGCATTTGTGTCTTGCTATTCAAATGTATCCGTGCGCATCTCAGAGGCGGCCACACTTCTGCCCTAACGCAATAATGGTGGCGTCAGCCCGCTGGGGCCCTTCACGGCTGGCAGCCCTCATTACGGGCTCTGCCCGTAGGATTCGGGGCACAATTTGGCCACCATGGAGACACTCCCATGATCCAGAGGGGCAACGAAGGCAGAGAAGCTGCACGCCTGGACTAGTTTCACCCGGCCCCTGGACTGCTGATACTCGAGGCTGATGAGTTCAGTCTAACTAGAATCCAGAGAGATGGTCTCTTGCCAGGGCCACCGTGTCTCAGGCACCCAACTTGCGTAGGAAAGAGATGGAGGTGAGCTGGCACAGCTAAGGTGCCCAGGGATCACACGCCGCTCAAATGAGTTGACTCAGAGTCTTTTCTCTCCTCTTCCTGACTCCCAGTCTTGTGCCAGGGAAGTAGCATTCTGTGTGTCTGCAGGTGCACAGGCCTGAGTGGGGGAGGCTTCCTCACAGCACGTCCAGTGGGGGCTGGAGCGGTCGAGCAGGGAAGTGGCACTGCCTTGCCAGTGTCATGCCTGGCTCAGTGGACACTTCCCTGAGCCTTCCAGGAAGGACCCCTGGGTGCAGAGCTACGAGTGAGACCTGAGCACAGCTGGGTGTGACCTCCAAACCCCAAACTGGAAAACATCAAGTGAAAGCTCCGCACAGTCTCCCGGTGTTTGAACGGACCGGAGCAAGATCGCACCCTCACTGACCACCAGTGTCTGTCCAGGAGCCTCAGGCTGCTGCTGGCCCGCTGGTTCTAGTAACCAGAGGCCATGGAAGCTCAGCCTAACCAAGTGGACATCAGGGTGCTGGCTGGTGGGGAGATTGGGGAGCTGGCAAGGGTGCTGATGACTCAGAATGAAGAATGGCCACAGGAGCATGGCACGAGGGCCTGTGTGCGCTCTGACCCACACAGATGGGGGAGTGTGTGTGGGGGGGGTGCTGAATGGCCTGTGCGTCTATAGGACTCTTCTCCTCCCACCATGTTCACCACAAGGCGACGACGACGGTAAGGGCACCTCCATGGAGACAGCAGGCCTGCACGCCCACAGGACGATTACCCCAATGGACCTAGACTTTGTCTGAGGGCACCAGCTGGATAGGATTCCCATGGGGTGGACCTGCACCCACTTTTGGCCACCTTAACAGTCCCATCCTGGCTCATGGCTTCTTGAAAGTGCCCTAAGTCCCTTATGCGAGAGAATGCTCTATGGGCGGGGATGCTGTAGGGTCCGAGGTTCCCACTCGCTCACAGCTCCAAATGCTCCTCCAGAATGTTCTACTTCCTGCTACCCTCTCCTTTCCACTGTCCCACACACGGAGATTGGGATGGTGCATTGTGGGCATCAGGTGATCGGAGAGCACTGGACAGGGACTTCCAGTGAAGGCTTAGCTGCTCCCCTGTGTCCTGAGCCCATCATTCAGCCTTCAGGCTCTCTGCCTTGCTCCGGCCTCCAGCTGGTGCGGGGGTCCTTTAGAAAGGCAACTTGCAGGGGGCCTGCTCAGTGAAGTCTTGATCCTGGCTGGCTGACTCAGAGCATTTCAGGCATGTGGTTTGTACTTTTGGAAAAAGATGAAAGAATATACTTCACAGACCCTGCCCTGCCACAGGAGGGACAGCCCCAGGAACTCGTACCCAGCAGGTGCCTAATAAGTGCAGATCTGGTTCTCTTCCTTTCTCTGAGCTGCTAGGCAGCTGGAACAGGGGAGGGAGTTAATTCTTTGAAGTTCAAGTTCAGGAAGCGAGTGGAGAACTACTCCTTCCCATATTCTGAGAACATCACAGCACTGGCGTGGCCGCAGCATGCCAACTCAGTGGTCAGAAGCACTGACCACCAGCTGCAAGGCCAGCCTGCTCTTCCCTCCCACCTCAGGGGCAGTGGGTTGGGCCAGTACGAGCCACGAGCAAATTCCTCATTCACTCTCAAGCCCTCTTCTCCCTGTCTGTTGGAAGTCAAAGGCCCGACTCACCCATTGAGTTGGGAGAGAACATGGGAACATATTCTGGTCGATGATACACCAGGACCGAAGTGGTCATGACTTCAAATCCCCAGTGTCCCACATGCTCCGAGCACGATGCCAGCAGCTCAGACTTCCTGATGCTTTACCTGCAGGTACCACTGGCCCTTCACAGAGGACGTGACCCCCTCTAGCAAACACCATGGTGAACTAAGTAGACAAAGATGGTGTGAGCAGCGCTGGGAAGTATGGCCTGATCTGCAGAGCAGAGAGGCAGCTGAGGCACCGGAGTTTTATGTGAAGCTCCAAGTTCCATCCCTGGCACCACGTGGCCCCCAAATGCCCCGGGAGCAACCCCAAACACCAAGCTAGTAGTAGCTCTCAAGTGCTCACTCCCCCCCCCCCCAAAGAAAAACTCCCACTTCCTATCACATTAAGTGCAGCAAGTCAAGAGAAGGACAAGTACAGGATAATCTCATGTACCTGCAGTGTAGAGAAGAACTGAATGCGGGAACGCAAGGCATGAAAGGGCAAATTATACAATTGTCTTGACCCTTGAGTACAGGAAGGAGAAGGATAGAAAGAAGAGAGATAGAAATTGGGGAGGGTGAGGTAGCAAGAAGAAACATACAGGAAATAACGAATGACAGGGCTCAAGACCTGGGGTTCATGGGTGGTGGAGAGTTGTGGTAGAGCCAAATATCTGAGCTACTAAGTCAGTAACACTGAAATCAGGAGATCTGTACCACAACAACCAAACTTAAAAATGTGTTTTTCAGAGAGGCCAGCTGGGGTATTTTTGGGGGTGGTTGGTATCTGGAGACATGGGTGGTGAGAGAATGACCCAGGTGGTAGACTAGTGCTGGATCATTGTATGCCTGAAACTCAACTATGAATAACTTTGTAAATCACTATAAAAAATTAAAAAGATTAAAATATAAAATGAACGCTCACCCTGCCAGGGTCTCAGGAAAGCTTGGTTTTCCTAATCCTGCCAATGCCTCTCCTTGTCCCTCTTCCCAATGGTTGAATTCTGTAGGCAACTGTGAGTCGGCCACTGTGTACTAAGAGAGAGACACGACTGCCCAGAGAATTCCTGTGACATTGGCCATAACTCTGTCCAGAGGCACCTTCTTGTATTGTGAGAAAAAAAATTAACACCTACTTGTTTTACCCTCTGGGAGAGAGGTTGCCCATCTCCAAATTTCCCTACAGGCTCTTGGACACTAGTCAATGCTTGTTGAGAATCAGCAATGAGATTCGGATCACCCAGTGATCTGAGCGGGCAGAAGGTGTCTGCTTACACTGGACGGGGGAGGGGCAGGAGAAGCAGAGGACAGCACAGGGGTGGGAGCAGGGCACCCGGGGCGCAGCTCAGCCCCCCTCCCTCGTGGCTGACAAGCCATCCGTACTTCTCTCTCCTCCTATGTTACTGTTGTTCTTTCCTGTGGCAGAAAATTACAGCTGACAAGTGGCAATTGATCTCTTCACATTATTTTGAAGCGATTATATTGAAATGGGAAACAATGGCTCCGGGAAGGAACCCGCTGGCAGCAGAGCACCAAACTCCCTCCAAGACAAATTGGGAGGCCAATGGCACGGCGCAGGGACCAACCACATTTTCTGCCCCTGAATCACAGCCAATTATTGCCTAGGATGCTTCAGGGAGAATCACTCTTCCCTCTCAGCACCGTGGCAAGCCAGGGGCTGGTGCGGCGCCCCCAGGAGTTCATTCCCAGTCTTGGTTCCGCCAAAGAGACCCTGAGCTTTCCAATAGAGGGACCCTTGAACCCTAATGTATCAAGAGGGGGTCAGTGGACCAGTCTAGATATACAAAACCGGCTTCTAAAGAAAAGAGAATGTTCTCATTTCCCAGGACCCCTAAATGAAAGATTTCCATGTCCCCACCCCCCATGTTGATTGCAATGATTGTATTTTAATGCTTTTTAAATCTAGACAGATCCAAGCTAGAAGCAACATTCCTCTGCTAGTTTCTGTAGAATCTAAAATAAAGAGCGTTATCATAGATGAAGTCATAAGTTTGCCAACCTGAGGGTGTGATTGATGTCCTGTTTCATGACTGTCCCAACCAAGGGGACCTTTTGGAAATGCTGTGACTCGCTGACCTCCTCTTCTTCCTGCTGCTGGGATGCTCCAGCCACAGCTGTTCTTGAATGTTCACCTTGACCTACAAGTGAGATCATGGCCACACAGCACAGCCGGGTGGGTGAGGATTTCAGTGTGTGCTATGGAACTTCCTCTCTACTGGACCTCTCAAAGGGTCCCTTTGCACAGCCTAGCCTTGTGCCCCATGGGCCTTGTTTGAAGTCGGCATCCCAGGGCCTGCCTTTGAGTCTTCTGCATTGTCTGATGTCATGAAGATTGTGGTACAGTCAGGACAGACAAGGACACAATTTGGCTGATGCTGGAAACTAGATCAATGGTTCTCAACCTTGGTGACACATTGGAATTACTCGGAAAGTTCAGAAGCCCTCATGTGAAGGCCCAATGCACAGACCTATCACAGACCAATTAAGTCCAAATCTTAAATGCTCCCCAGATAATTCCAAGAAGTGGCCAAGTTGAGATCCACTATCAAAATCAGGCCTCTTAAACTTGAGTGCACATTGGAACCCTGGGGAGAACTTGGCTCTAATCCAGAACAGAACAGGGAAAAATGACACTTTCTGGGCCTTTCCTTCTAATTCAGAAGATCAAGGGTCAAGCAAAGTGCATTTCTACACCATTCTCAAATGATGCCAGTGCAGCTGGTGGGCACGTTTGGAGAACCAAGGACTCTAAGGATCCCAATAAGCTGATGGTCACTTGTTTCAGAAAGAAATGAAAAGACATATGACACAAACATATGGATCCTGAGCAACATAACTGAGAACCCGAGCTTGCGAAGTGCCCATGGAGTTGAGCCAATGTTCAATTTGGTGTGTGAGCAGTAAGACCTGACTTCTACCTCCGCCTCCATTCCCCTGCTCAGATGAATCAGTTCCTCTGCTGTGCCCGTGATCTCTTGAAATGCAATTGTGTTTGGTTCAGGGGGTGAACCGAATGGGCTGCATCACACTATGGAGATAAAAATCAAAACCACCATGCATAGTCCTTTTTGCCCTGTTAGGCGGGATACTGTTAAAATGGTAGAAAATAACATGAGTTCACAGGATATAGATAAGTTGGAATTCGCGTGTGTGGATGATAGGGAGGTAGACTTCTAAATCCAATAACTAATTTGGGTATTTGCTACATTTCTAAAGTAATGCTAGTGGTGCTGCCATTGTGAAAACAATATGGTGGACCCTTAAATAATTCAAATAGGGTTTTTATATTATCTCACAATTCCACTCCTGGGTAGATTGAAAGCAAGGTTTCAAGTAAAGTGGAAGGAAATTCTTTCTTTTTTAGTTTTAATTCCCACCCCTTTTTGGATTGATCATTAGTTTACCATTTTAAAGGATTTCAGGGTGTAGCTTGACACCTTTGTATGTGTGTAGCATACCACCACAGCCCCCACCATATTTCAAGAGCTCCTCACCACCTAAAGGAACTTTTTAATTATTCCTCTCTTCAATTAACCACCATCATTCTCACCTAGGCCAGAAAACTTGTTTATATAGGGTTTGCCAGTTTGTTTCCTAGTACATCAGATCCCGTCCATCTTTACCCCAATGCCACCAGCTTTATCTTTTAAATTAATAAGTTACTTATCTTGTCGGCATTTAGACCACACTCAGCAATGCTCAGGGTTATTCCTGGCTCTGTGCTCAGGGATCACTCCTGGTGGTGACAGAAGACCTTATGGCATGTTGGGGATTGAACATGTGAGCATGTGAGGGAAATGCCCTTCCCATTGTACTATCTCTCTGACCTCAGTTTTACCTTTTTAAGAGCAGTATTGAACATATACACCATGATTTCCTTTCCAATCCTTTGCTGGTGGGCATTCAGATTGATTTCATGTTTTGGGTATTGTGAATTATGCTGCAGAGAGCATAGTGAACACTTATGCCATTTGGAATTAGTGCTTTTATGTCCTTCAGATAAACGCCAAGGAGAGGTTCATTGAATCATTTCGTATTTCCATTTTTCAAAAGGACTACCCAGGCTATTTTCTATAGAGTCTATAACAACTTATACTCCCACTGAAAGGTACTGGGGTTCCTTTTTCCTTCACATCCTCACCAACATCTGTGTTTTGCAATTTTTTTTGGGTGGGGAGCGGTTCCCAGGCGGTGCTTGGGTTTTGTCATGGTAAGATTCAGCTAATCTAGCTGAGTGGCTCAGTGATGAGACTTGAGGATTGGAGTTGAGGGCTGGAGTTCACCCCCAAAGATTGGGGTTTCCCTTGGGGATTGAGGTTCACCAAGGCCACTCTGGAGGGGTTGGAGAACCATATTGTGATTTATACTAGGGTCACTTCAGGTAAAGGCTGTACCTCTACTCCCTGAACTATCATCCTGACCCCTGTTATCAATCTTTTTGATGAAAAGAATTACTCAAAGGAATTAAAGCAAGGTCACGGTTGTCCATGCTCATCACAGTGTTATCCAGGGTCTCCAAAAGGTGGATGGAACCGTCAGTGAATGAGTGTGGAGGATTATTTAGCCTTGAAAATGAAGACAGTTGGGCACAGGTTCCTTCTGGTACTCCGTACTGAGGGGAAGAGGAAGATGCAGAGACAGCAAGGCACAATAGGACTGTACTGGGTACCTGGAGTGGCCAAGCTGACAGATCCTGCCAGGGGCTGCGTTTGGGAGGAGGATTTTATCAGTGAGAAATGTGGGTGAGGGGCTAGAGAATGAGGTGAGAAGTGCCATAAACAATGAACTCAGACCGTTGAGTGGGGAGAAAGCTTGGGTTTTGTCCCATCTTTGCAGCTTGCTGGTTGTGTGGACTGAATTAGGCAGGCACTGAGAGGGTGAGGGAAGGAACTCATAATTAGAGAACATGGCTCCAGTGTGTGTGGAAACCCTTCTTTTGTTTGTTTGTTTTTTGTTTGAGTCACACATGGCAATGGTGAGGGATAACTCCCTGCTATACCCTCAGTAATTACTGCTGGCAGTGCATGGGGAATGATATGGGATGCTGAGATCGAACTTGGGTCAGCCTTGTGCAAGGCAAACACTATCCCCACCATACTATCATTCCTTCCCTGGAAATCATCTTTAACCTTAAGGCCCTTATTAACTTAGTTTGTGAATTAAAATCTCACACCACAGAAACTAGCACACATCAGAAAGAACAAGAACAACTAATGCTGGCATGGATGTGGGGAGAAAGGGACACTTCTTTAGTGGTGGTGGGAATGCTTACTGGTACAGACTTTTTGGACAATAATATGGACATTTCTCGGAAAGCTAGAAATTGAGCTTCCATATGACCCAGGAATACCACTTCTGGGAATATATCCTGGAGGTCCAAAAACACACAGCAAAAATGCCATCTGCACTTCTATGTTTATTGCAGCACTATTCATTCACAATAGCCAGAATCTGAAAACAACCTGAGTGCCTGAGAACAGACGACTGGTTAAAGGAAACTATGGTCCATCTACACAATGCAATACGACACAACTGTTAGGAAAAATGAAGTAATGAAACTTGCTTATACATGGATAGACTTGGGGAGCATCATACTGAGGGAAAAGATTCAGAAGGAGAAGGACAGATATAGAAAGATTGCACTCATTTGTGGGATGTGAAAAAACATAATACGAAACTAATACCCAAGGACAGGAGGATTGGTCCACGGTTGGAATCCTGCTTCAAGTTTTTGGGGAAAAGGGACCACCATGACAAAGTTGGAAATGATGGCTCTGGGTGAAAACTGTGTGCTGAAAGTAGGTAGAGGAACAAACATGATAACTTCACAGTATCTGTATTGCAAATCACGATCACGATCACGACCACCCTGTTGTTCGTCGATTGCCTCGAGCAGGTGCCAGTAACGTCTTCTTCGTCCTAGCCCTGAGATTTTTTTTTTAAAGTGACATATTCAAGGCTTTTTCAGGGTTAGGAGAATGAGACCCATCATTGTTACTGGTATTTGGCATATTGGGTATACCACGGGGAGTTTGCCAGACTCTGCCGTGTGGGCATGTTACATTTGGTAGCCTGCCAGTTTGACCGAATTAGGAATTGCAAATTGCAAATTGCAAATCATAATGCCCAAAAGGAGAGAAAGAAAGAGAAAGAAGGAAAGTGCCCGGGGACATTGCTGGTGGGAAATGTTCACTGGTGGAGGGATGGGTTTGGGAACATTGTATGACTGCCATTCACAAACAGCTTTGTAACTGTGGGTCTCACTGTGATTCAATTAAAAAAAGAAAGAATGTAGGGGTGGAGGGCCCCTTTGAGTGGCTTATAAGGCCCAACTAGTTCATTTATTCTGTCCAGGTTTGGAGTGTATCTGCCTGAAGGGGAACCCGCAGACAGTTTGGGAAGAAGTTCCTTGTGCTTGCA
The DNA here is from genome assembly GCF_029834395.1 of Sorex fumeus. Lineage (NCBI taxonomy): Eukaryota > Metazoa > Chordata > Mammalia > Eulipotyphla > Soricidae > Sorex > Sorex fumeus. Next base: position 13,546,979 of record NW_026606077.1, on the reverse strand, counting down.
AAGCTGGGAAAGTGACCTGAGTTTCAAATCTACTTGTAGACACTTAACTCACACAGGAGCCCAATTCACTGGGTGGTAGTCTGATTCGGGAAACCATTTGAAGCAGCTTCTCTTCCATAACTGGTGGTCAGCTTAACTGCACCAATACTTGAGCAAAGGAAGCAAATAAGCGTTCTTGCAGACTCCTGCAGGGATCGGCTAATGAACAGCTCACCAAATTGCCAAACAAATGTTTCAACATGGGTAAGACAGCAAAGGACAGTTTCTATGAAAAAAACTCAGAAGGATCCTGGAAAATCAAGAAATTAAGTATCATGACAGTGGTCACGGTCATGGTCCTCCCGTTGTTCATCGATTTGCTCAAGCGGGCCCAGTAACGTCTCCATCATGAAACTTGTTGTTACTGTGTTTGGCATATCAAGTACGTCACCGGTAGCTTGCCAGGCTCTGCCGTGTGGGCGAGATACTCTCGGTAGCTTGCCGGGGCGGAGGAATCGAACTCGGGTCAGCCATGCTGGCCGCTTGTAAGGCAAATGCCCTAACGCTGTGCTATCGCTCCAGCCACGACAGTGGATGCATTTTATTTAAGGAAACAATGGGAAGGCTTCATGGGAGCTGATGGATTTGGAATGATTTCTAACCTTGGAGAGAAGAACGACGCAGTGTTCTTTGGACAACTCAATAAAGAAGTTAGTGATGGACTTCACAGTTGAAATGCTCAGTCCTACAGAGCAAGGTGGAGAGGAGATGGAATTATTTCCCAGTGGCACAAAAATCATTCTGAAAAGGAGCCTTCGCCATCTCTTTCCATGAGACTTGAACCCTATTCCCAGAGAAGAGCATAAGTCCAAGTTGGTGAGAAGTAGCAGGTGCAGAGTGAGTAGCTGGCTGGCTGGCTTTCTCCTTCCCTCTCTCCTGAGCACCGAAAGGCAGCAGCTGGGAAGAGAAGGAGGGGAGCGCCAATGAGGAACTTGCATTTCTCTGATTCCACTTGGCAGAAACCAACAGCTACTCAGAATGAAAAGCCCCTAGTTTAAGGCACAAAGAAGGAACTCGCTTTTTTTTTTTCTGGGCCATGTCTGATTAACCCTTGGAGCCACATGGCAAATTTTCTTTATTGCACTTTCTCACTGAGGAAGACTGGGAAATAAAGATCAAATAGGGGGTGTTTGTGAGTGGTGGTTCTCACCTGGGGAGGCCCAAGGAGCCCATCAATCCTTGTGCACAAAGGAAGCGGTGCTGGGGCGTGCAGACCCACAGTCCATGGCTGGGCTGTGTGCAGTGTGTGTCCGCGGTGTAGGGCATCCTCCAGAGCCAGGCTGCCTTACAGCTGAGCAGAGGATGCAACAACCTGTGTGTGCTTCTCGCTGCTGGTGCTCCTGGGCAAGAAAACGCTTCCTTCCCCTTCTGGTTCCCGAATAAATTGCCAAATAAATTTTGGCACTCCTGCACCCCCAAATAAATTTTGAGAATACACAAGCTTTGTGTTTGCTTTGGAAGACCACACCCAGCCGTGCTCAGGAGATCAAGGCTAAGGGGGTCCTTTTGGGTGTTGGGGATGGAACCTGGGTCAGCCACATGCAAGGCAAGCCCCTACCCACTGTACCATCTTTCTGGCCCCTCAAAAGCTCTTTTAAAGTTTTCTCTCTCATTATCTTGAGGTTTGGGATGGATTTTTTTTAATTGTTGGAAAATCTATTTAAGAAAAAATCTTTGCCCCCCCCCACCCCCCCAGTGATCAATTACTCTGGGCAAAAGTCACTTGAAAGCCTTCTCAAACAGGCTGCTGAGTGGGTTAGAGTTCTGAAACAGACACAGAAGCACCAGCTCTTGTGGCTAATACGTGCTCTCATTCCTTGGCACAGAGAAGCCTCGGCACAGACAGAAACTAATACAGTCTTCACCTTGAATATGCCAAATGGCCTCTTTTTTATTTTTATTTTTCATTTATAAAAATATTTGGGCTGGAGTGATAGCATAGCAGTAGGGTGTTTGCTGGCCAAGCCGAGCCGGGTTCGATTCCTCCACCCCTCTCTGAGAGCCCAGTAAGCTACTGCGAGTATCTCGCCCGCATGGCAAAGCCTGGCAAGCTACCCGTGATGTATTCGATATGCCAAACACAGTAACAACAAGTTTCACGATGGAGACGTTACTGGGCCTGCTTGAGCAAATTGATGAACAATGGGACCATAAAAAATATTTTTTTGTTGTTGGTTGGAGTGATAGCACAGCGGGTAGGGCATTTGCCTTCCATACGGCTGACCTGGCCAACCCAGGTTCGATTCTTCCACCCCTCTCGGAGAGTGCGGCAAGCTACCGAGAGTATCTCGCCTGTATGGCAAAGCCTGGCAAGCTATTCGATATACCAAACACAGTAACAACTGTCACTATGGAGATGTTACCGGGCCAGCTCGAGCAAATTGATGAACAATGGGAGGATAGTGACAGGGACAGTGACAGTTGCTTTACCAGACTATTAATGGTTTCTCGTGATGTAATTCCAATATCACCCACCACCAGTGTATCCATCACCCTTCCCCAGTCGCCCCAACCCCTCCCTACCACCCCCTACAAACTCAATCCTCTGGGTCAGATCTCTCATCATGTTGCCTTTGGATCTTTGTTGTTACTTCACTATGTATATTTTTGGGGGGGAAAGGGGAGACACACCGGGCAATGCTCAGGGGTTACTCCTACCTCTGTACTCAGGAGTTATTCCTGGCGGTGCTGGGGGCCATATGGGAGGCTGGGGGTTGAACCTAGGTCGGCCACATGCAAGTGCCCTACACACTGTATAATCACTCCAGCTCCTTGCTTGCATCTCTGGGTACACCCTACAAGAGAGCTCATTCTGTCCCTGTCCCTTTGCTTCTGACCAATCTCAGCATATCACCCTCCAGCTCCACCCATGTCTCTGCAAATGGCACAACTTTGTTTCTTCTTAGAGCTGTGTAGTATTCCATTGTGTATATCGATCACAACTGTATATATGATCTAATCATCAAGAATGACCACATTGGTTGTTTAGGTTGTTTCCAGATCTTGGCTACTGACAACAACAACAAAAAATCCAATCACTCCATTTATAAGTGGGGTGAGGAGATGAGCAGACGCTTCCCCGAAAAAGACATATGGACAGTCAACAGGCCTGTATCAAAGTGCTCAGTGTGACTCACATTAGAGAAATGAAAATCAGACCAACAATGAGATACCATCTCACACCTGTGAGAATGGCACATATCAGAAAATCTGGGAAAACCCGTGTTGGCGGGGCTGCGACGAGAAAGGAACCCTCTTCCCCTGTGGATGGGACAATGACTGGTCCAAACTCTATGGAAAAAAATATAAAAATTTCTCACAAACATAGGAACAGAACTTCTATAGGATCAGGCAAAGCGGCTTTTTGGCATCTATCCCCCCCTAACAAAACCATCCATTTGAACCGACCCGTGAATATCCTCTTGACTCGAAAGACAGGGAAACTGCCCAGGAGTTCTGTTTCAGTGAGGAGACTGCAGCTAGTGTTAGCCCATGACAGCCTCTCTTTGGAACCAGCTATTTGTTTTGGGAAGGTCTGCTCTGTGAGGGCATGAAGCCAGGGGCCCTGGAGGAGGCCTGCCTTGACGGGATGTCCCTGAAGCCTCTGCTGCCTGAGTCTCTTCTAATCTCTGGAACCTTAGGGAGAAGCCTCGCTTGGCAAGGTCTGAGGTTGCAACACAGCTCCGAGAGGCGTGGCCACGAGAGCCGGCCTCCCGCGGTGCCCAATATCGGAGTTGTATGTGAATAAAGACACGGACGTGGATGGCAGTGATGAAGGGTTCTCAGATGAGAGGGAGGTTGAGGTCAGTGGAGCTCAGAATAGGGAGCGTTCTGCACCCGGTTCCTCAACAGAAGCTGATGGAAAGTATCAATTTTAGTATCTCCTTCCAGTCAATCGAGCAACCAAGTTTTCTGTTGATATGATGGTACCAAGTGGGCATCCTTGAGGGGGACACTCTTTGTGTCCTTTTTGCCAATTCAATAGATCAGGGCACCTGTACTTGGTCTTCAGAGAATTTGTTGTAAAGAAAGGGCAGCTCTGATCACTGTTTGGCACCTTAACTCAGGAGGACTCAGTGTGATACGTGCAGACCACCGATCCAGAGTTGAAAGGTCAGCTCAACCTCTCTCCCCACTACACAGATAGAAAAACCGAAGGCTCAAAAGTGGTGGCGTAATCCCAATGGACTTTCATCAAGAGCATAATCTGGTCTCAGACAGAGACAAAACAGAATGATTGCCAGCAGTCAGCCTGCTTATCGCTGGATTGCCCGGTTCCTGGAATTTCCAGGGATGCACCCGTGTAAGTTGTCTGTCCAGTCATCCCTGCAAAAGATGATTTCATACGGGCATTCCAATTACCCGTGCAAACACGATTTCCCAGACTGTCCTCTCCCAGGGAGTGGTCCTGACTTCTGATTTGGAAGTGGTGGTTACGGTGACATTATACCCTCTAATCACATTAACCCAGAGCCTGGAGAGGTTGTGTCAGCACGGTGTGGTGTGTGTGTGTGGGGGGGGGGGGTTTGGGGAGGTTCACCCGCTAGGAAAGCAAGACAGAGGGTCCCAGCCCACCCTGACCCTGCCCAGCCCCGGGACCTCCTGGAGGAGAGGGGAACTTCGCTGCCCTTCAGGAGACGATTAGAGTCATCTTCAGGAAAGCCAAATGAGAGGGAACGAGCCTCCATGGACTCCAGGGTTTCTTCCCTCCCAACGTCCCTTATGTTCCTCATAATGGATCCTTTCTTTAAACATTACACCCCTCAATTAGCTCATAATTGCTGTCCATGCCATATGAATTATGCATCGTGTGATGCAAATCCAGGTTCCCTGGCACTGGACAAATCACAAGCTGTTGAAGAAGCCGGAGTAATTACCAAAACAATCCCAGGAGACCTGGAGAAAATGAGCATTATCTGGTCGACAGGCCTTGCTTCCGCCCTGCTTGTCCGACTTGCAACCCGGATCCCCCCCACCCCTTTTGGCTATAATAAATAGTTGCTGGGTTTTGAGCAAATGGACGTGGGGCCAAGCCATGTGCTGTCATACGCCAGGCGTAAACATTGGTATTCCTCACCAGCCTGCAATGCAATGGCTACTATTTTACACATCATGCGGCTTTTCATGAAATACTCTCTTGTTCAAGACTTTCTCGTTTCACATCTGAGGCTTGAGTGGGGCTCACCTTTGTGATATAAAGAGAAGAGAGCTTATTTAAGCAAGTGACAAATGTCGGACCAAGGATTGCTTCGAGCTATATATATATATATATATTTTTTTTTTAAAGGACAAAGAGGCCACTTTGGAAGCACTCAATGCATTAATTACCAGACAAATTACATTTATCAAAATGACTTCTTGAGGAATTCATAGGGAGAATTAGTATATATATATATTCACAACATGAAAATTGCATTTTTCCCATCCATTCAAATTTATGCCCACAGCTTCTCAACAGTCTATCCTTTATATAGTTAACTAAAATCTGTAGCAAGCCTACATGTACATACATGTATGTGCGTGTGTGTCTGTGTGTTTAATGTCTAATGAGGATGATTCTGATCTTTTTTTTTAACCTCTGGGGATCACACCTGGCTATGGTCAGGGGGTTATCCTGGCTCTGCACTCAGGAATTACTCCTGGCTGTGCTTGGGGGACCATATGGAATGCCACAGACAGAACCTGGGTCTGCTGCAAGCAAGGAGAATGTCCTACCCACTGTACTATCGCTCTGACCCCTGCTTCTGATATTTCTTCTATGCCATTTCTAGATTTTAATTCTGGGGGTAGCTCAGCACTGTGATCAGGCTGTTTCGGTAAGATAGATGTGGATCTGAGTTTCTGAACTCTGTGCAATAAAACAGAATTATTCTCAGTTAAATTCATTCAGCTTTAGGAGGTAAATGTTTATCTTCTTTTTCTATGCAGTGTTTTTCTTTTTTGGTAAATTATATACGGCCTTCTTTTCTTTGCCCTCCCCATGTTCCCCAGAAATAATGCAGTGCTAACTTCCACTTCGTTTTTTAATTATTCGCTCATTTTCTCGATCATTTATTCATTCTTGACACATTGATTTGGGGCCTATGACATGCCAACATATTGAGTTAGGAGCGGCTGCCGCTAAAGAGAAATACTGTGTGCTGTATGTGGTAGTTTATAGGCTTCTAAAGGACAGAGAATAGTGCCCGGCGAAGGCATGATCTGTGCCTGGGACTTAGCAGAATGAAGGGCAAGAGTCAAGTCTCACTGCTCTGTCCCAGCTCTCATCAGGGCCTGCTTCCTCGTGTCTGAAATGGGAAGTCACACTATACACTTGTTAATGTCACCACATTTCTCTATTGATTTTTTTAAAAAAAATTTTATTAGTGAGACACCATGAGGTACAGTTGTAGACTTACAAATTTTGTGCTTGGGTTTCAATTATACAATGATCAAATACCCATCCCTCCACCAGTGCCCATTTCCCACCATTAATCTTTTAAAGCATCAGCCAGGTGGATCAGGTTTCCCCCCCAAAATCAAAAGCAGACCTCATTATGAAATTAGTGCTGCCCCAGATGAGCCCCCTATAGGGAATCTAGAAGCCTCAGTTTCCCCCTGCCCTCCGCCCAAGGAGAAGTCACTGGTCTTGTTTGATTCCTACTTTCTTCGTGGGACAAAAGATGAAGTTCAACAGGAAACCTTTCAGGTAGCTTTGAAGTTTCAAAGTCAGTGGTTTTATTTATAGGCAACAAATCAGAACCCTGTTTGGTCTTCCCACCCACGGGAATAGGATTGGGGTCAGGCCAGGCAGGGTGGGTGGCGCCCGGGCGGAGGTGATTGTGATGCTGGGCATTGCCCAGGGGCTGGGAGCCAGGAAGCCAAGAGTGTGATGCAGAGCTGGGATCAGGCCTGAGAGAGAGATCAGGCATCACACCTGCAGGGTGAGCTAAAGCCTAAATAGAAGACCGACTACAAAGCTGATAGTGAAGGCTGACAGTGGCTTGCTGGAGGGCCCAGGATGAGGTGGCCTACTTTATAGTGTGGGACCTCTTCATCCATCCATCTATTCCCTCAGCCAATGAATATTTCTGTGACTCCTAGTGTTTGGGTCGTGCAGTCTCCCTGGGCTCTGAGGGTGCGAGACAGCCAAGGCCTCTGGCCCCATGGAATGGGAAAAGCAGGTATCAAGGAAAGAACACTCAAATAGTTAATGATCGCACAGAGTCACCCCACAGATCCTGGGGCCATAGAGCAGACTGGGATCAGTCAGGGACGCCGTGACTTAAAGATGTGCTGGGAGAGGGACACATAGGAGCTGAGGAGGAGGAGTTGAGGATCCGTTTCCATGAATGACCGGCACTGAGGACCAGCCTTTTCATATGGACCTTGATGCTTCCCAGAAGGGGCAGGAGGGGCGTCTTCGAAAGGGCCCCTGAGAGCAGAAGGGCTGCTTGCTGTCTTACACTGAGGCTTCAGAAGCTGCCAAAGCCGTCCCTGTTTCCGGGAGGAGTGAAGCAGGTTCGGGGCTTGAGCTCTCCCTGGAGACGCAGTGAGCTCTCTGGATTCTCCTTCCAAGCAGAAACTGGATGGGGGCCCAAACTCGCCACCCTCTCGCCGCCCCTCCCACTCCTGCCAGCAGCCTGGAGAGACCTGGAGGGCTGTAGGTGGAGGGAGCAGGGGTTCCTGATCTCAACGCTGGCTGTCCTGTGTCTCGCTGGTGCTAGACTTGGGTTACCAGCTGAAAAGCATGCTGGGAAGGGTGAGGCTTGGGGGAGGCCCCGTCCTCTTGTCTCCCCTCTGCAACAGACCGGCCCACTCACCCTCCCCCAGCCTCCCATTCCTTCCAGGTGCCCTGGGAGCCAAGCACATCCTCTCAGCCAAGAGGAGTACGCGAGCTCCCCTTAAGGTGCGTGCTGAAGTTTACTCAACCTACGGGAGCAAAGCCTACGTTAAGTCTTTCTCAGGGAGCGCTGGCAGATGGTTCCGGGGTGGGCAGGAGTGCGGAATCGCTGCTGGTGGAGGTGGGAGATGTTTCAAACCAGAGAGACTTTCATCCATCTTCCTGGATTTAGCGAGCGCCTACTATGGTGCTGGCCCCACGCTCAACCCGCTCAGACATCTCAGCTCCAACCCGGTGCCACCTTCTCTCTGAACGCCAGCCGCCCAGTCCTGGGCTTTGTGTCAGCTCTCTTTCTTCCAGCCTCTCTTTCTTTCTTTCTTTCTTTCTTTCTCTCTTTCTTAAGCCACCAACAAAACTCTGACCTCTCCCTGCGCACACAATGCCGGCAGTCACTCATGCATTAACAACCACCGGGCCCCAAAGGTCGTTTCTATGACAACCCCGGGTCCTTAATGACCCTGGCAGGCCAATGATTTTGTTTTGTTTGAGAGTGAAGGAATAATAAGTCAGGCCCACTCGCCAGCGCTCACCCCCTCCCCTGCGCCCCCTCTGCCGCCCGAGCTGATATACTGTTCATTATCTGCTGCTGCATCAGCCCCAGAGACGGCTGAGGCAGGGGCGGCAGCCAGCAATGAAAGACAGAGCGGGTCTGGCAGACAAAGAGCTGTAAAGGACCAGTGAGCCCCGCACCAGCCTGCCAGGGCTCCATTAATCCCAGCCCCGTCTGGCCCTCCAGGGAGCCCAGGCTCCCCAGGCCTGCGAGTCAAAGGAGCCCCGTGAACTCCAAGCCACCGCTCTGCTCTCTCTGACACAGAGCCCTGCGGAGGGGGTCCTGTCCTGAGGCTTCTCTCCCCCGCAGCCGCCCAGACTGTGGCTCAGCGTAGCAGCGCCCCTCCCGGGGTGAGGACCATTTGTTTTAAGGCTGGGGCGGGCCAGAGATTACCGACAGCTTCCTCCTGGGTCCTCAGTCCGTGGAAGGCTGCCCTCACCACCACCCGAACACAGACAAAGGAGGGCCACATGGCACCCGCTGACTCCCGTCCGTCCTCTGTCCCAGGTGGACAGCCCCTCTGGCCTCGCCCCTCCGTGTCTCTGCCTCTACCCCGAGACACTTCCCGAGAGGACGCGTTTGCTGCGTTCTGGTCTCGGGGCCAATGGGCTTGCAGCTTGTCACATTAATTTCCAGAGATGGTGCTCAGTGGCTCGGGACGCTGTGAGCAGACACTTGGAATTATTTTTGTTGTGTGTGCATGGTTGAAATCCCCGAGAATAAGTCATTATCCTCTAAAAAAAAAATTCTGTTCCTACTGGCTGCCTGCTGGCCCAATCAGCTGACTCATTTTCCACGCTTTCCCTCAAGTAATTAGCGTTTTCATTTTTCCCAACCTGCCTATTAGATAAACTCCGGATCTCATTCGGCTGAAGCACATTTTTGTGAGTTGACGAGCTGCAGCGTCTCCCCAAGAAACAAAGGGAGGAATATGAAGTGGGGCGCAGAAAGGTGTGTGCTCGAGCTCCCTCTGACTGTGGCGGGACCCCAGGATGGAGAAGAGGCGAGCGCAGTCACAGGAGGGGCACCTAAGGGTGGGCCCCAGCCCCCTGGGTCCCTTCCCCGCCTGATGCTGGGGGAGGAGCAGTCGCAAATCTGACACACAAATTGAGCAGGCAGAAGGCAGGGGCTGGGCTCCTGGGGGAGCAAACCTGTCTCTCCGCTTGCACACCTCAGCTTTCCCTCTGCTGAATGAGGGCTGGTTGAGGTCAGGAACGGGAAGCTCCATTCACAGGCCAGGAAGGAATGAACCCTGTAACATGGATGCTAGCAGTGATGCAGAGAGAGAGTGGGAAGGTGGAGCTCCAGGTGAATTGAGCCGGTCACTTTAAATCCCGCCCATGGAACAGGTAGCCAATCGAGGTGGATCAGGGGGTGGCCGGGCAAGAGGAGATTGGAATTGCAGCAGGTCAAAGGAAGTCTAGCCCCCTCTCCTCTATGCTCCTCTCCCCCTCTCTCCCTCTCTCCCTCCTTCTCTCCCTCTCTCTCTTCCTCTCTCCCTCTCTCCCTCCCTCTTTCTCTCCCTCTTTCCCTCCCTCTCTTTCTCTCTCTTCCTCTCCCTTTCTCTCCCTCTTTCTCCTTCTCTCCCTCCCTCTCTCCCTCTTTCACTCTCTCACCGCCCTCCCCCCTTCCCTCTGCAGGTGCCCATGCAGACTGCAGGATCAAGCAGGGCCGTGCACCCAGACAGATACTAAATACAGGCAGGCCCTACTGATGGGGCAGAATACAGATGGGACTCAGATGCCCAAGGAAGCTCAGGGCCAAGCAGGGCTCAGATGCCCGGGCAGAGACAAGCAGAGCCAGGACAAGATATAAGGGAACCAGTGGTGTATAGGCCAGGAAAGGCCCAGACACTGGATCCCAGACTGAAGAGCAGACACCGGACAGGGCGGGATGGGTGGTGATGTGCGTGAAGGAAGGGATGCAGGCCCTGTAGGTGAGCTGTGTGATAAACTCTGACTTCTTACTCTTCGGAGCTTTTTGTTTCATCTTTTTAAAATTTTATTTTATAAAGTAGTTAACAATATTTGATTATATTTAACATTGCATTTAATATTTGAACACCAATCCCACCACCATTACACCTTCTCACCACCATATTTCAGATGTTTCCATCGTGAACCCTAAACCCTGCCCCCAAAGCAGAACCAAAATAATTATTTTGTATTGTTTGTTTTGAGTAATTGCTGAAAATGATCCAGAAAAGGTTTCTTAGAGGAAAGTGTGTGAAGATGTATTTCACCCAGGAGCCATGAAGCCCTTCTATCACAGATCACTAACATGTTGTTAAAGGCTGAGCCTTGTGTGTTTGTATGTATCTCCCGAGTTTTTTTTTTGATTTTTTAAAAAAATTGTTATTAGTGAAACACCATGAGGTACAGTCGTAGACTTACAAATTTTTGTCCTTGGATTTCAGTTATACAATGATTGAGTACCCATCCCTTCACCAGTGCCCATTCTCCACCACCAATGATCCCAGTATCCCTCCCACTCCCCAATCCCCATCACACCGCACCTCTGTGGCAAGGCATTCCATTTTGTTCTCTCTCTCCTTTTGGGTGCTGTGGTTTGCAAAAAAGGCATTGAATGACAATCATGTTCGGTCTATAGCTTACTTTCAGCATGCATCTCCCAACCTGGGAGGATCCTCCCAACAGCCTTTATTTGGTGCTCCCTTCTCTATCTGAGCTGCCTTTTCCCCTAGCATGTGTGGCTGACCTCCAAGCCATGGAGTAAACCTCCTGGTACTTATCTCGGCTATTCTTGGGTGTTAGTCTCCTATTTTGTTACTTTATATTCCCCAGATGAATGCAATCTTTCTATGTCTATCCCTTTCTTTCTGACTCATTTCGCTTAACATGATTCTTTCCGTGTAGTACCACTTGTATGTCAATTTCATGACTTCATCTTTTCTAACAGCTACATAGTACTCCACTGTGTAGATGTACCAAAGTTTCTTTAACCAGTCATCTGTTCTCGGGCACTCAGGTTTTTTCCAGATTCTGGCTATTGTAAAGAGTGCTGCAATAAACAGACAATTGCAGATGTCACTTCGGCTATACTTTTTTGCCTCTCTGGGATATATTCCCAGGTATCTCCCGAGTTTTGTACTCGAACCTTAGCCATGCAGGGGAGTCCCCTTTCCTGATAGCGGTGGTGTCAGGGCTGCAACTGTGGCACAGCCATCTGAAGGCTCAAGGGGACACAGAACTAGGGACTCTTCTTAGAGTGTAAAACCTTCCATTGTGTACTGCTGTCTGCTTGTTCTACCTTTTCAGAGCATCGTGCTGATCCAGGAAGACATGCTTGCTGGAATGTGCAGGCTGGGAACCCTAGTTTGCACATGCTGCTCTAGACATTTGTTGTAAGTGTGGTCAGGTCAGGGATCTCAGCAAAGCCTGGAGGCGCTTGGGAATGAAGGACTTCAGGTCAGGTCCAGACTGCATCACACACTAGTGATCTGAAGCACCAGTGACCTGAAAGCACTGGTGGTCTAGAAGCACCAGTGACCAGGAAGTACTTGTGACCTGGAGGGACTGATGATCTGGAAGCATTTATTTAGAAGCACAGGTAATCAAGAAAAGGTAGTACAGAAGTACAGGTGATCTGGAAGCAAATGAAAGTTTCAGGTGAGCACGATGAGTGTCCATGTCCTTTGAAGTGTGGCATCTAGCCCTTCTCTGGACAGTCTTGCACTCACTCTCTGCTTGCATAGTTGTTCTCTGTACCTCCTGAGAATGCTCACTGGAGAACCACAGCCTAGAATAGCCCACTAAGAGGATAGGAGATGAAAGTGTGTGTGTCCATCCCACCCAACCAGGGCTCATCAGGCTGGGGAAAGAGACCATCCAAGACAGATGGCTAGTTTCTCTTTTCCGGGTCTGGGGTTGTTCAGTCATCACTTATATTACTTATATTACCAATATATTACTTATATATTTTGAGTTTTTATTGCCAGCCATTAGCTAGACGTTACACCCACCAACTGCCCCCAGTGCTGTGTAATCCCATCAATGCCCAAGAGCCAGAAACTAAGTACCCAGAAATGTGCGGCCGCAAATGTGGCCGTGTGACCTCTTATTGTCTAGTTCTCGTTCTCGGAGAACCCGGCAGGCTACTGAGAGTATCCTGCCCACATGGCAGAGTATGGCAAGCTCCCCATGGCGTATTTGATATGCCAAAACCCAGTAACAATGATAGGTCTCATTCCCCTGACCCTGAAAGAGCCGCCAACGTGGCACTTGCTAAAATCTCAGGGATAGGACAAATGGAGATGTTGCTGGTGCCTGCTTGAGGAAATTGACAAACAATGGGATGACAGTGATACAGTGATACAGTGATTGCCAGTCATTGGCATGCGTGACCATTGTTCTTCCCACCCCAAACTGCCATAGCTGACAACCTGATTTCCCATCCCTTCCCAGTCTTGCTTTCCTCCTTCTTCCTGGGTCCCCTGGGATTCTCTGCTCTGCACAGAGTTCCCATAACACAGAGACCTCAGCTCATTCCCTCATCCCTGAGGCCTGAGACAGCCCTTCCTACTTGCCTGCTCCAGCTGCACCTGGCTCACAGGACCGGGTAGAAAGAAGGACGTTGGCTCACCACTTTGGCAAAGTTAGGCCCCAGACAGGTGGAAGCCAGGCATCGGGAAAGAGCCAGGCTCCATTCTCTGGTTGAGACCCCTCAGCTGACAAGTTCTCAAGCTCAAGGTGAAGCTGTTCCAGGAGGAAGTGACCTGGAAACAATCAGCAGTATGGTTTTACGGATGCAATTTGCTTCCAGCTCTTGATTATAATTAACATTGGTTCCTGCCTTTCACTCATCTACATCCAACAGCTGAGAAATTCAGTGGACACCCCTGTGGTACCTACCGTGGAGTCCTGGTGAACTCCTGCTGTACTCGTGCCAGAGGCCTGATGAGCATGGTCCTGCCCCCCTGAGGCCTCCAGTCAGCTCTGCTGAAGGCTCACACGAAAAGAAATCCATGAGCATCGTGGGTCAGGAATTGCCTCCAGGGAGCCCACAGGATACACCTGGGCTTTCAAAGATCTTCACACACCAGAAGCCAGTGTCCCCCACACTCCAGAGTTGTGGAAACTGTGTTCCTACTGGCCACCGAAACTGGAACATTTCCTGTAGCTGGAATGTTCCCCCAACATCCACATCCCTTGAATCTCATGCTTTCAAGTGTTCGGGCCAGTATCTCCTGGCTCGACTTGCTTCCCCACCATGAGGACCTTCCTTTCTCACAGGTTCAAGCTCATTATGGGGCATCTTCAGCATAGTCTGCTGAACTGCTACCCTCCACACTTCAGATATGGGGGACTTGGACAGTGCAAATGCATTTCCTCACAGTTTGGGGGAGGCTAGGAGTCCAAAACCTAGGTCCCATTGCATTTGTTTTCTGGTGATGGGAGAGAGAGAGACAGACAGACACAGAGAAGAGAGAGAGACAGAGAGACAGAGAGAGACAGAGATAGAGACTCCTCTGGCATCTTTTCTTGCAAGGATGCTACTAATCCTATAGGACACACATGTCACCTATGATGGCATTTTATTACTGTGTCGCCCATGACGGCATTTCATCTGTATGACTCCTGGATGCCCCACTTGCAAATACCATCACATTAGGTTCAGGCCTCCCCTGATGAATATAGGAGGAAATAAACATTCTGTCCAAAGTAGGTATCTGGTGTTGGTCCTCGCCGTTACATTGCCACCCCAAAGCTCTGGCTTCCCACGGCTTCAGGGCTGTGTCTTGTCTGTATTGTGATGCTGGGATTGGATCGTACCATCTTTATCATAGATGCTTTGCAAATATTTGTTGGAGGAGTTTGTAAACAAGGTCTTCATCCCCTTTCAAGTCATCATAACTCAGTAGTCACAGAGATGGCTCTGAGGCACTTTCCTCCACATGGTTCTCTGCCTGACCCCCCCAATCTCCCACCCCAACACACACAGCTTCAGCATAAAGGATTTAACTCATTCCTCACTTTTCTCTTGGAAACTCCAAGTAAAGCAGAGGTTCTTGCCAGCAAAGTGAGGACCTCAGCCCTGTTCTGACCGCACAATGTGGTACACTTGCCTTTGTGCCTCCATCCCCAGAAAAGGGCCTTCTGTGTTCTTCATCCCTACGGATCTAGCACATAGCTTCTTGCTAGACAGCTAGCGATTCTTCATTTAAATGGTTGTTTGAAGAAGACACTGATAAAAAGCAGGAATGTTAAGAAAAGTTATTATTATTTCTATAACTCTCCTGAAACTGCCTTTTAAAAGAAAATTTATTATGGTAGTTCAATGGTTTACATGCCTGTTTTAATAGGGTATTCCCATTTCTGATCCCATGGCAATGAAAAAGTTGGCATATAGAGAAGCTCAAAGAAGAAAATCAGAGATCTGCATTAACTTACAGAAGGAGATCTTCAACAATAGTCGCTCTTTGCATTCAGGAGAAAGATGTTACAAAACCATCCCCAAATCTCCATTCCACTCATTCCAGTAGAACATGTCGCTTCACGCAGGAGAAGGCAAGTACAATGAAAGGGATCCATCAGAACTGCAACTCTCCCAACAGTAACAATGATGGCACTGTTAGCATTTGGCTCCCAGCAATCATAAAAGGTCAGAATTAATACTTAAGCTGTGAAGTTAAAGAAGCAGAGACTCAAAGAGATCTAATAACTTTCCCAAGAACATGAAGCTTGTAAACAGGTCAGGTGATTGACCTTCCTCCATTGCCTAGAAGGTGGAATTTGTGAGGCCGAAAGGAGGGCAGTCCCAGGCAAACTAGGATGTCATTTTATAAATGACACACATGGGATTGACCGCCGGTATCTGATCTAAGAATTTGAGCTAGTAAACATATTCAGTATCAGTTTGGCAAAGGTTTCAGCCATTGCTTTTACAAACTAAGATGACTGAAGTGGTGAGTTTGGAAGTGTTATCAAACTCAAGTTTATCTCTCCCCAGCTGGAACTTCCTAAGGACAGGTATTCTGTCTTTATTATTTTTTATGGGGGTGGCCCACCCCACAAGTGTTCAGGGATTACTTTTGGCTCTGAGCTCAGGGACCACTCCTGTGGGCTGGGGGGACCATATGGTATGCTGGGACCAAGCCGCAGCAAGTGGCGTGTGAGGGATTCTATCTTGTCAGTCTTCCTTCATCTCACAGCTGAAGCAGGATTGCTCCGACACGCAGCACACGCTCAGGGAGAGCTTGTTCAGCCTCCAAAGCACAACTTCCCCCACCGCTATTATTCCATCACTCAGCTCCTGGGGCACACTTCATTTCCTCATCACTCACTCTTGACTCTTGTTCCCTTTTCTCTCCAGGCTCTTCAAACTCTGCTTTTCCCCGTCATTCTCTTGGGTCCTTCCGGTTGACTCCTGCACCCGGAAATGTGTGCCCTGGAATGTTTTTTTTTCACTTCCTCCTACTTTTCCTCTTTAGTAATAAACATCCTATAACTGTCTCTGAAGTAACACTCCCCCCACCCCAGGAATCATTTACCGCTTGGGTGCCGGGAAGCAAATGCAACTTCTGATTTAGTGTGGAGTTCAACATGTTAAAGTGCTTCTGTTTTTCACCTAATTTAAGACCTTGTTTAGCCAATGGGCAGAGACCCCTAATTATCACCCAGTTGCTCCCCGCCCCAAGTCCTATGGGAGTGGAGTGTTTCTCAGGAACCGGCTGGCTGGAAACTGCTCTACCAGTCTTGCACTGGCCACAGGACAGGCCTGATCTATGAACTGTTTGTGACGAATCTTCTAGTATCATTCTTAGAGAGAGCCAGAGCACATGCTTATCCTCCCCCTCCATCATTTTCTCTCTTCTGAGACAACATTCCACCTTGGACGATGGTGCCATTGTAGAAATGGCAAGGTGGTAATCTGGAACTTTCCGGGCCGGTGGCCAAGCGTGGTGACAGACCAGCCCCTGGATTTGCCTTCCTGAATTTTTTATTAGCCCCAGTAAGCAAGCTTGTATGGCTTCTTTCCCCAGAAGAGTTATTTTATTGTTCACTTGCAGGGAGAATTCAGAGCCAATGCTCAGTTCAGGGGAGCTAGAAGAACGAGCATCCTCAGGGGACCGAGGGAATGCCTGCTCATTTGCTCCCCACCTGGCCTGCTCTCGTCTCCTCTGCTGGACACTCTCTATCCTGGGTCCCGGCTGGGTGGTCACACCTGCAGACGGGCCCTTCACCTGTGACCATGCAGAATGGACACTTTAGGTGACCATCCTCCCTGCCTTCATGGCAAACACCTCTTTTCTCCCACTCAATGTTCTGTCTGCTAGAATAAGGGGACCCTTCCTTCTGCCGCATTGAAGCCCCTCTTTCCTTCAGCCATCCTCACCCGATTGCATCCGGGTCTGCATTATTACTGCAGAGCAAAGTGTTCTGTGCTTCATAATCTGTAATATCTTTAATGAAGCAATTTTCAGGGTAAATGTAATAGATAAAGGGCTCCCCAAGGGGCAGTAAAAAAATTAGAACCCCCCCACCCAGCCTCCAAACCAAAGCAGACCGAAAACTGCTCCAAGTCCAGAGAAGTGACCAAAGCTCCGGCCAAGGGCTGGCCCCGCACAGCAGCGAGCACCCAGCAAAGTCCCCTGGCACAGAGTCCCATCTGGATGCCAAGTAGTTTGCTGCTCTCATTTCATCCTCTCGGGCACAAGCTGTCGCTCCCCTTTCTAATATAAAGCTTATATTAGCTTTAGCCTGTAGTTTGTTATGTAAAATGTTCCACATGACAGCTCAGCTTTGCCCTAATTCTCCCATTTCCTGCAACCTCTTAAAGATCTTTCTTAATGTCCTTGCTCTGTAATCCATTAATTTCTATTTTATGAGTGCAGACTTCCCGCGATATGTCGCTGCTACTAACCTTTCTTTCTTCTTTCTCCATCTCACCCCCCCCCAGCCCCACCCCTGCTTCCCATCCTTGCTCATCAGGCCTTTTTCCACATTTGATGAAAATCTCTCTAGCTTTAAATCTGTTGCCCAATATTTCACCCCGCGTGCAAAGGAAAATCAAATGGTCACAGTGACATTCTGAGAAACAAAAGCACAAAAATGGCTCTCCAAGCTGCAGAGTGAGAGTGGGTCAAAATCACCCTGCATCTCCCTGCTCATCCCCCCTCTCTCCATGGACTCTGTCACCAGCTCGTTCTAGATTTCAGCATTGGTGACTCACCTCCAGTACGATAGAGACCCCCTCCCCGCTCCTTCCCTAAGCAAGACACACTTTGAAATCACAGATTGCAGTCTTTTAGTTCTGCCCTTGGGTGCCATACAATTCCTGGCACATAGTAGATTCTGCATAATATAAAATGATCATGTACTGTAAGCCCTGCCTGCTTTCTCTTTCTTAAGTTAATGATTTTGTGATCACGAAGTCACAAGGTGGTAAACTGGACTTCGCGGAAATGGAAAGTGTCTGATTCTGAAGAGGCAGGCACAAGGATGAGAATACAGAAGCCCAGAGACTCCGAGATCAGAAAGGACTTGTGTCTGAATATTTATAGAATTTTTAAAAATTAATGCTAAGAAAGTAATCTAATTAAAAATGGGCAAAATATTTAATAAATACTTTATGAAAGACCATGGATGGATGGAAGTAAGCGTATGGAAATGCTCTCATCAGGACCATGCGAGTTGAAGATACCTATTGGAAAGGCTAGAACTGAAAAGAATGAGCACAACAAGTATTGGTGAGATGGGTAGGAAGAAGCAAGGCCAGTGGCCATGGAAAAGAGAACACACACTTTGGGGCAATTGAGTTTCTTCAAAAGCAAACAATACAAACAATTCACCAACCAGAGAGATAATACAGCAGGGAGGGCATTAGCCTTACACACGGCCAACCTGAGTTTGATCCCCAGAACCCTGTATTGTCCCATGAGCCTGCCAGGAGTGATCTCTGGGTGCAGAGCCAAGAGTAAGCCCTGAGCATCACTGGGGGTGACCCCCCAAATGAAACCAAACAACAGAATCAGTTTATTTAAATGTAAATTTCATCCAAAAGCATTCTCGATAGAAACATTCAGAATACTGTTTCACCACATGTTTAGGAGCCCTGGTCCAGTTGGGCTGACATGCAAAATTATACATCACATGGACCAGACATGCAGAAGAGAGTGACTCGGGATGCAATAACTTTTGGCTGGACAAAGGAAGAAAATATGTCCTTAAGCCCCACAGAATTTCTCACGCTGACATAATCTTTGCAGGGCATAATTTAATTTGGGGGTTTTGAGTTGCACCCGGTGAAGCTGAGGGTCTCCTAGCTCTGTGCTGGGAAACCCCAGGCCTCCCATAAGCATGCGTGACTCAGCCCATAAGACTATCACCCGAGCTCTTCACATTCTCCAAATCAGACCCCCGCAGTTCACCTAATTCTAGTCACTGAAGCGCAAACAAAATCCATTTCTGAACATGGAGATTATGGGCTACTTCTGCTCTTTTCACATGCATGTGTGACATCATTTCCCTTTAAGCTCTTGTGCCAACACATGTGTTTAAACAGGATGATTCTCACATGGTCTGTTCTGTTACCAGCAAAAGCTGAACTCCTGCGATGCATAGGGCAGCACCTCATTTGTTTGAATGATGTTTCCACATGCTTGAACTCAACTTTTATCTGCCAGAGTCTGTAAGTTTGGCTGGGAATGATCTTATCTTGTTTTTTAAATGCTTTTAGTATTTTTGAGATTTAAGAAGACTCGTTGCAAATTTAAAAACTCATGTATTAAATACTGAGCATGTATCAGTTATTTCTAGAAGACGTTCTGCCCTGTGACACTGCCCATAATTAATTCCTTCTCAAGTCCTGTTTACAAATAACCATCGCTTTGGTGGCTGTGGGCTGTCACTCTTGCAGAATCCACAGGGATGCTCGCTTTTGTCTTTGCACAGCAAGTATATGTCTGAGACCTCAGGAAGAGACTGTCCCCTCTGGGGCCTTGTGCAAGAGCTTTATGAAAGCTGTTCGTCCTCTGGGCCCTCTTGCCTAGCAGTGTTTGTGCATCTCAGCACTGCTGACATTTTATGCCGGAAAATTCCTGGCTGTGGGGCTCTTGTGCATCCCAGAGGCAGTTCGCCTGCATCCTTGGCCTCTACCCACTAGATTCCATGGTCCTCATGGTGACCCCAGAAAAGGTCTTCAGGGGTTGGTCCAAGGTGCTCCGAGGGCCAAGTCAGGCCCTGAGAGTCAATGGTGCAGGCCAGCTACCAGCATTCCGGCCCCACCTTTACCCCCTCATCTGCTCATGTCAAGGAGCCACAGATTTTCTCTGTGCTGTGATCTTCTTGGCTTGGGTGTGGCTGGGGGGAAGGCAGGAGCAACCAGTCATCCCTCAGAGCACTCACACTCAGTCTTGTACCCTCCCCCCTTCCAGTGTTAGTGTCAAGTGGATGGATTTGGAGCCGGTGGGTTCTTGTGTGTCACGTGGGGGATGTGCAGACAAAACTCAAGTGGTTAGTGGGTCCCAGCGCCGCCCCCCCCCCCCCCCCGGTATCCAGGCTTCTTCCTTTACCCAGGGCCAGTCGCTCACCCTGTCCCCAGATGCCTGATGCAGATAACCACCTCCTGGTCTTGTCCCTCACTCTCTGCCTGGTCTTGTCCCCATACCAAGCTCTGTCCAGCGACACTTGAACGAGGAATTTGTGGGGCTGAAAGGAGTGAGGCAAAGCATCTCCATGTAATGGAGGGAGTGGAGGAAGATGGAGAAAGGGCCCCAGGGAGAGGAGTTCATTTTAAATCTAACTGTCCAAAGTGGCAGAACATTTGATGGCATAACTCTTGCCCCACCAGGAAGGTCTCCTCTCAGGACAGGTAAAGGGATGTAGGGGTGGCAATGTAGGGGTGGCCCAGGAAGGGGACACAGGTGACAGAGTGTCAGCTACAGATCTCAGACTAGGAAAGTGTTGTATGGCTCATTCAAGCCCTGCCACACAGCTGGGCAGCAGGCCTGGGCACTGCTTTCAAGGGCCTCATTTCCAGGCCCCAAAGGGCAGCTAGCACAGAGCTTCCAGGCCTTTCTGCCTGTTTCTTGTGTCCTCTGGAACCCATGGCCTCTGCATCTGTGGTCACTGTTGGCACAGGCCTCTGGGCAAAAGCCAGTGGGGAGCAAGCAGCCCAAGTGACGAGGACGGATTTGGGCCATTTGTCTCTCTTCCCACTCACAGTTGGAGGGACTCCCTCACCCAGAGGCTGTGGGAGCCACAGTGCTGGGCAGCAGGGGTCATGGTCCCCTCTGGGCATTGCCCAGCATTCACCCACCTCTCCCTGACCAGCTGCTCATCCCCAGGCCCCTGCAGAGGGCTGGGGACCCCACTCTGCTCTCCTGCATGCAAGGCCCGGCAGGCGGGCCCAGCCCACTCTCTCCCCTGCTCTGAGGCAAGGAAGAAGGAACTCCTCCTGACACCCTGGGAGAGGGCACACCCCGCCTTGAGAGAGCATCTCGCTTCAGGCTCCGACATCCAAGACTGACTCCTCTCAGGAACCAGATCTTCTCTGCATTTCAGAACTCTTCTCTCATAGTGGGTCACATCCAGCAGGAAGGTCAAGGCATGGCTGGGCCTAATGGGCATAGCAAGTCTGAGCGCTCAGCCTCACACGTGCCTGGCAGGAAGACAGGGCCTGGGAGCCGGCTTCTAGAGTGTCTGATCAGAAAGAACCCGAGTTAGGCATGTTCTTGGCACTTGGTCCTTGATTAAGCTGTTTGCTTTTCACCTGGCTGACACTGTTCCATCGCCACGTCCTGGAGGTCCCCACAAACACCAGCAGGAGGGATCCCTGAGAACAGAGCCTAGAGAAATCCCTGAACACTGCCAGGTGTGGCCCCCAAACTCACAAAAAAAAAAAACCATAGAGGCTAGAGAGGAAAAGTGAGAGCAGGGAGAAGCACTTGACCCCTGTCTTCTGCCCCCATATGTCCTATCATAATGCATGGAATCAAACACCCATGGAATGTTTGATCCATTCCTCTTATGCCATGAAATGAGCGATCCATCACAGATCCATCACGCGGAGCAGATCCATCACCACTAACCCCTCACCCCCCGCCACCTCACCACTACCCTGGCCCATGTTCTCCTGTTCCTGTGGGCTCTCCCCAATCCCTCCTGTCCACACTCAGAGCAGCCACGCTGTAGCTCTCCGAGAGCAGAGCCTGTCATAACCCTGGAGTTCCTTGACTGAAATCAGAGAGAGAATATACGTCACAATTTTCTGTCCAAAATAAAAATCAGGCAGAAAACTGGGTCATCCTATAACAGACAAGCATGATGCCAAGATTCGTGAGTGCTGCAGTGCCTGTCGGGCAGTGCTGGGCATAGTTGCCGAGTGGGAGTCCTTGCAAGGGTCAGTTGTCACTTCATTGCCCGTTCATGTGTCTGTGGACAGTGCTTGGTTTCCAGTTTTGCACTACTGAAAAAATCAAGCTACTCTCAAGTCTTGCTCCCCCTTTAAATGAACATGAGCTCTAAATTTTTAATGTTTGGAATGACTGGGTCATAAGGCAGGTGATTGGGCTCATACCCTGCTGGGCTCAGGGCTGACTTCTGACTCTGTGCTCAGGGATCACTCCTGGCAGGGTGTAGGGGACCAAGTGTGGTGCAGAGACTTGAGCCCAGGATGACCACATGCAAGGCAAGTGTCCTGCCATTGAACCATTGCTCTGGCCCTGTAAATGTGCCGTCTATAATGTGGGTGGGCCTGAAAATCAGCTGGAAGTTCGTGCTGAAACAAAAGACTGTCCTCTGAAAAAGCACAGATTCTTTCAGAAGGTATCTTCATCTAGAACGTGGAGGCTTCCTGGTTCTCAAAGTGTTTTCCCCAAGTCTTAGAATCCAGTGGGTAGAGGCCAGAGAAATAAGTGTGGGCTCCTTCCCTCTCTCCTTGTCTCCCCTCTCTCTGAGAAATATAGCAGATATATGCAGACATACAGCCTATTGGTTCTGTTTCTCTGGAGAACTCCAATACAGAAGAAAATGGTCCTCCCCCTGCATCTGAGCTCCCAAATGACACACACCTATGTATGAAATGCAGACTATCCTTAAAAAGGCTCATGTAGACAAGACTGATCACAGCCACACAGTCCTCCAGTTGGAGGAGAATGAAACTGCTCTGCCAGTAGTGATGGAACATGGGTATCAGGGTGCATGATGGTGAGGTTGTCGTTCACCCCTCACCAATAACCACTCTGGGGTTACACAGCTCTTTCCTCTCTACTTCCTGGGTTGTCCTTTTCTCCAAGCAAATGAAGACATGCAAACTGATGAATGCTATAAGCAAGACCATTAGTGCCCAACTCGTGTGATTCCTTGTTAGTGGTCACCAGTCACACCACGTTCAGCAGAGCAATCAGAGTGGTTGTTTCCTCCTGAAAAATTCTCACAAAGTGAGTTGTGGGAGAGATGGGCCTGAAACTCTGACACATGAGCACTGTACATAGAGTTGACTGGCATGGGGCCATTCTGCCTGAATAAAGTCAGTGACATCTTCACACTGGGTTCACTAGGTTCAGGCATGGTCTGTGTGCTGCAGGAGAAAGCGCTGGGATTCAGGGGCAGAGTCCTGGGCGGTAGATTTCAAGTCATCATCATCTCTTCAGGGCCAGGGGACACCAGAGAGAGGGGATTCAGGAAGTCATCCAGCTCCGCCACACAGGAGGGTCCTTGGCAATCCTTCTCCAGCCTTAGATTTTCCAAGGCATCTCAACAGACACAGCCTGGCAGAAAAGAAGCCATTCGCTTCCTGCCCAAGGTGGATAGTGGAGGAGGAGAAGGCTCAGAATCACATGAAACATGTTTTGGAAGCTGTCCACTGGGACCTTGCTGCTACCAGTGTTCTGGGAAGTGGCCTCTGACTCGCATTGGGGCTCTAAAGATGGTATCTGTGAGCAGAGCTTGGCTTGACCTGAAACCCAAGTGTTCTGTGTCTACCACGCTTGCCCTGTAGGCACCCAGGGTCTGCGCATGTTTGCAGAGCTGCTGTGCTCGGCCAAGTGGCCAAGTAACATGACAAGGCCGTGAACGTCAGGGGCTGGAGTGTACAAACTCCCTGCAACTCATGTCCATTACCCCAGTCGGACTGCCTGGCACAGCGGGCCAGAGGAGGATCCTTCTCTGCCAGTTCAGGAGCAGAGAGGCTGAGGGCAGTGATGCCCAATGATCTGATAGAGCCTGGTCCTGACCCCACTGTAGGGACTGGGAGTGCCTGCAAAGCCCTTTAGACAGGACGCCCACTGAAGGGATTGCTGGCAAAACTCTCTCCTGAACAGTGGCTGCAAGGACCTGGCCTTGAGGTATGTTTCTTGGGGCCAGTAGGACCCAGGGTCCAGGAGAGAGGAAGTGTGTGTGGCAATGGTATACGAGAGGGTCGCTTGTGCTTGCAGTCCTGGCCAGCCCTGGTGGTGAGGGTGTTCTGTCACTCTGCTAAAGGGTGAGTTATCACCTCCCTCCAGAGGCCATTTCTAAGGGGCACTGATGGGATTGGGAAGGACAGCAGTAACGGCCGTTGACTGTGTGCTCTCATGGGTTCCCACCAGCCACCTTGACTCCCTCTGCACATATGGAGTGGGAGAGAGAGAGGGGCAGAACTGCAGATGGGCAAGGGGAGAGGGTAGGCTGTTGAACAGGGCCAAGGTGGCAGCACACAGGGAGAAGCAAGATTGGGGAAGAAGGGCTAGAGTGATAGTATAGTGGGGAGGGCGCTTGCCTGGCAGATGACCCACCCTGGTTCGATCCCTGGTTCCTCATATGGTCCCATGAGCACCACCAGGAGGGACACTTGAGCACAAAGCTAGGACTAAGCCCTGAGCACTGCTGGGTGTGGCCCCCCAAATAAAACAAACAGTGCTCGACCCTCAGAGAAGCTACCAGGAGTGGGAGGGGATGGATCTATGTGGGTTATGCTGAGAAGTGAAGACTAAAGATGCAGGCAGATAGCTCTGTGCATCTATGGCACCAAGGGAAGTCCCGGGATGCAGAGTCCCTCCCCAGTCCCAGATCCTGTCCTGGCAATGGTGCCACATGAAGCTTGGAGAGAGTGTTGAGGCAAGCACTCTCCCCACCATACTATCACACCAGCCTGGAGTTGGCCACAGTGAGGAGGAATTTGCCAGTGGGAGTTGAGAGGCCTGACTCGAGGCACCTTCCTGCACTTTGCTCCCATTGGCTGAAGCTGGGAAATGTCCAGGAAATCTCAGTAGCAGATTACAAAATGGGACTTGAGCACTTGCCAGGAGCTGCTGGCCCAGTTCTGAGTCACATGGTTCTCCTGCTCTTGAGCTCAGGGTGCTGCTCAGGGCTTATGTATCTCCTGGAGGGCAGAGGGCAACAATGAGGCATGAGGATGAAGGTTCCATCCATCCACCTAATTTTACTGCCCCAAGCGTCACCACACACTACTCTAAGGGCAGAGGAAGCGTGTTCTGCCTATCAGATGCAGGGAGGGCGGAGAGGGGTGCAGTGCCTGCAACCCACTCTCCTGGGCATCATGTCAGTTGGGCAGGAGTGGGGACACAGACAAAGGAAGTGTGCAAACACTGAACCAATACGTAAAAGTTCGTCGTCAGTGGCTACTCCAAAAGCAAGTCTGCAGAGCTCTGTGGGGTATGACAAGCTCTGGGTTCCACAGGTTCTCATGCTCCCTAAAGCATTCCATCTGCACCAGACAGAGGACTCACCACCAATTCTCCCAAACACCACACTTCATGACCCAGGGAGGGAATCTCTGTCCCCACTTGCCCCCAAACTGCCCAGCTTGAGCTCAGCCTGGCATTCCTTTACCCCCACACGCTGCTGAGGTAGGGGAAGGTACCAGCTGGACTCTGTAGGTAAAGAGACTGCAGAGACCTGGGTGTACTCAAATCACACACAGCACATGCCCTCGAACTCCACAGGCAGTCCTGAGAACCCACCCAGGTGGGATGAAGATGTCCAGAACTTTAGCCAGTGCCAGAATACCTCTCTCTGCCAGCACGTTGGTCATTCAGGGGAGGGAGGGTAGGGCTCCTGCAGGAGCCTGCCTGGCTGTAGCACATCTCTCTGGGACCTGAAGTAGGATATATGATTTTCTGGTGTTCTGCAAGCTTAGTTTCCTGTATCTTTTTCCTTGGCTGCCGCTAGCTGGGTGTGCAACTGGAAACTTGAAGGGTCCTGAAGACAGAGGCAGGATCTGACGTGTGGCCTCGCTGCTGAGTTGGCGTGGAGGACAGTCCGTCGTGTGCTGGGCCCCAGGGCACCCTCTCCAGGGAGAGCTGATCCCCAGACCCAGCAGAGAGGATAAAGAGCTCTTGAGTCTCCCAGCCACGGGCGATGCAACTGCTGTGCAGATAGAGGCACAGAGGATAACCATGCAAGTCTGAAGTGCGTTGGGGGCCATTGGCAACAAGGCCGAACCTGCAAGCTCTGGGCAGTGAGGAAACGGAATAGACGTGTTGGTTTCAAATGGCCATGGACGCCACGCTCATGGAACGCACCAGGCTCAGCAGATGCTCATCAAACAGAAGCAGCTGGCTTGATGAAATGGTGGATGGTTTGGTGACAAGGAAGGGATCTCCCGTGTGGTCAGGGCAGTATCCAGCTATAAATGCTTTAATTATACAGTGTTCCTCAACTCATTTCCAGGTTCAGGGGCTCAGGAAGGAAGGAGTGGAAATAGAAACAGCACCACTCACTCTTTGCCCTAGTGATTTCTGGGGCAAAAAAATGTGTCATGATCTTATACCTTGACTGCCTTAGTTCTGAAGGGAGGAAGGATTCCACCAGGACACAGGACAACGTGTTCTTGAAGTGAGAAGTTAAGATTATCATCACGGAGAGTGGGGTAAAGCACCTTTCTCACAAGCAGATGACCCTGGTTCAAACTCTGACACTGCATAGGATCCCCTGAACCCTTCTATGGGTAACCCCTGAACATAGAGCCAGGAAAAATCCCTGACATCACTGTGTGTGACCAAAATTTAAAAAAAATATTCTCCCAGCTATTTTGGGTGTCTGTGTGTCTAAGTGAACACAGAAGGAATTCTCATGCTGGTCAGGATGTTGAGCCCTACTACGGTGGGGAAATTGAGTTGCTGTTAATCAAAGTAGGAAAGGGACGTGAAAATATACGGTATCCCTTAGGGGTGGCATCACCCTTTTCTGCTCAAAGTCAGTGGGCAAAATCAGTTAGTGGAAGAAGTGGAATCATTCATACCGGAATGGAAGCAAATATAGAAACAAAAAAAATAATAATGCAAAGGATCAATAAACCGAATTGATTTTTATTATTTTTTTAGAGTTGATCTTTCAAAAATATAAGAAAAAATCAATAATCTTGAGCTTGGCTCACAAAAAAGAAAAGTCTAATAAATATAATCATATAAAAGTACAGGAGAAATTATGACAGAGATGATAGAAATACAAATGATTGGGTAAGAGTCTGCTATGAACAGTTGCATATGTCAATAAATTTGATCATCTCAAGGAAATATATGAATATTTAGAAAAATGCAGCCTTCCCGGACCATAAAGAAACAGAAAATGTGAATCGTCTAATCACAAGTGTGGAAATTCTAATGGTAATAAATTCATCTCCAAATCAGAAGTCCCAGACCAGATATCCTTATCAGTGGATTTTACAAACTTTACATATTTATTCTGATTCTTCTTAAATGTAATGGATACTTGAACAAGAACTAGGGAGGTGACTCAAAGGGCTGGAGAGAGACTTTGCATGTAGAACCCTCAGTTTAATTTCCAACATCACATGGCCCCTTGAACATGGCCAAGAGTAACTGCCCCCAAAATGAAAGGAAAGAATATTTTCTCTCATATTATGAGGCCAACATTCTCTAATACCCAGACAGATAGAGATATCACACAAAAGGCAACCTTACAGACTGGGATCTTTAGTTGTTTTTTTTGGTGTGTGTGCTGATTTTTGGGCCACACAGGAGGTGCTCAGGGGTTATTCCAGGCTCTGCAGTCAGAAACCACTCTTGGTGGTATGCAGGGAACCTTTAGGATACTAGAAACTAAATCTTGGTCTGCTGCGTGCAAGGCAAATTCTCTTCCTTCTGTACTATTTTTCCTGCCCCACACTAGTATGTTTAATGAGCATAGATGTGAAAGTCACTAACTAAATGCTAAAAATGTTAATTTAACAACACACTAAAAGATTCATATACCTTGACCAAGGGGGATATATTCCAAAAGTTCAATTGATACACATAAGTTAATTATTTAATGTAATGTAAATCAATTAATGTAATATACTATATCAACCCCGACCCGAGTTCGATTCCTCTGTCCTTCTTGGAGAGTCTGGCAAGCTACTGAAAGTATTCCACTCGCACGGCAGAGCCTGGCAAGCTTCTGTTTTTGGCATATTTGATATGCCAAAAATAGTAACAAGTCTTACAATGGAGAAGTTACTGGTGCCTGCTCGAGCAAATGGATGAACAATAGAACAGTGCTACAGGGCTACTATATCAACGGAAGGAACTACAAAGCATTTAACAAGATTCAGCACCCACTTATAATAAAAACTCTTAATAAAATGGGAATAGAAGGAACATACCTTAACATAATAAAGGCAACAAACTACAAATACCTACTGCTGATATCATACTCAATGGTGATAAGCTAAAATCCTTTTCCTTAAATTCAGGAACAAGCAAAGTCATCTACTCTCACTATTGCTATTTAATTCAGTGTTAGAATCAGAAACTTTAATTCATTGGCCAGATCAACGAAAATTTAACAGGAACGAAATGACTAAAGATCAGAAAAGAAAACATGATATACTATTGGGATTTGTGGGTGATGTAACAATACATATAGAAAACTCTGAAAATTTCATTTAAAAAACTGTTTGAAACAATATAAGTAGATAAGATGGTAGGTTTTTAATTTGTTTCATTACTACATGTGATGAATACTGAGGAGAAAATAAATTAAGAAAATAATCATTTTTTATATTTGAATCAAAAAATATTCGTTAATGAATTTCAAATAGTTCCACATATATGAAGACCCAAATGATGACATTAAACATCAAGAAACTATACAGAATCAAACAATGAAAGATAGAAGATAATTCTACCTGTATGGATGAGAAAAATTAATATAGTCAAACTGTCTTTCTTACGAAAGGCAATCACTTAATCACTTGATCACTTACATCCCGTTACTCATCAATTTGCTTGAGTGGGCACCAGTAATGTCTCCATTTGTCCCTGTCATGTGCTAGTGTAACCCAATGGCGTCTGCTCCCTCCAGGAATATGAAGAGCTTTAAACCATTCATTCATGGTCTTGACAAAAAAGTCTGACCATCTAGTAGATGGGCAGCCATGTGATCTTTTGACATCT
Source organism: Sorex fumeus (assembly GCF_029834395.1). Lineage (NCBI taxonomy): Eukaryota > Metazoa > Chordata > Mammalia > Eulipotyphla > Soricidae > Sorex > Sorex fumeus. The sequence continues at coordinate 13,518,146 of NW_026606077.1, read as the reverse complement.
CGTGGAATCCAGTAAGTAACGGCTCTAGTCCAACGGTCATCTCCAAATAATATTATGTGTCCAGCCCATTTGATTTTTGATGCCTTGGCAAACGAGACAGTGTCCTTGATTCTCCATCGCCAACAGAGGTTGGAACTCCGGATTCCTTCTCTCACTTGAGTGAAGTGTGATACTCCAAGCATAGCTCTTTTGATTCTTCTTTGGGAGACCAGAATAACGTTTTCCTCCTGTTTTTGTAGGGCCCAGGTCTCTGAGGTGTATGTTAATGCAGGAAGAATGATGGAGTAGAAGAGATGTGCCCGGAGTAGGAGTTTCTTCATCCTCTTAGCTATTTCTTTGCCACTCTTGAAGGCATTCCATGCTGCTCTCTTCCTCCAGCGCAACTCAGATGCCTGGTCATTCATCATGTTGAGTTCTTGACCGAAGTACACATAACTGCTGCATTTGGAGATGTTCATTTCATTGAGAGTGAGTGGAACATCAGGAATGAGTCCGTTTCTCATAAACATTGTCTTCATGAGATTCAGCTGCAGTCCGACCTTTCTACACTCACGGTCAAAGTTGGCCAGCATTTGTGCCGCTTATCTAATGTTTGGTGTTATTAGAACAATGTCATCAGCGAAGCGGAGGTGGCGTAGTTGCCAACCATCTATCTCCACTCCCATTACTTCCCATTCCAGTCATTGAATGACATTCTCAACGGTGGCACTGAAGAGTTTCAGTGAAAAGGTATCACCCTGCCGAACCCCTCTCTTTACGTCGATGATCACTTCCTTGTAGAATGGTGAGATCCTGGAGGTGAGTCCATAATACAGCTCATGAGGATCCTGATGTATTGAGTTTGAATGCCCTGTTTGGCTAGGGCTTCGATGACCACTTCAGTCTCAACAGAACCAAAGACCTTCATTAAATCAATGGACATTAGACAGAGCAGCATCTGGAACTCCCGAGAAACCTCAATGAGCTTGGTTACCATGTGGATATGGTTGATCATGCTGAATCCCTTTCAGAACGCAGCTTGCTCGCATGGTTGCCCTTCATCTAGTGTTCTGCCAATCCTATTCAGGATGACTCAAGTGAACACCTTGTTGATGATGGACAACAGGCAGATCAGGTGATAGTTGCCAATGTTGTGGATGTCTCCCTTCTTGTACAGTAGAATGTTCCTGCAGGTTTTCCATTGTGGCGGAAACCTGCATTCAGACAGGTAGCATGTGAAGAGCCAAGCCAGTGTATTGATGAGTACTGACGGCAGATTCTTCAGGTGTTCAGGTCTGACCTTGTCTGGGCCAGGTGCTGTTCGCTTCTTTACTGATGAAATGGCATGTCGGATTTTGGAAGGGAGAACATTGGGAATGACATATCCATCTTGCGGGATTTGGTATGTGGGCAGGTGGACGTGGCTATCGAAGAAATCCGAGTAGAAGTCATGGATAATCTTCTCCATTGCCCTTCTGGAAGCTGTGATAGATCCATCAGTACGTCAGAGGGCAGTCATCTTGGTCTCGTAGTTGGAGAAGGACAGGAGGGCATTGCGAATGCTTTTCCTGACTTCTGCCACATTGGCCAGCACTTCTGCTCTTCTCTATTTAAGGTTTTCCTTTATTGCTTCTCTGGACATTGCTATTCTTTGAGAGCTTGGGTGTTAGCTTGTGGTTGCCTGAGGCTCGCGCCCAGCCATGTTGGTGAATGAGCTCGAGAGTTTTTGAAGACTGGCATCATTTTGTGGCTTTCTCTCTCTCAGTGTTCCTTGCACAATCATGGAGATGCTGAACCAGTCGATTATATTCTTCGTCAATGTCGTCAATGATGGCATCTTCCCATGTTGCCACAATAGTGCCAAAGAGCTCCCAGTTGGTGGTTGTTCTGGGAGTTCTCTTCTTGAACTTTGCAGCCCTTTTTCCCCATTCCTTAAAGTAGAATTTTGCACGAAGGAGATGGTGGTCCGATCCTGTTTGGAATTTTGGGACAACAGTGACATCAGTCAGGCAAGACCGTCGATTGAATTTGATGTGGTCAATTTCGTTGTGAAATTGTCCTCCCAGAGACTCCCATGTCCAATGGTTAGATTTGGCCTTCTGGAACTGTGAGTTACCATGGATGGTCTTGGTCAACATGATGAACTCAGACAGTCTCTCACCCTGTTCGTTCCATTCTAGGCCACGGGTCCCGATGTGGAGTTCTTCAGCTGATCTTCTTGGTCCTATCTTGGCATTAAAATCACTGACAATGATCTTGTAGAAGGTGTGGTCTTCTTTATAGAACTTGTCCAGTTCTATGTATTACTTCTCAATTTCTTCTTCATTGTAATTGGATGTTGGTGCATAAACAACGAAGATAGAAATTGCCAGCAGTGAGGCACATCTATTCAAGTGTAATTGTCCAATTTGGGTTGTTAAGCATTCGAATGAATTAATGCTCATGGCCAAGTTTGTGTTGACGAGGACACTGACACCACCGACACCTCTTTTGTGGCATGTTCCGAGGAATAGTTCTTCTCCAGTGTCGAAAATGGCATGATGTGATTGATGCCTTCTCATCTTGGTCACACCAATGATGTCATACTTGATCTTCCACGCTTGCACCATCAGGTCCTCGATGGATGCTTTTGATACCACCATACATGAGTTGAAACTTCAGACAGTCATTTTAGTCCTTCTTCATTTTGGCAGCCTAGTTTGGCCCTGAGACTTTATCAGCCTCTTCTTGTTCATCCTTCTTAACACTGCCGTATTGGGAGCTCTTTCAGGGTCAGGGGAATGAGACCCATTGTATTTACTGTTTTTGGCATATCGAATACGCCAAGGATAGCTTGCCAGGCTCTGCTGTGTGGGTCGGATACTCTTGGTAGCTTGCTGGGCTCTCCGAGAAGTGCAACACATCATAAAACACTTAATACACATTTTTAATTATTACTGCACCATATCTGATGAGGTTCAAATATAGTTTGAACCATGGGAACACTTGCAAGGGCGATTAGAGGCCACCCAAAAGCCTCTATCCCTCTTGGAGAGCCGGCCAGCTACAAAAGGCTGTGAATTTAATGCAATTAAATACCCAGCAAAATTCTAAGAATTATTTTTTAATTTTTAAGAAAATAGGATGAAAAGTGAAAAGGGTAATTAGGCATGGAATCAGAAGCGAGCCAGAGCAGCTAAAAACAATTCTGAGGGGAAAAGGAAAATGAAACTGTCATGTTAACCATCTTTAAACTATACTATAAAATAACAGTAATTCAAGCTGTAAGGTATCGGAATAAAAATAGATATACAAGTCAATAAAGAACTGAGAGCCCCCAAAGAGGCCCTCACATGTACTAGGTCTGAGTCTGGGGCAGAAGAATGATGCTGTGCAGTGCAGAAATATACTCTCTCCAGCAAATGCTGCAGGGAAAATTGAATAGACACAGAATGATGAAGTATGTTATTCTCTGACTTTAAATACATAAATAGTTTAGAAATAAATTTAAGATTTGTGTAAGACCTGGGGCTGGAGAGATTGCACAAGTAGGGAATTTGCCTTGCACGTGGCCGGCCTGAGTTTGATTCTTCTGCCCCTCTCGGAGAGCCCGGCAAGCTACCGAGAGTATCCCACCCGCACAGCAGAGCCTGGCAAGCTACCCGTGACATATCTGATATGCCAAAAATAGTAACAACAAGTCTCACAATGGAGATGCTACTGGTGCCTGCTCAACTAAATCGATAAACAATGGGAGGATGGTGCTACAGTGCAGTGTAAGACCTGGCACCATAAGATAACGTAGGCTATAATATAGTTGAAATGTTCCTTCATGTTAGCACTAGAGATGGCTTGGGGATTTGACTTGAACGATAAAAGAAATAAAAACAAAATAAAAAATTGAAACTATATTAAGTGAGAAAAAACCCTGCTTTTCATAACTAATATTAACAGAATGAAAAGACAGTTTTACTGAATGGGAAGCAGCAGCCATACATTCAGCCGGAGAGATAACACAGGGTCAAGGTATTTTCTTTCCATGCAGCCGACTCTGGTGATTCCTGGCACCACATATGATCCTCCAAGCATCTCCAGGAGTGATCCCCGAGTGAAGAGTCAGAAATAAGTCCTGAGCACAACCAGGTGTGGCCCTGGCACCAACAAACAAAACCGCACACATCATGTCTTGAATAAAGGCTATATTCAAAATAAATAAAGAAGTTATAAGCTTCAACAATTGAAAAAAAACTCAATAAAAGAATGTGCAGAAGAGTTGAACAGAGGTTTTTCTTAAGAGGATGTACAGATGGCCAATGGTTACATGAAAAAAAATGTTCATTACCACTTAATCAAATGCAAATCAAAATCACAATAAGACACCACCTCATTCCTGCACAAATAGCTGATATTGAAATGAATGAATAGTAACAAGTGTTGGTGAGGGTGTGGAGAAAAAGAAAGCCTCACACAATGTTGGTAGAATGTAAATTGGAGCCATTTTGAAGAGCGGATCTAAATGCAGAACTGCCATATGAACCAGAAATCCTATATCTGACAATTATCCCAAAGAATAAGAAAGAATGTTTGCTGCAACTTTAATAACCAAATTTAAAAGCTTCCTGTTAAGAGAGCAGGCTGGGGCTGGGGCAGGGCTGGAGAGGGAATCTGGTAACCTGGTGACGAAGCAGACATCTGTGGCAGGATTGGTGATGGAGCATAGTAGGCCAAAATCCCAACTATTAATAACTTTGAGATTCACGGTGCTTTAGTAAAATAAGTTTTAGGGGAAAATGTGTAGGGCGGTATTGTTTCCAATAGCCAAGACTTGGAAACAATTGGAGTGCCCATGGAAAGATGACTGAATAAGGAAAGTGGGCCATATATAAACTACTTTTCAGCCATACACCCCCCCCCCCAAATAATTTGCCCTTTGCAGCAAAATAGAATTAACAGGAAGAGGATTATGCAAAATACAGTAAGTTGGAAAGAAGAAGACAAGTATTTATTAGATGATTTCACAGGAGAAGGAAGTATAATGTACGTGGTGAGAGAAAGAGTAGAAGGGAATAAAAGCAGAGTGGTGTATGTTCAATTAAAAAATGTATTGATTGAGATTCCATGGCTTACAACATTGTTTATAATGCAAAATAATGTTTAAAATGCTGTTAATAATTAACATGCACAGAATTCCATAACTAGTGTACCCACTTCCTTCCCCAAAGGACCCCAATGCCCCTCCTTTTCAAACCCCCCCCCCCACACACACACACATACACACTCAATTGTGTGGATCAGTTTTCCCATTGTGTTGCCTTTGGACCTTTGTTGCTTTACCTTACTGTGTTTTATTTAAATCATTTTGGGGGCGGTGGGGGGAAAGCTGATGGGAAAACTGCAATAATCCAATTTAATCGAACTCCTTATGGCATAGATGTTGCCTTAAGAAGATTAAAGTCATTCCATCATTCAAGAGCCACACGAAGCTGAGGTACTAGCTAAGGATAAAGGAATAGTGACATGGTAGGAAAAAGTTATACTATTAAAACTATTACCACATGACCAGTTGCAGACATGTGCTTGTTCTGTTTATTCCTTATTCTATTATGCCTGTATGGCAAATATCTTTGTTTTCTTCTCTTTACCCTCTAAGATTCATTATTAATTGCTGTTCGTATCACAAGACTTAAGTTACAAGATATCAAAAGAAGAGCAAACGTTGCCCAAATACGCCGCATGATCTTTTGTGGAAAAGGTTAACGTGTGTTCTGTTGTCTGCGTCCCCTCTCCCGGCCTGTTTATAATCTGTGGAACATGGTGGTGCCCTTCACCACTCCCGTTGAACTCCCGGCCCGCTCCAAGATCAGAATCTCTGTTACTGAAGGACGGTACCAGGAGGGAGCCAGTCCTGATCAGCATTCCTGGCTAATAGCATCATATAGGTGGAAGCATGACTTTGTTATTATCTTGGAGATTAATTATGGCTTCAGGAAGTGTATGTGAATGCCAAGATGAAAATTCATGGGCTGTAATGGTCATTTTTATGTCAACCTGGCTCGGTTACGATCCCGAATTATTTATTTGGGGGGGGTAGGGGTTGGGTCATACCTGGAAGTGCTCAGTGCTTGGTCCTTGCCCTGTGCTCTGAAATCACTGTGTGTAGTGCTCAGGGAACCGTCCAGGGTGCTGGGGATCAAACCCGGGCCAGCCACAGGCCAGGCAAGTGCCTTATCTGCTGTCCTATCTCTCTGGCCCCATCCCTAATTACTTAATCGCACATTAATATAGTGTTGCCATGAAGTCATTTTGTTGATGTGATGAAAACCCATCGTCGGCTGAGCTAATAAGAAAGCTTACCCGAGCTGGTCAGGGGAGCCAGCTGAAATCATCTGAAAGGTTTAAGAGCAGAGCTAATGTTTCTTAGAAGAGAAATTCCAGTGGATCCCAGCTTCAGCCTAAACATTGCAAAGTACCGACGTTAGCCTTGTCTGTTCACTCTGGCCGCTCTGTAAGCCAGTTCTTTGCGGTCTGTTGCTCAGTCTCGAGTGCCCACTGGGTGGATTTGCTTCTCTGATTGACCCCTGGCTGACACAGAACATGTGGTGATCAATCCAGTGGAAGGGGCCAAGGAGAAGGACATGCATATTAGGGCATAGATCGTGGAGACTGATAAATGCGGAGGATAAAAAGTGGGGTCCAGTCGGGCTAGGACAGTCAGCAGTCACGGTGGGATTAAGTCCCAGCGTGTTTTAGGGCTGACATGCTGAACTAAGAAATCAGAGCTCAGTGATGGAAGCTAGCACAGGCTTCCCAGGGGGCTGGACTCAGGCTGACCCACTCTGGACCTCAAGGATTCCTCTGACTCTGGGCAAGACGGAGCTAGATGGGTGGTGCAGAGAGCTGCTGGTTGTTGGTTCTGTCTAGGAGTTAAGTGCCTTGTTCGGGAGTGTAACTGCCACGAAATGAACAGGAAGCAGCTTTGCACATGTGTGATAAAGGTGCAGGGATGCAAATGCAGAAGGAGCCTGCACTGTACTGAATGGAAGGCAGGGAAGGGGGGCGGGCAGCAAAAGCTCAGATAGCATCTGGGATCCTTATTCTCAGACCTTCCGAGCTTCCCTCTGCTCGAAATGTCCTTCCTGCCATTTGCAGAGACCCTCATGGGCAGTGCTTTGTCTCTCTCCTGCTGACCGGCTCTCCTGGCCCCCCAGGCTGTAGACAGCACTTGGCACTTCAGAACCGAGACACCTTCTCATCTCATCTTCTCATTTTACTCAGCACTGGCTATGCGCTACAGTGGTAGGGCGTTTGCCTTGCACACAGCCAGCCCGGCTGAGCTGGGTTCGATTCCTCCGCCCCTCTCGGAGAGCCTGGCAAGCTACCATGAGTATCTCGCCCGCGTGGCAGAGCCTGGCAAGCTACCCGTGATGTATTCAATATGCCAAACACAGTAACAACAAGTCTCAAAAAATGGAGACGTTACTGGGCCTGCTTGAGCAAATCGATGAACAAGGGGAGGACAGTGTTTTTGTCTGTTTGGCTATGCACTGGGGGAGAGAAGTTTCCTAAAGGCAGGCCAGGCCTCAGCTGAACCCACACCCAGTGCTTGTGGGGCTGCTTCTGAGCTGCCCCGAGTCAGGCCCTGTCCCCTCACACCTGGAGGACCCTTCCAGCCGGCTTCCTAACGGGACCCACCAACGGCCAGGCCGTTGGCTGCTGCCTCCTCCCTCAGCCCCTCCATCTGAACGTGACGGCGTTGTGGCAGCCACTGCTAGTGAGTCAGTCCTCGGCATGAAGGGAGTGATTTCCTCCGAATTCATGACTCTCTGGCTCCACTGACGCCAAATCCAGAATAGCTCAAATGGACAGCCCAGTGAAGATGCAGAGGGGGAGTTGAGTCTGGCTTGCTAGAGGAAGTGGCAAGCACAGGGCACAGAAAACAGGATCCCAAGCTCTGGATCCCCAGGACTCTGGGACTCTTTGTTGATCACAGCCTCTTCTCCCGCCTCTGTCTCCTGAACACGGCAGTGCCTTTCCCAGATCCTGGTCAATCCCTGGCTTCAAGATCAGAATCTCCATGATGGAGGGGCTGTGCCGGAGACTTCCCCATCAGCGTTCCTGCCTAACAACAGTCTCTGTTGCTGCTCCTGGCGGGGCGCCTTGCCTCGGCGCTGCCTGCCGCGGCCCATACGCAGAACCTCTGATGCTTTGAAACCAGGGAATAAGCCATAAGAATGTTCCCTGGGCTTGTTCCCGGGCTTCTTGGAGAGCATCTGGGAGGCAGGCTGTGCACTGCCTACGTCAAGTCCCATGTCTCTCTGTAGCTCCGTGAGATGCCCGGAGCCGCTGTGCTTTCCTGTATACTTGCGGCAGAGGCTGGGGGAGGAGCACTGGAGACCCGAGTCTCAGCACTGGCTGGAGTTCCCTGGATACCTTTGTGGGACTCTGTGGGCTCCTAGTCTGAGATCTTCATCTCTACAATGTCTTCAGCCAGAAGTAACAGTTGGGAACGGGCACTTGTCCCAAGGCCCCTCAAGGGTTGGAGCCGCTCAGCATCTAGAGAAAGGAACTTGTTTTTTTTTTATTTGGTTTGGGGGTCAAACCCAGTAGTGCTCAGGGCTTTGCTCTCAGGGACCTCTCCAGGTGGGACTCGGGACCCGTGTGGTGTTGGGAACTGAACCCAGGTAGGCTGAGGGCAAGGCAAGTAAGTGCTTCCCCGCTGTCCTCTCTCTCCCGCCCCAGAAAGGTTCCTGGGATGGGAGGAAAAGCTTTAAAATAGGAGACGGAGAGCTCGAGCCTAGAGTCTTCTAGTTGCTTGGGTGGAAAAAAAGCGACGGAAAGCAAACCAAAGCCAAACCGGCTTCGGGAGAGAGGATCGGGTTTCAGCGTGACCGAGGTCCTCCCACCACCATCTGATATGAATCCATGGACGGCAGCCTCTGGAGGGGCTCTGCTCTCCAGATGGTGACGCTTGGCAGTTCCAGAATCCCCCAGCCCCTAAGAAACAAAGGGCCAGCTGAGCAGACTATCCTTTGTTTCCAGCCAAAGTCCTGCGGCTGCGTTTCAGGGACCGGTTCGGTAGTTGCCTACCCATCCCGGAGGCCCATCGCTGTGACCAGGACTGACCTTGAGCTTCAGACACACGGACAGAGAATGGAAAAAAGCTTATGAAAAGGAGAAGAGCCGCTGGGCAGAGGGGGAGAGCGGAGAGCCAGGCTCTGGGACAAGGCTCCTCTGTCTGCTCCCTGACAGCTGACCCGGCCAGGAGACATTCCTGAGGCTAGGAAAAGCAACACACGAAAACACCCAGTTACTCACTGGCGCATGCAAAAACACCCACCAACGGGTGCGGGCGTTCTGTGTGTGCTCAGAACACTAGGTAACCTTCAGACTGAAAAAACAAACGCGAAAAGCAACATATTATGAAATCTCGTGGGGAAGGACATGCCATGTTGTTAGGGAGACAAACACGACACAAAACAGACTGCAGTAGAAGGAGTGAGGGGGGCAAGTGATTCACACCCAGACTCCCAGAAGTGGCAGCAGGCGCGTGGTGACCCCAGCGCTGAGGACAGTCTTTCGTGGGGGGCAGCTCCACGGGCATGCAGGGAGAAAGGCGGCTGCGCCAGCCAGGGTGCAGGAATCCCGCAGGCAGCTGCGTGACTCAGGGCCCCACCAGGTCAGAGGGCACCCGAAGGGGCAGGGGAAAAGGAAAAATATGACACAGATAAACTGTGTGATCCCGGGTTGATGGAGAAGAACCAGAACAAGGCACCCTGGGTGCTCAGGGACTAGTCTTCACCCCCAAACATGACCGTGCTCCCCACGTCAGCTCCAGATTTTACACAGAAGGAGTAAGTGAGTGGCATTGGTGAGGCGTGACACCCAGGGTGCCTAAATCTACATTAGCCCCCGGTTGACAAGTGACATGATGATGCTGTCGCTGGGTTTCACCTCACACTCATTTCCTTGTGAGACTCGACTCTATTTTTTAATGATTATCTCTGGCACATTTTTATTTCTATAGTCGGTAAAAACCAAAACTAACAACCTCTCACCCCCATGTTGGGGGACAGAGCTCTCCAGAGAAATTAGAGGCCAACAGATCATTTTGTTTCCTTCGTGCAGGCATGGGAACCAGGCTTACAGTGGGCCCCCAGCTCCAAAGCTGCTTGAACCCAAGTCATTTGTATTTCTTTGCCATTTTCTCTAACTTCGAGATGAACTTGAGTTGCATCCCCTGCTATAGAAGCAGCGGCTCTGAATAGAAAGTGGAATTGTGATAGAGAAACTTAAATTCCCCTTTAACTGTGGAGTTGTTGGTTGGACTGTGTGCTTCTAGGACTGTCCTCATATGCTTGAGCCTGCCAACCTATAGGCAGGAGAAAATGGGGTATTGCGGGTTTTAGGGACACAGTTCCCCTACTCTGAGAGTTGTCCTGCCACCTGCCTTTCCCCTTCACCCAAAGGACGCCCTGCTCTCAGAACTGGAAAGCTTGCAGCAGCACCTGAGAAAGAGGTCACCTGTGTCTGTCTGGGTGGCCCTTTGTGTGGGGTAGGCAAAGAGCGACCGGTAGGCGGCACTTGGCAAGGTCACCCCCAGTGAGTTGACTTCCCTAGCACACAGGGAAGATCGTGCACCTTCAGTGAACCCTCACCTTGTGCCTCCTCTCTCTCTCTCTCTCTTTTTTTTTTCTGTTTGGGTCATACCCGGTGATGCACAAGGGTTACTCCTGGCTCTGCACTCAGGAATTACCCCTGGCGGTGCTCGGGGGACCATAAGGGATACTGGGGATTGAACCCAGGTTGGTCACGTGCAAGGCAAGCGCCCTAGCCGCTGTGCTATTGCTCCAGCCCCACCTCCTGTCTTTTTGAGGTTTGCCTCAGAAACAGGAAATGGAGCAGAAGGAGCCTTCGGTGCTGCTTCCACGGGCACCAGGATGGGGGCAGGCACCCACAGATGTGGCCTATCTGAAGGACTGGGGGCATAGCGGTGACACAAGAAACCCCACCTTCAAGGAAGAGCCCAGCTGTGCTTCGGCCAGGGTGGGGCAGGATGCCTGACTCCTTCTGCGAGGAGGGGGACACAGGGGTCTGGATTCAGAGGTACTCTCAGAGACATTCACTCCTCCTTTCCCCAGTGCTGACTCAACTCACCCTTTAGGTCAATGTGGTGCCTCTTCCAGGAAGTCTTCCCATCCCGTCCTGCAGAGTCTAGAATTCTTTAGGTTTTTTTCTTATGAAACGATGCACACAATCTTTCATCAGTCCTCATTTTTTTTTCTTGGCACTCGGGCAAGAAATGGGGTAAAACCGCACCCCACCGTGACCCTACTGTGCACTCAGTTCCCGCTGCAGTCCAGGTTTCCTCCTACTAGCAAAGGGGTCATCCAAACACAAACAAAACAAACACTGTACTCACGTTGTATATCGATTTGCCCAAACGGGCCCAGTAATGTCTCCATTGTGAGATTTCTTGTTACTGTGTTTGGCATATTGAATACTTTCAGTAGCTTGCCAGGCTCTCCGAGAGAGGTAGAGGAATCGAACCCGGCTCGGCCGGGCTGGCTGTGCGCAAGACAAATGCCCTACCGCTGTGCTATCACTCCAGCCCCCAATCTATCTTTATTCTGCAGCCAGGGAAACTGAGACCCACAGGCTGTAACCTTCTGGAGGTCACACAGTGAGTCTGTGTGGGGTTGGTCCTCGAGTCTGCAGTGCTGCACTTTTATTTTATTGTATCTGAGGAGTGTTTGGGCTATACTCAGTGGTTCTTGGTACTAATCCTGGCTCAGAGCTGTTCCTGGCAGGGGTCAGGCCGACTACATACAAGGCAAGCACAGTCCTCCATCCTATCTCTGTCTTTAATCTTTGCCAGCTGTGAATCTTGTTTGAGGGGGGCACTTCTGCCGACGCTTAGGGGTTACTTCTGACTCTCCACCCAGGATTTACTCCTGGCGGTGCTTGGGGGGACCATATGGGGTGTTGGGGATTGAGGCCAGGTTGACTGCACACAAAGCAAACACCCTATCTGCTGTACTATTGCTCTGTTCCCCAATTCTGAGTCCTTTCAGGAACCACCTCAACAGGTAATGTCTAGAGCTGGGAGTTCTTTTCTGCAGGAGGCAGAGTGTGCTCTACGGGGAAGCTCTCTAAGTCTGATTTCCAGCCCAGCAGACTTGCTTCATTGCAGCCTCTCCCCACAGACACTCCTTTACCACCCGTTCATTTGACCTCACTCATTCCTTCCTTTCTCATCCTCTTTTGGACCACCAGCCTCACACAGGTGGCCTGAGTGTGGGTCTCTCTCCCCGTAGCCAGAGTTGCTCTGAGTATTAAAGGTGTGACGTGAAGCTCAGAACTCCCCGAAGCCCGCTCTGTCTTCTCTCCCTGTTCGTGCAGGGTCAGCCCCCAGAAGCAGCCCTGCCAAGGTACCAGGATTTACAGAGCATGAAAGAAAGTATGAACGTTGGGGGAAAGGCGTGTTTGGGAAAAGGCAGGAAGGGGAAAATTCATAGTTTTGTGTGCTGGGGGCCACTGTTGGGGAGATCTGAGGTGGGAGAGAGGGTGAGATGATGGCAAGGGACATGCCCACAGGAACAGGGATGCTGCCACCATGCAGGTGGACAGCACCAGCCTCTTTGGAGGCATCGGGAAGAACTGGGGAGTTCAAGAAATAGGCCAGTAGGGAGAGAATGGGGCGGGTGGGGGGTGATCAAACCTAAGCTAAGGTCACGGGGCTTGACCAGCAGGACAAATCGGTGGTCTCCTCTGGGTAGATGACATGCGGGGCAGGTGGGCAGCAGTGCCATACCCAGAAGACCAACATGGTTGGACCCATGGGTGGGTTCCTGTGGGAGCTGGCAGGTAGGGCACTTGGGAGTGGCCCTGGTGAGACGTTCCAGGGAGGCCACGAGACCATCGTTTCCTAGCTGAATGGTAATCGGGCATTGGGCATACAAACTCCAGTCAGGGCCGTCAGTGTTCCCAACCCTCACTTCCTCCTTCCAGGTCAGTGCCCCCTGCCCACTCCAGCACTTTCTCATCAGAGTTGTGGGCTACACAAGGACACTGGCAGCTTCTCTCATGCCCCTCTCAGGGTGACCAGCGGGTAAACCAGCCCTCGCAGGGTGACCATGCCCCCTCGCAGAGCTGCCTCGCCAGTGTGGAACAGCAGAGAGCGGGACTGGCCATCCCCAGATGGCTTCTGTTGCTCTCGGGTCCCCATTGATTAATCTTCACTTTATACCAGCGATCAGCTCTGCTGCAATCGGCATATTTATTTCTAATCAGCTCTTAAGAATGGCATCATTCAAAGGTGCTCAGCCACATTACTTAATTCTCAGCCTGTATTACTATTGATTTCAAATGTTCTCCTCAAGATATGGCTCATCATTCAATGCAGAAGTCTGTTTATATAATAATCTTATCTGGTTACTAAAATCTGTGAAATCTCCTCAATTGCCTCTAATGCAAGATCGGAGGCTGGCTGCTAAATGAGTCAATTTTCCTTTAATTTGGTTTATTTACAGTACATATTTTAATGCTCCACGTTCCTGTCTTTTGCAGCAACACTGAGAATAAAGGCAAATAGAGTCAGAGTGAGTGGTCTGTGTTTTCTCAGTCTTCAGAGTCCAGGAGTGCTGAGCTAGCACAGAGACCCTCCAATGCCACCAGCGATGGTGTGGCGCTGTCCACAGAGCACCAGAGAGAACCACATCTACTTCCCAGCCTTCTAAAATTTCCTCAAAAATCATTTCCCCAAAGCAGGTCATTGGCGGTAACAGAGCCTCAGCTTCCCTATCTGTGCAATGGGGCTAATAGAATATTGCTTTGGGCTATCTGGGAAAGACCCCTGAATGCTGGAATGATAGCGTGTTCTCAGTAGATTAGTCTGTATGAGGCAGCTCTTGCTTCTCTGAAGTCTGTCAGCACTGGCCGTGGGCCCGCTGCTCAGGTACAGTCAGTCGTTCCTGGGTCAGACCTGGAGACACTGCACCCTCTGCAGTAAACCCCCTGTGAAGCATGTCTTTGGTGGGATGCCAAGAGAGCGAGTGCCATTGAACCACTCTGCGTGCTGGCGCTCCTGCTGCTGGTGACTAATGGCCTGACCAGGGTTGGGTCTGATCTGCTGTGGCCATGGAGCAGAGGTCAGGATCGGTGCAGGGGGAGTTGGCCACACCCCTCTGTAGAATCCCAACTGTGCCAGGCCGGGCTCTTGAGACACAAAGGGCCCCTGCCTTGGGTTGCCACTGCAGAACAATAGGCAGCAGCAGATGCAAGATGGTACCAGGAGGCAGAGCTGCAGGAGGAGACAGGGACCGACTAGACGTTGACACTCGCTCACGCATGTGCCATGTTCAGTTCACGGAGGGGAACCTGAGGGTCTCCACGTCCTGTCTCCCCCAGGTAGAGCAAAGGAGCCCCTGCCGGCAGCAGGCAGTCCCCAGCTTGCCCCCAGATGCCGCCGCAGCTCTCTTGGTCAGGTGTGAAAGCTGCCATTTCATGCTCATCTTCCTCAATTAACAACAGCTGGTCCCCTATAAAACCAACTGGTGAGATGGTTTGTTATTGGAAGACAATGCAACATCATTAGGCGTTAATGGCTCCCAGCCTCGTTTATAACGGGGCCTGAGTTCGCAGGGTTAATGTGGCGAGATGTTGGGCCTTACCCTGCAAGCTGCGAGCTACGAGCCATGCCACACACTTTGATTGTACAGCACCTTCTCCCAGCATCCTTCTCTGAGAGTGGAACCGGCAGCTGGGGAGAGTGCAGGTGTGGGAGGGACATCGAGGTACATGGGCAAGGAAGCCACCGCATCAAGGGAAGATCATCCTAGCATTTTCATTCTGAGAGAACAATTTTTTCTTTGAAAAAGAATAATTTTGCACTGAGAAGCTGGAAAAAGAATCTTTTTTTGGAGTTCCCACGTCTGTTTCCATCAATACTGAGGTAAGTGTTCCTTCCTTCCTCCACTGACTCACCCCTAGACCTGCTTGAATGCGTTTGAACGCTCCATGCTCCTGATTTCAAAGGTAAGAAGCTCTGCTTTTCACTGGCAGCTGAAGAGCTTGATGGGGAGACAGGATGTCGGTCAGACCTAGACCTCGAAATCTCATTAAACAGATCCGGCCTTGATGGCGACTTCACTGCACTCACTTCCAACTGGACCCCTAAGGTCTGTGGGCAATTGTAAGTTTTCTCATGAGTTAGAACTCGGCAGAGCTGCCTGACCGCCTGGATCTTATCAATAGTGACCTGTACGATTCCACAGAACCTGGCCAAATTGCGAGTCTTCATGACAACCATTCCTTCATTCACCCAGCAAATGCTGAAGGACCACATACTTTATCTATCTACCTACTAACCTTGGTGGACAAAAGCATCTGCCATTCCCAACAGCTCCTTTATACCACATGCATCTCATGGATATTCTTCGCAAAGACATTATAAAAAATTATCCTTCCTTCCATCTTCCTTTCTGCTTTCCTTTCCTTTTTCCACCCACACAGACTTCCTAGGCAATTTTGTCAACATAGACTTGATTCATATTTAATATTTGGACTAAAAAGAAAGAGGGACAAAATGGTACCACCCCAAACTGAAGCCCAAAGTACACGTTCAGGAGCTGGGAAGGGCTTAGCTAGAGTGGAGCAGGTTACGGTGCTTTCCTTGCACGTGGCAGACCCGGGTTCTATTCTGACACCACATGTGGTCCCCTAAGCCTGGCCAGAAGTAAGCTCTGAGCATTGATAGCACTCCCAAACTTCAAACAAAACCCAGGAACCTGAGACAATGACAGCCTCCAGCTCTTTGGACAGAGCCAGGTCGCTAGGGCAGGACACACAGCCCGAGCAGAATTCCTGCTTCTTGTTCCATCTGTTTGCTCTTTGTCACCCAGGGGTATTCAGGGCTTACTCCTGGCTCTGCACTCTGCACTCAGGAACAACTCCTGGTTGTGCTCAGGTAGGGACCTCAGAGCCAAGTTGTCTGCATACAAGGCAAGTATCTTATCCGTGTACCATCTGTCCAGCTTTGGTTTGCTGTTCTCTTGACCTCCCTTGACGCTCAGGCAATGGATTCAATCTCCACCCTGCTAAGAAAAAACTACTGACTCCATCTCTGGCTTGAAGTTTATTGGGTGAGGGGTCTCCTTGGCCCAGCCTGCTACTGCCACGCCCTCCCCACCCACCCACTCCCAGGAGAACCTGAACTGTGGGGAACCCCATCCCGGCAACTTGCTCCAACCCCATAGAGTCACAAAGTGCCCGGAGAGCACACTCGCCCACCTGGGTTTGTGTTCATTAAGGCCAACTCTGCTCCCACGGCCAGTAGGGGCAGGTTTAAAGGACCCACTAGATTACCAACTCCGAGGAATCTCATTAGTGGTGCTGTGAGCACTTCATTATCCTCTCTAGCCCATAGCCTTTCCAGGAATAAAGTCCTTTATTTGGTTTGTTTCTGGGTCACACCTAGAAATGCTCAGCGATTATTCCTGGTGGGACTCAGGGGACCCTATCTGGTGCTACGAATGGAATCAGGGTCTAGCGCATAGGAAGTCACAGTCTTAAGTTCTGCTCCCTGACATTAGGAAGAATTCTTCACCTCTACAGGAAAAAGAAATAGAGACAATTTATGTTTATTGATGTGAAACCAAAGTGAGGGCATAAGCTCTGGAGAAGGACTGCTGTGTTCTTCTAAGAAACGACCTTAAAGAAGTTTTTTAACTTAAAACTTTGTTTTCACAGAATATCGAGCACTGAGTTTTCAGAGTTAGATCACTGGTGGAGACTTTTTTTGGCCACTTATAAATTCAACATGTCACTGTGGACCTGGGCAAGCATCTGACTTCTCTGCTGGGTTACTAACTTCCAGTTCGAATGGGGACAGTTCAGGAGAATTGAGGATGGATGTTTGCCTAAATTGTGCTCCCCATTGCTTGGACCCAGGGACCCAGCACCCCTCCCCAGCTGAAGTTTGAATGAATGAAAAGCACCTTTTACCAGTGGAAAGTCTGTTTCCAATAGGTCACCCCTGGCTTTTAGCAGCAGGACTTTTGGAAAATCTCTCTAGGTTTCAGCTAGACACCGATTTCCTGAAAACCAGCTGACCTGTATTTACAGTATCCACATTTGTTTTGGAAAAAATCCAAACGTCCACTTAACTGGGCTGGAGGCCAGCATAATCTTCCCATATTGTTTGTAACCGCCAGACGGGTGGTGAGCCTTGCTTGGGACCTTCATGCTGACATCACTCACCTGGGGGCATCTTCCTGCGCTGATAACAGTAATGGATTTGGCTTTCACTGGGGCTGTTCTGCTGTGTTACGGGTAGCCTCGGGGTCTGTGGGAGTGGAAAAGCAGTGGGACTCAGAGCTGGTCTGGTCTGGAGCTCGCCTGGTGTGCACGTAAGTTCCAAACCCTCAGCTATTTGTCTTCTGGGTAAAGACCCCAAATAAGGGAAACCAGTTGTGCTCACACCCACATCCAGCCTCATTGTTAAAAATAGCTCAGGGGTGGAAGCATCCTACATGTCCACGGACAGATCAATGGAGAGACAGAAGGGGGGAGGGGGCGTTTCTTACACGGGAATATTATTTAGCCTTAAAAAGGAAGGAAAGTGTGCCTGGGAGACATGTGTCAAGACAATCAACCAGTAGTGGAAAGATGGATGCTGTAAGACATCATTTATACGTGGCACCTGGAGAGGCCAAATTCATCAAGACAGGAAGTGGAGTTTAGCTGCCAGGGATTGTGCCAAGGAAGGACTGGAGAGTTGGCATCCAGTGGGTACAGAGATGAGATTGTGCTGGGGCTGAACAGTCGAGGCTGCTGTCGTAAAGCAGGAGCTTGGTCTGACTGAGCCCACGTCCGAAAAGGGCGAAGACGGGACAGGCTGTGCTTTCTATGTGCCACACAACTAACTCACTGTGACTGCCCACAAGAGCAATAAAAATCTAGAAATAACACAAAGCAAATAAGTTGTGAAATCAAATTCTTCAGGGGCTTTGAGCTTTGTGAATAAGGAGGCCACACTCTGTGGTGTTCAGAGCTCACTCCTGGTTTTGTGCTCCAGGATCACTCTGGCAAAGCTCAGGATCATGTGTGGCATCAGAAATGAGTCCTGGTCAGTGGCATGCAACCAAGAGCCTTGCCCGCTGCACTCTCTTTCTGCCCCAGGGGGTTTGGTTTTCAAAGGGAGGTCGACACTGCCTGAATCTCTCTGTCT
Organism: Sorex fumeus; assembly: GCF_029834395.1. Classification (NCBI taxonomy): domain Eukaryota; kingdom Metazoa; phylum Chordata; class Mammalia; order Eulipotyphla; family Soricidae; genus Sorex; species Sorex fumeus. Next base: position 13,499,962 of record NW_026606077.1, on the reverse strand, counting down.
GTGTGTGTGTGTGTGTGTGTGTGTGTGTGTGTGTATGTGATTATGTTTGGGGGTTATTTTCATGGAAGCATCTAGACCACTGTTTGAACCCTCGGGCCTCTCCTTTCTTTCACGTGACGGAAATGCCAATTTTTCATAGATGAAGTAAATAAATCTCTGAAAGGACTCCTGCCCGGCCAAGGGCTCCAAGGCTACCGGGCTGCTTGCTATAAACATGGATAGAAGATGCGAACATACATCTGTCTCTGTCAGAACAGCCAAGCCAGACTCTGCTCCTTGGGATGCTCCTTCAGGCCTGTGAGGGGTGCTGGGAGTGCAAAGGTAAAGAAGACAACATCTCTGCATCTGAGAGTCCCACAGGCTAGATCTGTGAGTTCCACAGGTAGATCATTCCAAAGAACTACGTAAGAGGCCGGCGCCATAATACAACAGCTACAGGCCTTTGCCTTGCATGCGGCTGACCCAGTTCCAATCCCCTGCATTTCGTAGGCTCCCCTGAGCCCACCAGGAGTGATTTCTGATCACAGAGCCAGGAGTAACCCCTGAGCACAGCCAGGTATAGTCACCTACCCCTCCCCCCCCCCCAAACAAACAAAAATACCCAACGAAGCACTGTATAAGTACTGAGCATAGGGATGTTTGGGACCTCCTGAGCAAGGCTTATCTACCCAAATTTAGTGGTTCTAGAACTGTCTTCTAGAAGAGTTGCATAGAGATTGAGCTTTAGAGACCAAAGGAAAAAGGGTAGAAGACATTGCGGGCAGTGGTGTCTGCGGGGACACCACATGGAGGGCAGCATGGGGCCTGTTGGGCTGGAAGGGGCAGGTCCCGCTGGTTCCAGTCCGGAGCTGGAGAAGTGGCAGAGCCTTGGTGCGGCTCCGGGAGCTGAGGTTGTGCCTGGTGCGTCCAGAGGAGCCACGCAGGGACTGGCAACCGGGAGGCTTGGGTCCAGGCCTGGGGATCGGGAGGGTGAGCTCCAGCTGCTGCCTGCCAACGGGTGGGCAAAGGGGGCTCAGCTGCCCAGGAAGAGTCTGGGACGCTGCAGAAAGGCTGTGGAAGCGATTCCCAAGAGCCAGGAGGGCCAAACGCAGTCCAGAGCTCATTCCTAAGCTGGTTCCAGGTGCAGGACTGACCTGCAGCTGCCGGTGAGGCAGAACCTGCAGCCCCTCTACTGCACAAGCCTGGGCTGCTCCGCATTCACGGCATCGTGCCAGGTGCTGTGGGGACAGAGGAGCACTGGAAAGGGAGCAGTGCCGTGCAGGACGCCTGCAGTGGGTGTGAGGGGGAGTTGCCTTCCCAGAGCTGCGCAGGCTTCCCACACCCGCTCCCTGCAGCTCCCCAGCCCTGAAGAAGCCCTGGGCAGGTCGGCAAGAAGTGACCTGAGTCAGGTGCCAGGTGCCAGGAAGTGCCTTTCCCAGGTTGCTGGGGAAATCCGTCTTCATTTAAATATGCTGGGATGATCCTTAGGTTTCATTAGCAATATTCAATATTTTGGCATGTATACAGAGCGATAGCACAGTGGGTAGGGCGTTTGCCTTGCACACAGCCAACATGGCTGACTCGAGTTAGATTCTTCCGCCCCTCTCAGAGAGCCCGGCAAGCTCAAGAGATGCATGAGTATCTCGCCCGCATGCCAAAGCCTGGCAAGCTACCCATGACGTATTCGATATGCCAAACACAGTAACAAGTGTCACAGTGGAGACGTTACTGGGCCCGCTCGAGCAAATCAATGAACAACAGGGGGACAGTGACAGTGACATCTCTGGATACAGTTACAGAGGTTTCATTCTCTCTCTCTCTCTCTCTCTCTCACACACACACACACACACACACACACACACACACACACACACACTCTTCTCTTACAAGACGGCCCCGACGAGGTGAACGTGGCCTATCTCCCGCCTGGCCCTCACTGTGCTTGGTCAGTTTCTGGGATGCAGAGGGTGTCCTCAGAATGGCCCCCTGAATAGCCCGGAGGCTCCCTCTGCTCACAGCCCCTCACAGTGGGCTGCTGGGGTGGGGGGGTCTCATGTGCCCCGGCTCCACTCTGAGTCCAGGGAGAGAGGGAAGTGGGGGAGAGATCTGAGTTCTGGTCTCCTCCCTCCTCGGGGCCCCGAGGGCTGCCATGTGGCCAGCCAGCACCCCTGCCCAGTCTCCCTCTTCTCATGTTTGTTTCCTGTTCCTCCCCCTGCGCTTCCGGGCCCTATGCCTGGCTTCCTCTCGCACACTGCCCTGATCGACTCCCCCTGCTGGATGAGGCACTTGCCTCCTGTAGAGTTCACGTACCTTCATGCGTTGTTAGTGAAGGCTCATGCCACGCCCGGAGTGAAAGTGGACCCAGCAACAGGGCAGCCTTTGCTCACATTATTGATAAAGGTGTTCAAGACCGGAGAGGCTTCTACCCTTCCCAAAGTCACACAGCAGAAGGAAGCCCCAGACTGGCAGTCACGGTCTCTTGAATCTTCCCACCCCAGCTACAGTGGAGGCAGAGAGTCCTGCCTCAAAGGACGTCCTGCCTTGCCCTGCTGTCCAAATGGCCAGTCTGGGGGGCCAGGTGGACACTGAGTTTGGTGGCCTGAAAGGAGAAAGCCTGATCCCGTCTGTGACGTCAGTCAGTTCACCTCAAGTCCTGGGTCTCTGCTTCTCGCGGGCCTCATGCAAGTTATTAAACTTGCAGGGCACAGGACCAAAGTGGATGGGACAGTCTTCAGTGAAGGAACGAGGGTCTCTGGACATGTCGGGGCCATCACCAAGCCCAGTGTGTGGGGGCCAGCATGGATAGCATCTGTCTCCTTGGAATGTGTGGGCACTGAGGCACAGATATCTGGGGACCCCCCCACTTCACCTCTCCTGGCAGTTAGAGATGAGTCCTGGGACTGGAGTCCACTCCTGGCTCAGGAGAGGGACGGAGAGCACTGGCTGCATCCAGTTCTGGGGACTGCAAGGTCAGTGGGGTGGGCAGAGCAGCGCCCCTCCCTGATTTAGCAGACAGGGGCAGCAGGACCTTGAGACCCCTAATCCATGACCCCCAGTTGAGACCCCCAAATCCAAATGCAGTTGATCGAAAACCAGTTCTGCTGTCCAGTCCCCTCTCCATGACCCCGGCTGGTCAGTGGGACACGGGCCCATGTTTCCGCCTGATCTGAGGGAACTCAAACTCTCTGCACATGGCGCCAGGGCAGAGCTGGCTCAGGAAACGGCCAACTGTTCCCTCCAGAGATCTGGTTTGCAGCTGAACCAGACTTCCCCTGCCTCCAGGTGGACACTGAGCTCAGGATTTTGAGGTGGGAAAAGGTCTGCCTGAACCTAGGGGGGCTGTGCACTGGACAGGAGGCTGGGTCTGCTCAGTGGGTGAAGCTGTGGGTATAACAGACCCACCTCTGCGAGGTCTCACCACCATGGGGCCACTACTCCTTACTTCAGAGCCTTGGTTTTCTCATCTGTAAAACGGGGCACCTCTCAAGGCAAGTGTTCTCTTCAATACCCCACAGGGCCACTGACCTTCTAGAACTCCAAGGCGGTTGCCAAGAGTCTGCGCTGTTCTCCTGACTTCCGCTCCGAGAGTAGCAGCGCGGGGAACAGAAGCCACAGTCTTAGTCATCCGTTTCCAGAGCTGTGGTTCACTCCAAGTTGTGACATTTTCGACATTTCAATCCTTTACGGCACATGGTGGAAATTTCATTACAGCAGCTCGAGGCTGGGGGAAATGCCAACCTCTATGTTGGGAGATTTAATTAAATCCTTCCAACACTGGCTGGGCAGCCCCTTATGGGGAACAGGGTGCAGAGGAGGTGCAAAGGGGTGTGCAACTGTGTCCTCGGGGAGACGCCAAAAGGGGCGAGGACTTAGTGACAAGCACCACGGCAAGAAGTACAAGGCGGGCAGGGGCAGCTGAGCAGGGTGGACGGTCCCCTCCAGGCACCGGAGGCTCAGCCTCTGGCCATAGTCTGCACCCCCCTCCCCCGACATTCTCTTTCCTGTCAGTTTCGCACCTGTTCTGGGTCACGGAAACTCCACTTCCGGGGCAGCGTAGGTGGTGCCATGTTCTTCAGGCTCATCGGTGGGCCTGGAAGATTCCCTCTGCGCTGGCTTTGTGCAGAGAGGGGGCCTGGTGTGGAAGGGGTGTGGCCGGGAGCCGTGCAGATGCTAAGGATGGAGCCTCGGGATGTCAGGGGTGGGAGAAGCGGACAGGGCCCAGAGGAAACCAGGACAGCAAGGAAATCCAACCTGGCCTGGTGCTGGGTCTGTTGGTGCTCTGGGCCCGCCTCATGGTTCTGAGCAGGGACAGCACCTTTGAGGAAAAGGACAGCTGTGGGCGCCCATCCATTAGACTGGAAGGGAAGTAGGGCAAGGCAGGCAGGAGCGGGAGATGGAGGGTCAGAGATGGGCTGGCCACCCCTGCGGGCCTCACAGCCCCCTCCAGGCACAGCACTGGACCCCTGGGAGAAAGCCCTGTGTCCCCCGGGGCTACTAGGAGAAGAGCGGGAGCAGGGGAGGGGAATGAGGCCAGGACTACTGGCCTTGAGGCCCGACAGCCTTGAGGGACCCCCACCCCTCAGCTCCCGGTCAGGCCATGAAAACTGGAAAGGAAGCCGCAGAGAACACCCCAGTGCCACAGAAGACTCCACCCACCCTCGTTCTACAACAGACACAGCTGAAGGGGAGAGGGAGGGACCGAGCTTCAGGGCCACCCCCTTCCCTAAGGCTACATGAGCGTTTGCACTAGTGGGACCAGGTCAGCCAAAGAGTCAGTCCTGAACCTCATGAGAGCTGTTCCTGGGAGAGCCTGCCGGGCCCACCCCCATGCACTTGCTCCTTAGTTCAGCTCCAGGAGGAGACCCCAGACCCAGCAGCTGGGGAGTCCTCGCACACGTACTGGGAAGTGCTGAGTCTGAGACCCAGTCTGAGGAGGAACTCTGCTGTTGACGCTTTCACAGACGATAGACTCAAGGCCTCAGAACAGCAGAGCGGGCAGGGTGGCTCAGACCAGGTCAGAGCTGGGGCACCTGGAGCATCGCCCCCAGCTCACTCTGCTTGCCAAGGTTTTGTTATCTGGATCCCAGAGCTCAGAAGGCTCATAGGAAAATCTTTCTGTCTTCACTCCCCTCTGATGCAAAAAAACACCCATGCTGATGCATTTCGTTTGAGCCAGACCCAGAGCTGTCACGTGACTTGCATCCACATCCGCTCAAATGTTTTTTGTTGTCCTCTAGGGGTTGGTCCAAACAGTATTTCCACCAGCAGTGAATGATGCTTCCTTTTTCACCGCATCCCCACCGACAGAGATAATTCCCAGTATTTCTGATATGTGCTATTCACTGGCATAAGTGTGGAGGATATTCAGGAAGCTCAGAATTGAACTCCCATTTGACCCAGCAGTTCCACTTTGGGGTTTCTATCCCCAAGGATAGAAAAACATCATTCAAAAGAACACATGCACACCATTATTTATGGCAGCACTCAGTACAAGCGCTAAGATTTGGAATCAACCTACATGTCTAATGACAGATCAGTGGATCAGGAAGTTGTGGTATATGTATGCAATGGAATACTATACAGCTGTGAGGAATGAGAATATTGTGCAATTTAAGGCAGCATGTATAGAACTTGAAGACATGTTAAATGTAGTAAACCAATAGAAGAAGGATAAACATGTGTTGGTATTAGAGTAAGTGGATGAGGGAAAGCAATGTTTTAAAGGGATGCCTTCGTCAAACTTGACCCCGGAATATAGGGAGGAGAAGGAAAGAGAGTGGAGGGCAGGTGAGAAGAGATAGATGAGAAGCAGCGGGTCAGGGCGGGGAGTCAAGCAGAGGCAGGGGTAAGGAATGGTGGAGCCAATTATCCACAGCACAGAGTCAACAGCACTGACACTACGAGACTCAAACTTTAACAGCCCGACTTAGGAAGGTGCCTGTCAGGAGGGCAGGCTGGAGGGGCTGGTGGGTGGTGTGGGATGGGATGCGGGAACATTGGCGGAGGGAAGTTGGCACTGGTGCGGGATCAGTGTTGCAATATTGTATTTTAAAACCCAACTATGAGTAACTGTGTGAGTCTTGGTGCTGTAATTTTCAAAAAATGTGGAAAACAAGTGGTTTTTGTTGTTGTGTTTTATTTCAGGAGGTGGGGGATTGGCCACACCCTGCGGTGCTCAGGGCTGACTCCTGGTCTGTGCTCAGGGATCACCCCTAATGGGGCTCTGGGGAGCACCTGTGGCACCGGGTTTGAACTAGGATTCACAGTGAAGCCACTGCATGCAAGGCAGGTGCCTTGCTCCTCCTCTAGCTCTCCCCCCAGAATGATTAAACTAAAATACGACCACCCTTAGCTGCCGGCACAGCTGGTCACTGCGGGGCACGTCCCTGCTCCCGGTCGCCCCCACTCGGGCAAGGCTGGTCCTATTTCCAGTCTGTGCGTCTGCTATCTTTGGAGGGACGTTGGTCTCCTCCGTGTTTCTGACACGTTTTCGGGGTTCTGGGGAGAGGTGCTAACTCATGCTTGCTCACAGCTCATCCTCGGAACGCTTCCCACACACGGACCTGCTTCCCCTGAGCCTGGGAAAGTTGGGGCCATGGCAGGCGAGCCCCAGGGTGTCAGCTCCGCCTCTGCCTCCTCCTGTTTCTCCCTGGTGCTTGCTGACCCTTTAGGAAGACTTTTGGGGGTCACCAGAGGCAGCCTCTGGGCGAAGGGAGAGCGAGCCAGGGCCCAGAAATGGAGAGACACTCTCTGTCAGGGTTACAGTTGTGCTGACTCAAGTGAAGATGTCACTAGATCCCAAGGAGCCCAGATGTTGACCTGGTTTGATCTCAAGGCTGAGTGTTTCCAGGGAGGAGCCAGCGTGCTGTGTGGGGAGGGGGTGAGGGCTAGAAGGGGTCTGCAGGCCTGAGTGACTCCTGAGGGCCACAACCCCTGCATGATCCCCATTGTCACGGATGCAGCCACAGGGAGAACCAAGCTGGAATGATAAAGCAGGACTTTTTGCAAAAGACACAAAAGGCCCAGATCACTTATCAAAGTGCCCATTCATTCAACCAATCTTATTAAGCTGCTGGGAGTTTTCTATCCCGGGGCTAGCCAGGTCCCCCATGACTCAGACAGACCCTGAGCCCCAGAAGACCCACAGCGTGGATGGTGGCACAGGCCTGAGAGTGGAAGAGCCATGCGTGGACCCTGAGTCTGCGGCAGGCCAATTAAACTAAGCAACGTAGAGGTGGCGCAGAGCAGGACTCTGTCACTTCCTGTTGCTTCTCATCGCCTCTGTAATTGGTGAAACCGGAAGCCCAATGTAGCTGGTGATACTCACCCGTCCCCCTCTCTTCCTGTCTTCCTTCAGGGCTTAATCAGCACCATATGCTGGGAAAGATGCTGGGAATACTCAAGGAGGGCTGGGGAGGCAGCAGGTTGGAATCAGATCACTATACTGTGTCCTGACGGTGATGAGCAGGTCCCAGGGGCTTGTGGGAACTTGGAAGAGAGACCTTCCTGCTCACTGGGGAGCGTGGTGCTTGGCTCCTGCGGGGAAGCTACGGGGGGCTTCTCCCTTCACCTGTGGAGCAGTTGGGTACTGGGTGGGGGCAAGATGAGGGCAAAGAAGACCCTTCAGAGCGTGCACTTCTGCTGGGGGCCTGGCCTTGGTTATTGTCTGGTGCCACATGCAGCCTCTCTGTCTGTACTCTGCTCTTGCTGTGTGGCCTGGCCTGGCTTGCCTCATTCCTTTACTATCCCGTCCCCTTAGAAGCATTCAGAATTGTAGCCTTTGCCAGTTTTTCTAGAATTCCTCATCTCCTAATGCCCACGTTCCAGGGACTTCTCCTCAGAGACTACAACTCCAGTGACCTATGGCACAAAAGTCCTCCAAGGTGGCTCCATGTTCTCAAAGCTGCCGCTGGGTCCTGCCGCACTGCACAAGCAGGTGGGGTAGCTTGGAGCAGGAAGAGGTGTTTTTGAGTTGAAAACCAAACGACACGCCCCTTCCTGTCTCCTGCCCCCTGCGTATTGAGACCCCAGGTTTGTGGTGCAGGGGTCTTATGTCATGGGATTCTACCTGCCCCAGGTGCATTTCAGCGTGTGTTACTTGAACCTGATCATCAAACCTAATTCAGACATGGGATGGCTAAAATAAAATAAGCCACATGATATATGACCTTAGCAATAAGAATCTGGTATTTATAAGGCTCCATTTGGTTTATTCCCAACCAAATTTCCACAAAATAAAAAATATCCCCGAACATGGCCATAGTCCCCATGTTATCCGCCTGCCAATGGTATAAGAATAATTCAGCACTTGAAAACCAGTGGCTGGACCCAACTCCATTCTTGATGAATTCTTCCCTACTCCCTCTCCCCAAAAAGTCCATTGCAAAAAAGAAAGAAAGAAAATAGAGGGAGAACATTTTGAAGAAAATGTACTAACAAGCCCATATATTTAGAAAAAAGAAACAAAGATCATTATAACTGGATCCAGAAGCCAAAAAAGCTCATAGGATGCCAAAACCTAATTCATACAAGGAAAAAATAGATGAATTTGAGTAAAATTAAAGCACACTTTACTGTGAAAGTCACATTTAAAAGAATAAAAAGACAGAAGACCAGGAGAAAACATTTGTAAATCACATATCTAACCAAGGACTTGTATACAAAAAGGAACAACTCCACCACCTCCAAACTCAATGGATATCAAAGAATCAAGCCATTACAAACAAAAGGGCAGGCAGGGCCTGAGAGGTGGCTTCATGGATTAAGCACAGGCTTTGCACACAGAAGGCTGAGCTTCCATCTCTGGAACCTTATGGTCTCCTAAGCACAGCCAGGAGCAATCCCAAACACTGAGTCAGGAGTAGCCCTGGAGCACTGCCAGGTGTGGCCCAGAAAGATTTCTTAAAAAGAAAAATTGAAAAGGGCTTTTAACTGGAAAAAAATAGAACAAGCAATAATTTCCCCTGAAACACACACAGTTGTCAACTAAGTTTGTTTGAAGGAAGGAAGGAAGGGAGGGAAGGAGGGAGGGAGGGAGGGAGGAAGGAAGGAAGGAAGGAAGGAAGGAAGGAAGAAGGAAGGAGGGAAAGAAGAAGGGAAGAGGGAGGGTGAGGAAGAGAGGAGCAGAATCTACAAATGCAAGCACATGTGTGGCACAACTGTCATGTGACCCTTTGCTGGAGAGAAGGGGCAGGGGCAGACCCCTGGAAAGGATTTCATCAGTTTCTTGCAAAGACCTCCCAGTCCCCTCTAACCCAGGGATGCCATTTCCGGCCATTTAGGAAAGAGAAATAAAAATGGTGTCCAGTCAGCCAGAGCTCCCTCTATTCCTGGTGAAGATGGAAGTGACCTGCCTGCCCTTCGCAGAGAGAGGACCAGCCGAACGGAGACACTGACGCATGTGGTGGCGTGAGCTCATCCCCAAGGCATGATGGTGCATGACCAAACCCTTCATCAGAGCACACACAGTGTGTGATTCCACTCCCGTGACAGTCTGGAAAAGGTCAGCTCCCGGGATGGAGAAGGGACCTGGGTCCAGAGGCTGGGGGCAGGGAACTTGACCAAAGAGAAACTGCTAGAGCACTTTTTATAAATGGGGCAATGACACTCTGTTGCTTGATTGTGTGTGGGGGTATATGAATCTCTATTCATACAACAATACACAGGTAATCAAGGACATATGAGTGCACATGCATGCGCGCGCGCACACACACACACACACACACACTCACTCACATGAGGTCTTAGTTTCATCTTCATCTGGCCTCTCCAGTGAGTCCTTCCTGCACAGGACAGCCCTGAGACCAGAACCGAGCACCAAGATTGTCAGTCAGAGCGGGTTCTCCCCGGAGACTAGCACTGCCGTGAGCACTGCCAATCACCTAGCCACCAAAGCAGCACCAGCACCCCAGACTCACACTGGGCCATGAGCCTCGTGTTTTGGCTGTAGAAGAGGTCGACCCTCCCCATGGGACGTGGCCATAAAAAGTCACTGAGTTCGGTCTTGGATTCTCTTGCAGCTGCCCCTCAGTACCATTTCTCTCTGGAGTCCCAAGTGGAGGGTAGGAACCACAAAGCAAGGCTAAGGGAGACCCGGCAGCTCAGACTCTGCCTCCCGCCTCTCTCTGCAATCCCTTGACCTCGAGAGTGAGGGGGCTCCCAGGAAATTCAGATTCCTCCAAAGATGTGGGTGTCTTCCTCCTGCAGACATGTGACATTGCTCCACTCACAGCAGTCAAGATTATGGGCTGAGAACAGAGTTTAGAGAGAGGGGATGGGCCCCACTAACCACAGGACAGCTGCTCTGAGCAGAGGCTGCTGTGTGCAGAAAGCGATGGTTAGGATTCATGTGGGAGGAATCTGCTGTGGGAGGCTGGCTGGAGGGCAGTCCGCGAGTCACCTGGACAGCAAACAGGCTCCCTGGAGACCCCGAGGGAAGCGCATGGGAGGTCAGCGCTGCAGCCGCTAAGGCTGGAGTGATGTCCACGCCCAGCGAAGTCTGAGCAGACTCACCCAGGGCTGCAGAGATGAGCTTGGACAGGATGGTCCCAGGCCAGGACCGTGTCCACGTGAGGCTGGATCAGAGGACACAGAGCATTGAGTGGACTGGATTTCTGTCTGCCTGGACTCTGAGCTCAGAAATGTGTTATTTGGAGCCTGCGGAGAGTAACAGAGACCAGGAGGCAGGCACCGGCTCAGAGTGTGAGCAGTACTGAGCTGCCTGGGTGCCCCGTGGAGTCCTGTCCCTGCTGCTCCATTCTTCCAGGCCCCTGCACTCGGCTGGCTGATAGACGCCATGGGCAAGTCATTGAGAGGTGGCCTTGCACACATCCACAGATTAATCTGTCCAGAGCCGACCTCCCTCACTGGCCCGGGACACGGTGGGATCTATGTCTCCAGTTCGGAGCCTTCTGGGGGACTTCGAGTGTTTACTACAGCCTAAAGAGACAAAGTAAACAGTGGTGGCCTTGGGTAAATGAGGCCAGCCTGACCTTCCTCTGTGAGCTATCCCTCCCTCCCTTCCCTTCCCCTGCCTTCCATTCCCTTTCTTCCTTGACCCTCCCTCTCACCTCGTTTCCTCCCATCCCCCTCCTTTTCTCCTTCCCTTCCCTTCCCTTCCCTTCCCTTCCCTTCCCTTCCCTTCCCTTCCCTTCCCTTCCCTTCCCTTCCCTTCCCTTCCCTTCCCTTCCCTTCCCTTCCCTTCCCTTCCCTTCCCTTCCCTTCCCTTTTCTCTTCTTTCCTCCTTGTCCCTCCCCTCCTCTCTCCTCTCCCTCCCTTGTCTCTCCCCTCCCTCTCTTCCCTTCCTTTCCCCTCCCATCTCCTCCCTTCCCATTTCCTCTCCTTCCCTCCATGGGGAGGATTAAGTGGGTGGTCTTTAGCAGGAAAATGATATGACATGCTCAGATTTCTTCCCAGTCTTGTTCCCGAGTACTCAAATCCTCTCTGAGTCCCCAAAGCCAGGTTTGCTGAGGCAGGACCTGGGATGGACACAGATGAAGGAGAAAAGTCCCTGCCTAGTTCAGTAGCAGGGCTTGGGTCATGCACAGAATCCAAAGTCAGGCGCTGCCTCCAGGCATCAGCTAACTTGCATCCTGTGGGTCAACTTAGCCTGTTCATGGCCCACGTGTGGAGAGGGGGTGTCCTAGAACACACATCCCTGGAAGGGCAGGAGTGAGGAGTGTGGGAGCTCCCTGGGCTGGAGAAAAGCATGCCCAGAAAGCACACGACACCCAGCCCACTCTCCTGTGAGCTGCTCCCTCCAGAAGCCTGCCCAATGACCCACCCCCATGTGAATCTTCTCCAAGGGGGGCCTTGGAGCCAACTTGGCTGTGATTCTTCCCACTGCCCCTGCTCCAAGAGAAGAGGGTGAAGCTCTCACTGCCTGAGATGCCCTCGGGGCTCAGGGGACAGACAGCTCAGCATTCCTCTCCAGTCACAGGACTAGGCATCGAGGTCAGAGTTCAAGGGTGTGGGAGGGATACTGGGACCCATGGTGGTGGAAAATGGGCACTAGTGGAGGGATGGGTACTCGATCACTGTATAATTGAAACCCAAGCACAAAAATTTGTAAGTCTACAACTGTACCTCGTGGTGTTTCACTAACAAAAATTTTAAAAAATCCAGTGTTTGTAGGAGCTAGAGTTATAGTATAAGAAAGAGAGGTGTCCTGAGCCCCAGGAAGGTGGTGAGGCTGGCACACCAGAAGTTGGGGAGTGAGGCACTGGGAGATTCTGGCAGGGGTGGTGTTGGGGGGGGTGGGAAGAAGCACCCCTGGTGGAGGAGTGATGAACTTGAGCTCGATCAAGAACATGGCAGGCAATGGGTCTGTAAAGCTGTGATTCACGGTAGGTCTTCAATGTTGGACACATTTCCTTCCCGTTTTCTTCTCCTATTTGTTAGCAAAATGAAACTTTATTTTATTTAAAGATCTTTTTTTTTCTTTACAAAATGCAAGCTGTTTTCCAAGGCAGTTAAAGAAATGTAATCAATCGCCTGGTGTCAAGTGACAGATGGAGAAGGAAACCAAGAAAGAACATGGATTAGAAAGGCTTGCAGGAAAATGTCCGCCCCGGAAGGCAAGAAGCAATTAGCAACCACTGTCTCTGAAGAGTCTTGTCACCTGCGTGAAACTGGGCAGGGAAGGGATGGCAAGTGGTCAGCCAAGAGGCAGCGTCAAGGGACCCTCTTCTCACCCCCAAATGGGCAGGGCTTCTTAGGACAATATCTCCTGCAGTCAGCAGGAGGGAAGAGCATCAGGCTCAGGTGTTCTGGAGCAATTCAGCCCTGGGGTTGGATCCCAGGGAGAGTCAACATCTGTAAGCACACAGGTGACAGGGGTGCACAACCTCCTGGCACAGGCACAAAGTGATCCAACCAACCTGGAGAAGAGCCTGCAGTTTCCAAGAAGACTAGGCAACCATTGATCCATCACTCCTGGGCAATTACCTGAAAGAAATTAAAACTCAATCTAGAAATCTTCTGTGCCATAAACTGTTATCCAGATTCATTCAAACTGGAAAAGCACAAAAGATCATCATAACCAAAATGGGTGGTATATCCATACACTGGAATAATACGCAGCAATAACAAGGGACAATCCTTGGAGAGACATGCAATTCAAACAAATGTTTAGATGTCATTTGCTCAAAAGAAACTGTTGTCATCTGAGGAAAGCAGTAAGACTGGTGGAGTTAAGTTGACCCAAGAACTATAGAGGTCACTTAGCACATTCTCCAGCTGCCTTTTGAATGCTTTTGTTCCCGAGAAGCATTTTGCTTCATGTATTTGCTCTTCCAGATGAAACAGGTGAAGGACATACTGACTCGGCAGCACCTTCAGCTGGAACGAGCATCCGGCCACCATCCTGGCCAGTTCTATGCACCAGCTGAGGAGCTGAGCAGCTCAAGAAAGGAAATTTAGCCCAGGGGCCACACCTAGCTCAAGAGAGCATATGCTTCACATAGAGGAGGCTCTAGGTTCTCATTCCATCACCACAAAAACAAACTAGAGACAATGACAACTCAGCCCATAAATTGTGCCAGTGAGGATGGAGCCACCACCTTTTCCCCCTGCAGTTCCTTTATCTGCACCACTCTTTATCACATTGAATCCCTTGGTTTGATCTTCTTCCCCCTTTTACATAGGCAATACTCAGCCTAGTGGTACCCGTGGGCCTGCCCTTCAGAGTACACCCAGTACCCAGCTGCCTTGTGCCTGGGGTACCACCACCTGGACCCAGAGCATGATTGCACAACTGGGCTGGAAAGACATCAGGCCATGATCTCCCCTCCGTGCCTCCCAGCCTTGTCACTAGTGTCTTGTTCCAACAGAGAGTCAGATGCCCCTTCAGAGTCATGGCACAGAGCTTTGCATTGCTCCACTGGAATGCCATTTTGTACCTGAAATGCTCCATTTCATTTGTAGTAGAGCCATGTGGGGACAAGGAACCACCTGAATATAAGAGTTCTCAAAAGGCGATTCCACAACTCAGTCTAACACCCCATGCTTTAAAGTACAATGTGATGAAATAGGATTTATCCCAGAAATACAAGACACAAATGAGTCTGTGATTCAGCGCATGAATTCTATAAAGGAGGGAGAGAGTGGTTTTCCTGGGTTTTGGGATCTTTGGCCACCCTCAGCAGTATTGGGGAGAAGGGAAACATTCCTGAATCAGTGCTCAGAGGTGGCTCTTGGCAGGGCTCGGAGGACCGTATGGTGCCAGGATCAAATCTGGGCCTCCTACATGCAAAATATGTGCTCCAGCCCACTGAGATATCTCCCTCCAGGGTCAACCACCTTCCCCAGTGTTTGTGCAAACCATATCTGATGTAGTTCAAAAATGTTTGAATACTTTTATAAAAATAAAGTAAATAATAATTGGACACAAGTTTAATTTGGAAAAGTTTTAGACTTAGAAGGAACTCCCTTTTAGGCCAGGGATATAGCAAGTAGATTTTCTTCCTTTCTCGTAGAATTGAGGTTCTTATTAACTCAGAAACAAAAGAAAATAGTGATCAACACAATAGAAAGGAAGAGAACTTTGCCCCATTACTTATGGATAGGACAACATAAATCCCAAACCATCAGCAAACTCTAAGGAATTAAGGAAAATTCAACAATCTTATTATATACTAGATCAACATGTGAGAGAGGCAATGTTCTCCTGGACCCTCTTGACAAACAAGAAATTATAATAGTAAAATAAACAAAAGCAACACATTCACTGTAGCACTGCACTGTAGCACTGTCCTCCAGTTGTTCATTGATTTGCTCGGGCGGGTACCAGTAACATCTCACAACAAATTGTAAGACTTGTAGTTACTGTTTTTGGCATATCAAATATGTCATGGGTAGCTTGCCAGGCTTTGCCGTGCAGGTGAGATACTCTTGGTAGCTCTCTGAGAGGGGCGGAAAAATCAAAGCCGGGTCGGCCACGTACAAAGCAAAGGCCCTACCTGCTGTGCTATCGCTCCAGCCCTAAAATATGTAAAAGTCAGTTATGGAAAAAATCTTCAATGCTCTTGAAGATTTTTTCCATAAAAGAGTGTTGAAGAAATAGCTAAGAGGATGAAGAACCTCCAGCTCTGGGCATATCTCTTCGACTCCATCATTCTTCCTGCATTAACATAAGCCTCAGAGGCCTGGGCCCTACGAAAACAGGATGAGAACGCTATTTGGGTCTCCCAAAGAGGAATCGAAAGAGCTATGCTTGGAGTATCATGCTTCACTCAAGTGAGAGAAGGAATCTGGAGTTTCGACCTCCATTGTCAATCAAGAATCAGGGATGCTGTCTTGTTTGCCAAGTCATCGAAAATCAGATGGGCTGGACACATAATGCGATTTGGAGGTGACTGCTGGACTAGAGCTGTTACCAACTAGATTCCATGGGACATCAAAAGATCTCATGGCCGCCCACCTACAAGATGGTCAGACTTCTTCGTCAAGACCCTGAACAAGGGCTGGAGCAATAGCACAGTGGGTAGGACTTTTGCCTTGCATGTGGCCAACCTGGGTTTGATTCCTGGCATCCTGTTGGTCCTCTGAGCACCGCCAGGAGTGATTCTTGAGTGCAGAGTCAGGAGTAACCCCTGTGCATCACCAGGTGTGACCAAAAAAGCAAATAAATAAATAAATAAATGACCCTGAATGAACAGTTTGAGGCTTTTCGTGTTCCTGGAGAGAGCGGGCGCCATTGGGCTACACTAGCACGTGACAGGGACGAATGGAGACATTGCTGGTGCTCGCTCGAGCATATTGATGTGTAATGGGAAGTCAAGTGATCAAGTGGAAAAAAATCTATTTTTTCAGGGATGAGACCCAACCTACAGCTTCACATAAGCAAGACAAGGTAAGTGCTTTAATATTGAACTACACCCCCAGACACCGAAGAAAGCTTAGACCTGAGCAAATGAATTTTAAGCTCATGTTGGTGAATGGGGCAATCAGCATTATAAAGATATTAATCCTCCTCCCAATTTAATCTGCACATTCAGAATAAATTTTAATCAAAACTTCAACAAGATTTTAGGGACAAGTAAACAAATTCCTAAGATTACATGTGGGCTCAGGGAAGTAGACTTGCTAATGCTCACAGGGGCAACCACCACCACAGGTGAGAACGTGCACTGGGTCCCAAAAGATCTAAGTGTTGTGCTGGGTACTGTGGGTTAAGCTACAGGAGAAAGAATTCTTACTTTTAACAAACCAAGCCAAGGCTGCAGAAATAGAATGGGGTAGGGTAGTTGCCTTGCATGCAGCCAACCGTTGTCTGATCCCTGGCCTGCATATGATCAAAGGATTGGAAAGCATGTCTTGCATGCTCTGGGCCAGAGTTCCACCGGGCACCATATACCTTACACCATCACCTCTGCAGGCTGTCCCTGGTGGCCCAGCACCATTAGACCTGAGTCTCATCGGATCTATTGTAGCCATGAGGAGTGGCCCCCAGATCCCTTGGGCATTGCTAGAGAGGCCCCAAACATTTTTAAAAGAGAATGAATCCTATCAAATAGTTCGTAATAATATAAACGAAGTTTGTAAATTTAGCCAACAAGACATGAAGACTAATCTAAAATCGTGGTTATTAAAATAGCAGATACTGGAGCAAAAGAAACAAAAGACAAATACACTAATAAAAAGGTAGTTTTCCCAATTATACATGAGAAGCTGGTATTGTCTAGAAACAGTGGAGTGTGTGATTGTGTGCTCCTTGCCAGCTAACAAGTCTATCTCCAGAACTTCCTAGGACCCTGGGCCAGACTTGCTAGTGCTCACAGGAGCAGCCACCACCACGTGTGAGAATGTGCTCTGGATCCCAAGAGATCTAAGTGATGTGCTGGGCACTGTGGGTTAAGCTACAGGAGAAAGAATTCTTACTTTTAACAAACCAAGCCAAGACTGCAGAGATAGAATGGGGTAGGGTAATTGCCTTGCATGCAGTCAACCGTTGTCAGATCCCTTGCCTGCATATGGTCCCCTAGGTATAGCCAGGAGTGATCCCAGAGCTCAGAGCCAGGAATAAGTCCTGAGCACTGCCAGTAGTATGTCCCCAAACTAAAAGTAAGATAAATTAAATGAAACTTAATTGAAAAGAATCCAGACATTTGTCACACCTAGCAAGTCCTTTCTCCTGAAGGTGCTGTTCCTGTGGCTTGAGTAGGAAGTAAGCAAGCCCACTCAACTGTCCATGGAGACACTGCCTCTCGTTCTAAGGCCATCTGCTCTCTAAGCTGCTCTGAAATGTTAGTCACACAAAATCTCTGCTCACAAGATGTGCAGAAAGGCACGAGGTCTGTGAACAACTGTCTCCCGACAGGTGAGGTCAGCATCCCGATCAGGGCGGAAATGACTGAATCATTTAGTAAGCTCTGTTAGGAAGAGTAACTTCCTGTGCAGAGAAAAATCAAGTTGCATCCTTACCTCATTCTCCCTACAAAATAGATTGTAATGGTTTAAAGATCTAGACACAAAGGTTAATAACTAATGGCACTGCCTCCTCCCCTCCCCCAATTGTGAAGTCATTGTGTAAGACCCCAAATAAGCACAAGCCATCAGAGGAGAAACAAATGGGTTCAGATCAGAATTAAAACCAGCAGTGGCTTCATCCAAGAATACCAGGAAACCCTTTACCAAAGCATGGGGATGCACAGAAAGACTGGTCCAAGGTACCAGCCCTGACCTGGTACAGTGAGTATGCTCAGCCTCAGAAACCAAGCAACTCTGCAAATCCTGGGTCCCGGATGAGGCCCTGAGCTTCTTTCTGTCTTGAACTCCACTATCTCTGCAGACCCAGTTGAGCCAGGAGGAGCCACAGAAGTTGGATTCCTGGGCCTGGGCAGAACTCCCACACAGACGCTCCTGCAGCTTTCTCGGGGGGAGTGTGCTAATGGCCTGCAGTTTCGAAGGAGGAGACGGTTGCCAGGCCAGGATGTGATATGGACTCGGTACAGCTGGTGTTTGTCAGCCACAGGCCTCGACGACTCCCTAAACTTCCAGCCCTCCTGTTTCCCTTCGTATTCAGGAATGTACATCCCCAGCTTTCTGGGATCCAGAAACATCCCGGGCTGGGTCCTGTGAAACCCTAACCTTTCCGCCAGTCTGCGTTCCCTCTGCACCACCACCTTGGTCATAAAATAATTTATGCAAGTGGAAAGAAGGAAAAAAAGCCCAGTGCAGAAATACCATATGTAGAACAACATCACGAAATCTCCTTAATGTCCTAAACGCTGTGCTTAGGCCATTTGGAAGATACATTAGCTAGATAAGTATTAACAGAAAGGGCTATCAGAGAAACGTTACCCAAACTACCACCTTTTATTAAGCCCCCAGGAGAACTTAAGCCCGTCCATTAAGCTGATGTCTGGGACGGCTTGTTGGGTGTTTTTTTTTTCTTTTCTTTTCTTTTTTTTTTTCCCAGCCAAGACAAGCTGAAGTATCCCAGGACAGGACACGGATTAATTCCAAGTACAACCCAGGGCCGTCACCTTCCTGTCAGAACCTGGGGGAGGGAGGCCTGACTCTCAGCTGACTTCGGAGGTGAGCCAAGTGTGAGTTTGGAGGCGAGGAGCAGACAGCTCAAGGCTTCAGAAACTTCCTTCCGCACCCAGGTGACTGAAGAGCCACAGAGATGTGAAGGCCCATTCCTGCCTCTGACTTTCTGTCCAAGCTCGGGCCCAGCAGCTCTTTATATCCTAGACTTTTCATCCATACAAAAAGGGAAGGTGTGCGGAGTCACCAAAGGCCTCTCAGAGGCAGTGATTGGGCGAACCCAGAGGGACCCCCTGAGAGCTCATTTCTCTTTCAGCTGCCCAGCAGGTTGCTCTGGGGATGACTGAGTGGGCCAAGCCTCTCTCCTGAGTCTACATGGCTAAATGAGAGTTTAGACCAGAAGACTCGGCTCCCAGGGGTTAACAGGTGCTCACAAAACAGTGATGATTGTGCTGACCATTCAGGCTCTAAGGTCAGCCTCCTCCAAAGCAGTGCTCAAGGAGCTTCACTTCCCGGTGTCACAGCCATGTGCAATGACATCTGTCTGAATATGAGTATGGCACCATGGGATAGAACAGCATAGAGGAACAAGGATGGTGCATCCATGGAAACTACGGCTATCCCAAGCCAGGCACCATCCTGGTTCTCTTTACCAGCTTCCTCCAGAGAAGGCCAGTTGCCAGTTGTGAGGCTCCCTAGGAAGAGGGTCACCTGATGAGAAGCTGAGGGTGAGCTCCAGCTGGTGAGAGACTGAGCCTTTATGTCCAGCAACCCCTCTCCACACCCCCACGGAAACAGGAAGTCACGGCAGCTGAGCATGCTAGGAAGGGGGCCTTCTCAGGCTGTCCATGCTGTGACTGCAGCCTTGACCTCCTGGGGCAAGACCCCATTATTCCAGGCGTGAAATTCCAAATCCCAGAATCTGTGAGGTACTATTGCAAGCCAGTCACGTCTGTGACTATTTGGGTGGGAAGTTAACACAGGCTTCTTGTGACTCTAATGTACTGTCTTTCTTTCTTTTTTTGGGCGGGTGTCATGCCCGGAGATGCTCAGGGATTACTCCTGGCTTTGAACTCAGGACTCATTCCTGCGGTGCTTGGGGGACCATCTGGGATGCTGGGAATCGAACCCAGGTGGGCCGCATGCAAGGGAAATGCCCTACCCGCTGTGCTATTGCTCCAGCCCCATGCACTATCTTTCTGAGGCAATTCAAAAGCTCAGAATTTTTCTAGGATGCCCAGTGAAGACTGTGGTATGTGAGTAAGGAAGCACTTATGGAGTTATTATCATACACAAAGTATTGCTGGGGTCTTTGAGAGAGGCTGGGATCAGCTAAGGACACAGTTTAGCCCTTATTTCTATGAGATAGAAACATCACTGGACAATGTCTGTTGTACCCTAAGGGGGCAATACTCATAATTATGCAATGTCAAGAGGAGCTCTAAGGTAAAAACTCTGCGTCACCATACAACATTGAGTGTAGTTGTCAGGCAGAAGCACCACATCACTCCTCTTTCACAGTGCTAGCTGAAGTTCTCTATGTTCAAGTACGACACTGTGGAAAACAGCAGAGCTGTAAACTAAGCCTTCAGAAAATAATGTTAAACACTGTTTCAGAACTCCACTATGGTTAACTCTGAAAAGTCATGATTCTAAGAATTCTACAGAATAATGGAAGAGAAATGATGGGGAATACAGAAGATTTGGGACAAGAATTAGAGTGTCAAAACGTCCCTTCTCTGCATTCCACAGTGATAGAAACATTTCAGTGTCCAAACACAGCCAAGATGTTATCTTTGAAGTAATGCAGATCTGGGTTCAAATTCTACCCCGGGGTCTCCTTGACTTTGGTCATTGCACCCCTACTGGTTTCCTCCCCCACAAAGTGCAGCTGTGACCCATCTCCTGAGAAAGAGCTTGAGCAAGGTCCTAGTGCCCTGTCTGACACACAGGAATTACCCATTGCACTCTAAGGAGGCAAGTTCACATCTCCCCATGGCAAAGCCCAAGTGAACTTGGGGGCAGGGAACGCTAGCGGGCAGCAGTCTGCATGCAGACGGTGAAGCCAGCACCCACATCTTGCACTGTCTTCTCTGAGCTCATTTCTTCCAGCCTGATGTCAGGAGACTCTGGGAAACAGCAGGGCTGTCACCCTCCACACTTTCATTGTCATGTGCACCACCAAGGTGACCTTGGTGAGTGCACCAGACTTTAATCTTTCCAATGAGACCTCATCCCTGCTCTATCAACAGGCTGTCCAGGCTGGTGGGGTCCAGGGTTCCAGTTCCCATTCAGGTGCCACCAGCTGGGGGACTGGGCCCCAAGGACCAGGTCTGAAGCATGAAGCAGGGATGCTGTGAAACAAGATAGAAATAAGAGGTTTGGGGGGCCCACAGCCTCATGGACTGATGGCCTGATTTTCCACATTTATTGCCTTAAATTAATAATGATCGTCAGAAGAATGAGGGCAAACATTCACAAACATTTGCCAATCGATGCTAATCTAACTGGCTACACTTCGACATATTAGAGGGTCTCTGAATTACTTTACAGATGGGGCAAAAGTCTCTAAAATGGTTTTATCTCAAGGGACCCTCTGGGAGAAGTCGCGGAAGTAGAGCAGTTACAGGAACCTTGCTGAGGTAGCTTTCCATCTAAGACAAACTGGCTTCTAAATTTAAACCCCCCTCTAAGCCACTTATCCAGTCCTTCTCCTCTGTCTATTTGACTTATCCCTTCGTTCCCAACACTTTCACAATGTCTGGAAAGATCTTTTGGCTAAATGAAGCTGTTGAAGATTGATCGAGCCGAAGGAAGGCTTAGGTAATGTAAGAGGACAGTGTGTGCCCATTCTATAGATGAGAAAATTGAGCCTAACCATTTCTCAGCAGGTGAATCTGAGTTGATTGCAGGTCAAGTCAACCTCTAGCAAACTATATCTTGCTCTGTCCTCTGAGGGAGTTAGACCACAGAGTCTGGTCAGATTCCAGGGTGTTGAAGAGCTGGCTCAGAGGGCAGGGGCACATGCTTTGCACACAGGAGCTCCCGGTTCTGTCCATGACACCACATGATCCCCTGAGCATAGTGAGAGGTGACCCCAAGTGCACACCAGGCTGGGAGTGGCCCCCAAGCACCTCCAGATATTTGCCCCCCCACATCCCCAACACAAATAAACAAGTCAAAAATGTTCTTAACTTGCCAACAACTTCAGAATAACGAGGCCCATTCTGAACTCAGCAGGCGAGAGAGCGTTTCAGGCTGGTCTTTAAATGTTAGATTTCGGTTTGCTTTCTTAACACCGAGAAGCGATGTGTTGGGGCAGGAATGTTTGACCCTCCCCGAGGAGGAGGCAGGAGGCAGGAGGGCGGCCCAGGAGGGAAAGCCTGCTGGTCCTTGTTAAAGAGCAGAGCAGAGCCCCTGCCCCTGGGCCGCAGCCCCCTCCCCGAGCCGACCTGGCTCCAGTTACAGCCCGAGCAGCCGCACACTCCCTCGCTGGGTTTTACAGCCACAACGGGGAAATGACTTCATCTCGGCAAGTTTATGGGTCAGAGCCGAGGAACTCGCAGGGGGAAATCACAGCCAATTCCGCCCTGACCTCCTCTGACGGCCAAGGCCTGCACTCCTGTTCCTGCTCAGCCAGGGCGAGCCACGAGCGGGCCAGGCCTCCTTCCCTGACTCATGTCGGCATGTTCTGTGAGCCCCAGGGCAGCGAGGGTCGGTCTGCTCGACTTTCCAGTCCAAACATGGAAGGGCATGAGCGTGGGACACGCAGGGGCCTCCCGACTCAAGAGGACCGGGACCTGGCTGGGGTGGCGGTGGGGGTGGGCGTGATTTCTATCCACCCTACGGGAAGCCCGCCCACCGGGCCACCAGCCCTGCACCTTCCTGTGTGAGTGACTCCGCTGCCTCAGGCTGGTCTGGTCCCAAATGCCAGCCTCCCCGCTCTGAGAGTCCAACTGAGCTTCTAAATTGGGCACCTACAGCCAGCGTGGCCTGCCTGTGGCTACCCGTCCCTCAGCTGTCCCCAAGGCCCCCTATCCTCCTCTGCTGGGCTCCATCGTCATCTTCCTCTTCCCCTTTGTGCCAGGGCCTTGCACGGAGCATGGCACCTGTCAGCAGAGGAAACCCAGATCCGCCTTGGGCAAAGCCCCTTCCTCTTTATCCTTCTGCTGCTGCTCGGCCCTGTCCTTTGGGACTCAGGCGGCGAGGCAGCCTGGGTGTGTAAGGAGACCTTCGCTTCCTGAAACTCAGCTCCGGGATCGCCTCGTGCAACCCACCCAGTCGCCAGAGTGTGCCCACACACGAGGCTGGGCCAGAGCGACACTTCCTGGGAATGTCGATCCTCTCTGGGTGGCTTGAGGGTGAGCTCAAACTCCTCTAGGACTTAGGCACATTGCGGGACCTGTCCCAGGGGCCTCTCCCTCCTCTGTCCAGCCACGCTTCTCAGCGAGGAGAGAGCAGTGGCCACGTCCAGCCCAGGCGTACAGGGAGTGAATTCTGGCAAGGTCTGCCCTTCCTTCAGGCAGTGGGCATGTCTGCGTGCAAGATAGGGAGACAGGAGGTGGTTCCTGCCGGTCAGGGAAGCATGTGAGGGGCACATGGAGCATAGGAATTCTCTCCCGGGGGTCTCACTAAGGGGGCCGAGCCCCCCCCCCCAGGCTCCTCCTGAGGAAGTAAGGGTCTTTCGTGTCCTTCAGCCCCCTCTGCCCCACAGTCCAGGCCAGTTTGGTGGCAAAGCAGGATTTTCTCTCACGGGTGGGTTCAAACCCAGAGCTTCATTCCACGGCCACAGGGGGGCTCGGTAATCCCTGGAGGCCAACCTCTGGCATCTTTTTTTTTGGTATGATTTTTATACATTTTATTTTCATCAAGTAGTTCACAATAGTTCATTATAGATAATATTCAAACACCCGCCCAACAGCAAGCGTCTTCCCACCACAATAAGAGAGAAGTGTGTGAAGGTTGTTGTATTTCATTTAAGCCCATATATAAGAGAATGCAACCAAGAATGTTAAAACCAAACACCTGTGTGCTACTTTAGGTACATCAGTGGGCTAGAGTGTAAGAGTATAAGTATTTGTGGCCACAAATGCAGCCATGCGCTCCAGGAAATGCTGCGTCACTCTTTTCTGGGAGCTTTGTTTCATAGTCTCTGGATCTTGGCTGTTGATGGGATTACATGGAGCCCAGGGGCAGTTTGTGGGTGTGACTGCCAAGCTACTGGAAAACTCGGGGCCTGGGTGGAGGAGGCCCAGTACCAATCCAACTGGGCTTGGAGATCTCAGCCATAGGTCCCGCATACCTGGGTTCCTCTGCCGGTTCCTTCATGCAACCTCTGGCCTCTTGGCCTTGACCTCCATCCCTGGCACCAGGGCAGCTCCTCCTCGTTAGCACCCTCACCTGCCCCAGTGCCCCACTGGCCACAGGTCATGGCTCCTGTTGCCCACTGACCAAGCCCCTCGCCTTCCCCCCCCCAGGCCTCCTCTTCCCTTTGCATTATGGTTTCACAGCGACTCTGTGCTCTGCTTCCTCAGCCCCTCAGCACGCTAAGCACTTGCCATCCCTGATGCGTTTGATCCATCCGCCTCATCTTCTTGCCTACTGTCAGGGAAATTGGAATCAGACTCCGACCTGCAACGAGATTAATGTTCTAAGGATAAGCGTGTGCCTCAGAGTCAGCCGGTGTTGCTGCTCTTTGATAATCTATTCAACCCATTTGGTTCCATCATTAATAGACAGCTGTGTATTCTGTGATGATTACAATATACATTAATCAAAGGCACGTTATGCTGAGAGTTGAAAATAACACTTCCTTTTCTTTCCCTTCACAGGAAAAAAAGAAAGAAAGAAAGACAAAAAATAAGAAAGAAATGTTCCTCTATTCAGCCACCAGGAGAAAGGTACTCAGACTAAATGGCAAACACGCTAGGAGCTGTTTCTCAAGAATGATTGAATGCACCATTAAAAATGCATGAGAGTCAGATGGGAATGGGACTGGGGATCGGGGTGTCCTGGGTAGGTAGGAGAGAATGGATCCTATCCCTATCCTCAAGTAAAACCTCTTAGAAATTCTGGACCAGTGACCCTCAAGTTCTGGCTTTGGGTTTAAGCATCATCAGAGAAATTCCAAAGCCTCACAGCCAACAAACACCAATGTTGCCATGTAGAATTCAAAGGAAATTGCACCACAGTACACAGAAGTGTGTGGGGCCTGTACGAATCTGGGCTCTTTGCAATGACAGACCAGGACAACTTATGTAGGAAAGAAGGAGAAGGTGGTCTGGGAAGAATGTCTGCACCGTTCTTGGGCTGTGCCCGTGTGCTGGCCCATAAGGCATAGAGCAGCTTCATCCTTTGTGCATCAGTGTCTCACTGGGGGAATTCCCCCATTCTCACCAAAGCTGTGGCAGGAACTGAGCGGGTGCTGGGTGTGAACGGGAGCGGGGAGTGTGTGTGCAGTGGCAGGTGGTATTGTTCTAGCCTGCAACTGGAGGGGCTCGGGCAGCATAGGGACACTAGACCTGATCGCAGCACCTGGGATCAGCAGGCCGGGCCGGCTTCTCTGCTCTGCTGCTTGCAAGCATGACAAACTCGAGCCGGTTATTTTAATGTTTTGGTCATTTTCCTTCCGTGAAGATCATAGTTTTTAGGTCTGGTATCTTAGAGGCTGGTCCTTGAGGTTGTGCAGGACAGGTCAGCCCTGTCAGTGTTTGCCAGCCCCAGTTTCAAATCTGCAGTGGGATAACCAAAAAGACCTGCAAAACCAGCTTCCTGAGGCCACCCCTACGGCAGCACTGTGTCAGTCTGCCCCTGCACTCTTTCCTCTGTGCTTACTGCATGCAGTTTTGGGACAGGAGCCAGAGGGGACCTGATGAGTAAATGGAGAACAAGGGCATGGAGAGCTTCCTGGTGGGCAGGGCAAGGGGAGAAACCCAGAGTCATGCAACCTACTGGTGGTGGGGAGAAGATGAGCTTCACCGGGGTCCAGCCAGACTCTCCCGGCATCTGTTCTGATGTGTGGCACAAACCCTGGGTTCAGAGATGGATTCTCAGCACTCAGGATTCATCCACAGCCTTGAGCCTGAGACACCTTCCATGGACTGGCTCTCAGTGGGCCCATATAACTGAAGGTGGTCTCAGAGCGAAGCCCACACGAGCAGGTCAGCAGATCTTAGTGTTAAGAACCAGCGGGTCATCTGTAGCATTAATGATCTGAACTTTTGTTAAGAGCAGATTTCTTTTTGCTGTTGTTTGTTTTTGGCTTGGGGGCCCACCCAGCAATGTTCAGGGCTTCCTCCTGGCTCTACACTCAGGAACCACTTCTGGTGGTGCTCAGAGGACCATGTGGGATGCTGGGGATCAAACCAGGTTGGCTGCATGCAAGGTAAGTTCTTTACATGTTGTACTATTTCTCTGGTCCATAGAGGATGATCATTTCTGTGAGATTCTAGAGGGTTCCAAGTTCTCTCACATGCCTGAACCCTCACTTAGTACATGGCTGGGGCAGCCCACAGGTCTCTGATATTTCAAATGTGACTTGAGCCTCACAGGCACCCACATGGAGGCTATCTCGAAACCCCACGAGTGCATATAGCTTCTCACAGGGTGGGGCTGCAGGGATGGGACTGCCAGCTCTTGTGTTTCTGCTGGGTCTGATGTCCAGATCTGACTCCTGCTTGAGCTCCCTGGCACGGGCCTGGGCTACCACTCATGTCCAGCATTGACTGTGGGGTAATCCACACAGCTTGACCTAAAGGAGGAAGTGGCTTCTTTCTCTACCTCCCCCCCCCCCCAACAGAGAGTAGGGCCACATCAGCAGTGCTGGCCCCATGTGGCTTCCTGAGGAAGGGCTGGTGGGTGGTTCCAGTGAGCTGTGGGCACCAGGACCATGAGGAACACCTTATGGTCCTCATGGCCATGGAGACCTGCCATAGAACCTGCATTGCGGCTTCTGCTAGCCCAGCGCAAGGACAGGTGGAATCTGTTTCCAGGTCCGGTGGGGATTGTCCCCATGAAAGAACCCCTGACCCTCTGTGGGATCTGAAGCTATGGAAAATAAAGACCAGTTGTGGTACAGTTCCAGTTGTTCTTTTTTTCTGCTTGTTTTGGGTGGTTCTCAGGGCTTACTCTTGACTTGCACTCAGGAATCATTCCCGGTGGGCTTGGGGGACAAGGTGGAAGGGATTGAACCGGGGTCAGCTGCATGCAAGGCAAGCTCTCTACCTGCTGTAGTATTACTCCAGTCCCCAGGACCAGCTATTGTTTCTGGTCAGTATGACATAGCACAAGGACTTTTGGGGGAAACTCTGCGGGACTCCACGAGCAAAGTAAAAACCTGGTATCTGGTCTATAGAACTAAACTGACCAAGGTGGGGATTGAGTGGAAGGACGGGTTGGTGGGGGCTCTTATAGTGAGTGTGGTGTTGGAACATAATTTGCATGAATCCCCCTTGTGAATAAAATTAGACAACAGTGTCTTATATGTAAAAAATAAAGTTTGAATAGAAAGTTGTCTATCCTAAGAGTCAGGATGTTAGCTCCTAGGGCTTTAAGCCCATTTCATCCCAGGCCCTATGGTTGCTTCCAGCACAGAACCCCCTTCTCACTGCAAGGAGAGTCCCCCAAAAGGAGTCATGCGTATCCACTCATGCATAAGCTCAAGACTGTGAACTTCATGGATGCCAGCAGTGATGCTGATTATGCTTGCAGGCAATTAGAATTCTTCAACACTTCCTCATCCTTTATTCCAGTTCATTGCTGGCTCAGTTCTTGCAAATGACATTTACATGACATTGAAGCTGGATCACCCTGAGCAGAGTGTCTTTTCCAAGGTCACAGGAAGAAGAGACAGGAATAGGGCCTGGCACTGTAGTACAGTGGGTAAGGAACTTGCCTTGCACCCATCTAATCTGGTGTCTGTCCCAGGAACCCTTTAGGGTCCCCCATGTCCCACCAGGAGTTATCCCTGAGCCCAGAGCCAGGAGTCAGCCCCTAAGCACTGCCAGGTGTGACCCCCAAATAAAACAAAACAAAAAGGAACAGACTCATGGTTCCACTGCTGTCTGGTTCCTCTGTTGCTCCATCTCTGGGTCCAAGGTGGGGCTGGGTCAGGAATGGGGCAGGTGTCCAGGGGCCATTTCAGTCACAAACATTTTCCCAGTGGGAGATTGTGTGACAGCCTCTTCAACGCTCCTCCCCCACCCCCAAGTCCATTACAAACTGTGGCTGAAGCGAATCTCAAGTGAGCACATCACCATCAGCTCCACAGTGAACGTGCAAGTGGCACTCTTAAGAGATTAAGCCCTAAGTGGGTATACCCCAGCAGAAGGACTGGAAACAGTAACTGCAGTGTCAGGACGTTTTCCAGGATGCCACTCACCCTCTTGGACCCAAGCATGGCTCTTGCATTGTTTCTGGAAGCTTCAGCTCACCCATCCAGACACCTCCTGGGCTTAGCTCTGCTGAGAGCCTGTTGGGTTTTCTTATGGACTGGGAAAGACTGATGTTGGATCAGTATCTGGACAGTGAGGAAATCAGTTTTGGGTTGGAGGGTCAGTGTTTACCTATCAACTTATACCTTGTTCAATAAGAAAGTCTTTATTAGGTACCACATCCACTGATATTTAGCAGTGCGGGAGCTGGAGGCAGGACTTGAGCTAAACAAGTTGTCCCGGGCCCATAGGTAACGGCTAACCATGACATGCTCACTCCTGACATGCCTCAGCTTAGAGTCTCTGAGCAGAGAAAATTATCTCTCATTTCCAGGTTCCCTCTCAATTTTTTTTCAGGCCAACGCATAGATTTTATACACTGAAAGGATGAGAAAATGAAGGTTTAGGGCAGGTTCAGGGCAGGTAAATCCCTTACAGAACATGGAGTCAACCAACTATACTTCCATATCCTTGACTTGCTTTGCAAATTAGCCCTCTATCAAAGGTCTGTGCATTGAAAAGTGACCTTGATGGCAAACAGGACGCAAAAGGCAATCCATGGGTACATGTGAAGGGATGAGGAAGGATTGTGTACCACCCACCCCTGCTCTTGGAATGGAGGGCTGGAGTACAAGCAGGGAGGGCACCATTGTGCACACTTCAAAGCCCCTGGGCCAGCTAGAGGGCTCAGACCTTCTCTCCTGGCTCTCCTGGAGCCTGAGCTGAGCCATGAACATTGCCTGGTTTAAGCCCACAGGCCATCTGCATCTGGTGTAAAATGTTTGCAGCATGCTAGCTATTGTCCAGTGGCCTGTTCTCACACCAATGCACCTTTACACCTATACAAGGGTGTTTCTGGTTTCCAAATACTCAGCTGTCTGTTGGGTAAAGACTCAAAGCCAATGCCAGACCATCTGAGCTCAGGAAGTGAGTCTTACCCAGCCTGCCCTACGGTCAAGTTTGGATTCAAACAATTGCCTACCTTGCTACTCTCTCCAGCCAGCATTTACTCTCCACTCTAGTTAGCGACCACTATTGTCCAGCAGAGAATGCAAGGCAGGAAGGAAATCATCTTCACTTTGCTGATCACCAAAACCTTGGCTGTGGGCTTGAGAACAAGACTCCATGGTGGAGCAGACATGCATTTCCTCAACCCAACACCTTCCCATTTGTTCTTGTTCAGTAAATGGGTGGGACCATTCTGCTTGGCTCAGACGGTGAAGAAGAGGCTTCTACTTCTTCCCCTTGAACTTGAGGTGGGCATAGCCATCCCCACATCTAACTTCCTTGCAGCACCACAGGCTGGAACACAGGAGCAGGGAGAGAAAGGGTATGGGGCTGTTCTGTGCTGATGCCCTGTCAGAGTTTCTCCCTGGGACAGATGAGAAGAAGCCATTCCCCACCAGGTCCTCTTGAAAGATGGTGACACCCCCTTCCCCTACTAGGAAATGCACCTGTGATGGACATGGGATGTAGCCAATCATCAAAGGAAACTTCCTCTCCACTTGTCAAAGGAACCGGTCTCCTTTCCTCTCCTTCTGTGTGAGAAGTTCTTAGGAGAAAGTGGATGCTGATGTTCTTCTCTACAATTCAGTTCCTGGAGAGGCAAGCCTGTCTCTTAGTGTTTTCTGGGAGACTTTTCAGGGTAGCAATCAGCCTCCTCCGCCGAATGTGAAGGAATCCCAGGACGTGGTTTCAGAGTGCTGGGTTATTGCTGCTGGCTGGTGTATCCCATTGACTTCTCTTTCCTGTTTATCCCGTCTGGGTTTGGAAAAATAGAGGCCAGATGTGCAGAGAGTCATGTTCTTCATTCTTCTCAAAGGGAAATGAGGTCATGTGATCAGATGTGAGTGTGTGTGTGTGTGTTTAAAAACTTGTGCTGTTGGTTATGTAAATGTTTAAAAGATGTTAGAGCTCTGGTTACACTAAGGGCTGTAAATAAAGCCCATAGCAAGAGAGGGATGAAGGACTTACTCGCCACCCAACACAATGTTTTTTTCCTTCTTACGCTCCTCCCTGCTCTCTGGCTTCTCATTCTCATCCCTGGAGTTTCTCTTTCCAAGATGCACAATGTTGGAATCTTTTCAGCAAACAGAAACCCAGAGTCCCATTCCCAGCTCAGCCATCAAGCTTCTGGTGGCCTTGGGCAAATCACTGGCCACATGAGACGGTTCCTCCAGCCCCACGGT
This sequence comes from Sorex fumeus, assembly GCF_029834395.1. Taxonomy (NCBI): domain Eukaryota; kingdom Metazoa; phylum Chordata; class Mammalia; order Eulipotyphla; family Soricidae; genus Sorex; species Sorex fumeus. The sequence continues at coordinate 13,469,874 of NW_026606077.1, read as the reverse complement.
ACAAAGCATAGCTGGGCCAGGGAGCAAAAAGGCCAGTGGACTGAGTTGGACCCTGACACAGCACATGCCACAAGAACCACCAAGTGTGGCCCCCAAGGAAAGTGAAACAAAAGAAAATAAATCCTGCCAGCAGGGACCCGGTTTGTGGGGGTCATCTCAAAGGAAGCACCCCTGGAAGGTGCTGCCCAGGAGGGGAGTCTAAACACTGAATCTGGGGTTCAACAACTACAACTTAGTCTGGCCAGGGGGAAGAGGACAATGTCCATATCATCACAGTCATGAGAAAAAAAGCCAGGATTATGGAGCGGAGGTACAACAGGGAGGGCATTTGTCTTGCATGTAGCTGACCCCGATTCGATCTCCAGCACCCCACACGGTTCCCACAAACCCTGCCAGAATGATCCTAAGTACAGAGCCGGAAGCAATCCCTGAGCACCACCGGTGTGGCCCAAAGCGAAACAAACAAAAAATAAAAACAAAACATGGTTGCTTTCTACCAAAACAAGATTCCCGGGACTGCCTCCCTTGCTCAGGACCACGGGCACAGCTCAGACCTGCGGGAGGGGGAGGTCTGAGCTGCCCCAGGTGTCCCCGTTTCCTCACCTTGCCGGCCCTGCGTGCCTCCCACTCCCTCCTTCTAGGTGCTTTGCCCCCTGCTCTGTGCCAGGCCCTGCCCTTGGCCTCCCCATCTTTAAAGCACAGCGCATGGACCAGTTCAGGCCCACCTCCCACTGGGCGAGAGCGCTTGCCTGCTCGCCTCTCTGTGCCCATTGTGCCTGGCACTCTGCAGTCTTCCGTTTGCTCTTGTGGGTCGCCTGGGCCCCCTCGTCGTGGGGAGTTCTGTGTGTGTGGGAAGTCCACGCTGGGTGGCCGGGAGTCTGGCCACAGGGGTCACTGACCTCCCATCTCAGAGGAGGGCCAGCACCCTGCCCTAGCACAGTCCTTGAACTCTGGCTGAACCTTGTTCAGGAGCTTCATCCTGGGAAAGAAACTGCATTTGCATCGATTCTCTGCGCACTCTTTCTCCTTAGGCCCATCCATCCTGCCTTCTTGACGCGGCCTCTGAGCTGCAGCCTCCCCTGGCCTCTGGGTAAATACAGGCTCCGGAAGGGTATTTATTGGCCTGCAGAAAAGACGCAGGGGGAGGGGATTCTGCTCTCTAGGTGAGTGATAAAAAATAAAACAGAGCCGCGCGCAGATCCGTTTGCCAGCTGACTTACCACAAATCTCTTATTTATAGCCTCATAACCTTCCTGTGGCCTGGCGGCTCCTCCGGCTCCCACCCACCTGGATGCCTCCCCCGAAGCCCTGAGGGACCCCGATCTGCCCAAGGCCTGTCCCGGATCCTGGTTCCCATGGCTGGAGCCGCAGGGCCCTGGTTGTCCTGAACACACGGGAGGAAATGAGGGCGGCCAGGGGGCCCAGCACCCGCCCGCTCACGGCATTGCAGCCTCGCACAGGGTAGAAGAGTCCAGCCTCTTGGACTCGACGGCCATCCCTGGAGTCCCTCTATGCCCAGCATGGTTGGTGACACCGAGAAGGGAAAGACTGGGTCGTGTCCCTCCCTGGTCCTCCCTCTTGCGCTCACCCTCTAGTCAATCTCAGTTGATCTCAACAGCCCCATGGGAAGGGAACGTGCCCTTGAACAAACCCACCCTGGACTGCTGCCCTTTGTCCACCTCTCTCTGGCTCCTCACCTCACCCAGAGCCCTGACGGAGTCCTGGAGGCCCTGTCCCCATCTCCGCCGGTCACTGGCCCTACCCTTCCTCCTGACCCTGGCCTCTCTGCTCCTCACACCCCTCAGGAACCCTCTGGAGGCCTATTTGAGAGTGGCCCGGGATTCTGAACGGCCCCAAGCAGGCCAGTTAAGTGAGGCAGCGGTGGTCTGCCTTGGTTTCTGAGGCCGGAAGTGCCTAAGCAACACGGGGCAGGGCAGGCTCTCCTGGAGACTGCGGGGGGCTCTGCCCATGTCCCTTCTTGGCTTGTGTGACTCCTGGCCGTCCAGGCAGTCCTTGACATGAGCTTGTTTGACCCCATCACGTGCCCTGCTTGCAACTGCGTGCACTCTCTCCCCTCTCTCTCCATCTCTCCCCCTCCTTCTCTCCCCTCCCCCTCCCCTCTCCCTCTCTCTTCTTCCCCCTCCCCCTCCCTCTCCCTCTTTCTCCCTCCCCTTCCTTCTATCCCCCCCTTTCTCTCCATCTCCCTCCCTCTCTCCCTCTCCTTGTCTCTCCCTCTCCCTATATCTCCCCCTCTCTTTCCCTCTCCCCCTCCCTCCCTCCATCCCTCTCTCCCTCCCTTCCCCATCCCCTCTCTCTCTCCCCCTCCCCTTACCCTCTCTCCCTCCCATCTCTCCACCTCCCTCTCTTTCCCCTCCCTCTCTCTCCTTCCCTCTCTCTCCCTTTCTCCCTCCCTCCCCTCCCCCCCTTCTTCTAAGGATTTGTGCTGCTGGATTTAGGATCCGTGGGCTAATCCATGGTGATTCCCTCTCAGCACCTCTAAACCAATTACAGATCCAAAGAGTCTTTGCAGATTGAAGGCCACCTTCACAGTCCAGGCTTAGGGGCTGGTAGTTTCTTCTAGGAGTTGAGACTCCACCCACTGCAGCTCCCCTCTTCTGAGTTTCCAAAGTGCTAATCACGGCTCCTTCAGGGCCTCCTGTGACCTTCTCCCTGATGGAGGCTGCCTTCCACGGACAGACACTTCCATGGCCTGCAGCCCAGCGCCTGGCTCTCGGCCGGATCCATGGACACACATAAACAACAAATGGGCCAATGGAGGAACTGGGTGTTTGTCTCCATGTGACAGGACGTAGGGTCTCTGGGAGGCACCAGGACGGGCTGATGCCTGGTTACCGATGGCTGGGAACGTATTCCTGCTGGGACTGGGACCTGGGGCCCTTTCTCGATACCAACCACTGCCTGGAGGGGGCCAGAGTGATGCCCCTGCGACAGTCTCTTCTCTCATCACTTAGGACGCGTAAGAGCCCATCCCGTCCCATCCAGTCAGAGGCTTCCTCCCACTGCCCTGCTTTTTGTTCTCTCTGTCAGGCAATGCGGGACAGGCCTGGAGAGGTAGTACAGGGCACAGGCACTCCTGCCTTCAGTGTGGGGAGCCTGCTTCAGTTACCTCAGCACCACAGAGCATCTCCTGAGCACAGAGGCAGGAGTCAGCCTGAGTCCCCAAACCAAACCACACACACGCACGCGCACGTGTGCACGCGCGCACACATACACACACGCCTTCTAGAGAAACACTCCCTTCCTTGGCTCTCAGCTATCTTAGGGGACAGGACCCCATCCTGTGTTAGGTTCCTGGAGGCCCCGGGTCCCCGCTGCTCTGGTACTATTTGGGGGTCTGACTGTGTTGAGACCAGGGAGGGCAGCAGCATCTGGGGATGGATGGCCAGGAGATCCCATGGGGGCTGAAATGCCACCTTGCGGTGTCTGTAGATACAGATTTGGGGCTTCCCTGCCCACACCGGGCTCCGTCCGGGCGCAGCAGCAACCAGCTTCTCTCATCAAGAAACCTGTGGTGCAGAAATCTGGTGAGTACAAGACCAGGGCCCCGGGAGCACAGTCACTCAGAGCCCAGAGCCCCACCCACCTACCCTTCTGGTGGACAAGGCACCCGCTGGGCCTGTGGGCTCAGCCCTGGCCCCAGCGGGAGCTCAGATCTCCCTGCACCCATGCACAGCTTTCCTTGTGATGCGCTGGGAATCCTGGAAGCTGCCCCAGGCTCATAGGCTTTAGGAGAGTCACTCGTGGGACAAGTGCTTCCTCGCTCCACCACGGCCTCCATCATCAGGGGTTTCTTGGACCTGCTGAAAACTTCTCAGACTCCACCCAGGGCCTCCCTCTGTCTCTGTCTCTGTCTCTGTTTCTATCTGTCTTTCTGTCTTTCTGTCTGTCTGTCTGTCTGTCTCTCTCTCTCTCTCTCTCTCTCTCCCTCTCTCTCCCTCCCCCCTCCTCCTCTACCCTTCTTCTTCTCCTCTCCTTCTCCTCCTCCTCCTCCTCCTCCTCCTCCCCCCCCTTCTCCTTCTCCTCCTCTTTTCCCTCCAATTCTCCTCTTTTTAATGGAAACAACTTTGGGCTACAGCATAGAACTTTCAGGGGTGCTTCTACATGCCTGTCCGAAAGCAAAGTCACTGGTGGTTCAGGAAATGGTTCCGTGACTAAAAGCCAAGCTAGAGGTTCGATTCCCAGAGTGGCCCATGTGTGTGAGATGGGTCTGGGTCTGTGGTTCCCCCCCCCCGCCCCCCACAGAGTGTGACTAACCCTGAGCGTCAGTGTGGCCAGTGCGTCATCTCCGTACCCAGAGGAGAGAGCTCAGTGAGCACCAGCTTCAAACCCGCACAGTCATGGCCATTGCAACACTGCAGGGCAAGGTGTGGAGGAGCGTGGTCTCAGCACTGCCCCCTAGAGGCCCTGCCATGCTCCCAAGGCCTTCACCCTCTCTACCTCCATTCTGTCTGTGGTCTGAACCCACAGCTCATTTTGGAGTCTTTTTGCCACTTCCCTTGCTTTGCTTGGAAATCCCATTCAGAGGGGCTCCTCTGGCGTTTCTCTTTCCCTTTCTGACTTGTTTCTCTTAGCAAGACCCCCTCCACATCTATCTGTGCTATCATGATGGTTGTAGATCACCCTTTCTCATGGCTAAGCAGTGTTCCAATGTGTACACTGAGCACTTGGCAAATACACACTACACTGCATACAGGTGCCCAGCTGTGAAGGTACACAACTGCTGCTTTATCCACTCATCCATCTTCAGACATTTGGGTTCTCCTCAGATTTTGGTTGTTATAAATCGAGCTGTAGTGAACACAGGTATACACACACCTGCTGAGGTTTGGGTGCTCTTGGGGAAAAGGCCAGTAGTGGACTTGCTGGATCACATTATAAGTCTCCTGTGCCAACTTGAGAAACCTCCATACTGTTCCCCGGGGTCTGGGACAGCCTCAGTCCCACCAACACAGGGAAGTCCAGGAGAAGCCACTGTCTGAGGGGTGGAGGAAAGGGAGCCGCTTTCTCATCGGCGTGCTGGAGGAACGTGACCCCAAGAGCAAAAGGCAAGTGTGCCAACAGCTCCCTGCCCTTCTGCATGCCCCTGGGACACATCAACCTCTTTGACAGTTTTCTTAAGGGAAGGACAGGACAGCACCAGCTTCACAAGAGCACTACGGGGAGTAAGTGGACTCTTAGGTGTAAATGCTCAAGTATGCTTTGTCTTGGTCTCAGAAAGAGGAAGCCAGTGCACATTAGCCAAGACACAGAGTTGTGTGTGTGCGTGTGTGTGTGTGTGTGTGCGCGCACACACATGCATGTGTGTATGTGTGTGTCTCACAGTGGGATCTCAGTGTGCGGTGTGTGTGAGAGAGGCAGAGATAGAGAGAGACAGAGAGATGGACAGAACAGGAGAACCTACTGCAGTGTTGAGGCAACACTGGCAATATCACAGATCTGCAAGGGAAAGAATCTGGAGATGACCCATTTGAGAATCCTGGGGTGGAGGGGAAGTCAGGAGCTCCCAGACAGAGGACCTGAGTAAGCAAAGGAGCGGAACCATTTGCAACCTGCTGAGTGCAGGGAACGACAAGGAGAGAGGTGTGCCTGGAATATTGAATACCAGGCAGTGCGTGACTGGCAGGGAGGCAGGCAGCAGGTGTGAGCTGTGTGCTGCGGGCAGGAGGCAACTCTGGGCAGAATGGGAAGTGCTCACACTTTTGTTGCCGAAGGATTATTCTAGAGACTGTGGCGTGGAGGATCAGGCAGGGTCAGGGAGATCTAGTGGGAGATGACAGGTGGTGAGGGCCTGGGAGGGAAATGTGGAAATGGTCTTAGAAATGCAAGCATACAGTTAAAAAGTGTTTAGGAGGTAACAGGGGCATGGAATGCTTGACGCAATGAGGAAAGCGGCCAGGAGAGACTTGTCTCTCTGGACTTGTCACTTGTTCTTGGCTGGGGTCATGGGGAGCATCCAGGAGCTGGGACAAGGCGAGGGGTCAGTTCTGGGCAGTGACGCGTGAGTTTCACTTGCGCTGAGGATGGGGGCCCAGAGTTGCCCATGGGCAGGACTGGTGTTGTTCTGAGGGCTGGGTCTGTGGCCCAGCAGACAGCAAGAGTGGAGTTGGGGCTCACAGTTTTCAGAGAGAGGCTTACTTCTTGGAACAATGAAGGCAGCTGAAGGAAAGAGCAAGCAGAGGGGGACCTGGGGGAAGCCAAGGGGCTGAGAGGAAGGAGAAGACAGGAGCGATCTGCTGGAGTTTGGAGGAGAGGCGATGTGTAGCAGACCGAATACTGCAGAGACTGGGCGGGAAGAGGCTGAGCTGTGCCCTCTGCAAGGGATGAGGACGGATTTACTGGAGCTTGAGAGTAGATGTCAGAGCAAGGGCATCTGCAAGATAAACAGGGGATAATCAGATAACCATCCAGACAGGGCTGGAGAAAGCAGCTGGGGCCAGACTCCTCAGAGGTGCCTGCTTGGCCCTCCCTGGCAAAGCAGAGCCCCTGTCACCCTGCCCATTGTGTCTGGACTGTCCACTGACATCACTTGGATTTCTTCAAATCACATTTGCTCTATGGCACCACATTTATATCTCACCAGACCTCTCTGGCAGGAACGCAGGCTGCCTGGTGGCTTACAGCAGGGATCCCTGTGTGAGAACCAGCCCTGGCGCAAAACAGGGACCCGTTGACGGCTGCTGTGGGTGGATGTGATGGGGTGCTGGGGAAGACTTCCCAAGCAGAATAGCCTCTGGATCTAGATACACGGGTCCACATTTTAACTGGTGGAGAAAGTCATATGTTTGGGAACAAAATCTTAAGAGAGATTAAGGAGAACTGCAGGGGAGGGATGCCAGCTGCTGGATTATTCCAGGTAGGCCAGTTCACCACCGGGCCCAGATCTCTGGAGTCTTAGTGGGATGGGGACAGACCGAGTCCTTGCCTGCCAGAGGCCCACCGCTCCACCCACCCACATACAGCTACTGCCAGCACCAGAGAAATGGTCCAGTTTCATCAATAGTCTTGGAGATATGCTGGCCGCTTACCCTCCCAGCTCCAAAGCTCCTGATGCATGCGGTCGCATATGCAGCCACCAGACATCTCAAAACTTTACAGAGATGACAGTCTAGTAATGGCTCAAAGATTAGAGGGGAAATTACATCGAAGCCCACAAAGCTCAATGAGTGAAATCAATAACATAGAAGTCTCAACTAGCACCAAATAACCCAGTAAATCCTCAGTTGATGACTGTTTAGTACACCATTACAACACACATGTTGTAACATGCTGTATAAAGTAAATTATTTTGTGCCTGCTAAGAGGGCAGGCTTGGGGGTGGGTGAGAAACTGCACACATAGGTGGGAGGCAGGGCACACTGGTGGTGGATTTGGTGCTGGAACAGTGAATGCCTGAAGCAACTGCATCATGAACAGATTTGTAAATCAAAACAAAACACTGTCCTCCCATTGTTCATAGATTTGCTCAAGCAGGCCCAGTAACGTCTCCATTTTGTGGCTTGTTGTTACTGCATTTGGCATATCGAATACATCATGGGTAGCTTGCCAGGCTTTGCCGTGCGGGCGAGATACTCTCGGTAGCTTGCCAGGCTCTCAGAGAGGGGTGGAGGAATCAAACCCGGCTCAGCCGGGCTGGCTGCATACAAGGCAAACACCCTACTGGTGTGCTATCACTCCAGCTCAGTTTTGTAAATCATGGTGTTTAAATAAAGTTTCATACAAACAGGAGGGAAAATCTTTTGTTATAAGAGAGAGACATAACGGGACAGTTCCAGATATCGGGGTCCTTTTCCTGGACCCTGAGTCCAGACGCCAGAGCTTATGTGGAAGTCACTGGAGCGGGCCCTGGTTGGAGTGGGCTCCAACCTGCACTGTCTCCTGGAGGGCTGGGCCTGATATGCTCATTATAAAGATGTTTGGCCTGATAGTCTGGGGCCCTTGAGTGTGTAAAAGTTTGGTCCCGAAAGATTGAGTTAGTTAGGAAATTCACCAAAGAATGGTCTCCTTCTTCTGATGATTTCTGGTCTAAGAAATAAATATTGAAGTGTAGGGCATACAGGGCTCCCAGCGCACGTGATTACTAGCTCCTAGCCTCATGCTTTGTTCTCTTATTTTCTCTTATTTTTTTCTCATTTTCCTCCCTCCCTCCCTCCCTCCTTCCCTCCCTCCCTCCCTCCCTCCCTCCCTCCCCTCCCTCCCTGCCTCCCTCCTTTCTTTCCTTTCCTCTTTTTTCTTTCTTTCTTTCTTCTTTCTTTCTTTCTTTTTTTCTTTCTTTCCTTTCTTTCTTTCTTTCTTTCTTTCTTTCTTTCTTTCTTTCTGCCAAACTTGGCGGTGCTCAGGCCTTACTCCTGGCTCTACACTCAGAGATCACTCCTGGTGATGCTTGAGGGACCATATGGTTCAAACCATGGTCAGTAACATGCAAGGTAAGCACTCTACCTGCTGTATTATTGCTCTGACCCCACATTTCATTTTCTTAACCCTTTGCAGCACCTCTGATTTGACTCCATTCACATGGAGCTGGTCCCCATCAGTAGAAGGACAGACTGGACACAGTGACAGGACAAGAGCAAGAAGGGTCAAAGGAAGTGCGAGAGATAAAAAGCCCAGAGTGAATCATCTACTTCCCTCCCTCTTCAGTGAACGACTGTGGACCTCACATGATGAGTCAGAAACTAGCAAAGCACTGCTAAGTGACATTCATTCTCTCCTTACAACTGAGATGGAAGGATGAGAGCAAACACCCAGACCCTGGGTGGATCCTGGGGTCCTGCATGATGATGTATCTGACTGCAAACATTAAAAGGCCTTGAGTGCCGGACTTTGAGCTGAGACAGGAAGCCAGTAATAGTTCATGCCAGAGAAACACCCTAGTCATTCCTGTGTTTCAGAAGAACTCCTGGCAGCAGGATAAGCCCTGTTTGAAGAGGGAAAAAACAGATGATTGGGTAAAGAAACTGGTGCATCTACACAATGGAATATTATGCAGCTGCCAGGAAAATGAAGTTGTCATATTTGCTTATAAATGAATGGACATGGAGAGTATTCTGCTGAATGAAATGAGTCAGAGGGAGAGGACAGACGTAGAATGCCTGCACTCATTTGTGGGATATTAAAAAAAAACAACATAGTATGTAACTAATACCCAAGAACAGAGAAATGAGGGCCAGGAGGATTGGTTCATGGTTGAAAGCTTGTCACAAGTCTGGGTGGGGGCAGTTAGGACAGAGAAGGGACCACTATGACAATGATAGTTGAAAATGATCACTCTGGACAGGAACTGAGTGCTGAAAGGAGCTAAAGGAACATACGTGATAACCCTTCAACGTGTATTGCAAACCACAGTGCCTAAAATGAGAGAGAGAGAGAGAGAGAGAGAGAGAGAGAGAGAGAGAGAGGAGAAAAGTGCCTGCCATAGAGGCAAGCTGAGGGGAGGGGGTGGCGGAGATTGGCAGGAGGGAAACTGGGAACATTATTGGTGGGAAATGTACACTGGTGAGGGACAGATGTTGGATCTATATGACAGAAAATGACGAACAACTTTGTAACTGTGTATCTCTTGGTGATTCAATAGAGAGAGATAGAGAGAGAAAGAGAGAGATAGAGAGAGAAGAATGGAGGGAAAGGCTTGAGGAAATGGTTCCATGGGAGGTTTGCTGGGGTCATTTCCCACTGGAATGCAGGAGCTCTAATTCTTGCCTCTTCCCAAAGCCCCCCTTACCACCTGCTGCTGGAGACGGACAGCCGTGGGGGTCTGGGAGGGTGGAGACGGGCCGGCACCACCCGCCAGAGCCCTTTCTCTGGGAATCCACTGACCACTGGCTAGAGGGGGTGCAAGACGGCTGCGAAGTAGACCAGAGGAACTCTCTAAGGGGTTCTTCTCAGGCCCCCGCAGGGAGGACTTATGCTTGGCAGTTGCAACCTCCCCCATCCAGACTGTCTTTTGTCTTCCCAGCTTGAACTATCATGTCTGCTCCTGCTTTCTGGGTAGAACTGACAGAAACCAAGACAAACTAAGAAGCTGAAGGCTTTAGCACCCCTGAGAGGACTTTGGTTTGGTTTTGTTTTCAGCAGAGAGGCCTCTGGAACCTGGGGCTGAGCCAGTGAGACAAATGGAATGTTTCATCTTCACGCAGGGTTGTGGCCAAGTTACCTGACCCAGAAGCAAAAGAACTGGAGGGGAGACCCCAGTGACTCCCATTGCCTCCCATGGCCTCCCGAGGGCCTGTCTGCATGGATGTCCAGAGGAACTGCAAGCCCGCTCACTAGCAGACATGCACTGCACACACGCTCTCCCTCACACTCTCTCACACACACACACCTCTCACACACATGCACACACACTCCCTCTCTCACACATGCACACAACACTCCCCCTCTCTCTCATATACACACACTCCTTCTCACACCCATGCTCACACACTCCCTCCCTCTCACACACACGAACACACACTCTCCCTCTTTCACATACACACACACACTCCCTCTCATTCACATGCACACACACTCCCTCTCACACACACACTCCCTCTCACACACACACTTCCTCTCACACAGATGCACACACACTTCATTTCTCTCTCACATGCACACACTCCTTCTCATACATATGCACACACACTCCCTCTCACATGCACACACTCCCTCTCACATACACGCACACACATACTCCCTCTCTCTCACATACACACACACACTCCCTCTCACACACATGAACACACACTCTCCCTCTCTCACATACACACACACTCCCTCTCACACACAGGCACACACATATTCCCTCACACACACATTCCATCTCATACACACACATGCACACACACCCTCTCACACACATACACACACTCTGTCTCTTTTATACTCCCTCTGTCACACACACACTACCTCTCACACATACACACACACTTCCTCTCTCACACACACTCCCTCTCTCACACACACTCCTTCTCACACACATGCGCACACACTCCCTCTCACACACACATACTCCCTCTCATCCACACACGTACACACACGCTTCTTTTCACACAACACTCCCTCTCACACACGTGTGCGTGCACGCACACACACACTCATGCAGACATAGGTGGGGAGCCAGTAAGTGGACCCAGCCAGAGCTCCTCTCAGTCAACCCTGGGGGTGCAGCTGGTTTGCTTCTGGGGAAAAACACAACTGTGACTCTCCGGGCAGGCTGAGGAGGAAAGGGATTTGCAGGGTCCCATAAAGCTGTTGCCGTCTGGTATCAGTTACAACCTGGGAATGGAAACAGGCCTGGGGCTGAAGGATTGTGAGGAGATGTTGGCCAGGACCAGGAGATTTCTGGCAGGTTTCACCATTCACCACACCTGGACACAAACTGCCCAGTACTGTAGGAGTCTGTGTAAAACACACACACACACACACACGTGCGCGCACACACACACACACTCATTAATTAGTCAGAAGCCTGCCCAAGTGTCTACATGAAGGAAAGGTGTTTCCTGTTTTTACATACCCTCTCTCACTTCACCCCTGAGACACCCCTCCAAAAAAATATTCTACAAGGGAGGATCATTTCTATTGTGTGTGTTCTAGAAATTAGCTGGTAGATACACATATCTATCTCTCCTCATTGGTCCTTTCTTTCCTTCTGTTCTGTTCTTGCTCTCTCCTGATTTTCACTCATTTTTTTGGTTTAATCCACCCCTTTGCCTGCCTCTCCCCGCGCCCCCCACACCATCTTCCTTCCTTCCTTCTTTTATCTGGTGGTTTCTGATCTTTTGGAGGACTCCTCTTTCTCCTCTATTCTCCTCTCTCCCTTTCCCTCTCCTTCGGCAGCCCCTGCCTCTTAAGAGCCGCCAAGCGACTCTGCAGAGATCTTCACTCAAAAGAGCTCACTTGGCTTTAATTAGGATCCTTTCAGAAACCCTGACCCCAGAGGAAGCCGCGCACTCAAACTGCTGATTTCCTCGCTCTGTGTTATCACCTCCCTCCTCTGGGCCTGCCAGAGCCAAAATCCAATAAAAGAGATTTAGAATAGACATATAGGAGAGGAAGGGGCTGAGAACATCCCTCTCCCTCTCCCCTAGTCCTGTGCAACAGAAAACCTACACTCCAGGAAGGACCTGACACTCCACGGTCATGGAACTCAGTCAGACACAGAGCTGACATCTGACCCCCAGCTGTCCCCACCCAAGGCTGTGGCCACAAGGCGCTCCACTGAGCATTAAGCAAACACCTCCCAGGACCAGGCTTCGCTTAGCAACAAGTGCTGACAATTTTCCAGACGTGCCCAGAGGCATCTTGGGAAGAAGCTGCAGAGTTAAACAAAAACAAACGGTGAACTTGGTAATTGCACACCCTCCTATTTTCTTAACAAACCGACTGGATCTCGTTAATGGAGGCTTCTGAACGTAGACAGAGAGAACCTTGTCGTCACCCGTTAAATATGTCTAATTTCACACACTGTCATGTAGCTCTCCACCCAGCTGCCTCGCCACTGAAAAGGACTAAATTACTGCAGCTTGGCCCATTTCTTAGCATGCAGGTATTTTTCTCGGGCGTCCCGCTGTAACTGTGTCTGGCAGCGGGAGTCCTGTCTTTGGCATCGTCAGCTTCTGTGGAATAGCCCTTCCCGTGTCGTACCTCATGCCATCTACCTGGCATTTGTTGCTCCTGAGCCCTGCCCTGTCCGATGCACAGGGCACGCATGTGGAACAAGAGACTGACTGGGGCCTCCCAGGACCTTTTCAGTGCTAAGTGTTATTGCTCAGACTTGTGCTACCCTTGCCAAGAGCTTAATTGTATAAAAATGCTGAGCACAATCCGGTTCGTGTTAGGCCCTTTGCTTACAGAGCCATCTTCCACATCACAGCCTCCCCAGTGCTTGTTAGTAAGTCTGTATCATTTAAAAAAAATGAAAAAATAAAAATGACTCTATTGAACCTCTGGGTGCACTCCACTCCTTGTAATGAAATGTGCAGGAGGACATGCATCCGGCTCAAGGACTTTCTGCAAAGTTATAATAACTTAACAGTCATAAGCTAATAGTGCAATGGAATTAATAGTGGCCGTGCGGCCATTGAAGCTGTGAGATGCCCCACGCCGCGGGTTTTTGCCGCTCTCTCTCTCTTGAGTGTCTATAAGCTAATAGCAATTAGCTCCTGAGTTAATGGCAGCTGCGGTCATAATGAGATTGGAATTGATCATTTAGAAGCAGGCTCCCATGAGCTGTCTTATGAGGCATTGCCGTTGCAAACCGCTGTCTTGACCCCTTCTTCCCATACCTTTCATCACAACCCCGTCTTCCTGAAGGCTTCCTGGACTCACACAGTGCGTGACTCACCAAGGATGCAGGAGTGAAGCAGAAAGGTAGGTTGGCCAGCCTGCAAAATACCGTGATCTGAACCGGTGATGGACAGGTCCTGTTCGTGCCGCAACCCTTTCTCTCTGGCAGTCACATCCACCCGAGCTTCAGATTTTCTTCCTGACCTACCACCATCTCTGATCTAGCCAATGAGTTACTTCCTGAGAGCCCCAGTCTTCACCATCATAAATAAGGGCTTCTATTACTTATCTCGAGGAGTTGTATTTATGATACAATAAGGAAATCTATGTAGAAGGTCCTTTTTGTTTGTTTTTGGGGGAGATGTAATTGACAGTGCTCAGGGTCTCTCCTGGCTATGGGTTCAGGGATCACTTCAGGGCATTCATTGCTGAGGGGACCCCATGCAGGCTGGGAGTTGAAACTGGTTGGCTGTGTACAAGGCAAGCACCTTCTCCACTGTTCTATCTCTCTGGCCCAATGTTAAAGGTCTGATAGAGTAACTCACATGAAGAGATGCTCAGTGAATTCTTCTGTATTTTTTTTTAAGCTTTCAGCTCTTTAACAAATCATCCCCCGAATTAATGAGCGGAGATAACAATTATTCACTCAATGTGATTCGTGATCATGTGAATCTGCAGGATCACATGGAATCTGTTTCTGATCTGGGAGGGCTTGGCTGACCTCTGCTCCTTTCTTGTGTATCTGTGGTCACTCGATGAGTCAGTTGGTGTCTGCAGAGTCAGGGGCTGTTCTCGTCGAGGATCAGAGGGCAATTGGGTCACATGCATCATTCTTCAGCAAGCTAGTCTGGGCCTATTCATGTGAGGTCTTGGAGAGCCAAGCTCAGAAAGAGAGCTCAGTTCCCCATGTGCAAGTGCTCTGCTTATGTCACATTTGCTACTGTCCCATTGGTCAAGGAAGTCACATGACCCAGCCTAGCTATTCACCTCTGACCTGATGGAAAGTGACAGTGCAAAATAAATTGGGAAAAAAGATCTGTGGTCACTAGCACCCCTGATTCTTTTCATTCTTTCTATTTACTTACATATTATGTCTGGAGCACAGTAGCCAGACCCCAATGGCCATTGAGCATACAATTGAATAAATAAATGAGTTAATGAACAAACACATGGAGTCCTCTGATACTGAAACAGAGACTCCACAGCAAATAGGAGTTACCCAAAACAGTGCAGCAGTTTGGTGGTAGATGTGGAACTCAGTCCTCAGGTTCAGGACCTCAAACCAGAATCTTTTTTTCCACAGAGGAGGAAATTGACTAGAGCAGGAGAAAGGAGAGACAGGAGCACAGAGCTCGCCAACGCGTGGGGACAATCGGTGTGTATCTTCTCCAAGCTCGGTTTCCTGTGAGTTGACATCAGTGGTCCTCCGACTGTGGTGTGGGATTGGTCGGAAGGTGTCACCTGAAGCAATTGCTGAGCCAATGGTTCTGCAAGGAGAGAAGGGAGGAGGGGTGCAGTACAGCCCCTGATGTCCCTGCTGTCACTTGAATGTTGCCAGAAATTCAGTTCTTAAGTCAATAGGTAGATACTCCGTGATCCAGCTCCAAAGAGCCTGGACAAAAGGTGATTAAATTACTTAGGGATCAATTCCAAGGCTGTTTTCCATTCTTATTTAAAGAGCACAAACCCTTTTCTCATGAGGATTAACACAATCATTATTTGAAGAAAACAGGCTTATCAGAGGTACTGAACAAATTTTATGGCTGCCGGAAAGGGGGGGTAGAGGAAAAGAGCCTTTGACTCCCCTAATTTTTATTTATTCATCTATTTGTTTCTGAGCCGTGGCCAGCAGTGCTCAGGGCTTATTCCTGGCTCTGCTCAGGGCTCACTCCGGCTCTGTGGTGGGCTCAGCAGGCCACGTGTGTGAAGGGGGTTTGAACTCAGGTCGGCTGTGTGCAAGGCAGGCTGTCTACTTCTCTCCAGGCTGTTCTAGTTCTCTGGCTCCTGGACCTTTCCTGTTTGAAATCAGCGAAGGCCTCAGAGGGAAGTGGGGAGAACCCAACTTCTTCTCTCGGCATTTACCTGCCTGTGTTTTCTCTTTCTGCCCAGTTGTCACAAGATGTTTGACCGGAGGGACCTCATGTCTATGTGTGTTGACCGCAAGGCCCCTGCTGCCGTGCCTGTATCTCTGTCAGCAGAGTCTGAGTGAGTGTGAGGTAAAAAACAGCCCCCAGCACTCAGGGCCTGCCGCAGCCCAGGATTCTTTCTCCCTCACAGTCCTTCCTTGGAGATTGGCTTTGGTTCTGTCCACGACAACGTCCCTCCACCCCAAACGAAGACAACCGCTTTGTCCTGGACCTGACAGTTGGTGTCTGAGGGGAAACCGGGGTGGAACTCTATAGCTCTTCAGGCTTCTGTTCAGAAGTGCCACACTTCACTTCTGCTCACATTTCATTGGCTAAATCACATCAAATGGCCAAGACTAATGGGGTAGGGAGGAATAATCTTCCATGGAAAAGACCGGCGAATATTTTAAACAATAGTATAATCGAACACATATGGGCTCCGCACAGCAATCCTTGGTGCTGGTGTTTAGACAAGGGTATGAGTTTCCCAGGGCTGGGCTGGCGGGACGGAGAATGAGGCCCAGGAGTGCAAGGAGGGAGGTGGGGGGTGGGGGCGGGCGTGGGGCGGGAGCTCTGGCGTTTGCTCTGTCTCCTTCAGTCTCCACCAGAGGAAATTTTAACAGGCGTTTCCACGAAGCCGTTTGCTCATGAACTCCACAGATTTCCAGACATTTCTTCTTGAAGCAGGCCCAAGAATTTCTGGAGAGCAGCCAACAGCTCGGGCTGTCTGGCCCTAAAGAATAAAGCATCCCCTCCCCCACCCCAGGTCACTCCGGGCAGGAGGCTGAGGTGTGTCTGGGAAAGGTGCGATGAAACCCTCCTTCCCTGTGGGCACAGGGGGTCACCCCCGACTCTGCCCCTCAGGCAGGTCCTGACCTGGCCAGAGGCCCCATCCTTGTCCACAGTGCTGCCACCTCCACTTAGCCACCGGTGTCCTGGGACCGTCCCCCCCACCCCACCCCCTGTGTCCTCAGTGACACAGAGGCTGCATGCCAGCTACTCTCAGGCAGAGGTGAGCTTCTTGGGAGAGGCCACAGCAGGTGGCAAAGCTGGCATCCCCATGGACATTCTGTCGCAGGGGAAGCAGAGAGGGTGGACAGGGCCTACGGGACCACGGAGCA
The DNA here is from genome assembly GCF_029834395.1 of Sorex fumeus. NCBI lineage: Eukaryota > Metazoa > Chordata > Mammalia > Eulipotyphla > Soricidae > Sorex > Sorex fumeus. The sequence continues at coordinate 13,453,343 of NW_026606077.1, read as the reverse complement.
GGGAGGCGGAGACCACCGAGCCCTAATGCAGAGTGTGGACACAGGCCTGCTGGGAGCCCTGGCCCAGGCTGGACAGCCCATGGGCTCAGCGGTAGCACTGGTCACCGAGACTCGGATGGAGGCTGCACAACCTCAAGGAAGGCATGGGGCCATGCTGTGTGGCCTGCCGGCTTCTCTTTGTTCCCTGGAAGGCTCATCCTGCCCCGAGGAGCCATGGGGTATGGGAGGGCCCGGCTCCCTGGGGTCCCCAGCCCCTGCACCCTCCTTGCGTGGCTGGTGGAGAGGAGAAACTACCCCGGCCGGGGGCTTCTACCCAGAAACCAGGACGTCTCTGAGTGCTCTGGGCACCGTGTGAGTCTCAGGACGAAACCGCAGAACGGTTCCATAAATTTGTCCATGGCCCTGGGGTTTCTGCAGGGGACAAGACAGCAGCAGTACTATAATAGGGGGGCTACCAAGGGCGAAGAGGAGTGGAGGGTGTTGGTAGGAGATGGGTTCTTTGTCCACACAGAGCCTGAATGGGGATTTAGAGACCATTTTCTCGAGCTTAGTGGCCAGGTGCCTCCTTCCACAAGTATCGCCAGTGTTTCCCAGGCTTTGGTTATTTATCGCTTTGTTGTTTTAGAGTCTCACCCGGCAGTGCTCAGGGCTCACTGCTGACTCGGTGCTCTGGGTTCACTACTGGTGGGGCTCGGGACGCCCTATGGGGTGCAAGAGATCAAATTGGGGTTGGCTGTGAGCGCCTTAACCCCTGCCCGGTCTCTCCAGTCCCATATTTTCATTTCTTACCTAAGAAAGGCTTGCTAGAGGAAGCTCCATGCTCTCAGATCACGAAAATCTGGAGCGATAGGACAGCGGGGAGGGCATTTGCCTTGCATGTGGCTGACCCAGGTTTGACCCCCAACATTCTATCTGGTCCCCTGAGCACTGCCATGAGTGATTCCTGGGTGCAGAGCCAGGAATAAGCCCTGAGCATCGCCGGGTGTGACCCAAATAGCAAAAAATAAAAAAATAAAAATAAAATAAAAAGAAGCCAGCTGTTATTCAGAACAGTGAGGAATTGGAATTGGCCCTCAAGCCTGACCTCCCACTGGCCTTGCTCACGTTAGTGGCAGGGTGCTACTCACCCACTAGGGTGCTCTCTCTCACAGTTGGGCCTCCCTCCCCTGCAGCGGGGGAGGGGGTTGGAGGGTTGTCTAGGATGGGGGCTGTGCTCCCTGCTCTATCCCAGGGGATAGGTATCCCTTGGTGCAGCCAGCCAGAGCACCCCCCACTGCTGTCACTGGTACCGAGGCACCCCCTCGGCAGAGACTCAGTGGTCAGAGTCCCGAACTCTGCTGCACAGTGCTTGCCGGGAGAGCCCAGGCTGCCGGAGCTCCCCAGGGCTTCCTACCAGCTGGGTAAGAGTTCTGTTGACCACTCTTTGGCTGTCCCCGGGAGAAGTGCTTAGTCTGTTTGGGGAAACTGAGACTCAGACAAGTCACGTTCTCAGGGATCAGTCGTACAGCCCTCTGGGGAGGTGCCGTGTTCCCAGACTGGAAGGTTTCCAATGGGGTCCTCTAGACGGGACAGGCCCAGTACCAGCTGACCCCCAGGCCCTGCGCCACAGGGCCTCCCCTGCTGTCCGAGCCTCCACTACTTTGGGGGTGGACTCTGTCCAATGCAGGGTGAGGGCGGCCAACAAGAACCCAAACTTAGAATGGAAACTGCAGGGTGGGTGTCAGAAAGTTCCTTCCTAGCTGAGACCCCAGCATCCCACCTGTAGGACCAGAGCTGGAAAAATTGTCCACTGCAGTCTTCCTGAGCTGGACATGCCTGGCCATTCTCCCAAGGGAGGGCCCCCAGAGCTGGTGATTCCCATCACTGTAGTGGACATGACTTCCCTCCACAGTTCTGTTCATGCCCTGTGGGTCTCCCGCTGGCTCTGAGCGTCCAACTTTGTGGAGGATGTTTGTCTTCAACTAGTCTCCAGCACTGTGTTAAGCCCATAGTAGCTTTTGTTTGGGGGCCACTCCCAGAGAGACTCAGGCCTTACTCCTTACTGGCTCTGTGCTCAGGGACCAGGCAACCCTGTGAGCTGCCAGGAATCGAACCTGGGTCAGCCACGTGCAAGGCTAGTGCCTTCTCCAGTGAATCTCTCGTCTTCTCTCTGGCCCCATTATACACCAAGCTGCCTCCGTCTTCACCTGCCCCGTGGGGAAGACATCATCTCCCCATTTTTCTGCCTGGAAAACTGAAGCCAGCCAGCCACAGTGCTGTGCCACACAGCCAGGAAGTGGCAGGATTTGGACTGGAGCCAGACTGGGGAGGGGCCGTCATCCTGACTCAAGCTGGCCCTACGGCTTTGGTGTCACTGCTAATGGCTGATAGCTCCTCCCTGAAAACAGAGAGCTGAACTCCCTCTTGGCTTCCTGTGCTTGTGTGTGTGTGTGTGTGTGTGTGTGTGTGTGTGTGTGTGTGTGTTGGTAGTTGCTGCTGCTCTGAGCACCTCATGAATCAGGAGCGACAGAGGAACAAAACAGACCAGTTGAAGCAGAGTCTTTGCGGCAGCAGCATTCCGCAGAGCTGCCTTTTCCAACAAGCTGCCCCTCGCAGGAGCTTCAGAGAGAAACGTGGTCCCGAGCAGCCTCTTTTGCCTGAGCCAAGAGCCATTTATCTGGAATATTAATATGCCAGCAGCTGTCTGTGATGGTGCCTGCCACTGATCACACACTCCCAGCAATGATTCCTCCTGGGAATGCTCAGGGAGGCTCCAGGAAGCTAATGGGTCTCCTGTGGCACATTCTAGTTACCTTTTGTTTGGCTTTCCCAGACTTGCCTGCAGATTGCCAGCCAAGCGTGCCTCAGAGGGGACCTCTGGGGAAGGACGGGGCCGCTGGCAGCAGAAGCACCCGCCGCAGCATAGACAACTGGGTCTCTTCGATCACAGCACGGCGCTGCGGAGAGAACACGGAGACCTGCGAGATCCACCCCGCACCCTGTGCTCCCCACAGGAAGTTGTCAGGCCGTGGCTTCCGCTATGCTGGGAAGGAAGGGCGAGGGACTGTGGGGAGGAAACCAGGCACCCGCCATGCTGGCCAGTCAGCTACTCAACCCTCAGCCTGCCCCTCATGCTCTGTAGACTGAGGAGGGAGGGCGGATGTCTTCCCAGAGTGCTTTAAACAGAGCCCTGGGTTCGAGTCAGCACTCTGCCTGGGTTTGTGGTGGCACAGATGAAAGTGAGACTGTTACTCCCAGGGCTTTCTCTGCAGAAGGAAAGAACCTTTGTTGAATCTGAGATTGCTCTGGTTTGCTCCCTGGAGCCAGTGTGGACAGCGTCTCCTTCCCCGAATCCCCAAATTCATGTCTCGCCCAGGGGCTCATTATTCTTCACCATACGCAGTGCTGTAAAGACGGTTCCTGGGACGTCACCGTGACGAGCATCTCCCAGGTCTAGGGATAGTTTGTGCTGTGCAAAGGCAGGGACCTGCTCACAACGTTATCCACCCACCAGCGCTTCCTTCATTGTGTCCCCTAGAGTCCTCTGTGTCCCTGTCACGGAAAAGATCTCAATAACCATAGCTGAAAATTCAGAAGAACTCCCACTCCCCTCCTACTCTGCCAGTCATCACCACCACAGCATTTCCGCTCTCGCTGCTGCAGAGATAACAAATTGCTACTGGCAACTAACGTCCTGCACTTAGTGATTTTCAAAGAGCTTCATATACTTAAAAATATTGGGGGTGGAGGTTTGGGGCCACCAGGCTCCATGTTCTTGGGATCACTCCTTTGTTGGGGGATTTGAAGAGGGGACGAGGGCGGGGGGGGTGGTGTCAACTACATGCTAGTTCTATCTTTCTGGATCCTTGTTTCCAGATGTTAATTCACTTTATTTTTAAGAATAGATACCTCCTGTGTATATAGAAAGAGTTGAAGAAACTCATCCAAGGTCACCAAGATATTACGTAGCACAGGTAGAATTTATTTTGATTTGGGGGCCACATCTGGATATGCTTAGGGCTTGCTCCTGGCTTTGCACTCAGTTAACACTCAATGGTGGGGATTGGGGCACCCTATGGGATGTTGGGGCTTGAACCCAGGTTAGCCATGTGCAAAACAAGCACTTAATCTACTATACTATCTTTACAGTTCAGTGCAGGTAGAATTTAAAAGCCACTGGGTCAGTGGACCTCAGGCTTAATTGCACATGTGAAGTCAAGAGTGATGGTTCGACCACAAAAACACTGGCCACACCTTCAGAGCGTCCCCTTTACTAGGGCTGGGAGGGGCCTGAGAACTGGAATTCCCCAGTAGTGCCCAGATGATGATCCTGCTGAGAACTCTACTCAGAGTGCTACCTTGGTCAGCCATTCCATCTGAATATTAGAGGGAAACCAAACTCCAGATGAACCCCACGGCTTCTTGGGGTTCCCAGACTCCAGTCTGATCCAAGGTATAAGCCACAGAAAGTTCTCCTCCAGGCTAGCCCACCAGCACTAAAAGTAAGAGATATTTGTGGGGGAAATGTGTTGATAAAGTTGGGTTTACGAGACTTAAAAGGACTTTTATGGGAATGATTTTCTTTTGTTTGTGCCTTGGAGAAAAACCTGCCCGCATGGTTATTCTCCCTCCCCCAGTATCAGGGGTTCTTAGGGTTCTTCTGTGGGAAGCCTGGAGTCCAAACCAAGTGTCTTGGCTTTATAAAGTAGCATCTACCGGATGTGTTCCTAGAAGTGGGTTAGAACCTACAGGGGCCACACAGGACAAAGATGTTCCCTTCTTCACTTCTTCCAAATCACACCTTAGAGATTTAAGCCAATACTTTACTGGGGGCTAGGGGGTTTACCAAGCAGTGCTTAAAGTGTACAGCTGGCTCTGTGCTTGGAGGACCGTATGGGTGCCAGGGAGCAAACCAAAGTTAGCTGCATGCAAAGCAAGTGCCTTCAATTTTGTACCATCTCTCCAACCTGTCAATACTCTCAATTGTAAGAGAATCCAGGAGGGTAAGAGGTGCACTTGGGTGCAACCCCATCCCAATTCCTTTTTCAGTGCTTGTGACTTTAGGGCTGGAGTGATAGCACAGCAGTAAGGCGTTTGCCTTGTGCGCAACCAGCCCGGCTGAGCCGGGTTCGATTCCTCCGCCCCTCTCGGAGAGCCTGGCAAGCTACCGAGAGTATTCAGTATGCCAAACACAGTAACAAGAAGTCTCACAATGGAGACGTTACTGGGCCTGCTCGAGCAAATCGATGAACAATGGGAGGACAGGACAGACAGTGTGACTTTAGGACTCTTGGTAGGCACCCCAGCACCATTCCCACAATGGGACTCTCAGTACTTCAACCAAACCTTTGTGGAGAAAGATGAGCTCTAGTTCACAAGTCTCTCATTCACAAGAGAGCATTTAGCTACTGGAAAAACAAAGGAGAGTGAAGTATGGCCACTGACCTCAAGGTGCTTAAAGTCTCTGCATTTTACAAACCACCCTCCATTTGCCAAGCAGGGTTGTGAATCCAGGATCCTGAGCACTGGAGGTGGGAAGGATGGATTCTCACCAGGAGTCAGAGTTATGTCAGGAGACAGTGGGCATTCATTAGGAGAAGGAAATCGCTCCCTTCCTGAGCTGGCCCAGCACTCCTCCTCCTCCTGATTCCATGAGCAGCTTTATATCCAAGCCAAAAGCAAGTCCTTGGGGTCTGACAGAAAGGCCTGGCTGAACTCCATTTTTCTCTCTGTCCAGGAAAGAGTCACAGAGGCTGAGACAATCAGAGAACAAGAGAAGAACAAGGAAAGTTCCTCTAGAAACCTCAAGTTCTGGAGCTTCAGAAGGACTCAGAAACCAGTGGGAGTGTTCCAGAAACCACTGGTCTGCCTTGCTGGTGGCACAGGGTCCTCACCAAGCCTGTGGTCATGGAGATAACGGAAGACAAGTGTCTTCTGGTGGGTTTCTCAGTGGGAGGCTCCTGAGAGTGACAGGCGTAAACTTCTGAAGACCTGGCTAGGATGACCAGGATGTCTGCTTCCAAGATGGCTCACTCCATGGCTAAAGGCAAGATGTCACTTTTCTCTCCTAAAATATAGTGCCTGGTTTCTTCCAGAATGGGTAATCCCAAAGAGATGGGAAGTGGAAGTCCCAGTGCTTTGCATGACTCAGTGTCAGAAGTCATGAGTGATTTCATTCTCTGTATTCCTCTTAGATGCAAGCCCAGAGGCGGGATGGCTACCCTCCACACGCCCATGAATGGAGGAATAGCACAGAATTTATGGGCTTTCTTTGGAATCACCTTACCAGGGCCTGAAAAAACGTTTTCCTTGCGTGCGGTCAACCCTGGTTCAATTCCAGGCACCACATAGGGTCTCCTGGATACCACAAAAGGGTCCTTGAGCACAGAACCAGGAGTAGGTCCACAGCTGTATGTGGCCCCTTTCCTGTCCCCAAACAATTGACAATCAGTCCAAGAACAATAATGGAAGATTCAGAATATAAAAATGAATCAAGAGACAGGGGAGAGAGCTTAAGTGTTTGAACACATGCCAAGCGTGCGCAAGACACCCCTCCCCCCAGTACCATATAATCCCAAACACTACCAGTGTAGTCCCATTAGTTCCCCAAGCACAACAGGGGGAGGTTCTGGAAGCTCCTGAGCACTGTTAGGTCAAAGCAGCATCTCATTGCTGGAATATGAAACCTGCACCACCATTATAAGCAGCTCTGGGAGGGTTCTTGATCTTGGTCCTTGGATGTCCACAGTGTGTGTGTGTGTGTGTGTGTGTGTGTGTGTGTGTGTGTGTGTGTGAGAGAGAGAGAGAGACAGAGTGCGAGAGAGAGAGAGAGAGAGAGAGAGGGAGAAAGGAAGAGAGTAGCAGAATAATCAACCTATATATAGCTAAATTTAAATGGATAATTATAGTTTCTTGGAATATGTAATGAAAGTGCTCAGTAAAAAATATTGAAATATCAATGACACAATATTAGAGGAAAACCTAATAATAGTATGGAACGAGTTATTCAAAAACTATCTTGGGAAAAACTGAAAACTTGGGGGAGCAGAAGGGGAAGAAGGTACAAGTAAAATGGGTTTGAAAGGCCTCCAGCAAAATGAGGGGAAGGGCAAGGATCTTAATCTAAAAGGGGTGAGAGGAGAAGCAGGAGGGGAATTCTTGGCATTTTGTTTTCATTGAATAGTGAAACATGTATTTAATTATATGTGTGGGGAAACAGAAGGAGATGGTTAGTGGAATAAAAAATAGCATAGAGATTATGGTATAAGTGGAAAGAAAGAATAAAAGGTAACAAAAACTGAGAAATAAGCATAATAAAAGAAGCAAAATAATAAAATAAATAAAAATTAAAGAGCTAATTGAAGGAATAAAATTATGCAAAAACGTTTCATTAAAAGTGAATGGGTCGGTGCGCATATGCTGCCTGAGCACATGTGTCGCCCGCATCTCCCCTCCTGAGATGTGTACTTTCATGTTTTCATGTCTAATGCTGGCATGTGTGTAGGGACTCTCTCTGCCCTTCAAGAAGCCCGGGCTCCCTTTTGAGTGGGTTACTCTCTACTCTCTCTCACTTTCTCTCCCTCCTTCCCGTCAAAACCTTCAAATAAAAACTGTGTAATTTCAAAAAAAAAAAATAAGTGAATGGGTCAATTTCTGATTAGAAGGTAAAGACTCCAACTATTTTTGAAGAATTAGAAGATGGAGATGAGAAAGCTTTCTATAAGCCAAGAAATTTTTGAATAAATGTACTATGAGGAAGAATAGAGCAAAGGAGGAGAGTTTACAGCACGTGAGGACTATAGATTGAGTACTAGATGAGGACGGCAGAGGATCGAGTAAATGTTCCCCGTGAACTTCACTGCAGTGTGTCTTGAGGACCTGGCCGAGCCCTTCAAACAGGAGAGTCTCAGGATCTTCCTTTGTCTACAAAGAATCACCACAAAATTCATCTTGTGTCTTCTCTTTTCCTATATCCCGGTGGTAGGGAGAGCAATGGTATTTTGCAGGAATGTTACATGCTGATGTTTGAGTAACAGGAGAAGCTATAGATCAGACCTCAAGCATTATACATTTGAGATAAAAGTTCCTGTGCTGAACATTGTTTCATTTCTAATATTTCTAACTGTCCAAAACTTCAAAACCAATGAAAACCTAGCTATTAATTTATAAATATTTGTTTGCAATGAGTCAATACCAGGACCACACCAGTTCTGTGTCATACAAGTTAGCAAAACAAAACCCTTATATTCTAATGGAGGCAACAGATAATAATCAGATGGATAAAATCTGATTTTATCAGAATAGAATCAGATACAGAATAGAAAAGAACAGGATAGAAAGAGAATAGGATCAGAGAGAATAGAGTGGAATAGAGAAGAACAGGATAGGATGGAATAACAAGATAGGAAGGGATGGGATGGGATGGGATGGGATGGGATGGGATGGGATGGGATAGAGATCCTAGAGATCATGGGGGCTCTAAAGGAAAACAAAGGGCAGTAAGTAGGGGTTGTGTTACTTGAACCCATCCAACCGTAGTCTCATTAAAGGTAAGATCCAGGTTTGTTCAGTCTGATACAGGACCTCAGCCCAGATGTGAATAGTGTGAAGAATTTTATGGAAAGGAATGATGACAATGAGCAAAGAATGTTGTAGATTTGTTCTTTTTGGGTGAAAGATAATGTGGAAGAAGGCATCAATAAGGTTTTGGGCTGCTATGATAAAATGTGTTGTTTTAGGAGATTTAATAAAATATAAGTGTAGAGAATTAGTTGGTGGCAAGGTGGGGTGGTATGTGGGATACGGAATCCACACCAGAAGTGGGGGTTCCAGACTTCTTGAGCAGATCTAGAGAAACATTCTGCATCTTCTGCCCAATTCCATAGCCACCTGTAGTTCTTATACACTCAAAATGAGGAACTAAAATTTAGTTATTTTAGCATTTTTTATTTTCAGGTGACACTTTTGGCTCTGCACTCCAGGATCACACCTGGAGGTGTGATACTAGGGATCAAACTCAGGTCAGCTGCTAGTGAGGCAAGTGCTTCACTTACTGTCTTATTTCTTTGGAACTGAACCTTAGTTTTAGCAAATGGAAACATGCTGTGAAGCTTGTGACTGCTCTTTGGAGAAGGTGGTGCTGTGCTGAGCAGAGACAGAGTGCCGAGGGCCAGCCTGGTCTGAGGGTGAGGAAGAACGGGGAAGCCAGTGGAGCAGATGAAGTCAAGTGTTTGGTCCTCGGGAAGTCGCTTAACATCTGTGCCCTTGAGGAAAATGGAGATCGTTAGACTGTCTGCTACCCTCATATCCCAACTTACAATGGACTGTCACTATCATATGAGGCTCTATGGTCCAGGCACGAGTATCTCTTGAAGTGGAAGTGTGTCACATCAACTTCTTGGGAGATATTTAGACACTCTTGGGAGATATTTAGGTACAAATAGGTAGAAACAGCCAAACCTACACTGTCTCCTACCTGTCTCCTTCCTATCTCCTGCTGTAGGCAGGGAGGTAGGGGGTCCTGGTAACATGTATTGGGGAAATCAGTGGAACCAATCCAGATGCACGAAAGTCTCTAAGGTGCCGGACCCATCTTAGGGTCCAGAAAAATCTTTAAGACACAGAATTCCAGGCACAGAGCATGACGGGAGTCCCTGGGGGCAGAGGCCTCACCCTAGTCAAAGGTCATGCTAAGGATGTCAGAGGAGACATCGACATTTCCAAACTTGCTCCCTTGACAACACTCTAGCAACACAATTTTTGAGGGCAAGTAGGGAAAACTGTTTCAACTAGGTGTAGAGAAAAGCAAGCACGACCCCATTCTGTAGAAGTGACCCGTGTCTCTGAGGTGTGGACTTCCTTGCCTTATGGCATGTGTTTTTAGTCTCGGGGGCTCGCGGCAGCTTGCTGGGGATCTACTGGGCATCCTCTCTACTCTGGAGAAGCCTGAGATTTTTCCCAAGGGTGAAACTCCCTTTCCCTCCCCTCCTTTCCTAGATTAGCTTCTCTTACTTCCTGAAATTCTTTTCTGTGAAGAAAGGCTACATTCCTGAAACACCTGGGTGAAACTTGGGGCTGACTTTCCTTTCCCGTCAGAGCAGTTCCTCACTCCAGCCTAAGTTCCACAGCTCCCTAAGAAATGATTTCCCACACTGGGCAGAGCAGGAGGGGCACAGGTCAGATATGTACCCTACAGAGATTCCGCAGACACCCAGACTTCCCCGGCCCTGTGGGTAGCCTGCCCTGGAGGCTGCCATCGCTCTTTCTCCCACTTCACCTACGTCACCCGCAGCAATATATATGTGGCATTAAAATGTTCACAGCCTTTGGCACAGTAAGTCTCCTTTAAATATATCCTGGAGAAAAAGAAAGTAGACAGAATGATCTTTATTAAAGCATCCCCAGCAGCAGCCCAATTTAGTGGCAGCCTAAATGTTCACATGTAGATGGACTCAATGAAGAAAGCCTCTCCCTGCATTAAATCTTGTACATTCACAAAACGATGGTGTCAGATAGTATTTCATAAAATGCATGTGGTGCATTATTGCTAATGATAAAGCTAATTTTACAGCCCTATTCATTGACAGAAGACCGAAAGGCAAATCATCCGGTGCTGGCGGGGCTTATCATTAGGGGATGCGAGTCTCCTTCCGGTTTTGTTCGTCCCTGCATCTTTTCATACTCCCCAACTTCTCCATGACGAGCTGGCATTGTTTTTGCCTGGTAATGAAGTAGCGGGGGTGGAGAAAGGTTATTTTTAAAAGAGAAGAAGCCGCATTTTATTTTTAAAAAGATTTGGATTTTGAAATAAACACCCCCACCGTGGAGGCTGCAAATCTCGACATCGAGGGAAAGGCGAGTGCCCAGAGCGGTGGGTCCAAGGAGAACTGCCAGCACCAGGCTTCCCGAGTGCACCGCGGCCAGGGCCTGGCAGGGGGCGCCTCTCCCCTTCCTCCCGAGCTTGCAGGCTGCAGGGCAGGACCGAAGGTGTCTGCAAAGGAGAGTGAGGCGGGCCCAGCACCATGTCCACTCAGGCCCCGGCTCCCTGGGCCTTGAGGTCCTGGTCTTTCCTCTTCTTCCCGTGTCTATGTTCAGGGGCCGCCTCCAGCTTCGCCTCTCCCTCCGCTAGACTCCCCCAGCCCCCGTCACCTCTGCCATCCTACTCTCTGCAGCTGAGCTGGCAGGATGCTAAAGGTGATGGGCTGGGGCCTGTCGGAGGCTCGGGAGCTGTTACTATTACTGGAAGCTGCTCCTGTCAGGAGAATGTTCTCACATGTCACGAATCAGAAGAGGGTGTCTCGATTCCTTCTGCTCGATCTCAACAAATTCACAGAGTCCCCACACTGCCCAAGTACAAGCGGTGAGGCTGGACACCTCCCGGAAGTGCTCCTGGAACATGCCAGGTGGCCCGTGCGCACAGGGGGCACTCTGAGTTCTGCAGGGTGGAGAGTGCAGCATCACCCACGGCTGCAGCGAGGTCTACACCGAACACTCGAGGACAACAACACCTGAGCACCAACAACAGTCTTCAAGCAGGAAGACAGCCGTGAGGGCCACGGGCAAACCTTGCATCTGCAAGCCCCAGGGTCCATCCCCAGCGCCACATGGGAGCGCCCCTGGAGCCCTGTGCAAAAGGATTCTGCAGAAGGCATGATCTGGAAAGAGGGGCTTCTCTGACATGCTCTGCTGCACCCTCTTCTCTGGAAGCACCTCCAAGGGACCCTGAGGACCCGCCTCCTGGAGCTGACCTGGAAGCGCCTGCAAAACTTGGCTCCTGTATTTGGCAGTTCAGGAAGGAGTAGGGAAGGGGTCGCACAGGGAGTAGAGATTCGGTCTGGGCACAGAGACCTGCCCTGGGAGGGAACGGTCAGGCCGGAGCGTGTCAGTCGCTGCCCATGCCCAGCGTGGCACCTTGGCCATCAGGCAGCATTGATTTTGCTTTGCAGCCTCCCACATTTTCTCTTGCCCTTGGACATCCTGACCCTCTCCTGGGTCTTTCCTTTCTTCACCTGCACATAGTCAAGGTGGTCGCTGCTGGGGCACCCTCTCTCCTGCCCACTCCGAGGCCGGCAGCTGCTGATCTCGGCCGACCCCGAGCCCTGATATTGTGAATATTGGGCCCCTGCGCTTGGTGGGAAGCACCGGCTGGGAGGAAATGATTCTGATCTTCCAGTCTCCTCCCTACAGTACTGCTGTCTTCCGAAGTGAGGGGTGGGGGAAGAGCCCCGTTCTTCTGAAGCCCCTGTCATCTGTTTGAACCTTTATTGCTCCAACTGGGAAATGAAAGTGGTCTGGGCTGGAGGATCAAAGCGAGCTGGAGGTGGAAGGTTTGGCCTCAGGCGCAGTGCCTCTTCGTGCCAGCTGATTTGAATTAGAAAGTCGGGGTGACGACTCAGGTTTCCCTTCAGACCTGTGAGGTGGCTCTCTGGGCACAGGCTAAAGCACAGCTCCCTTGGGAGGCCAAGCGGTGAAAAAAAAACGGGTAGGATTAACTTTTATGTTATTAAACGGGTGTGTTAAACATTTACTGCTCTGAATTAAGTGCCAAGGGCAGACACAGAAAGGAGATTCTTACAGTGCCAGGCACAGGTCTGCCTTAGTGAATCATCCAGAACTTGGGATACACTTTGAACTGGGAGATGTGACAGGCCAGGTCAAGCTCCACTCACAGGTCAGTGGACTGTGGTTCTGAGAAGAAGCTGGTGGCCCAGGGTCCTGGCATGTACCAGCAGGACCCAGACACCCAATTATGGCGCCAGTTCAGACCAGGGAGTTAGGAAAAATGTTTTCAGTTTTCAGAACTTTCTTCGTACTAGCTTCAAGAGAAAGCATATCGACAAAAGTCAGGGGTAATTGTAAGGAAAAGACGTGTCAGAGAGACAGGCTCATGTGCAGAGGGGTTAGGGGCATCCTGGCACTGCTGAGTCACTGGTCACCCACACTAGCAGAGTCCCCCAGGGAGGACTGTGGCCAGTCTACTTCCTCCCTTTTCAGAAATTGAAACTTTAGTTTTTGTTGTTGTTGGGTCAGACTCTGCAGTGCTCAGGGCTTAGTTCTGTCCCTGTGCTCAGGGATCACTCCTGGTGAAACTCAGGGACCATATTAGTTGCTGGGAACTGAACCTGGGTGGGCCACCCTCCAAGGTCTTCCTTGCTCTAGTGTTTTCGTGGCCCCCAAGTTATAAGGGGAACCTCTACCAATTGCCAATCTCTGATGGGAAAAAGTAGATTAATCCAGTCTCCCAGCTGCTGTGAAGTCAGCGAATGCAATGAGCACATCTAGACCAGCTGCCGGGAGGCAGCTCTGTGACGGTGCTGGTTCCTGGGAATCGCTTGCCCCTGCCGGGGCTTCTGCTGCTCTCCCCACACTGTGATGCTCAGAAGTTCCTGGAAAGCAGGTTTAAAACAGCATCTCTAGGTCTCTGGAGAGGCAGCCAGGGGTCAAATAACCTGATTTTGAACAAAGTTCTTGCGTGTGGCCTCAGAGCGCCAACTCGTGTCGTCCTCCATTTCCTCCTCGGTGTTGTTGTGCCCATCGCTCATGGCCACATTCCCATTGATGATGGGGTTCTGAGTGATTCTGGGTGGCCCCCTGGCCGTGTAATCCCATCAACGGCCAAGACTCAGAGACTATAAAACTCAGCTCCCGGAAGAGAACAGCGCAGAGTCTCCTGCCCCCGTGCCTGGCTGTTCTCGCCTGGGCCCCTTGGAGGGGAGCGGATTGAGTTTTCCTCCCTGCCCTGACCAGGGCTCTGGCAGTCGAAGACCTTCAGAACCAGCCACCACCATGCTGAGACCACTCTCCGCACACATGAAGGTACCGGCAGAGGAACAAAGGCACGCGGGTCCCAGGGCTGAGATCTCCAAGCCTACTCAGATCTGGACTGAGCATCCTCCACCCAGATCCTCCAAATTCCAGTAGGTGGGGGTCACACCCAACAACTGGCCCCCTGGCGCCGTGTAATCCCATCAACGGCCAAGACTCAGAGACTATAAAACCCAGCTCCCGGAAGACATCTTATTATCTCATTCCTACTTTGGACATACTGGCAGGCTACCGAATGTAACCTGCCCACATGGCAGAGTCTGGCAAACTCCCCATGGCGTACCCAATATGCCAAATACCAGGAACAATGATGGGTCTCATTCTCCTAAAGAGCCTTGAATATGGCACTTTCTTAAAAATCTCAGGGCTAGGCTGAAAGAGACGTTACTGGGGCCTGCTCGAGGCAATCGACGAATAACTGGATGGTTGTGTTGTGATCTTCTTGCCTGTAACCCAAGTGTAATCTGCATAGCTCTCTCTGAAAACGCACCTGAGAACTGCAGGTCGCGGTTTCCCCCCACTGCGCTGTGTAGTGTGTTGTCTTCTCACAAGACGGAGTCCCAGGCAGGCGGAACCAGGTCCTGGCTCCATGACTCCTGCAGAACGCATGGCTGCAGCCTTTCATCCGGGGCCACTCTTTCCAAGTGTTGTCTCACCAGTCAAAGAGCTTAAAATCGCTAAAGAACTGGATATCTACCGAAAGGGGTTCAGAAACAGTTGGACAGGTGGGGACAGAGCCTATTTGCACAGGGATCTGTGTGACTTTGGGATGTCCTGAGCCAGAATGAGGAGAACCCTGGGCACTGGGCGACCCACACTGCCAGGGCAGCTGCTCACCATGGTGCTTCCTGCCATCACTTACAGGAAATTTCTTGGAGCCACTGGAGCTTGGAATTGAACCATTCCAGAGAGCAGAGAAGCAATCAAGTCTTCTAGCATCCAGCTTGTGTTACCCAACACTGCGAGTGAATATGGAGGTACTACCCTGTAATCAAACACATCAATATTTCTGCGGCAAAAACACAGTCACAAAACAACTCAGAAAAGTTTCACATCAGTCCAAGTCCTATTTTGTTGCCAAGTGACTTTGAGTCACATCAGATTTTACTGCCAAGTGAGTTAGGAAGATGTTTTCAGTTCTCAGAACTTTCTAATTTGGGAGTTGAGAGAGGGGGTTGTGGTACCCTACAAAATACCTGGCTTGTATTTATGTCACAATGGTATACAGTCGTTGAGTGATTATTACTATTATTATCTTCCTCTATGTGTAGAGAAGAAAATGGAGACTCAGCAACCTTAATTCTCTTGGCAGAGGTCAACAGCTCATAAAAGGCAAAGCTAGGTTGAAAACCAGATATGCCTGATTCTCAAACCTGGATTCTCAACATCATTCTCGGCTATGTTTGCTGTGCCCCTACTCACAAGAGCTGATGCTTTCTGGACCAGCTCAGTGAGAAGTACTTGCTGAGGGGTGGTAGGAAAGAGAAGAGAAAGGGGGAAGAACAGTAAATACAATTAAACCCTTCCTCTCTAACCAGATGTGGAAAGAGAAGCCAACTTACCTGATTTAAAGGAGTTAATGAAAGAGAGTCATCCCAAAAATCTCCAATGCTTCTCTTCTAGACTTTTGTTTGTAAGAGTTTTACCCCACTGAAGCCACTATATGTAAAGAAATAGATTTTTTATGGAGGCTTTGTAAACACGTTTTGATTTAATTAAAAACATTTTTAGGGCCTGGACCAGAGTGATAGAGTGGGTAGAGTATTTGCCTTGCGTGTGGCCAAACTGGGTTCAATCCTGGCACCCCATATGGTCCCCTGAACACCACTAGGAGTGATCCCTGAGTGTCCTGCTAGGTGTGGCCCCAAAAGTAAAACAAAACAAAGAACTTGGAGCTAGAAAGCTCAGAAGGCAGGAGCCCAGAAGTCTGGTCTCCAGACCATGATTCTCCCAGGTTTGGTTCAAAAAATATTCAAGTCCCAGATTTATTTTCACAACACAGGTCTTAGAAAGAGACCGGACTTAAGAGGGTCAAATTTGTTATAGCCTTGATTGGTTTTCTCCTCTCTTGTGCTAGCCTAGAGACCCGCCTGGGTCCTTCTTTGCCTCTGGGTTCAGATGAAAGACTGGACCTGGAACTAGCTTTCCAGGCCCCGAGAAGTCCCGTGTCCCTGGGTGGGGAGACCAGGACCGTCACATGGTCATTCATGCCAATCAATCCTGTAGTTTCCTTTCTGCACCACGCACTGTTCCTGGTACAGTCCTGTCTCCTCTACAAGGTCCGAGGACATCAGACCTCTTCAGACTGGACGTCTGTGGATGCCTTCCTACTGTCTGCTCAGCAATTCTCAGGATGAACTTCCATTCTTCAGAATTTATGCCCAAATGCAGAAAGGCAGTCCCATACATTCACCCTGAATCAACACCGATGACTCACCATGTGCCAGATGTGGTGCTAAGCATCAAAAATCCATTGCCACTCAACTCCTCTTTTGCAAACCACAGCACCCAAAAGGAGAGAGAGAACAAAAGGGAATGCCCTGCCACAGAGGGGGGTGGGATGGGGGTATGGGGATTTGGGGGGTGGGAGGGATACTGGGACCCGTGGTGGTGGAAAATGGGCACTGGTGGAGGGATGGGTACTTGATCATTGTATAACTGAAACCCAAGCTCAAAAATTTGTAAGTCTACAACTGTATCTCATGGTGTTTCACTACTAAAAATTTAAAAAATAAAATAAAATTTATTTCTTCCTTCCACATTGAATATCTGTGATGTCCCGGGCAACGGACTTGACCCCTGGACACAGCTGTCAATCACACAGAACAATTCCTTGTCTTTGAACAGCTGAGGTAGAAAGCATGTCAGGCAAGATCTCTGATAACCCAGGACTCACTGATTTTGGTTGTGAGGGGTGGTCCTCAAGTACAGTGGTCTATCTGGTATATTGCTGCAGCTTAGAGCTCTCTAGAAACTGTGTCAGCCAAGCTAGACAAGGCAGAGCTGACACACAATAGTCATTTTCCTGGGGGAAGTGATGTGGACACTAATGTCTGAGGCATGAGTAAGGATTGCAGTCAAAAGCAGAGAACGAACCCAGTCAAGGGTGTCGTTGGAGCTGAAACCTAGGTAATTAGAAGAATGAACTCAGTTCCCATGGAGAACTGAGCAGTCCTCTGCAGCTAAGACAGGCTGGGGTTTAGGTCAAGATGAAGGGGCCATGGCTAAAGAATGAGGACCTACACATCCCAGGTGTGTTTTCCTTGGTAGCAGCAGTAAACCTGTAGCATGGTCAGTCTTGAGAGAAAGGAATGACGTTATCTGTTGTGGTTTCTGGGCTTTGTGGATGTCGCCTTTGGAAAATGATGTCATGCCCATGGGCAATGAGAAGGAATGGGAGAGGCAGAACCTTCCAACTCCTACCTGGGTCCCTGATGTCTTGAAGGACCCTCTGCTTGAATATGATGCTCGGAAACACAGCCACAAGCTGTGAAGGTGGTGGCTGTGCCCGCAGCCGGGTGAATGCCTCCCTATGTTCATTAGCCAGTTCTCGAGCTGCTGGGGAGCTAGCTCTAGTCAGTGTCAGGGTAATTAACCAAGCTGCCTGAACTTTATTCACAGCCTGACAAGGTGCACTCTTGGGACTTGTCACTGTGGTTAGTCGGGGGGCGGGGGACTTGACATAAGGCTGATTAGGGAGTGTTTTACACAGCACGAAGCTCTCTGATCTTCGGCTGAGTGGGGCTCCCCCTCCCATCTTATATCAGAGATGCCTGCAAGGCTACAGCAGAAAGATCATCCGGTCCAACCCCCTCGCTTCCAGATGAGAGAGCAGCCGTGCTGAGCACAGCCCACCACGAGTTTGTTCTGGAGAGACGCTTCTCACCACATCCTCAGGGGTCTGCCTGGACCTTTTCTCCTTGTGTCTTTATCTTTGCATGTGTGGGCCATATCCAGTGGTGCTCCAGGCTTCCTGCTGGCTCTGTGTTCAAGGGCCACTTCTGGCAGTGCTTGGGGGACCATACCTGTAGCATTAATAGAACCCAGGTCGGCATGTGTAAGGAAGAGCTTTAACCCTACCTTATCATGCGGGACCCTTTCCTTATTTTGAAGATATTTCCTAAGGGACTATTTCTCAAAATGAATGCCCAGGGTTACCTGGGAGCTTATTAGAGTGCAGACTCTCCTTCTCATTCAGGTTTCCCAGGAACTGAATCCCAGGCTGAGGAATTCCCCCGCATCCCGTCGGGCCACACATACACCCAGCATGCTCCATGGTGATATGGATGCTGCTGGTCTGTATCACCATGGAGCTCAAGAGACCCTTTGGTAGAGAAGTCTGTGTCTTCGAGAGGAGCAGGTACCAAGTGCTGGTGGCACACGAGCTCCTGCAGCCAAAAGGAAGAGACCTTCCGGTGATGGTTCTCAGAGGCCATCGGATGGGTCTAGCCTGTATCCCCTCGAACTAGTAGGGGATTAATCAACTCACTTCTCTGCATAAAACCAAGGTTTCAAGGGCTTCCAGGGAAGCCAGGGAAGCAGAAAATCTTTCTGGTTGTCTCCCTTCCCAGCTTCTGAACACTGATGTGCTCAAAAACCCCTCATCACTCAATAAACACAACCTGCCCCCGAGTTCTCCGGGATATGTGTCCTCTGATACCCAAAGCCTACCAGAGCCAGGCACTTTCCTGCTGCTTGTTTCAACTGTTCAGTCTCAGAGATAGAATCCAGGGCTCCACACATGCAGCACAAGTGGCCCACGGCTCAGCGACACCCCCGACCCAGTTTCAGCTTTCTGAGGCAGAATCTGATGGACACAGCTCATCAGTTTGGACCTCAGAAGCTCTTGACCTACAACGGCATGACACACGAGATGGACCTTCAGCCACTTGTAAAGGCTGATAATCTGTGAGTCGAAAGTTCCTGGCAATCGAGAACTCTAGAAAAATACCTTTATCCCCATCATTGGGGAAGAAACAAAAAGATGACTGCATGTGGAGCTCTTCTCTCCAAGTGGCGATGTAACAATAGTTTAGCTGTGAAAATGGAAGTTCTTCCCTATTGATTAGATGCATGATGCCTTTTCCGAGTGCTGAGCGTCTTATCCAGCACACAAGTCTCAAGACTTGCTTCTCTGAAGCAGCTCTATAGGCACTGGATGCAGGCCAAGGGGTTGGACATTGACACTAGCCCCGCAGGTCAGTCCTATCACTGCTCTGGGCCCCTGGGACCATCCTCCTCTGAGTTTCCTTTTGTTGCTAAGGAAACCCACACTCTTCTGAGATCTGTTCTCTGATGACTCCAATCTAAATATTGCATTGCATGTCTTTAGTCCTGTCCTTTCTTCACTGAAAGACACTCGGAGGGGCCAGAGAGATAGTACAGTAGGTAGGGTGCTTGTCTTGTCTTACATGCAGCCAACCCCAGTTTGCCAGGGGCAACACATACGGTCTCCTGAGCACCACCAGGAATGATCCTTGAGTGAAGAGCTAGGAGTTAGCCTTAAGTACAGCTGGGTTTGGGAGGGAGAAAAGAAAGAAAGAAAGAAAGAAAGAAAGAAAGAAAGAAAGAAAGGAAGGAAGGAAGGAAAGGAAGGAGGGAAGGAGGGGGAAGGGAGGGAGGGAGGTAAAAGGGAGGGAGGAAGGAAGGAAGGAAGGAAGGAAGGAAGGAAGGAAGGGAGGGAAGGAGGGAAGGAGGGGGAAGGGAGGGAGGGAGGTAAAAGGGAGGGAGGGAGGGAGGAAGGAAGGAAGGAAGGAAGGAAGGAAGGAAGGAAGGAAGGAAGGAAGGAAGGCAGGCCCAGAGGACAGGCTGACGCCTGAGGGCAGGGCTGTGTTACGGCACCTCTGATACTCAGATATCCAGAGCTGAGTACCTGATGAAAGCTGGAGCTTCCTTCCCGGACACACGTTGGTACACAAAAGGATGAGTGTACCCTGCAACTCCAGCATCCTCATGCCCACCCTCAGCCAGCCGAGAACCACCTGAGGCCCTATCCTCCGGGAGGTCAGTGCAGGGCAGTCTCTCCTAACGGATGGAGCCTGTCAGACTCAGACGCTGGCACTCTATGGAGCTGAGCCCGAGGGCCATGCACGCAGGCCATCCACGATGGGACACGTCAGTCTGTTAGCGGGGAAATGCACGGCTGGCTGGCAGAAAGGTGGCCCAGTCGAGCAGTAGCTGCTTTGCACACACTCACTTAGTGTTTCAGCAAATATCACCCGGTGGTTGCCACCTGCTTGGGCCAGACATTTGTCACGATGGGCATCAGCTGACAGTAGGACGCAGAGCACAGCGGCTCACCGAAGCAGGGGCAAGAGGCCAGAGGTGGCTCTCGAGGCTCTGACCCGAAACCTGGCAGCAAAGGGCTCACGGTTTTGGTTTGTTTCTTTTCCCAGGCAGTGGAACAGGGGGCGGGAGGGGGTGCTGGCTCTGAGCCGGACTGACATGGTCTGGGTCCCAGAGGTGTGAGTGTCTGCGCTGCCTCTGTGTAGAAAGAGGAGGGCAGGTCCCAGAACCTGCATCCTGAGCATGTCCTAGTTTCACACGTCGAAGGAGGGAACTGGACAAGATAAGACTCTCCCCAGCTTTGGGGTCAGGGCTGGACCGCGGACACCCAACACCAGTGGTCTCGGCTGCCCAGCCTGGCGGCCCGGCTCTGAGCAGGTAACACAACTTGCCTTCTGTTCCGCCCTGGAGGCTCTTGAGTTTCGGCTCCCCAGAAAGATCAGTTTCTTGCCAGTCACTGCCGCTCGCCGGCAGCACCTATCGGCGGCTCCATCAGGCACAGGGGCCCCCGCGCCCCTCAGCTTGAAGTCTGAGCCCTGGGAACACTAGGAAACTTAATTCTCGGACACCTTCTACTCAAAGAGCTACTGTTCTGCCAGTCCGGGCCAGCTCGGCACTTCAGCAGCTTTTGGGTGGGTTTCCCACCCGCCGCCCTGGGCCCAAGTGGCCTGTGAAAGTCTTGGCCTGACATGCACACGGCTCGGTTTCAAAGCGCTGGCTGAGATCTTAGCCCGCCTGGCGCGGCCGGGCTCGTCGTGCTGGGTTCTGCTCCGGGGAGGATTGCCCTGAAGGTGGGCTCCACCCGGGGCCTCCGCTGGCCGTCAGCTTGAGAAACCACCTAGGTTCTGGGAATAGCCTACTTCCCTCTCCCTCCCGGAGGAGAAGACCCTGGGCAGGGAGACTCAATGTACAGCTCCGAGGTCCCCCATAAGCTGTCGTGAGACCGTGGACGAGGCATTTCTCCTCTGCATCTCGTTTGCCTCTGGACTAATAGGGACGGGTCTGCCCTCCTGGGGCTGAAGGCGGGAAGTGGGGATGGATGTCCTTTGTAAACTAGGAATCAGGCACCTGCTACCAGGAAAACCCACTCGTGAGGAATATCGGAAACTCCTTTCTGTGCCTCGACTCTGTCTTCTGTCCCTGTTTTTCTCTCTGTCTCTGTCTGTCTCTGTCTCTGTCTGTCTCTGTCTCTGTCTGTCTCTGTCTCTGCCTGTCTCTGTCTCTGTCTGTCTCTGTGTGTCTCTATCTCTGTCTCTGTCTCCGTCTGTCTCTCTCTCTCTCTCTCTCTCTCTCTCTCTCTCTCTCTCTCTCTCGCTGTTTCTCTTCCTGTGACTGAGAAATTAGCAGGCACAGATTGTGGAAAACCAGCCCAGTCTTTGTAATTACAAATGTGCACACATCCCACTGAGCATCATTTTCAAAAGGCATATTAAGCAGCAGAGACGGCAGGGGGGACCCGTGTAAACAGGCCTCCTCAGATCCGGGCAGAAAGAGCTCAGGAAACACAGTGGGCCCGGGAGAGCCTGGCTGTGCCTGCAGTCCCGCCCCCCCAGCCCAGCGCCCTGGCAGCTTGCGGGGGTGGGGTGTGTCCCTCCTGGCCTCTGGCAGTCTAGATCGCCTCAGAGGGCTCCTCTGGCTGGGGGCCCCATGCCTGCAGACCCCTCTGGACTTGAAGCTGTACACCCCCTCTCTTCTGGGTTGGTGGCCAGTTGGGAACAGCTGCTTGGGAGTCCCGGGGGGGCCCATTAGGCCAGAGTGGGGGGCCTCTTCAGGGCCAGCTGGGCTTCCTGTACAGCCCCCAGCCTCAAGCGCTCACTTGGGGCTTCGAGGGAGGGACTGGTGCGGGGGAGGAGGCCATGCTCTGTCGTTGGTTCCAGGTCAACCTCCGGGCAGCTCCGCATCCTCTGCGTTTCAGTAACTGGCCAGGACTGCAGCCTTCTCTGGGACGCAGGGATTTGATCCATGCTGACTCTCATCCCCTGATTCTCTTCCACCTCTTCCAGGAAGGCTGCCAGAAGCACAGAGGAGCAGGGTGAGCTGTGAGCCCTGGAGAGTCCCAGTAGCTCCCTGCAGAGTGAGCTTCCCTGGCTGAGCTCTTGCCTCAGCAGTCAGCAGACCCGGCAGGGTCCGGACCATGAGCTCCCAGAACCAAGGGAGGATCTTCAGGGAGGAGCATCAGGGAGGAACGTCAGGGAGGAGCATCAGGGAGGAGTATCAGGGAGGAGGATCAGGGAGGACCATCAGGGAGGAGCATCAGGGGGGAGAATCAGGAAGGAGCATCAGGGAGGAGCGTCTGGGAGGAGCGTCTGGGAGGTGCACAGAGGCTGTGTCCGAGAACTGCAGCCTGGCCTCCCCCAGGTCATGCCTGCAGCATCCCCAAGGTTTGCACTGCCTGCCAGCTCCTCCAAGGGGCAAGGGAGCATTAGAGGCGGGGCCCCTGCGTGGACAGCTGGGGTGAGTGAGGAAGGAGAGCAGTTTGTCACTGAACTCGGGTGTAGGCATGGGGAGAACTTCTCTGGTGTGGGGGTGCAGGGGGATCTGAGGGGTGCAGTGACCTGCAGTGAGAGTAGGTGGAGCTGAGGGCTGCGGTGACCCTGAGTGAGACTAGATGAGCTGAGGGATGCAGTGCCGGAGCTGGCCTTGCAATGGTCCTGCCACAGGGTGGACAGAGGAAGGTGAGAGCGCTCGGGCAGGCTGAGTCTCACCGACTGCCTGCAGTCCCCAGACCAGGTCTCAGGAGGGAGGAAGGAGCAGGGCGGCATGGATGGGCGGGGTGGCCAGGCCAGTGCGTGCAGTTGCAGAGCCTGCTGAGCTGACCGTGGCACAGAGGGTTGCTGGGGCTGGACGCAGCTCCTTCTCTCTGGGAAGCAGAGGTGTGATGTTGGGGGGCTCTGAGGGCCGCTGAGGCTGGACCGTGGGTCCCTCCAGCGAGGACAGCTCTACTAGGGTGTCCCCCTGACCTGAAGACCCCGAGTCCAGCTCTGCTCACAAGTGTCTTCTCAAAGGCACAGAAGCCATGGAAAGGCAACTCTGAGATGGCCGGGCTCCCTCGAGCTCTGCTGCACGTGGTCATCACGTGCTCGCGGACATGCTGGAGAGAAGCCCTGGCCGAGTGGCTGCCCAAGGCTGCCTGCACTGGGAGGGCATCGGTGGGAGATTGTTTCTGAGGGGCAACGAACCCCCAAGTAGAGGACATGGCTCCATAGGTTGGGCGTCCTGAACATGGGTGCACAGCCCAGGACCCTCCCCACCTCTGCGAGGTAGAGCACTTGCTGAGTGAGACTGGGGGAGCCCCGGCCGGCCTCGCTGTCCGTCAGCTGGGCTTCTCTGCAGTAGGTGTAAGAGCACTGCCCCTGGGCCCCAGGGAGCCCCCTGCCCCCTTCCCCATTTCTTTATGAACCGAAAGATTGCATTTGGGTAGATAGCCTCTAAAATGGGTCCCCATCTCATGGCCGCCCACCTGGACATGACCCCCGCACCCCCCCTCCCGCCCCCCACGGAACTGCGGTTGGTCCATGGGACCAGCGGCAGCCAACAACAGTGATGGCAAGTCCCTCCAAGGAAGTCACAGTAGATTCTGGTGCCGTGGTCATCACTCACTCTCTCTTGGACCCTTTACCCAAGGCTGCAGTGCTGAGTCTGGTCCCGAAGAAGACACTCCAGCTGCCCAGAGCCATGGCACCAGCCTGGCAGCAAGCAGCTCCCATGGTTGCTTGCTGAGCCCAGTGGTGATTGGCTGGGACTTAGGCTGACAGTGTGGCTCAGTCCCTGGTGAGTGGCCAGTACCTCTGCTGACACTGTGACGTCAACATCATGAGGTGTCAGAGTGCCCTGGGGCTCAATCCCAGATTCCTCTCCCTCCAGGTGTGGCCATTTGCTGTCCATGACAGACTGATCACACCTCAGCTGGTGTGGCATCGTCTGGGTTGTGTTTCTCACTCGGGGTCCACACAGCACCCTGTGGGGCCCAGGATAGTCCAAGGAAAAACAAACCACATGTGTAGGGGCCAAAGTATAGGATGGGGGCATAAGGGGAGCATGGGGTGCAAGGCACAGGAAGGCATCAAGGACTAAAGGGGCCAAGGTTAGGAAGGTTGAGAAGCACTGGGTTAAACCATGGGAGGGAGAGAGACAGAGAGAGAGAGAGAGGGAGAGAGAGAGAGGGAGAGAGAGAGAGAGGGAGAGAGAGAATGGCAGAGACAGAGACAGAGAGAGAAACAGAGAAAAAGAAAGAGACAGAGAGAGAGACAGAGACAAGAGATAGAGATAGAAACAAAGACAGGGAGACAGAGAGAGAGAGAGAGAGACAGAGACAGAGATGGGGTGATTTCCCCTTCTTTGCCCTGCGCTTTCTGCTGATTCCACACTATGTGAACATAAACACTATTTTGCCATGTTCTTTGGAATAAGTCAGGAGCTACTGGCTTAATTCCATTATCTAACTACTAAAATCTCTTTTTCCTGTGCGCACTCACCAAACCCAATCACCTGCCAGGAGATTCGAAAGAAAATCACTGTTTCTCTTTTGTCCCCCCTACCCCCGCTGCCAACTGATGGTATTTGAGAAAATGTTGATTAAAGCCAATTTTTCCCAGTATCCTTCAGCCTCCATGGATGTCTTTGCAGATTGAACAATATACTTTGTTTTGGCACTACTTTAAATATTTCCGTTAAGGCAGGACTTGGAGCACTGTAAAGAGTCCCTGTGATCACTTTGCATGAGTTTCTCATTTTTTTTTTTTTGCTTTTTTGATCACACCCAGAGATGCCCAGGGCTAACTCCTGGCTCTGCCACTTAGGAATCACTCCTGGCGGTGTTTGGGGGACCATATGGGATGCTGGGAATAGAACCCGGGTCAGCCACGTGCAAGTCAAACACCCTACCCGCTGTGCTATCACTCCAGCCCCCAAGTTTCTCATTCTTAAGTGATGACCTGAAAGCTGCAGTCCTTGGTCTAGTAATCTGGACCCACCCCTGGCCCGAATCCTGGCTCTGCATGTGATATGAGCTTGACCACAGATTCCCAGATTGAACATGGGCAGCTGTGGAGCCCTGGAAAGAATGTTTGGAATCTGAACCCAGGTTCTGCTTTGAATTATCCCTGGGACTTTGGCCTAATGTAAAGTTCTCCAGCCGTAGTTTTCTCATTCTGCGGAATAAGGGTGATAACCCCCACCTCTGGCCCATCACAGCCAGTGAAAGCAGAGATGGTGAGAGAGTGCTCCATATGGTTGCACAGTGTGTGCACTGCTCAAAGATTTTTGGCCTCAGGCTATGTGGGACTCACATCCTGCCAGAGAAGGCTCTTGGTGATTCACACAGAAGTGCAGTGGTGGGTCCAGAAGCTTCACTCCACTGGGTCCTGGTCCATCTGGAACAAAAACCTGCCCAGCCCCTGTTCCAGGTGGGTACCGAAACAGAGTTGCTGCTGGCCCCAGGTGGCCTTGATCACTCCTCAGGCAGCTGGCGAGACACATCATCTTAGAGCTCCGAGTTTTCAGGAACACATGCTGGGCCATGGTGTGGAAGGTCTCCCAACCATGGGCGCAACCTCAAGGCCACTGTTGATTCTTGAAAATCATGAAGATGCTGAATTTTATCTTCCTTGATTCAATCACAAATTAAAATAATGGAACAAGTTTCAAGGTTTTAAGAATTCAGATATTAAGTGACTAAGGGAGTTCATTTTCATTGTGTGTTGAGAGGTGATCAATTGAGAACTGGGGTCGGAGGGATTTGCCTGCTGAGAGTCAGTGGAGAGACCCCCGTGGGGGAGGGAAGCAGCGTCTCAAGTTCGAGCAGCAATCTCCATTCACACGGAGCGTTTCCTCCTGGTGGTCTCTGGGCCCTAAGGAGTGAGCAGATGGGTAAATATTGTGGGCTTGTGGAGCAGATTCGGCATCTTGTGGGGATTAGAGGAGGTGGGGCTAAGGTTAGGTGAGCGTTACTGCAGAAAAAAATCATCTTCATCACTCCACACAGGACTCAGAAATGTACCAGTGTGCTATGTGTGTGTGCGTGCTGTGTGTGTGCTGTGTGAGTGCTGTGTGCGGTATGTGTGTGTGCTGTGTACTGTATGTGTGTGTCTGTGTACTGTGGGGGGGTATGCTGTGTGTGCTGTGTGTGGGTGTGTGTACGTGTGTGTGTGCTGTGTGCTGTGTGTGTGGAGGGGGTCTGTGTGTTTGCGTGTGTGTGTATGTGTAGTAGTAGTAGTAGCAGGTGACATGTAGCCAGCCCACCAATATGCCAGTCCCAGCCTTGAGGAGACACTCCTTGACAATGGAGGGACACATTTCACCCAGTGGACTTTCATGGGGTCAGTCTAGTGGGGCCAGACAGTGGGTGAGCAGCGGATGATTTGGGAGCTGCCACTTTGCTCCCACTTCCCTACATGCTGCCTCAGCCCTGGGTCCCGACCTTGCCCCCTCTTCCCTGCCCACGGCAGGACTCGGTCTGCAGACAGCAGCAGAAGGATCAGTGACAACTCTGCTGTCTTTGGTGTGGGACTGAATTTGTGTGTCCTTTGCACTGCGGTTCCCAAATCCAAACCCATGTGCCGGGAGCACTGGCCTCATAGAGCCATGGGCTCTGGGGAACGTGCTACGGCCTCCGTGCAAGGGTGCAGGGCGTTGGCTCTGTGTTTGGCCCTAGATCTCTGCAGAAGTGCTGGCCGGAGCAGGAAGCAGGGGGGGTTTCCGTTCCCCCACCCTGGCCCGTGACGCCTCCAGAGCTGACCCGCTTTTAATAGCGCCTGGGGTGGGAGGAAAGGCCTGGTCTGTGGCCACAGAGAGAACTTCTGTCTCCAGGGGTGTCCGACCTGCCTCCATCCTGAGGATTACCGTAACTTTTTAATTAAGACCAAGTTTGTAGGGACTTTGGGCTTTTGATGTGGCAGCTGAGCTGGAAAACAGCCTTGTGTTTAAGGCTTTACTGCCTGCTGATGGCTCTGCAGCTTGCCACCCACGTATCAGAACCCACACCCCATAAACAGCGCAGATCAGGTTTCTTTGGAGCAAGACAAGCCTGGGACCACCAGGATGTGGCTGGCCTCTGCTAATAGTCTCGTGGGGTCTGGACCACCCGAAGGTTCCCCAAGGATGGCGGGGGCCGGGGTGGTGTTTTGAGATGGCAGAGGAGTGGAGAAAGTGATGGAGGTTTCTTTTGGGGCCTGGCTGGATCACAGACTCCTGGAAAAGTGGAGGGCCTGGACTGGAAGTGCCACCAGCAGCATCACCCAGCGTCACCCTCTCTGCTTTTGCTGAGCAGGGTCTGTGTCAGCCTGTGGGTGCCCCAGAAACTTGCAGAGTTCCACTAGGTCCTTGGCTATCAGTGGTACTGTGGTGCCGTGGCTTGTGTGGTTCTGTGGTCCGTGTGGTTTCCGTGGTCTGTGTGGTTCCATGGTCTGTGTGGTTCTGTGGTCTGTGTGCTTTTGTAGTCTTGTTGGTCCTGTGGTCTGGGTGGTACCATGATCTGTGTGGTACTATGGTCTGTGTGGTACTGAGATATATGTGGTTCTGTGGTCTGTTCAGGATGTTGGTCTGTGTGATTTTGTGGTCTGTGTGGTTTCGTGGTCTCAGCAGTTCTGTGGTCTCTGTAGTCCTGTGGTCTGTGTCTTCAGGAGCACAGTGGCTAGACTGAATGTTGAGTCTACTGTTCTAGGAGCGTTCAACCCCTTTAATGAGCGTCTTGCTGTCCCCAGCTTCCTGCTGTCTGCAGATTCATGGGTAAACATCCAGCATCTCCTCAGAGAGCTTATATTTGGAGGCCCCAGGACACCAGCAGACCCCCAGTTAAGCAGTGGCAGGATTGGGGGAGCCCCGGGGTCTCCTGCTCCTGGGAGAGTTCCAGCCCTCGGAGGGTCTGGGTCCCAGCCCAGGGCAGCAGCAGTACCATGTCTGAGGCCACATGCCCCCTACTTGCCTCGTGTCTCCTTCAGCACCCACATGTGTGCTCTGGGGACCCAGGGTAGGAGAAGCTCTCGGGGTCCGTCTCCATTTCCCTGAGGCCTTGCTTGGCTTCTCATGCTCAGAGTCACCTTCGGCTGCTCTGGGACCTGGAGCTGCTTACCCTGGGGTGACTCAGCCCTCGGCTGTGAATCTGGAATTTTGATTCTCTGCCCAGTGGTCCTGGTGGGGTGCCCAGGGCATTACCTGTCTGCTCTCAGCCAGGCAAGCTGAGGACAAAACTCAGGGTCTCACCTACACTTAAGCATGAACTCTGCTACTGGAGATATTTCCTGGCCTTTCTTTGCTTTTGGTTTACAAATGGGTTGCCTCATAAACAAAGTTGTGAACAGATGACAAACTGGAAAAAAATAAGCTTGCAAACTCTATGGCTTTGGTCTACTCCCTTTCGACTGAAGGGTCAGCACGCGAGAGTAGTAGAGGGTACCTGGTTCCCCGTGTTCCCCACAGGGTAACTGCAGCTGTCGAGGATTCAGGACACTAGTTTCTAGCCAGTGGGTGGGCACACATCCCAACACTTGGGCAAAGTGGTCATGCTTTGGTGCTGTGGTTGCGGTGGCGGGGATGGGCTGGCCCCAAGTGGGGTAACCAGGCAGCATGCAGGCCAAGACTCTGTCATAAACAGATTCTCCCACTTGGTCTTCATTTAGGGTGCCCTTGCTCAGCCCTGGGAGGTGGATGCACTGAGCCTGCCCAGAATATGCTGGAAGTCTCAGGCTGCAGAGAGAAGACCGAGCCCAAAGAACCACATCAGCTTCTCAAGCGTATCCAATTGCATTCAGCATTAAGCATCAAAGCAACTCTCTAAAGTAAGGGGTTTTCAATATTTCTATGTCTATCCCTCTCTAGGAGACTAACACCTAAGAGAGGCCGA
Source organism: Sorex fumeus (assembly GCF_029834395.1). NCBI lineage: Eukaryota > Metazoa > Chordata > Mammalia > Eulipotyphla > Soricidae > Sorex > Sorex fumeus. Next base: position 13,424,416 of record NW_026606077.1, on the reverse strand, counting down.
GATTAGTACCAGGAGGTTTGCTCCATGGCTTGGAGGCCAGCACACATGCTAGGGGAAAAGGGAGCTCAGATAGAGAAGGGAGCACCAAATAAAGGATGTTGGGAGGATCCTCCCAGGATGGGAGAAGCATGCTGAAAGTAGACTATAAACCGAATATGATTGCCACTCAATGCCTCTTTTGCAAACCACAACACCCAAAAGGAGAGAGAGAGAGAGAGAGAGAGAGAGAGAGAGAGAGAGAGAGAGAGAGAGAGAGAGAGAGAGAGAGAATCAAAGGGAATGCCCTGCCACAGAGGCAGGGTGGGACGGGGGGATGGGAGGTGGGAGGGATACTGGGACCCATGGTGGTGGAAAATGGGCGCTGGTGCAGGGATGGGTATTTGATCATTGTATAATTGAAATCCAAGCACAAAAATTTGTAAGTTTACAACTGTACCTCATGGTGTTTCACTAATAAAATTTTTTTAAAAATCTACAAAAAAGGAAGGGGTTTGGTTCCATTTTTCTGTGCACAACCCTAGGCCCTGCTCAACTCACAGGAGCTAGACGAAGAACTGGGGTCCCCTGCAGGTCCCCGGGGACAAGGCGTGAAGTGAATATGAAGAGAAAGTGGCTGGGATGCCACGTCTTTGTGCAAAGGCTGCTGGGTGACAGGTGGCTGATGCATGATAGAGCTCACGCCATCCCTTCCTTCTGGAAGGAAAATGCTCCCGTGCTCTCCCTAGAATGTACAAGTCAGACTTTTGTGGGGATGAATCCCTAGGGATCGTTTCTCCCATGCCTGGCCCAGCTCCTCCATGACGCTGGGGACTTGTGGTGACCGGGAGGAGCTGGTGGTGACTCGGAGAGCCCGAGTGTGGGCTGCCCTGCTGTAATTAGCCGTGGGACGTTGGTATTTATCAGGAAAGAGCTTCTACTCCAAGGCGAGTCCTTGATGTGCTGGAATACAGCTCAAGGCCGAGATGTTTGACCGACTCTTAGAGGGTGCAGGAAGTGGGGGGGCCCTGATACAACCCCAGCCTGCGTTTCTCAAGAGCTGTCTGTTCTTGGTCCAGCAGCATCTCTGCCCCGCTGAGCCACAGCCACTGTCCTGGGCATCCACTCTCCCAGGTCCACAGGGAAGTGGGGGTAGGAACTTCAAGGCTGGAGGAACAGGGCCCAGAGAGAGAGAGCGCACTGGGTGAAGTGTTTGCCTTGCAAATGGCCAACCTGGGTTTAATTTCACGTGGTCCCCAGAGCCCCTTGATCTCTGAGCACAGAGCCAGGAGTCAGCCTTCAGGACCGCCGGAAGTGGCCCCACTTCTAAAAGAAGACTGGAGGACAGCTCTCAGAAAACTTCTCCTTGGCACCCAGCAGCTTAGTTTTGTTTGTATGTTTTGTGGGGGACACCACACCTGGCAGCGCTAGAGGCTACTCCTGATGATTGCTCGGGTGCTACTCCCGATGCAGTGCTCAGGGCTACTCCTGAGGCAATGCTCACGGAGGCTCATCGTAGGGCTCAAGAGGCCATACAGTGCAGGGGCTCAAACCTGGGTCTCCCACATACAAACATGCGCTCCAGCCCCTTCTCCTGTCTTCCTAGCTGCCAGGAGGTGAGTTATCTAGAGGGAAGTTGGGATTGTCACAGAACAGAGGAGGTGCTGGTGGGGACTTGGGAGGCAGTGGAACAAGCCTGAGCCTTCCCCTGTCTCTGGGCTTGTCTCCAGGTGAACACACTCCTACACTGACCCTTGGAGCTTGTCCCTCCTCGTCTCCACTGCCAAGTCGAAGCCCACATCTGCCTTCGGTGCACAAACACAGTAAGGTCTTATACAGCTGGGGAGGTATTCAGGTCTTGTAATAAACCGTGGCCCTGTGACCAGTAGGTTGGAGCCCCCTCTGGGCCTTTTTCTTCAACAAAACAAATAAAAAGAGCTGACAGTGGCCCCCTTGCCTGCTGGTGGCCTGGTGTGGGCCTCGGGACAATCCTGAGGACATGCCATTTCCACACTCGGCCCACGCAGGCATGATGCAGACAGACGCCTGGAATGTTCCTCCTGGGCCCGAAGGGACTTGGGTCTGTGTTGCCGCTTTCTCCCGGGGTTCCCAGCTGCACCGCATGCTGAGGAGGAGCTTGCATGGGTCTAGGAAGAGTCACATGACTGTGCAGGGTGCTGGGGTCATGACAGATGGCTCAATGTTCCAGAACAATCCACAAGTACCTCCTCGCTTTGTCCCTGGGCTCCCTGCCTCAGGTGGCAATGCCAGCTCCCCTCGTGCTCCACTTTTCCCTCTCCTCTCCCCATTCCTGCAACTATCTCTCAAGACTCCCAGCTCTTCCTGGGTGGGCAGGGCCCGATGAAGTCTGGGTCCCGACATGGCACCTGTATCAGTGGATCCCAAGCAAATGTGTGTCAGATTGATGGGAAGTGCCAACTGCTGAAAATCTGGGCGGTAAAGACTATTCTACCAAAGGCCTTAGAACTTATGTCAAGGTGAATCCCAGGATGCTTTGCAGCTGGGGATGTCTTGCTCCTGTCCCCCAGTGCTCAGGGATGTTTGGTGACAGTGGGTCCAGTGGGTCCCGGGCCAGCCCAGGCATTCTCAGCATTACCCCTAGTGTAGAATGATGGCCACGGGGGCCATCCGCTGTCTTCTGCGCCCTGGGAGCACAGCTTGTTTCTGCACGGCTCCCCACCCTGGGCAGTCAGGCAGCCCTTCTCCTTCTGTCGACCACGGGGCTGGTCCCATGGCCCTGTGGGGTGGGGGTGGACTGGAGGAAGAGGGTGTCTCACATGGCTCCTCCCTGCTGCTCTCTTCACCATGGACCCCTTAGTCAGATTCTTTCAAACTAAACTGGGGGGAGGAGGGTATCTGGGTTCTACGGCTTATGACCCAAGTTCCCTGACGGACATTTCCTCAAGCTGGACACATGGGACCTGGGTACTGCACAGTTTTGTGCTGTGGGCATCACAATGGTGGCCAATGTGACAGGGACCAAGCCCGTGGCCAGTCATCTCAATGGTCAGATGCAGCCTGAACCCCAACATTGAGGTTCCCAGATTCAGTTCTTTGGGTCTTTGGGGTGGAGAATCTTTGTTGGTGGGAAGGGACTATCCTGAGCGTTGGGGCAGTCTCCCTGGTCCACAGGCAGCCTCTGTGACTGTGATGTGGGGGTCACAGCAGAACTGTCCCAGTTCAAAGCCACGGCCTCAATCTAGAAGTTGTGGTGTATATACACAGTGGATACTATACAGCTCACAAGATCCTGGAATTTGCAGCCACAGGGTGGGAACTGGAGGAGGTCATGCTGAGTGAAGCCAGGCGGGAGGACAGACAGACAGAATGAGCTCTCTTCTGTGCAGGACTCAGAGACGCACAGCAAGGTAGCAAGCAAAGGGCCATAGGTGGGAGAGCAGATCCACACAGCTGAGCTGTTGGCGGGAGCAGCCGAGAGGCAGGGGTGTTGAACACTGGTATGCTGTGATGTTGGTTACGTGCATGGGGAAACCACCGATAATAGTACTGGCGATCACAGAAAGTCAAGGAAAATCAGAAAAGAAAACACCGTCTTGTCGTTCCTTGGTGGCTGCTGCATTGTACATGCTGTGGGGTTTGGGGAGACACAGAGATGTGGGGCCAGAAGCCAGAGGACCTGGGGTCCTCCTTGCCCCAGATGCCACTGGCCTTCCCTGAACTCCTTGGGCCTTCCTGCTCACAGGAGTGCAGCCAAGTACTGTGGGAAGAAGCTTGAGCGATGCAGAGAAGGGGCCAGGCTCCTCAGAGCGGGTCTTACCTGCTTCTGGAGCTCAGTAGTGGTGAGAGAGTGAGTGAGTGCCCGGCTGGGCTGTCTGTCAGACTGGGTGTCGGCTGCAGACAACAGAGCAGCTGTTCTGAGGAGACAAGCCCGCCTTTCTTCCACCTGGAGTGCTCTCTGCCATCGTGACCAGAGCGGCGGGGTGAGAGAAACAACGGGAAACTGGAAACCTTGCAGAGGCCAAGACTCCAGGCTGCCCTTTCAAACAAAGCCAAGTCGTTCTCACTCTCTGAAGCGAAACCTCCGTGAGCTTTGAGACCATGCCAGCTGAGGGCTTGTTGCCCACCCCCCCACCCCCCAGGGTAGGTTGAACTCACCTTGGGGCCTTCTGTGGCCACTGGGCGTGAGGTCTACTGAGGACAGTCGGCCACTTTGCTTCCAAGTAGGAGGCACTTCAAAATCCATCCCTGACACTTGGTGCTTTCCCAGCGCCCGGGAAACAGCTCAGGTTGAGGCTGGATTTGGGGGCAGTGCTCAGTCTGATGACTGAGTCACGGGCATCGGGGGCTGGCTGTCATTGACACGTGATAAAAGGCCCTCCCGTTGATCGTCGATTTGCTCGAGCGGGCCCAGTAACGTCTCCATTGGAGACTTTGTTGTTACTGTGTCTGGCATATCGAATACTCTCGGTAGCTTGCCGGGCTCTCCGAGAGGGGCGGAGGAATCGAACTCGGGTCGGCCATGTTGGCCGCTTGATACTTGCAGATAATGGCACACCCACTCCCAGCTCCTTCAGCTTCCTTTGGCTAAGTCCAGTCTGCACCCAGACATGACCTGGCCACACTCAGGTCAACTCGCCAAATGTGGAAAGGTCCACGGAGCCACCTGCATACCCGGGTCCAGCTCCTTCCCTGGAATGTCCCTTTCTGGACTCCATGTCTTCCTGCTGAAACAGGAACTGGATTCTAGACACACGTGGTTTGGGGTCCCAGCGCCTTCGGTGATGAGCTCTCTAACACTGACATTCTCCTTTTCTAAGCATCCTCCACTCTGGTGTATGAAACTGTGAATTATTCATCCCAGATAACTCTCAGCACTAAAGGACATCTTGTGTGGAACCACCGGCAACTAGGAAATGCTTGGTTCATCTTTTCTTCCTGACCTGTGTTCCCTCTCTCTCCCTTCACTGCTTATTGGCATTAAGTCCCCTTTACAACAGGAGCAAAGGTGCAATTATTTTATCAGATTATCAAGGTTTCTAGGTTGGTCCAGGGGGAAGCTTGGTGACATATCAATGGATTACGGAGAAAAGAACATCAGATGTAGAACCCGCCCCTCTTTCTGCCCCCCCGCCCCCCGCAAAAAATAGTAAGTTGTGCTTAACAGAAAGCAGCTCTGTTTGCTGTGTGTCCGTGTTTCATTCATTTTCTGAGCCCCATCTAGAATTATGTGTGGCAATGCCTCCCTCACCACCACCCACTCGAAAATTCCCCTGGATGCAAAGCACTCTACTGTGAGGGTCGAAGCAACAGTGAACTGGACACAGACCCGTCCCCTTGCCTGTAGCCAGGGAGTGTCAGGAGCTTGTTTCCCACAGTGGATAGAGGAGGGGCTTTGACAGCAGGAGGCCAAGCAGAGAGCAGAGTGACAAGTACCACAGGATCCAACGCCATCTGGAACACAGAAGGTGAGAGCCAGTAGCAACTGCCTCCTAGAGCCAGGTAAAACACAAAACAATTTCTTTTCCAGAGTGTATCACCAAACACCTCTCTCTCTCTCTCTCTCTCTCTCTCTCTCTCTCTCTCTCTCTCTCTCCTCACGTCAAGGTCCAATTTGCCCATTTCTCATTTAGCGTTTGATTTATTGGACGCTGCAGCACGATAGCCAAAATGCTGGGTGAAATGGTAAATCTAGCAATAAAAAAATCTAAATGATTTATAAATACGGTTTAGGGAAGCTTGGGCGGGCGCAGCCGCACATGGCTAGTTTAAGAAATCCCCCGTGCTTCAGCGAGTCTTCCCCAGACGCCGACATCCAACATGCAAACCTTTTTGTCTTTATTGAGCTGAGCTGCCAACTCCAACGTGTGCAAATACAGATTTAACAGGCAAACGTGCAGCCAAGTCCAGAACTGTAAGTGTTTGAAAAAGCAGAGCTGTTTGAGGAGCAAATAATGCATGATCAATAAAGACGTGTGGAAATGAAATGAACAGAGAAGGGCAGCTGTTTGCTGAACATGTCGCCAAGGTAGAGAGGAGGCAGTGGAAGGACAGAAGAGAACGGGGCTGGGTGGACAGGGAACCGGAGGCAATGGGCGGTGTGTACGCCCAAGTCCTGGTGTTCCTGATCCAAGTGGGTCACCCAGACGAGACAGGCAGGCTGCCCCAAGGAATAAGGTGTCTCCTAACCAAGGAAGGAAAGAGAATCCAAACATGATTAGACGAGGGCAAAACTTAACGTGTTAATCCTCAAGAACCAAAGGGTGGCAGGAACCCAGGTGTTCATCAGTGGATGAATGAACTCCTCAGTTGTGGCGTACTCATAATCCAGGTAGTTATTTTGACAGGAAGGAGAGTCTGCCACATGTTAGAGGAGACGCCTAGGAAACATTATTCTATGTGAAATAAGTCAGTCCAGGGTCAAAGAGATAGTACAAGGGTTGCCTTGCACACTTGCCTTGCACACATCTGACCCTGTGGGTCCCCGAAACACTGCCAGGAGTGATGCCTGAACACAGAGCCAGGAGTCATCCCTGACCAATGCCAGGTGTGGCTCAAAAAATAAAAATTCCAACAAAAAAAGAAAATAGCCTGTCAGACAAAAGTTGAAAATGATTCCTTATGCATAAGTACCTGAAACAGCCAAACTCCAAGAGACAGAATACAGAACAGCCAGTTCCAGGGGACATTGGATGGGGAACAGGAGAGTTTTGTGGGTGCGGAATTTTCGTTTGGGAAGATGCAGGGTGGAAATTGTCATTCCCAATAGTGCTAATGTTGGATGCACCCCTTCAAAAATGGTTCTAATGTAAAATTGTTCTTATGCATATTCTGTCACTGTCACTGTCCTCCCGTTGTTCATCAATTTGCTCGAGCGGGCCCAGTAACATCTCCATTGTGACAATTGTTACTGTATTTGGCATTATCAAATACATCACGGGTAGCTTGCCAGACTTTGCCGTGTGGAAGAGATACTCTTGGTAGCTTGCTGGGCTCTCCAAGAGGGGCAGAGGAATCGAACTTGGGTCGGCCATGTTGGCTGCTTGCAAGGATGCATATTCTACCACAATAAAAACAAATGGAAAATGTTTAGTATTTATCTCATTCAACTTAGCTCTTAGTTTCCAGTTTCAAACTCTACCTTGAGAGACTGAGTGACTAAAGTCAAGGACTGAACCTTACTTTTCTGGGAATCTTCCACCGTAACTCAGCGCAGTTCTTCACAAAGTGCTCGATGGACTAATACGCCTCTAAAATCCTTCAAAATGACCACCAGGGCCAACTCTTTTCAGGCTGTGACTGAGCTGTGATCTGCATTTGCTCTGGTGCTGTTGATATTTTCCCTGGGGCTGCAGCAGCCGGAGTGGGAAGCACTGCAGATGGCCGACCACAAATCAAGGCCACGGCAGCCAAGTCGACCAGTGGCCATTTTATTCGGATGCACTCGCAGTGAGAAAATGTGCTTAAGAACGTCTTTGATGAATAGTAAAAATGATGAATTTAATCAGAGCTCAACCCTTGAGCACACATCTTTTGAACATTTTGAGCAACAAAAAGGGAAATTGGCAAATCCCTGCATCATTCTGAAGGGCAGTGGCCGCCTCGGGGGAAAGGCCTTGCACGACTCAGGCTGAAATCATTCTCACTTGCCAGCAAGACTGACAGACACGAGAAGGGTACTCAGACAGGGATCTGGCAGACTTTTCCATCACCGCAGGAAAAGCAGAGGGTGGCATGGTTGCCAAGCCTAGGAGTTCAGTCTTCAAAAGCAAGTCGGGATCTGGGGGTAGTATGTTCACCCCCAAGAGTTTAAGTGTTGCCTAATACATATAAAGAATGTTCCAACGAGGGCAGTGGTGACATTATCTTTCTTTTTTGTTGTTGTTTTTGTTTGGGGGCCACACCTAGTGGTGCTCCGCGGCTACTCCTGGATCAGGGATCACTCCTAGTAGGGCTTGGAGAACTATATAGGGTGCAAGGGATTGAACCCAGGTTAGGCAAGCATCCTACCCTCTGGCCTGCAAATTGTCATCTTTGAAGAAACAGTAACTGGGTTGACCTCTCAAAAGGTCTGAATGACTTAATGAATCAATGCTTGTCAAATAACTGGTGCATCTAATCGTAGGTGAGGAAAAGATTTGTTTTAAGTGTAGGCAGACTAATCGATTTTAATGTACCAGGTACCAAAAGATGATGGTTTAAGATTTGACACCACAACTAACCTTTAAGCTACTACTAATCGTTGAGTTTCGGTTTACTATCGAAGAATCATCACAGTTACCTGAAAGGCAAAGCTCTTCTCTGTCTGGGAGAGCAAGGGTTTCTTCTGACCACATGCTTCAACCAAAGCTGCAGACTGCGTACATTGGATGCAGACCCGTAATGAATACAGCTGCTTTCCATTAGACCAGATAATAAGGAGATTCGCAGAGATGTCAGTGCCATTCTTCTCGCTAATTTTTTTCTCTTTAAGGGCATATTTATTTTTCATAAAAATATTCATGCAAATGTACATAGTTTGATGTTTTAACATGTACTGTTAAGTCAGTATTATTAACACTTTTCCAAGTTCATGCCCCCCGCCCCCCCCTGCCCCATACAAACAGATAAGCCTGCATGAGCAAAAGTTCTCTGGGCGCCTCAGGAATTCCAGGAATTAAATGGGCCAAAAATCTGGAAAGGCAAGATCCTCTGGTCAAACTCCGAATCCTAACTATGTCTGTTAGTAAGCAGAGACAAAGGGATGAGCAAACGAGGGGTGCCATGACCCTAAACTAGGTCTTGGGGTGGAGCCAAAGAAATGGACAAATATGAAGGCTCCTCAGCCTTTGGCCTAGAGTCAAGTGTGTGCTGAGAAGGTTGTGACGCAGGGTCACCCGTGGTAGGGGACAGTGCGGCTCCTGGTTGGGGAATTTCAAAAATGGATAAAATCTTTAAACTATTTTGGAAACCCACATGTTGTGGTCAAAAAAATGTTTTATTTGGTTATGGAAAGACCATATAACCGCAAGCTTACAACCTCATTGTGGCATGAAAATCAAAAGATTTCAACAGGAAAAGAAGAGTGAGATCATTTGGGCATAAAACACCATCTATTTCATTGAATAATTTTTTGTTTCTTTCAAAGCCAGCCTACGGCCTCTGTTTTCCCTGCTTTGCCAGGGGCCAGTGGACATGACCTCATGTCAGACTTTGCATCACGACCAACATCGGACCTCGCATCAGACTTTGTGGCCAGCAGCCAGTGAGTAAGCCCTGCTGCAGAGGAGCAGGGGAGATGCCGGTACCTGCAGGAAGATCACACTCTGTGATGGCTGCCTCACTCTGCCCAGCCGTGTGGAAGCAGTCGGACACGGCACGGGGGCCGAGATCACAGCCGTACGCCGATGCGGGTTATTAGCGGAGACCAGCGAGAGACGCAGACCACCCCCCGACCCCAGGCTAGACAGCTGGGACAAGCT